>NC_140579.1:546405069-547113613 GCF_964204655.1 Triturus cristatus
GAACGTGTGATGTTCAAGGCCCTCTGCCTGGCACATAGACTGCTTCAAAACAATGGCCCCCCAAGCCTGGAAAAATTTATCAAACCCTACAAAGCCCCTAGATCCCTCCGCTCCGACAAGGAACATCTTATCGTCACTCCCAGAGTGAAGAAGGCACGAACAGGAGGAAGACGCTTCTCGGTTCACAGCGCACGCCTCTGGAACGCCCTACCTCACCTCCTGAGAACTGAACCTAATTACCTACGGTTCAGGAAGCAATTGAAAACCCACCTTTTCCCCTAACCGACCTCCTTCCCAGCTCCCGCTGACTCCCCAGTTGTACTGATCTTAGCGCTGGGATACTTACGGGTGACTACGCGCTCTATAAAAATAAATAATAATAATAATAATAGGGGTCTTGCTGGTGGTGGTGTTTCAGGGTTTAGGGAAGTGGTGGTCTGGCATTGTAAGGGTCTTGCTGGGGGTGGTGTTTCAGGGTTTAGGGCAGTGCAGTGGTGTAGGAGAGTAGGGTCTGCTATCCTATGGTCACCCCAAATTTTTGCTTTTTGCTTCACTGGTTTTTGACATATTGAGGCTGTGGGCCTGCCAATCAGACCCCCAGCCTGCTGTTCTCTCTACTAAACTAAAACTATGCACCCTAGGTGCATAACCAATTGGAAGTGGATCACCCTGTCAGCCCCTGTACCAGTGTACACTAGGTACCCAGGGCATTGGTGTACCCAAGGCCTGCCAAGGGCTGCAGCATGTATTATGCCACCCCAGGCTTGGCCTAACGATTTGACACAACTGGCTGATCACTCAGCTGGGGTAAGTTGGTGTAATCACCTCTTACTTAGGTGTAGTATACCTATACCTAACCTTAAATGGGACACCTGGTAACCTATAAGTCACTCCTATAGCAGGCCTTAACAATCCTGAAGGCAGAGTGCTTGGTTCCATGTGAGATGGTGCTCTGGCATGAGCTGAGCCTGTCTACAGTGGTCGGAACAACTTCCTTCTACTGTTTCCAGATATCGTCATACCATATACTCTTAAGTGCATTATGAACCTCGCGGTTAAATGCTATCTTTGGTTTGGCTTTATCAAAACATGTCGAGTAAGGTGTCATACGAATTGGAATACTAACCCCTCGCCAATTCTGGCGACGGGGTTAGCATTCCACCCTTCTAGAGGGACACGACATGTACAGTACCTGAAACCCGGGTAAAATCAGACATAGCCTCAGCTCCACAAAATGGATGCTGCCACCACAGACACAAGTCTGCCCTCCTGCTGCTGGGAGTCCTTCCAGCTTGGGAGGTGTGGACAAAGGGTTTCCTGCCAGGGGAGGTGCGTGCACCACCCCAGACAGGATTTTGTGTATTGGTCAGGTAGGGCTTGAAAGAAACCAGACATGCCTGTGGCTCACAAGGAGCCTCGGTGCATATGCCAGTTCAAACCGGTCCTGGGGCACACCAGTCCCGGGCCTGGGGCGAGCTGGACAAAGGATTGGGGGTGTAACCACCCCCCTTCCTGGTCCCACCCTTAGGGAGGGACCTAGCAGGTAGTCCGGCCCCTAGAATCCGCTTAAAGGTAGGAGCTGTGTCCTAAGACTTCAGACATCCTGGAATCAACTTGAAACTAAGAAGAAGACGGGAACTTCGACATTCTGCTGCACAGAAGACTGAAGAAAATCTCCCCTGTGGTCAGGGAGTGACCACCTTGCTAACGCAAGCACCATCCAGCGAATCAACGTCTGCTTTGCCGCCGCCTCCCGCCGGAGCCCGAGCCCAGAGACTGACGAGACCTGGACCTCCAGACCTCTCACCGCCCGATCCACAGTCCCTGCAAAGAGGAGACCCGTGGAGGCACCGAGACACGTGGAGCCAGCCATCTTGGAACGACTACGACAAGCTGACCAGTGCAACAACCGAGGCCCCCTCCAAGTTGTGCTTTGGGTCCTGAGAAGCCCAACCCTCGAGCAGCATCTGCACCAAAGGTGAGCCCTCCAGCATCTCCACGATCTGCGTGGGGCCCTTCTGCATTTTGCCACTCGACGCGCCTAACCGGTTGCTGGCCCGCTGGCTAGTGGCCATCTTGGCGACGAAATCTACGACAAACACCGCTGGTCTGGTTGCTCCAGACTGGCCCTTGCTCCCCTCCAAAGGAGCAATCCCTCTGACCTTGCTGGTCAGAACCAACAGCTGATTTCCGAATCCTCCTGCAATTGCTTTTGCCAAGGCTTGTTTGCTTCGATCAAGTCGCCGACACCGCCGACAGCGAGAGCCTGCGTGGGACAGCTCGTGAGCCGACTCCTGGACGTCGTCGACCTTCAGGGACCACGTGGCTGCGGAGACAAGCTACCCCTCATCACCTGTTTGCACCCGACATCGCCTGGTACCCACCTGGTGCCACGCTGGTCACTGGCTAGTGACTGTGAACACTGTCCCCTCTGCTTACAGGTCTTCAACATCTCCGATCCACTCTTGGATCCACTGCATCTCTTCCCGACCGACCGCCTGCAGCATCTTTGTCCCAGGCTCAACGGAACAGATAGAAGAAACCCGACGCACTTTGAGGCCTATGCACCCGCTTCCTGTGGGTGAGGTAAAGCTGGTACTCCGGTGCCCATGTGTAGTAATACATCTCTAGTGCCTGTGTTCCAAATCTTAAGTTCCTAGGTCATCCGGAAGATTCCTTTTGCAGTAACTTTGTACTTTTTACGCACCCATTGAAACCTATGGGAGCCCGCGTGTGACTATTTGCTCTGCACACGCCACCCGTGGACCTCCTGGTCACTAACTGACGTTAGCTCCTTGTAGGCCCAGCGATTCTAGAGGCCCTAGGCCTTTTCCCTTTTCTGTTCGTGGTACTTATACCACTATTTTAGTATATGGTTTGAGTGGCCACCAGGGCCTACCCATATAAAGTGCAACTTCTGTGTATTCTGTGATAATCTTGTTTGACGATTTGTGCTCCTGTGCTCATAAAGAGACTAGGGGTAACTTTGATAAATAAATACATATATATTTTGAATATATATCTGTGTGGTGTCCTTTCATTGGTATAAAAGGGGGTTGCATTTGGTAAAACAGCTGGCTTAACACGCTTCACGAGTTTAGCCTCAAAGACTGCTTAGCCTACGCTACCACTAGGGCAGCTAGTCCGAAAAGGTTGACTTACAACCACACCATAAGGGTTGCTTGGCATGGTACAAGGTGATCACTTTAACTAGTGAGCATCATATACCAGGCCAACTTCTCACATTGGTGAGCAGCGGTTGGATTTGAGCTTGCTGTGTTTTACCATTGTAATCTCTTGGTTACCAATTGAAAGATCACATAGGTACCTGTAGGTACATATAAAACAAGATTAGATATACTTAAGTTCTACTGAACTTAGTTGTTGTAGAGCAAAGGGAGTAGCACACCCTGACTACAACTACTAGATAGGTTTAGTAGGTAAACCCAAGTGTAGGTAGATTGCAACACATCCACCCACACTTAAGAGCAATGGCTGGGGCAGAGGGGTCCACTGTACCCATCTCTGTTGAGAGTGACCCCCCGAGGGCACCATCCATCTATGCTACCCTTAATCAGAATGAGCTCAGGCATTTGGCAACTCTTAGAGGCCTTAAACAGCCCAAGAACCCAAACTCTGCTGAGCTCAGAGAGCTCTTACAGAATGATGAGAATCAGAGAGCACTCAAGAAAGCTTCCCAGTTAGCCCCCTTAGGGACAGGAACAGGAGGCCCCCCTTCTAAAGATGCCACTGAAGTACCCCTTCCCAATAGTCACCCCTTAGATGGGATGCCTACCACAGAGGATGAGAGTGAAAAGGATACTGACAGTAGTGAGGATGAAGGGAGAACTAGCCCAGTGCCAAGTATTATACTTGGCCCAGCTAAACCAAGGCTATTGGGGACTGACAGTGGGTTCAACCCACTGGATCTCCCCAGTGGACTTAACACAGGGCTTGGAAGGCAAAGGAATCGCTCAGGTGACTCCAATGCTTCCCATGGCTCTAGAGGCTCTCAAGGTCACTCCAGGAGAAGGATGACCACCCCTCAGAGGAGGGAACATGAGGCCAAGATGCAAGAGGCCCAGCTGAGGATCAGGAAGCAGGAGCTAGAAGTAGCCCTGATGGAAGAGAAACTTAGCAAGGCTAGACAGCATAAAGAGAGTGGGTCTATACCCACTGGTGGCAGCATTGTCCCTAAGGACAAAGATAGGGTTTTCGACAATAGAAACCTGTCTAAGGTTGTGCCCCCCTACAAAAGTGGGGATGACATCCACAAGTGGATAACTGCTCTTGAGAGAGCCTGCAAAGTACAGCAGGTTCCTGAAGATCAGTGGGCAGCAATCCTCTGGCTCTCCTTTGAAGGAAGAGGCAGAGACAGACTCCTCACTGTTAGAGAAGAGGATGTCAGAAACTACAGAGTCCTGAAGAGTGTTCTAGTTGATGGGTTAGGCTTAACCACTGAGCAGTACAGGTTAATGTTCAGAGACACCCAAAAGACACAGACTCAGGACTGGTCTGAATACATTGAATGTGCCACTAAGGCTTTGGAGGGTTGGTTGCTGGGAAGTAAGGTATCTGATTTTACAGGATTGTATAATTTGATGATGAGAGAACAGATTTTAAATAACTGTCAAAACCAGCAACTGCATCAACACTTGGTTGACTCTGATCTGACCTCTCCCCAAGAATTGGGAAAGAAGGCAGACAAATGGGTCAGAACCAGGGTTAAGCAAAAGAACCAGAACCAGGGCCAAGGGGGTGATCAGAAGAAAACAGACCAAAAGGGTGGAGATCAGAAACCTAAAGACCAGAAGTCTTCAACAGGGCCCCAAACTACTGCTAAGGAGGGTGGGTCCCAACAGTCCAAGAAGAAGAAAGAAGGTCAGAAGAAACCCTGGTGCAATCATTGTAAAAATACAACTCACTGGACTAGTGATTGCAAAAAGGGTGGAGCCCCCAACACTGTTGCCCCTAAGGCACCTGCTCCCAGTACTACTGTTAGCAGTGTTGGTCCCCAGACAAAGGGTGTAGTGGGAATCACTATGGGAACTGAAGGAGATTCTGACTTAGACAGAACCCTTACACAGGCAGTCTTGATCTGTGATGGGGACATTGATTTGTCCCTGACTGTGAGCCCCAGTAACCTGGGCAAGTACAGACAGACTCCTTTAATTAATGACAAAGTGGCTCAAGCCTACAGGGACACATGTGCCAGTGTCACTATGGTGACACCAGGCTTTGTGGATCCTGGACAGTACATACCAGGTGAGAACTACCTGGTGACCAATGCCAGCAATGCCACTACTTCACATAGTGTGGCAGTTGTTAACTTCTCATGGGGAGGGGTAACTGGCCTCAAAAGGGTTGTGGTTAGTGCAGACCTCCCAGTAGAATGTTTGTTGGGCAATGACCTAGAGAGTTCTCTATGGTCAGAAGTGGAGTACAGGACTCATGCAGAGATGTTAGGTATATCATCACATGTCCTTGCTGTGACCAGGTCACAGGCCAAAAAGTGCCTCACTGAACCTCAGGTCTTGGATCCTGGAACAATGGACCAAGCACCTACCAAGAAGAAGAACAGGAGGGTCAAGGCTGTGCCTTCCCCCCTGCCTCAGAGTGATGATCAGCCTTCCCAGGAAGCTGATCTAGAGGACCCTGAAGGAACTGTCCCTGAAGAGCTTGAACCTGATCAGGTTGAGTTTCTGGGGACAGGGGGACCTTCAAGGGCTGACTTGAGGCAGGCTCAGTTATCCTGTCCCTCTCTTGAACCCCTCAGACAGCTGGCTGCTGCTGAGGCTGCTGGGAATGCTCAAGGTACCCATAAAGTGTATTGGGATGAAGGGCTCCTTTATTCAGAGGCTAGAGACCCCAAGCCTGGTGCAACCAGGAGGTTGGTTATACCTCTGCAATTTAGGGGCTTCCTTCTTACCTTGGCCCATGATATTCCTTTAGCAGGACACCTAGGCCAGAACAAGACCTGGGACAGACTTGTCCCTCACTTTCACTGGCCTCATATGAATGAAGATACAAAGGAGTTTTGTCGCTCCTGTGTTACCTGCCAAGCCAGTGGCAAATCAGGTGGCACAACAAAGGCCCCCCTGATACCACTACCTGTGGTGGGGGTTCCCTTTGAAAGAGTGGGAATAGACATAGTGGGTCCCATGGATCCTCCCACTGCATCTGGGCACAGATTTATACTGGTGGTAGTGGATCATGCCACCAGGTATCCAGAGGCAATTCCCCTTAGGACCACTACAGCACCTGTTGTGGCCAGGGCCCTGCTGGGAGTATTCTCCAGAGTGGGGTTTCCTAAGGAGGTAGTATCTGACAGAGGTACCAACTTTATGTCAGGATACTTGACAGCTATGTGGAAGGAATGTGGTGTCAACTACAAGTTCACCACCCCTTATCACCCACAATGCAATGGGCTTGTTGAGAGATTCAACAAGACCCTAAAGGGTATGATCAAAGGATTACCTGAAAAGCTCAGGCGAAGATGGGATATCCTTCTACCCTGCCTTCTGTTTGCTTACAGAGAGGTCCCACAAAAAGGAGTTGGCTACAGCCCCTTTGAATTGTTGTTTGGGCACCCTGTGAGAGGCCCACTGTGTTTGGTGAAGGAAGGCTGGGAGTTACCTCTCAAAAAGCCTAAGCTAGACATAGTGGACTATGTACTTGGTCTCCGCTCCAGGATGGCTGAGTATATGGAGAAGGCATCTAAAAACCTTGAGGCAAGCCAGGCCTTACAGAAAGCTTGGCATGACCAAAAGGCTGTCTTGGTTGAGTATCAGCCAGGACAGAAGGTATGGGTGTTGGAGCCAGTGGCCCCAGCAGCACTCCAAGACAAATGGTCTGGACCCCATACAATCCTGGAAAAGAAGGGAGAGGTCACCTACTTGGTGGACCTAGGAACTCCCAGGAGTCCCCACAGGGTACTCCATGTTAACAGGCTTAAAGCATATGTTGACAGGGCAGACATGGGCTTGCTCATGGCTACAGATGAGGGACAGGAGGAAGAGAGTGACCCTCTCCCAGACCTGTTGTCTCAGAACCCTGAAGATGGCTCAGTTGAAGGAGTGACCCTTGGAGGCAACCTCACTGCCCATCAGCAGACTGAATGTAGACAGGTTCTACAATCATTTTCACATATGTTTTCCTTGATACCTAGTCAAACTGACTGGTGTACCCATGTTGTGGACACTGGTGACAGTCTGCCTGTAAAGAACAAACTTTACAGACAACCTGACCACGTCAGGGACTGTATAAAGGCTGAGGTACATAAAATGCTGGAATTAGGTGTCATTGAACCCTCAGAGAGCCCCTGGGCTAGCCCAGTGGTTCTGGTCCCCAAACCTCACACCAAAGATGGCAAGAGAGAGATGAGGTTCTGTGTGGATTACAGAGGACTCAATGCTGTCACCAGGACAGATGCACACCCTATTCCAAGGGCAGATGAGCTCATAGACAAACTAGCTTCTGCAAAGTTTTTGAGCACATTTGACTTAACAGCTGGCTATTGGCAAATCAGATTAGCTGAGGAGTCTAAGGCCAAAACAGCATTCTCAACCCCAGGTGGGCATTATCAGTTTGTGGTGATGCCCTTTGGTCTGAAGAATGCACCTGCCACCTTCCAAAGGCTGGTGAACCAAGTCCTTACTGGGTTGGATGACTTTTGTGCAGCATATCTTGATGACATTGCTGTCTTTAGTTCCACCTGGGAGGATCACCTGATCCACCTGAAGAAGGCTCTTGAGGCTCTGCAAAGGGCAGGCCTCACTATCAAGGCTACTAAGTGCCAGATAGGGCAGAGTAAGGTTGTATATTTGGGCCACCTTGTAGGTGGAGGCCAAGTTCAACCACTGGAGAGTAAGATACAATCCATCAAGGACTGGTCCCCTCCAACCACCCAGACTCAAGTTCGAGCTTTCTTGGGCTTGACTGGGTATTACAGGAAGTTTGTTAAGAACTATGGGTCCATTGTGACTCCTCTTAATGATCTGACATCCAAGAAGATGCCCAAAAAGGTTCAGTGGACAGTAAGCTGTCAAAAGGCATTTGATGACCTGAAGGAGGCCATGTGCTCTGCACCTATCCTGAAAAGTCCTGACTACTCCAAAGAGTTTATTGTCCAAACAGATGCTTCTGAGTTGGGTGTGGGAGCTGTGCTGTCACAACTTAATGTAGATGGTCAAGACCAACCCATTGCTTTTATTAGCAGAAGGTTGACCCCCAGAGAGAAGAATTGGTCAGCTATTGAGAGGGAGGCCTTTGCTGTGGTGTGGGCCCTGAAGAAGCTGAGGCCATACTTGTTTGGCACTCACTTCAAGATTCAGACCGACCATAAGCCCCTCTTGTGGCTAAATCAGATGAAGGGTGAAAACCCCAAACTGCTTAGGTGGTCCATTTCCCTACAGGGGATGGACTTTACAGTGGAGCACCGGCCAGGTACTGACCATGGGAATGCAGATGGTCTCTCCAGGTACTTCCACTTAGGACATGAAGACGAGACTGGTCAAGGCTAGTTTAATGTCCCAGCGTTTGGGGGGGGGTTGTGTAGGAGAGTAGGGTCTGCTATCCTATGGTCACCCCAAATTTTTGCTTTTTGCTTCACTGGTTTTTGACATATTGAGGCTGTGGGCCTGCCAATCAGACCCCCAGCCTGCTGTTCTCTCTACTAAACTAAAACTATGCACCCTAGGTGCATAACCAATTGGAAGTGGATCACCCTGTCAGCCCCTGTACCAGTGTACACTAGGTACCCAGGGCATTGGTGTACCCAAGGCCTGCCAAGGGCTGCAGCATGTATTATGCCACCCCAGGCTTGGCCTAACGATTTGACACAACTGGCTGATCACTCAGCTGGGGTAAGTTGGTGTAATCACCTCTTACTTAGGTGTAGTATACCTATACCTAACCTTAAATGGGACACCTGGTAACCTATAAGTCACTCCTATAGCAGGCCTTAACAATCCTGAAGGCAGAGTGCTTGGTTCCATGTGAGATGGTGCTCTGGCATGAGCTGAGCCTGTCTACAGTGGTCGGAACAACTTCCTTCTACTGTTTCCAGATATCGTCATACCATATACTCTTAAGTGCATTATGAACCTCGCGGTTAAATGCTATCTTTGGTTTGGCTTTATCAAAACATGTCGAGTAAGGTGTCATACGAATTGGAATACTAACCCCTCGCCAATTCTGGCGACGGGGTTAGCATTCCACCCTTCTAGAGGGACACGACATGTACAGTACCTGAAACCCGGGTAAAATCAGACATAGCCTCAGCTCCACAAAATGGATGCTGCCACCACAGACACAAGTCTGCCCTCCTGCTGCTGGGAGTCCTTCCAGCTTGGGAGGTGTGGACAAAGGGTTTCCTGCCAGGGGAGGTGCGTGCACCACCCCAGACAGGATTTTGTGTATTGGTCAGGTAGGGCTTGAAAGAAACCAGACATGCCTGTGGCTCACAAGGAGCCTCGGTGCATATGCCAGTTCAAACCGGTCCTGGGGCACACCAGTCCCGGGCCTGGGGCGAGCTGGACAAAGGATTGGGGGTGTAACCACCCCCCTTCCTGGTCCCACCCTTAGGGAGGGACCTAGCAGGTAGTCCGGCCCCTAGAATCCGCTTAAAGGTAGGAGCTGTGTCCTAAGACTTCAGACATCCTGGAATCAACTTGAAACTAAGAAGAAGACGGGAACTTCGACATTCTGCTGCACAGAAGACTGAAGAAAATCTCCCCTGTGGTCAGGGAGTGACCACCTTGCTAACGCAAGCACCATCCAGCGAATCAACGTCTGCTTTGCCGCCGCCTCCCGCCGGAGCCCGAGCCCAGAGACTGACGAGACCTGGACCTCCAGACCTCTCACCGCCCGATCCACAGTCCCTGCAAAGAGGAGACCCGTGGAGGCACCGAGACACGTGGAGCCAGCCATCTTGGAACGACTACGACAAGCTGACCAGTGCAACAACCGAGGCCCCCTCCAAGTTGTGCTTTGGGTCCTGAGAAGCCCAACCCTCGAGCAGCATCTGCACCAAAGGTGAGCCCTCCAGCATCTCCACGATCTGCGTGGGGCCCTTCTGCATTTTGCCACTCGACGCGCCTAACCGGTTGCTGGCCCGCTGGCTAGTGGCCATCTTGGCGACGAAATCTACGACAAACACCGCTGGTCTGGTTGCTCCAGACTGGCCCTTGCTCCCCTCCAAAGGAGCAATCCCTCTGACCTTGCTGGTCAGAACCAACAGCTGATTTCCGAATCCTCCTGCAATTGCTTTTGCCAAGGCTTGTTTGCTTCGATCAAGTCGCCGACACCGCCGACAGCGAGAGCCTGCGTGGGACAGCTCGTGAGCCGACTCCTGGACGTCGTCGACCTTCAGGGACCACGTGGCTGCGGAGACAAGCTACCCCTCATCACCTGTTTGCACCCGACATCGCCTGGTACCCACCTGGTGCCACGCTGGTCACTGGCTAGTGACTGTGAACACTGTCCCCTCTGCTTACAGGTCTTCAACATCTCCGATCCACTCTTGGATCCACTGCATCTCTTCCCGACCGACCGCCTGCAGCATCTTTGTCCCAGGCTCAACGGAACAGATAGAAGAAACCCGACGCACTTTGAGGCCTATGCACCCGCTTCCTGTGGGTGAGGTAAAGCTGGTACTCCGGTGCCCATGTGTAGTAATACATCTCTAGTGCCTGTGTTCCAAATCTTAAGTTCCTAGGTCATCCGGAAGATTCCTTTTGCAGTAACTTTGTACTTTTTACGCACCCATTGAAACCTATGGGAGCCCGCGTGTGACTATTTGCTCTGCACACGCCACCCGTGGACCTCCTGGTCACTAACTGACGTTAGCTCCTTGTAGGCCCAGCGATTCTAGAGGCCCTAGGCCTTTTCCCTTTTCTGTTCGTGGTACTTATACCACTATTTTAGTATATGGTTTGAGTGGCCACCAGGGCCTACCCATATAAAGTGCAACTTCTGTGTATTCTGTGATAATCTTGTTTGACGATTTGTGCTCCTGTGCTCATAAAGAGACTAGGGGTAACTTTGATAAATAAATACATATATATTTTGAATATATATCTGTGTGGTGTCCTTTCATTGGTATAAAAGGGGGTTGCATTTGGTAAAACAGCTGGCTTAACACGCTTCACGAGTTTAGCCTCAAAGACTGCTTAGCCTACGCTACCACTAGGGCAGCTAGTCCGAAAAGGTTGACTTACAACCACACCATAAGGGTTGCTTGGCATGGTACAAGGTGATCACTTTAACTAGTGAGCATCATATACCAGGCCAACTTCTCACAAGTGGTGTTCGGGCAGTGTAGGGGGTCTTGCTGGGGCTGGTGTTTCAGGGTTAGGGCAGTGCAGTGGTTTTCACACAGTGTAAGGGGTCTTGCTGGTGTTTCAATGTTTAGGGCAGTGCCGTGGAGTTCAGGCAGTGTAGAGGGTCGTGCTAGGGCTGGTTGTTCAGGCTTTAGGGCAGTGCAGTGGTGTTCGGGCAGTGTAGGAGTTCGTGCTGGGGCTGGTGTTTCAGGGTTTAGGGCAGTGCAGTGGTGCTTGGGCAGTGTAGGGGTTTGTACTGGGGCTGGTGCTTCAGGATTTAGGGCAGTGCAGTGGTGTTCGGGCAGTGTAGGGGTTCATGCTGGGGCTGGTGTTTCATGGGTTTAGGGCAGTGGTGTTCACACAGTGTAAGGGGTCTTGCTGGGGCTGGTGTTTCAGGGTTTAGGGCAGTGCAGTGGTGTTCGGTCAGTGTAGCGGGTCATGCTGGGTCTGGTGTTTCAGGGTTTAGGGCAGAGCAGTGGTGTTCGGGCAGTGTAGCGATTCATGCTGGGGCTGCTGTTTCAGGGTTTAGGGCAGTGCAGTGGTGTTCGGGCAGTGTTGGGGGTCATGCTGGGGGTGGTGTTTCAGGGTTTAGGGCAGTGTAGTGGTGTTCGGGCAGTATAGGGGGTCGTGCTGGGGTGGTGTCACAGGGTTTAGGGCAGTGCAGTGGTGTTCGGGCAGTGTAGGGGGTCTTGCTGGGGTATTCTTTCACGGTTTAGGGCAGTGCAGTGGTGTTCGGGCAGTGTGGGGGGTCATGCTGGGGCTGGTTTCTCAGAGTTTAGGGTAGTGTAGTGGTGTTCGGGCAGTCGAGGGGGTCATGCTGGGGCTGATGTTTCAGGGTTTAGGGCACTGCACTGGTGTTCGGGCAGTGTAGGGGGTCTTGCTGGGGCAGGTGTTTCAGGGTTTAGGCTAGTGCAGTGTTGTTCGGGCAGTGTAGGGGGTCTTGCTGGGGCTGGTGTTTCAGGGTTTAGGGCAGTGCAGTGGTGTTCCGGCAGTGTAGAGGGTCGTGCTGGGGCTGGTGTTTTAGTGTCAAGGGCAATGCAGTGGTGTTCGGGCAGTGTAGCGGATCGTGCTGGGGCTGGTGTTTCAGGGTTTAGGGCAGTGCAGTGGTGTTCGGGCAGTGTAGGGGTTTGTGCTGGGGCTGGTGTTTCAGGGTTTTGGGCAGAGCAGTGGTGTTCGAGCAGTGTAGGGGTTCGTTCTGGGGCTGTTACTTCAGGGTTTAGGGCAGTGCAGTGGTGTTGGGGCAGTGTAGGGGGTCGTGCAGCGGCTGGTGTTTCAGGGTTTTGGGCAGAGCAGTGGTGTTCGGGCAGTGTAAGAGGTCGTGCTGGGGTGGTGTTTCAGGGTTTAGGGCAGTGCAGTTGTGTTCGGGCAGTCTAGGGGGTCGTGCTGGGGGTGGTGTTTCAGGGTTTAGGATAGTGTAGTGGTGTTCGGGCAGTCGAAGGGGTCATGCTGGGGCTGGTGTTTCAGGGTTTAGGGCAGTGCAGTGGAGTTCGGGCAGTGTAGGGGTTCGTGCTGGGGCTGGTGTTTCAGGGTTTAGGGCTGTGCGGTGGTGTTCGGGCAGTGTAGGGGGTCGTGCAGGGGCTGGTGTTTCAGGGTTAAGGGCAGTGCAGTGGTGTTCGGGCAGTGTAGGGGGTTGTGCTGGGGCTGGTGTTTCAGGGTTTAGGGCAGTGCAGTGGTGTTCGGGCACTGTAGGGGATCGTGCTGGGATTGGTGTTTGAGGGTTTAGGGAAGTGCAGTGGTGTTCGGGCAGTGTAGGGGGTCGTGCTGGGGCTGATGCTTCAGGGTTTAGTGCAGTGCAGTGGTTTTCGGGCAGTGTAGGGGTTGTGCTGGGGGTGGTGTTTCAAGGTTTAGGGCAGTGTTGTGGTGTTCGGGCAGTGTAGGGGTTCATGCTGGGACTGGTGTTTCATGGGTTTAGGGCAGTGGTGTTCACACAGTGTAAGGGGTCTTGCTGGGGCTGGTGTTTCAGGGTCTAGGGCAGTGCAGTGGTATTCGGGCAGTGTAGCAGGTCGTGCTGGGTCTGGTGTTTCAGGGTTTAGGGCAGAGCAGTGGTGTTAGGGCAGTGTAGCGATTCATGCTGGGGCTGCTGTTTCAGGGTTTAGGGCAGTGCAGTGGTGTTCGGGCAGTGTAGGGGGTCATGCTGGGGGTGGTGTTTCAGGGTTTAGGGCAGTGTAGTGGTGATCGGGCAGTATAGGGGGTCGTGCTGGGGTGGTGTCACAGGGTTTAGGGCAGTGCAGTGGTGTTCGGGCAGTGTAGGGGGTCTTGCTGGGGTAGTCTTTCATGGTTTAGGGCAGTGCAGTGATGTTCGGGCATTGTGGGGGGTCATGCTGGGGCTGGTTTCTCAGAGTTTAGGGTAGTGTAGTGGTGTTCGGGCAGTCGAGGGGGTCATGCTGGGGCTGGTGTTTCAGGGTTTAGGGCAGTGCGGTGGTGTTCGGGCAGTGTAGGGGGTCGTGCTGGGGCTGGTGTTTCAAGGTTTAGGGCAGTGCGGTGGTGTTCGGGCAGTGTAGGGGGTCGTGCTGGGGCTGTTGTTTCAGGGTTTAGGGCAGTGCCGTGGTGTTCGGACAGTGTAGGGGGTCGTGCTGGGGCTGGTGTTTCAGGGTTTAGGGCTGTGCAGTGGTGTTCGGCCAGTGTAGGGGATCGTGCTGGGGGTGGTGTGTCAGGGTTTAGAGCAGTGCAGTGGTATTCGGGCAGTGTAGGGGGTCTTGCTGGGGCAGGTGTTTCAGGGTTTAGGCTAGTGCAGTGGTGTTCGGGCAGTGTAGGGGGTCTTGCTGGGGCTGGTGTTTCAGGGTTTAGGGCAGTGTAGTGGTGTTCCGGCAGTGTAGAGGGTCGTGCTGGGGCTGGTGTTTCAGTGTCTAGGGCAATGCAGTGGTGTTCGGGCAGTGTAGCGGATCGTGCTGGGGCTGGTGTTTCAGGGTTTTGGGCAGAGCAGTGGTGTTCGAGCAGTGTAGGGGTTCGTTCTGGGGCTGTTACTTCAGGGTTTAGGGCAGTGCAGTGGTGTTGGGGCAGTGTAGGGGGTCGTGCTGCGGCTGGTGTTTCAGGGTTTTGGGCAGAGCAGTGGTGTTTGGGCAGTGTAAGAGGTCGTGCTGGGGTGGTGTTTCAGGGTTTAGGGCAGTGCAGTTGTGTTCGGGCAGTCTAGGGGGTCGTGCTGGGGGTGGTGTTTCAGGGTTTAGGATAGTGTAGTGGTGTTCGGGCAGTCGAAGGGGTCATGCTGGGGCTGGTGTTTCAGGGTTTAGGGCAGTGCAGTGGAGTTCGGGCAGTGTAGGGGTTCGTGCTGGGGCTGGTGTTTCAGGGTTTAGGGCTGTGCGGTGGTGTTCGGGCAGTGTAGGGGGTCGTGCAGGGGCTGGTGTTTCAGGGTTAAGGGCAGTGCAGTGGTGTTCGGGCAGTGTAGGGGGTTGTGCTGGGGCTGGTGTTTCAGGGTTTAGGGCAGTGCAGTGGTGTTCGGGCACTGTAGGGGATCGTGCTGGGACTGGTGTTTGAGGGTTTAGGGAAGTGCAGTGGTGTTCGGGCAGTGTAGGGGGTCGTGCTGGGGCTGATGTTTCAGGGTTTAGTGCAGTGCAGTGGTTTTCGGGCAGTGTAGGGGTTGTGCTGGGGGTGGTGTTTCAAGGTCTAGGGCAGTGTTGTGGTGTTCGGGCAGTGTAGGGGTTCATGCTGGGACTGGTGTTTCATGGGTTTAGGGCAGTGGTGTTCACACAGTGTAAGGGGTCTTGCTGGGGCTGGTGTTTCAGGGTCTAGGGCAGTGCAGTGGTATTCGGGCAGTGTAGCAGGTCGTGCTGGGTCTGGTGTTTCAGGGTTTAGGGCAGAGCAGTGGTGTTAGGGCAGTGTAGCGATTCATGCTGGGGCTGCTGTTTCAGGGTTTAGGGCAGTGCAGTGGTGTTCGGGCAGTGTAGGGGGTCATGCTGGGGGTGGTGTTTCAGGGTTTAGGGCAGTGTAGTGGTGATCGGGCAGTATAGGGGGTCGTGCTGGGGTGGTGTCAGAGGGTTTAGGGCAGTGCAGTGGTGTTCGGGCAGTGTAGGGGGTCTTGCTGGGGTAGTCTTTCATGGTTTAGGGCAGTGCAGTGATGTTCGGGCAGTGTGGGGGGTCATGCTGGGGCTGGTTTCTCAGAGTTTAGGGCAGTGCTGTGGTGTTCGGGCAGTGTAGGGGTTTGTGATGGGGCTGGTGTTTCAGGGTTTTGGGCAGAGCAGTGGTGTTCGAGCAGTGTAGGGGTTCGTGCTGGGGCTGTTACTTCAGTGTTTAGGGCAGTGCCGTGGTGTTGGGGCAGTGTAGGGGGTCGTGCTGCGGCTGGTGTTTCAGGGTTTTGGGCAGAGCAGTGGTGTTCGGGCAGTGTAAGAGGTCGTGCTGGGGTGGTGTTTCAGGGTTTTGGGCAGAGCAGTGGTGTTCGGGCAGTGTAAAAGGTCGTGCTGGGGTGGTGTTTCAGGGTTTAAGGCAGTGCAGTGGTATTCGGGCAGTGTAGGGGGTCTTGCTGGGGCAGGTGTTTCAGGGTTTAGGCTAGTGCAGTGGTGTTCGGGCAGTGTAGGGGGTCTTGCTGGGGCTGGTGTTTCAGGGTTTAGGGCAGTGTAGTGGTGTTCCGGCAGTGTAGAGGGTCGTGCTGGGGCTGGTGTTTCAGTGTCTAGGGCAATGCAGTGGTGTTCGGGCAGTGTAGCGGATCGTGCTGGGGCTGGTGTTTCAGGGTTTAGGGCAGTGCAGTGGTGTTCGGGCAGTGTAGGGGTTCATGCTGTGGCTGGTGTTTTAGGGTTTAGGGCAGTGCAGTGGTGTTCGGGCAGTGTAGGGGTTTGTGCAGGGGCTGGTGTTTCAGGGTTTTGGGCACAGCAGTGGTGTTCGAGCAGTGTAGGGGTTCGTGCTGGGGCTGTTACTTCAGGGTTTAGGGCAGTGCAGTGGTGTTGGGGCAGTGTAGTGGGTCGTGGTGCGGCTGCTGTTTCAGGGTTTTGGGCAGAGCAGTGCTGTTCAGGCAGTGTAAGAGGTCGTGCTGGGGTGGTGTTTCAGGGTTTAGGGCAGTGCAGTTGTGTTCGGGCAGTCTAGGGGGTCGTGCTGGGGGTGGTGTTTCAGGGTTTAGGGTAGTGTAGTGGTGTTTGGGCAGTCGAAGGGGTCATGCTGGGGCTGGTGTTTCAGGGTTTAGGGCAGTGCAGTGGAGTTCGGGCAGTGTAGGGGTTCGTGCTGGGGCTGGTGTTTCAGGGTTTAGGGCTGTGCGGTGGTGTTCGGGCAGTGTAGGGGGTCGTGCAGGGGCTGGTGTTTGAGGGTTTAGGGGAGTGCAGTGGTGTTCGGGCAGTGTAGGGGGTCATGCTGGGGCTGATGTTTCAGGGTTTGGTGCAGTGCAGTGGTTTTCGGGCAGTGTAGGGGTTGTGCTGGGGGTGGTGTTTCAGGGTTTAGGGCAGTGTTGTGGTGTTCGGGCAGTGTAGGGGTTGTGCTGGGGTGGTGTTTCAGGGTTTAGGGCAGTGCAGTGGTCTTCGGGCAGTGTCTGTGTTCCTGATGGGGCTCGTGTTTCAGGGTTTAGGGCAGTGCAGTGGTGATCGGGCAGTGTAGGAGGTTGTGCTGGGGCTGGTGTTTCAGGGTTTTGGGCAGAACAGTGGTGTGCGGGCACTGTAGGGGGTCATGCTGGGGCTGGTGTTTCAAGGTTCAGGGCAGTGCATTGGGGTTCGGGCAGTGTAGGGGGTCTCGCTGGAAGTGGTGTTTAAGATTTTAGGGCAGTGGTGTTCGGGTAGTGTAGGGGGTCTCGCTGGGAGTGGTGTTTCAGATTTTAAGGCAGTGGTGTTCGGGCAGTGTAGGGGGTCTTACTGGGGGTGGTACTTCAGGGTTTAGGGCAGTGTAGTGGTGTTCAGGCAGTGTAGGGGGTCGTGCTGGGGATGGTGTTTCAGGGTTAAGGGCAGTGTAGTGGTGTTCGGGCAGTGTTCGGGGTCATGCTGGGGCTGGTGTTTCAGGGTTTAGGGCAGTGCAGTGGTGTTCGGGCAGTGTAGGGCGTTGTGCTGGGGCTGGTGTATCAGAGTTTAGGGCAGTGCACTGGTGTTCAGGCAGTGTAGAGTGTCATGCCGGGGGTGGTGTTTCAGGGTTTAGGGCACTGCACTGGTGTTCGGGCAGTGTAGGGGGTCATGCTGGGGGTGGTTTTTCAGGGTTTAGGGCAGTGCAGTGGTGTTCGGGCAGTGTAGGGGGTCTTGCTGGGGCAGGTGTTTCAGGGTTTAGGCTAGTGCAGTGGTGTTTCGGCAGTGTAGGGGGCATTGCTGGGGCTGGTGTTTCAGGGTTTAGGGCAGTGCACTGGTGTTCGGGCAGTGTAGGGGGTTGTGCTGGGGCTGGTGTTTCAGGGTTTAGGGCAGTGCAGTGGTGTTCGGGCAGTGTAGCGGATCGTGCTGGGGCTAGTGTTTCAGGGTTTAGGGCAGTGCAGTGGTGTTCGGGCAGTGTAGGGGTTTGTGCTGGGGATGGTGTATCAGAGTTTAGGGCAGTGCACTGGTGTTCGGGCATTGTAGAGGTCATCCTGGGGTAGAGTTTTAGGGTTTAGGGCAGTGCAGTGGTGTTCGGGAATTGTAGGGGGTCGTGCAGGGGGTGGTGTTTCAGGGTTTAGGGCTTGGCAGTGGTGTTCGGGCAGTGTAGGTGGTCATGCTGGGGCTGGTGTTTCAGGGTTTTGGGAAGCACAGTGCTGTTCGGTCAGTGTAGGGAGTCGTGCTGGGGCTGGTGTTTCAGGGTTTAGGGCAGTGCACCGGTGTTGGGCAGTGTAGGGGAACGTGCTGGGGGTAGTGTTCAGGGTTTAGGGCAGAGCAGTGGTGTTCGAGCAGTGTAGGGGTCATGCTGGGGTAGTGTCTTAGGGTTTAGGACACTTCAGAGGTGTTCGGGCATTGTAGGGGTCTTGCTGGTGGTGGTGTTTCAGGGTTTAGGGCAGTGCAGTGGTGTTTGGGCAGTGTAGGAGTTCATGCTGGGGCTGGTGTTTCAGGGTTTAGGGCAGTGCAGTGGAGTTTGGGCAGTGTAGGGGATTGTACTGGGGCTGGTGCTTCAGGATTTAGGGCAGTGCAGTGGTGTTCGGGCAGTGTAGGGGTTCATGCTGGGGCTGGTGTTTCATGGGTTTAGGGCAGTGGTGTTCACACAGTGTAAGGGGTCTTGCTGGGGCTGGTGTTTCAGGGTTTCGGGCAGTGCAGTGGTGTTCGGGCAGTGTAGCGATTCATGCTGGGGCTGCTGTTTCAGGGTTTAGGGCAGTGCAGTGGTGTTCGGGAAGTGTAGGGGGTCATGCTGGGGGTGGTGTTTCAGGGTTTAGGGCAGTGTAGTGGTGTTCGGGCAGTATAGGGGGTCGTGCTGGGGTGGTGTTTCAGGGTTTAGGGCAGTGCAGTGGTGTTCAGACACTGTAGGGGGTCGTGCTTGGGGTGGTGTTACAGGGTTTGGGGCAGTGCAGTGGTGTTCGGGCAGTGTAGGGGGTCTTGCTGGTGTAGTCTTTCAGGGTTTAGGGCAGTGCAGTGGTGTTCGGGCAGTGTGGGGGGTCGTGCTGGGGCTGGTTTCTCAGAGTTTAGGGTAGTGTAGTGGTGTTCGGGCAGTCGAGGGGGTCATGCTGGGGCTGGTGTTTCAGGGTTTAGGGCAGTGCGGTGGTGTTCGGGCAGTGTAGGGGGTCGTGCTGGGGCTGGTGTTTCAGGGTTTAGGGCAGTGCAGTGGTGTTCGGGCAGTGTAGGGGGTCGTGCTGGGGCTGGTGTTTCAGTGTTTAGGGCAATGCAGTGGTGTTCGGGCAGTGTAGTGGATCGTGCTGGGGCTGGTGTTTCAGGGTTTAGGGCAGTGCAGTGCAGTGGTGTTCAGGCAGTGTAGGGGTTCATGCTGGGGCAGGTGTTTCAGGGTTTAGGGCAGTGCTGTGGTGTTCGGGCAGTGTAGGGGTTTGTGATGGGGCTGGTGTTTCAGGGTTTTGGGCAGAGCAGTGGTGTTCGAGCAGTGTAGGGGTTCGTGCTGGGGCTGTTACTTCAGTGTTTAGGGCAGTGCCGTGGTGTTGGGGCAGTGTAGGGGGTCGTGCTGCGGCTGGTGTTTCAGGGTTTTGGGCAGAGCAGTGGTGTTCGGGCAGTGTAAGAGGTCGTGCTGGGGTGGTGTTTCAGGGTTTTGGGCAGAGCAGTGGTGTTCGGGCAGTGTAAAAGGTCGTGCTGGGGTGGTGTTTCAGGGTTTAAGGCAGGGTAGTGGTATTCGGGCAGTCGAGGGGGTCATGATGGGGCTGGTGTTTCAGGGTTTAGGGCAGTGCGGTGGTGTTCGGGCAGTGTAGGGGTTCGTGCTGGGGCTGGTGTTTCAGGGTTTAGGGCTGTGCGGTGGTGTTCGGGCAGTGTAGGGGGTCGTGCTGGGGCTGGTGTTTCAGGGTTTAGGGCAGTGCAGTGGTGTTCGGGCAGTGAAGGGGGTCGTGCTGGGGCTGGTGTTTCAGGGTTTAGGGCAGTGCAGTGGTGTTCGGGCAGTGTAGGGGATCGTGCTGGGGCTTGTGTTTC
Source organism: Triturus cristatus (assembly GCF_964204655.1). Classification (NCBI taxonomy): domain Eukaryota; kingdom Metazoa; phylum Chordata; class Amphibia; order Caudata; family Salamandridae; genus Triturus; species Triturus cristatus. Next base: position 546,424,805 of record NC_140579.1, read on the forward strand.
AGGGTTTAGGGGAGTGCAGTGGTGTTCGGGCAGTGCAGGGGGTCGTGCTGGGGCTGATGTTTCAGGGTTTAGTGCAGTGCAGTGGTTTTCGGGCAGTGTAGGGGGTTGTGCTGGGGGTGGTGTTTCAGGGTTTAGGGCAGTGTTGTGGTGTTCTGGCAGTGTAGGGGTTGTGCTGGGGTGCTTTTTTAGGGTTTAGGGCAGTGTAGTGGTCTTCAGGCAGTGTAGGGGTTCGTGCTGGGGCTGGTGTTTCAGGGTTTAGGCAGTGCAGTGGTGTTCAGGCAGTGTCTGTGTTCCTGATGGGGCTCGTGTTTCAGGGTTTAGGGCAGTGCAGTGGTGTTCAGGCAGTGTAGGGGGTCGTGCTGGGGCTGGCGTTTCAGGGTTTTGGCCAGAGCAGTGGTGTGCGGGCACTGTAGGGGGTTGTGCTGGGGCTGGTGTTTCAAGGTTCAGGGCAGTGCATTGGGGTTCGGTCAGTGTAGGGGGTCTCGCTGGGAGTGGTGTTTCAGATTTTAGGGCAGTGGTGTTCGGGCAGTGTAGGGTGTCTCGCTGGGAGTGGTGTTTCAGATTTTAGGGCAGTGGTGTTCGGGCAGTGTAGGGGGTCTTACTGGGGTGGTGTTTCAGGGTTTAGGGCAGTGTAGTGGTGGGTTCAGGCAGTGTAGGGGGCCATGCTGGGGATGGTGTTTCAGGGTTTAGGGCAGTGTACTGGTGTTCGGGCAGTGTAGGGGGTCATGCTGGGGCTGGTGTTTCAGGGTTTAGGGCAGTGCAGGGGTGTTCGGGCAGTGTAGGGTGTCGTGCTGGGGCTGGTGTATCAGAGTTTAGGGCAGTGCACTGGTGTTTTCGGGCAGTGTAGAGGGTCGTGCCGGGGGTGGTGTTTCAGGGTTTAGGGCACTGCACTGGTGTTCGGGCAGTGTAGGGGGTCATGCTGGGGGTAGTGTTTCAGGCTTTAGGACAGTGCAGTGGTGTTCAGGCAGTGTAGGGGGTCTTGCTGGGGCAGGTGTTTCAGGGTTTAGGCTAATGCAGTGGTGTTTTGGCAGTGTAGGGGGTCTTATCGGGGCTGGTATTTCAGGGTTTAGGGCAGTGTAGTGGTGTTCGGGCAGTGTAGGGTGTCGTGCTGGGGCTGGTGTTTCAGGGTTTAGGGCAGTGCAGTGGTGTTCGGGCAGTGTAGCGGATCGTGCTGGGGCTGGTGTTTCATGGTTTAGGGCAGTGCAGTGGTGTTCGGGCAGTGTAGGGGTTCATGCTGGGGCTGGTGTATCAGAGTTTAGGGCAGTGCACTGGTGTTTGGGCATTGTAGGGGTCATACTGGGGTAGAGTTTTAGGGTTTAGGGCAGTGCAGTGGTGTTCGGGAATTGTAGGGGGTCGTTCAGGGGGTGGTGTTTCAGGCTTTAGGGCTGGGCAGTGGTGTTCGGGCAGTGTAGGTGGTCCTGCTGGGGCTGGTGTTTCAGGGTTTTGGGCAGCACAGTGCTGTTCGGTCAGTGTAGGGGGTCGTGCTGGGGCTGGTGTTTCAGGGTTTAGGGCAGTGCACCGGTGTTCGGGCAGTGCAGGGGGACGAGCTGGGGGTAGTGTTCAGGGTTTAGGGCAGAGCAGTGGTGTTCGGGCAGTGTAGGGGTCATGCTGGGGTAGTGTTTTAGGGTTTAGGGCAGTTCAGAGGTGTTCGGCATTGTAGGGGTCTTGCTGGTGGTGGTGTTTCAGGGTTTAGGGAAGTGGTGGTCTGGCATTGTAAGGGTCTTGCTAGGGGTGGTGTTTCAGGGTTTAGGGCAGTGCAGTGGTGTTCGGGCAGTGTAGGGGGTCTTGCTGGAGCTGGTGTTTCAGGGTTAGGGCAGTGCAGTGGTGTTCACACAGTGTAAGGGGTCTTGCTGGGGCTGGTGTTTCAATGTTTAGGGCAGTGCTGTGGATTTCAGGCAGTGTAGAGGGTCGTGCTGGGGCTGGTTGTTCAGGGTTTAGGGCAGTGCAGTGGTGATGGGGCAGTGTAAGGGTTTGTACTGGGGCTGGTGCTTCAGGATTTAGGGCAGTGCAGAGGTGTTCGGGCAGTGTAGGGGTTCGTGCTGGGGCTGGTGTTTCAGGGTTTTTGGGCAGTGCAATGGTGTTTGGGCAGTGTAGAGGTTTGTACTGGGGCTGGTGCTTCAGGATTTAGGGCAGTGCAGTGGTGTTCGGGCAGTGTAGGGGTTCATGCTGGGGCTGTTGTTTCATGGGTTTAGGGCAGTGGTGTTCACACAGTGTAAGGGGTCTTGCTGGGGCTGGTGTTTTAGGGTTTTGGGCAGTGCAGTGGTGTTCGGGCAGTGTAGCGGGTCATGCTGGGTCTGGTGTTTCAGGGTTTAGGGCAGAGCAGTGGTGTTCGGGCAGTGTAGCGATTCATGCTGGGGCTGCTGTTTCAGGGTTTAGGGCAGTGCAGTGGTGTTCGGGCAGTGTAGGGGGTCATGCTGGGGGTGGTGTTTCAGGGTTTAGGGCAGTGTAGTGGTATTCGGGCAGTATAGGGGGTCGTGCTGGGGTGGTGTTTCAGGGTTTAGGGCAGTGCAGTGGTGTTTAGGCAGTGTAGGGGGTCGAGCTAGGGGTGGTGTTACAGGGTTTAGGGCAGTGCAGTGGTGTTCGGGCAGTGTAGGGGGTCTTGCTGGGGTAGTCTTTCAGGGTTTAGGGCAGTGCAGTGGTGTTCGGGCAGTGTGGGGGGTCGTGCTGGGGCTGGTTTCTCAGAGTTTAGGGTAGTGTAGTGGTGTTCGGGCAGTCGAGGGGGTCATGCTGGGGCTGGTGTTTCAGGGTTTAGTGCAGTGCGGTGGTGTTCGGGCAGTGTAAGGGGTCGTGCTGGGGCTGGTGTTTCAGGGTTTAGGGCATTGCGGTGGTGTTCGGGCAGTGTAGGGGGTCGTGCTGGGGCTGGTGTTTCAGGGTTTGGGGCAGTGCTGTGGTGTTCGGGCAGTGTAGGGGGTCATGCTGGGGCTAGTGTTTCAGGGTTTGGACTGTGCAGTGGTGTTCGGGCAGTGTAGGGGATTGTGCTGGGGCTGGTGTTTCTGGGTTTAGGGCAGTGCAGTGGTGTTCGGGCAGTGTAGGGTGTCGTACTGGGGCTGGTGTTTCAGGGTTTAGGGCACTGCACTGGTGTTCGGGCAGTGTAGGGGGTCATGCTGGGGGTGGTGTGTCAGGGTTTAGGGCAGTGTAGTGGTGTTCAGGCAGTGTAGGGGGTCTTGCTGGGGCAGGTGTTTCAGGGTTTAGGCTAGTGCATTGGTGTTCGGGCAGTGTAGGGTGTCTTGCTGGGGCTGGTGTTTCAGGGTTTAGGGCAGTGCAGTAGTGTTCGGGCAGTGTAGGGGCCATGCTGGGGCTGGTGTTTCAGTGTTTAGGGCAATGCAGTGGTGTTCGGGCAGTGTAGCGGATCGTGCTGGGGCTGGTGTTTCAGGGTTTAGGGCAGTGCAGTGGTGTTCGGGCAGTGTAGGGGTTCATGCTGGGGCAAGAGTTTCAGGGTTTAGGGAAGTGCAGTGGTGTTCGGGCAGTGTAGGGGTTTGTGATGGGGCTGGTGTTTCAGGGTTTTGGGCAGAGTAGTGGTGTTCGAGCAGTGTAGGGGTTCGTGCTGGGGCTGTTACTTCAGGGTTTAGGGCAGTGCAGTGGTGTTGGGGCAGTGTAGGGGGTTGTGCTGCGGCTGGTGTTTCAGGGTTTTGGGCAGGGCAGTGGTGTTCGGGTAGTGTAAGAGGTCGTGCTGGGGTGGTGTTTCAGGGTTTTGGGCAGAGCAGTGGTGTTCGGGCAGTGTAAGAGGTCGTGCTGGGGTGGTGTTTCAGGGTTTAGGGCAGTGTAGTGGTGTTCGGGCAGTCGAGGGGGTCATGCTGGGGCTGGTGTTTCAGGGTTTAGGGCAGTGAGGTGGTGTTCGGGCAGTATAGGGGTTCGTGCTGGGGCTGGTGTTTCAGGGTTTAGGGCTGTGCGGTCGTGTTCGGGCAGTGTAGGGGGTCGTGCTGGGGCTGGTGTTTCAGGGTTTAAGGCAGTGCAGTGGTGTTCGGGCAGTGTAGGGGGTCGTGCTGGGGCTGGTGTTTCAGGGTTTAGGGCAGAGCAGTGGTGTTCGGGCAGTGTAGGGGATCATGCTGGGGCTGGTGTTTCAGGCTTTAGGGGAGTGCAGTGGTGTTCAGGCAGTGTAGGGGGTTGTGCTGGGGCTGATGTTACAGGGTTTAGTGCAGTGCAGTGGTTTTCGGGCAGTGTAGGGGGTTGTGCTGGGGGTGGTGTTTCAGGGTTTAGGGCAGTGTTGTGGTGTTCGGGCAGTGTAGGGGTTGTGCTGGGGTGTTGTTTTAGGGTTTAGGGCAGTGCAGTGGTCTTCAGGCAGTGTAGGGGTTCGTGCTGGGGCTGGTGTTTCAGGGTTTAGGCAGTGCAGTGGTGTTCGGGCTGTGTAGGGTGTCGTACTGGGGCTGGTGTTTCAGGGTTTAGGGCACTGCACTGGTGTTCGGGCAGTGTAGGGGGTCATGCTGGGGGTGGTGTGTCAGGGTTTAGGGCAGTGCAGTGGTGTTCAGGCAGTGTAGGGGGTCTTGCTGGGGCAGGTGTTTCAGGGTTTAGGCTAGTGCAGTGGTGTTCGGGCAGTGTAGGGTGTCTTGCTGGGGCTGGTGTTTCAGGGTTTAGGGCAGTGCAGTAGTGTTCGGGCAGTGTAGGGGGCCATGCTGGGGCTGGTGTTTCAGTGTTTAGGGCAATGCAGTGGTGTTCGGGCAGTGTAGCGGATCGTGCTGGGGCTGGTGTTTCAGGGTTTAGGGCAGTGCAGTGGTGTTCGGGCAGTGTAGGGGTTCATGCTGGGGCAGGAGTTTCAGGGTTTATGGCAGTGCAGTGGTGTTCGGGCAGTGTAGGGGTTTGTGATGGGGCTGGTGTTTTAGGGTTTTGGGCAGAGTAGTGGTGTTCGAGCAGTGTAGGGGTTCGTGCTGGGGCTGTTACTTCAGGGTTTAGGGCAGTGCAGTGGTGTTGGGGCAGTGTAGGGGGTTGTGCTGCGGCTGGTGTTTCAGGGTTTTGGGCAGGGCAGTGGTGTTCGGGCAGTGGAAGAGGTCGTGCTGGGGTGGTGTTTCAGGGTTTTGGGCAGAGCAGTGGTGTTCGGGCAGTGTAAGAGGTCGTGCTGGGGTGGTGTTTCAGGGTTTAGGGCAGTGTAGTGGTGTTCGGGTAGTCGAGGGGGTCATGCTGGGGCTGGTGTTTCAGGGTTTAGGGCAGTGAGGTGGTGTTCGGGCAGTGTAGGGGTTCGTGCTGGGGCTGGTGTTTCAGGGTTTAGGGCTGTGCGGTCGTGTTCGGGCAGTGTAGGGGGTCATGCTGGGGCTGGTGTTTCAGGGTTTAAGGCAGTGCAGTGGTGTTCGGGCAGTGTAGGGGGTCGTGCTGGGGCTGGTGTTTCAGGGTTTAGGGCAGTGCAGTGGTGTTCGGGCAGTGTAGGGGATCATGCTGGGGCTGGTGTTTCAGGCTTTAGGGGAGTGCAGTGGTGTTCGGGCAGTGTAGGGGGTTGTGCTGCGGCTGATGTTTCAGGGTTTAGTGCAGTGCAGTGGTTTTCGGGCAGTGTAGGGGGTTATGCTGGGGGTGGTGTTTCAGGGTTTAGGGCAGTGTTGTGGTGTTCGGGCAGTGTAGGGGTTGTGCTGGGGTGCTGTTTCAGGGTTTAGGGCAGTGCAGTGGTCTTCAGGCAGTGTAGGGGTTCCTGCTGGGGCTGGTGTTTCAGGGTTTAGGCATTGCAGTGGTGTTCAGGCAGAGTCTGTGTTCCTGATGGGGCTCGTGTTTCAGGGTTTAGGGCAGTGCAGTGGTGTTCGGGCAGTGTAGGGGGTCGTGCTGGGGCTGGTGTTTCAGGGTTTTGGGCAGAGCAGTGGTGTGCGGGCACTGTAGGGGGTTGTGCTGGGGCTGGTGTTTCAAGGTTCAGGGCAGTGCATTGGGGTTTAGGCAGTGTAGGGGGTCTCGCTGGGAGTGGTGTTTCAGATTTTAGGGCAGTGGTGTTCGGGCAGTGTAGGGGGTCTCGCTGGGAGTGGTGTTTCAGATTTTAGGGCAGTGGTGTTAGGGCAGTGTAGGGGGTCCTACTGGGGGTGGTGTTTCAGGGTTTAGAGTACTGCACTGGTGTTCGGGCAGTGTAGAGGGTCATGCTGGGGGTGGTGTTTCAGGGTTTAGGGCAGTGCAATGGTGTTCAGGCAGTGTAGGGGGTCTTGCTGGGGCAGGTGTTTCAGGGTTTAGGCTAGTGTAGTGGTGTTTCGGCAGTGTAGGGGGTCTTGCTGGGGCTGGTGTTTCAGGGTTTAGGGCAGTGCAGTGGTGTTCAGGCAGTGTAGGGTGTCTTGCTGGGGCTGGTGTTTCAGGGTTTAGGGCAGTGCAGTGGTGTTCCGGCAGTGTAGCGGATCGTGCTGGGGCTGGTGTTTCAGGGTTTAGGGCAGTGCAGTGGTGTTCAGGCAGTGTAGGGGTTCGTGCTGGGGCTGGTGTATCAGAGTTTAGGGCAGTGCGCTGGTGTTCGGGCATTGTAGGGGTCATCCTGGGGTAGAGTTTTAGGGTTTAGGGCAGTGCAGTGGTGTTCAGGAATTGTAGGGGGTCGTGCAGGGGGTGGTGTTTCAGGGTTTAGGGCTGGGCAGTGGTGTTTGGGCAGTGTAGGTGGTCGTGCTGGGGCTGGTGTTTCAGGGTTTTGGGCAGCACAGTGGTGTTCGGTCAGTGTAGGGGGTCGTGCTGGGGCTGGTATTTCAGGGTTTAGGGCAGTGCACCGGTGTTCGGGCAGTGCAGGGGGACGTGCTGGGGTAGTGTTCAGGGTTTAGGGCAGAGCAGTGGTGTTCGGGCAGTGTAGGGGTCATGCTGGGGTAGTGTTTTAGGGTTTAGGGCAGTTCAGAGGTGTTCGGCATTGTAGGGGTCTTGCTGGTGGTGGTGTTTTAGGGTTTAGGGAAGTGGTGGTCTGGCATTGTAAGGGTCTTGCTGGGGGTGGTGTTTCAGGGTTAGGGCAGTGCAGTGGTGTTCACACAGTGTAAGGGGTCTTGCTGGGGCTGGTGTTTCAATGTTTAGGGCAGTGCCGTGGAGTTCAGGCAGTGTAGAGGGTCGTGCTGGGGCTGGTTGTTCAGGGTTTAGGGCAGTGCAGTGGTGTTCCGGCAGTGTAGGAGTTTGTGCTGGGGCTGGTGTTTCAGGGTTTAGGGCAGTGCAGTGGTGTTTGGGCAGTTTAGGGGTTTGTACTGGGGCTGGTGCTTCAGGATTTAGGGCAGTGCAGTGGTGTTCGGGCAGTGTAGGGGTTCATGCTGGGGATGGTGTTTCATGGGTTTAGGGCAGTGGTGTTCACACAGTGTAAGGGGTCTTGCTGGGGCTGGTGTTTCAGGGTTTAGGGCAGAGCAGTGGTGTTCGGGCAGTGTAGCGATTCATGCTGGGGCTGCTGTTTCAGGGTTTAGGGCAGTGCAGTGGTGTTCGGGCAGTGTAGGGGGTCATGCTGGGAGTGGTGTTTCAGGGTTTAGGGCAGTGTAGTGGTGTTCGGGCAGTATAGGGGTCGTGCTGGGGTGGTGTCACAGGGTTTAGGGCAGTGCAGTGGTGTTCGGGCAGTGTGGGGGGTCGTGCTGGGGCTGGTTTCTCAGAGTTTAGGGTAGTGTAGTGGTGTTCGAGCAGTCGAGGGGGTCATGCTGGGGCTGGTGTTTCAGGGTTTAGGGCAGTGCGGTGGTGTTCGGGCAGTGTGGGGGGTCGTGCTGGGGCTGGTATTTCAGGGTTTAGGGCAGCGCAGTAGTGTTCAGGCAGTGTAGGGGGTCGTGCTGGGGCTGGTGTTTCAGTGTTTAGGGCAATGCAGTGGTGTTCGGGCAGTGTAGTTGATCGTGCTGGGGCTGGTGTTTCAGGGTTTAGGGCAGTGCAGTGGTGTTCAGGCAGTGTAGGGGTTCATGCTGGGGCAGGTGTTTCAGGGTTTAGGGCAGTGCAGTGGTGTTCAGGCAGTGTAGGGGTTTGTGATGGGGCTGGTGTTTCAGGGTTTTGGGCAGAGCAGTGGTGTTCGTGCAGTGTAGGGGTTCGTGCTGGGGCTGTTACTTCAGTGTTTAGGGCAGTGCCGTGGTGTTGGGGCAGTGTAGGGGGTCGTGCTGCGGCTGGTGTTTCAGGGTTTTGGGCAGAGCAGTGGTGTTCGGGCAGTGTAAGAGGTCGTGCTGGGGTGATGTTTCAGGGTTTTGGGCAGAGCAGTGGTGTTCGGGCAGTGTAAAAGGTCGTGCTGGGGTGGTGTTTCAGGGTTTAGGGCAGGGTAGTGGTGTTCGGGCAGTCGAGGGGGTCATGATTGGGCTGGTGTTTCAGGGTTTAGGGCAGTGCGGTGGTGTTCGGGCAGTGTAGGGGTTCGTGCTGGGGCTGGTGTTTCAGGGTTTAGGGCTGTGCGGTGGTGTTCGGGCAGTGTATGGGGTCGTGCTGGGGCTGGTGTTTCAGGGTTTAGGGCAGTGCAGTGGTGTTCGGGCAGTGTAGGGGGTCGTGCTGGTGTTTCAGGGTTTAGGGCAGTGCAGTGGTGTTCGGGCAGTGTAGGGGATCGTGCTGGGGCTTGTGTTTCAGGGTTTAGGGGAGTGCAGTGGTGTTCGGGCAGTGCCGGGGGTCGTGCTGGGGCTGATGTTTCAGGGTTTAGTGCAGTGCAGTGGTTTTCGGGCAGTGTAGGGGGTTGTGCTGGGGGTGGTGTTTCAGGGTTTAGGGCAGTGTTGTGGTGTTCTGGCAGTGTAGGGGTTGTGCTGGGGTGCTTTTTCAGGGTTTAGGGCAGTGCAGTGGTCTTCAGGCAGTGTAGGGGTTCGTGCTGGGGCTGGTGGTTCAGGGTTTAGGCAGTGCAGTGGTGTTCAGGCAGTGTCTGTGTTCCTGATGGGGCTCGTGTTTCAGGGTTTAGGGCAGTGCAGTGGTGTTCAGGCAGTGTAGGGGGTCGTGTTGTGGCTGGTGTTTCAGGGTTTTGGCCAGAGCAGTGGTGTGCGGGCACTGTAGGGAGTTGTGCTGGGGCTGGTGTTTCAAGGTTCAGGGCAGTGCATTGGGGTTCGGTTAGTGTAGGGGGTCTCGCTGGGAGTGGTGTTTCAGATTTTAGGGCAGTGGTGTTCGGGCAGTGTAGGGGGTCTTACTGGGGGTGGTGTTTCAGGGTTTAGGGCAGTGTAGTGGTGTTCAGGCAGTGAAGGGGGCCATGCTGGGGATGGTGTTTCAGGGTTTAGGGCAGTGTAGTGGTGTTCGGGCAGTGTAGGGTGTCGTGCTGGGGCTGGTGTTTCAGGGTTTAGGGCAGTGCAGTGGTGTTCGGGCAGTGTAGGGGGTCATGCTGGGGCTGGTGTTTCAGGGTTTAGGGCAGTGCAGGGGTGTTCGGGCAGTGTAGGGTGTCGTGCTGGGGCTGGTGTATCAGAGTTTAGGGCAGTGCACTGGTGTTTTCGGGCAGTGTAGAGGGTCGTGCCAGGGGTGGTGTTTCAGGATTTAGGGCACTGCACTGGTGTTCGGGCAGTGTAGGGGGTCATGCTGGGGGTAGTGTTTCAGGCTTTAGGACAGTGCAGTGGTGTTCAGGCAGTGTAGGGGGTCTTGCTGGGGCAGGTGTTTCAGGGTTTAGGCTAATGCAGTGGTGTTTTGGCAGTGTAGGGGGTCTTACTGGGGCTGGTATTTCAGGGTTTAGGGCAGTGCAGTGGTGTTCGGGCAGTGTAGGGTGTCGTGCTGGGGCTGGTGTTTCAGGGTTTAGGGCAGTGCAGTGGTGTTCGGGCAGTGTAGCGGATCGTGCTGGGGCTGGTGTTTCACGGTTTAGGGCAGTGCAGTGGTGTTCGGGCAGTGTAGGGGTTCATGCTGGGGCTGGTGTATCAGAGTTTAGGGCAGTGCACTGGTGTTCGGGCATTGTAGGGGTCATCCTGGGGTAGAGTTTTAGGGTTTAGGGCAGTGCAGTGGTGTTCGGGAATTGTAGGGGGTCGTTCAGGGGGTGGTGTTTCAGGCTTTAGGGCTGGGCAGTGGTGTTCGGGCAGTGTAGGTGGTCCTGCTGGGGCTGGTGTTTCAGGGTTTTGGGCAGCACAGTGCTGTTTGGTCAGTGTAGGGGGTCGTGCTGGGGCTGGTGTTTCAGGGTTTAGGGCAGTGCACCGGTGTTCGGGCAGTGCAGGGGGACGAGCTGGGGGTAGTGTTCAGGGTTTAGGGCAGAGCAGTGGTGTTCAGGCAGTGTAGGGGTCATGCTGGGGTAGTGTTTTAGGGTTTAGGGCAGTTCAGAGATGTTCGGCATTGTAGGGGTCTTGCTGGTGGTGGTGTTTCAGGATTTAGGGACGTGGTGGTCTGGCATTGTAAGGGTCTTGCTAGGGGTGGTGTTTCAGGGTTTAGGGCAGTGCAGTGGTGTTCGGGCAGTGTAGGGGGTCTTGCTGGAGCTGGTGTTTCAGGGTTAGGGCAGTGCAGTGGTGTTCACACAGTGTAAGGGGTCTTGCTGGGGCTGGTGTTTCAATGTTTAGGGCAGTGCTGTGGATTTCAGGCAGTGTAGAGGGTCGTGCTGGGGCTGGTTGTTCAGGGTTTAGGGCAGTGCAGTGGTGATGGGGCAGTGTAGGGGTTTGTACTGGGGCTGGTGCTTCAGGATTTAGGGCAGTGCAGTGGTGTTCGGGCAGTGTAGGGGTTCGTGCTGGGGCTGGTGTTTCAGGGTTTTTGGGCAGTGCAATGGTGTTTGGGCAGTGTAGAGGTTTGTACTGGGGCTGGTGCTTCAGGATTTAGGGCAGTGCAGTGGTGTTCGGGCAGTGTAGGGGTTCATGCTGGGGCTGGTGTTTCATGGGTTTAGGGCAGTGGTGTTCACACAGTGTAAGGGGTCTTGCTGGGGCTGGTGTTTTAGGGTTTCGGGCAGTGCAGTGGTGTTCGGGCAGTGTAGCGGGTCATGCTGTGTCTGGTGTTTCAGGGTTTAGGGCAGAGCAGTGGTGTTCGGGCAGTGTAGCGATTAATGCTGGGGCTGCTGTTTCAGGGTTTAGGGCAGTGCAGTGGTGTTCGGGCAGTGTAGGGGGTCATGCTGGGGGTGGTGTTTCAGGGTTTAGGGCAGTGTAGTGGTGTTCGGGCAGTATAGGGGGTCGTGCTGGGGTGGTGTTTTAGGGTTCAGGGCAGTGCAGTGGTGTTTAGGCAGTGTAGGGGGTCGAGCTTCGGGTGGTGTTACAGGGTTTAGGGCAGTGCAGTGGTGTTCGGGCAGTGTAGGGGGTCTTGCTGGGGTAGTCTTTCAGGGTTTAGTGCAGTGCAGTGGTGTTCGGGCAGTGTGGGGGGTCGTGCTGGGGCTGGTTTCTCAGAGTTTAGGGTAGTGTAGTGGTGTTCGAGCAGTCGAGGGGGTCATGCTGGGGCTGGTGTTTCAGGGTTAAGGGCAGTGCGGTGGTGTTCAGGCAGTGTAGAGGGTCATGCTGGGGCTGGTGTTTCAGGGTTTAGGGCATTGCGGTGGTGTTCGGGCAGTGTAGGGGGTCGTGCTGGGGCTGCTGTTTCAGGGTTTGGGGCAGTGCTGTGGTGTTCGGGCAGTGTAGGGGGTCATGCTGGGGCTGGTGTTTCAGGGTTTGGGCTGTGCAGTGGTGTTCGGGCAGTGTAGGGGATTGTGCTGGGGCTGGTGTTTCTGGGTTTAGGGCAGTGCAGTGGTGTTCGGGCAGTGTAGGGTGTCGTACTGGGGCTGTTGTTTCAGGGTTTAGGGCACTGCACTGGTGTTCGGGCAGTGTAGGGGGTCATGCTGGGGGTGGTGTGTCAGGGTTTAGGGCAGTGCAGTGGTGTTCAGGCAGTGTAGGGGGTCTTGCTGGGGCAGGTGTTTCAGGGTTTAGGCTAGTGCAGTGGTGTTCGGGCAGTGTAGGGTGTCTTGCTGGGGCTGGTGTTTCAGGGTTTAGGGCAGTGCAGTAGTGTTCGGGCAGTGTAGGGGGCCATGCTGGGGCTGGTGTTTCAGTGTTTAGGGCAATGCAGTGGTGTTCGGGCAGTCGAGGGGGTCATGCTGGGGCTGGTGTTTCAGGGTTTAGGGCAGTGAGGTGGTGTTCGGGCAGTATAGGGGTTCGTGCTGGGGCTGGTGTTTCAGGGTTTAGGGTTGTGCGGTCGTGTTCGGGCAGTGTAGGGGGTCTTGCTGGGGCTGGTGTTTCAGGGTTTAAGGCAGTGCAGTGGTGTTCGGGCAGTGTAGGGGGTCGTGCTGGGGCTGGTGTTTCAGGGTTTAGGGCAGAGCAGTGGTGTTCGGGCAGTGTAGGGGATCATGCTGGGGCTGGTGTTTCAGGCTTTAGGGGAGTGCAGTGGTGTTCGGGCAGTGTAGGGGGTTGTGCTGGGGCTGATGTTACAGGGTTTAGTGCAGTGCAGTGGTTTTCGGGCAGTGTAGGGGGTTGTGCTGGGGGTGGTGTTTCAGGGTTTAGGGCAGTGTTGTGGTGTTCGGGCAGTGTAGGGGTTGTGCTGGGGTGTTGTTTTAGGGTTTAGGGCAGTGCAGTGGTCTTCAGGCAGTGTAGGGGTTCGTGCTGGGCTGGTGTTTCAGGGTTTAGGCAGTGCAGTGGTGTTCGGGCTGTGTAGGGTGTCGTACTGGGGCTGGTGTTTCAGGGTTTAGGGCACTGCACTGGTGTTCGGGCAGTGTAGGGGGTCATGCTGGGGGTGGTGTGTCAGGGTTTAGGGCAGTGCAGTGGTGTTCAGGCAGTGTAGGGGGTCTTGCTGGGGCAGGTGTTTCAGGGTTTAGGCTAGTGCAGTGGTGTTCGGGCAGTGTAGGGTGTCTTGCTGGGGCTGGTGTTTCAGGGTTTAGGGCAGTGCAGTAGTGTTCGGGCAGTGTAGGGGGCCATGCTGGGGCTGGTGTTTCAGTGTTTAGGGCAATGCAGTGGTGTTCGGGCAGTGTAGCGGATCGTGCTGGGGCTGGTGTTTCAGGGTTTAGGGCAGTGCAGTGGTGTTCGGGCAGTGTAGGGGTTCATGCTGGGGCAGGAGTTTCAGGGTTTAGGGCAGTGCAGTGGTGTTCGGGCAGTGTAGGGGTTTGTGATGGGGCTGGTGTTTTAGGGTTTTGGGCAGAGTAGTGGTGTTCAAGCAGTGTAGGGGTTCGTGCTGGGGCTGTTACTTCAGGGTTTAGGGCAGTGCAGTGGTGTTGGGGCAGTGTAGGGGGTTGTGCTGCGGCTGGTGTTTCAGGGTTTTGGGCAGGGCAGTGGTGTTCGGGCAGTGGAAGAGGTCGTGCTGGGGTGGTGTTTCAGGGTTTTGGGCAGAGCAGTGGTGTTCGGGCAGTGTAAGAGGTCGTGCTGGGGTGGTGTTTCAGGGTTTAGGGCAGTGTAGTGGTGTTCGGGTAGTCGAGGGGGTCATGCTGGGGCTGGTGTTTCAGGGTTTAGGGCAGTGAGGTGGTGTTCGGGCAGTGTAGGGGTTCGTGCTGGGGCTGGTGTTTCAGGGTTTAGGGCTGTGCGGTCGTGTTCGGGCAGTGTAGGGGGTCATGCTGGGGCTGGTGTTTCAGGGTTTAAGGCAGTGCAGTGGTGTTCGGGCAGTGTAGGGGGTCGTGCTGGGGCTGGTGTTTCAGGGTTTAGGGCAGTGCAGTGGTGTTCGGGCAGTGTAGGGGATCATGCTGGGGCTGGTGTTTCAGGGTTTAGGGCAGTGCAGTGGTTTTCGGGCAGTGTAGGGGGTTATGCTGGGGGTGGTGTTTCAGGGTTTAGGGCAGTGTTGTGGTGTTCGGGCAGTGTAGGGGTTGTGCTGGGGTGCTGTTTCAGGGTTTAGGGCAGTGCAGTGGTCTTCAGGCAGTGTAGGGGTTCCTGCTGGGGCTGGTGTTTCAGGGTTTAGGCATTGCAGTGGTGTTCAGGCAGAGTCTGTGTTCCTGATGGGGCTCGTGTTTCAGGGTTTAGGGCAGTGCAGTGGTGTTCGGGCAGTGTAGGGGGTCGTGCTGGGGCTGGTGTTTCAGGGTTTTGGGCAGAGCAGTGGTGTGCGGGCACTGTAGGGGGTTGTGCTGGGGCTGGTGTTTCAAGGTTCAGGGCAGTGCATTGGGGTTTAGGCAGTGTAGGGGGTCTCGCTGGGAGTGGTGTTTCAGATTTTAGGGCAGTGGTGTTCGGGCAGTGTAGGGGGTCTCGCTGGGAGTGGTGTTTCAGATTTTAGGGCAGTGGTGTTAGGGCAGTGTAGGGGGTCCTACTGGGGGTGGTGTTTCAGGGTTTAGGGCACTGCACTGGTGTTCGGGCAGTGTAGAGGGTCATGCTGGGGGTGGTGTTTCAGGGTTTAGGGCAGTGCAATGGTGTTCAGGCAGTGTAGGTGGTCTTGCTGGGGCAGGTGTTTCAGGGTTTAGGCTAGTGCAGTGGTGTTTCGGCAGTGTAGGGGTCTTGCTGGGGCTGGTGTTTCAGGGTTTAGGGCAGTGCAGTGGTGTTCAGGCAGTGTAGGGTGTCTTGCTGGGGCTGGTGTTTCAGGGTTTAGGGCAGTGCAGTGGTGTTCGGGCAGTGTAGCGGATCGTGCTGGGGCTGGTGTTTCAGGGTTTAGGGCAGTGCAGTGGTGTTCAGGCAGTGTAGGGGTTCGTGCTGGGGCTGGTGTATCAGAGTTTAGGGCAGTGCGCTGGTGTTCGGGCATTGTAGGGGTCATCCTGGGGTAGAGTTTTAGGGTTTAGGGCAGTGCAGTGGTGTTCAGGAATTGTAGGGGGTCGTGCAGGGGGTGGTGTTTCAGGGTTTAGGGCTGGGCAGTGGTGTTTGGGCAGTGTAGGTGGTCGTGCTGGGGCTGGTGTTTCAGGGTTTTGGGCAGCACAGTGGTGTTCGGTCAGTGTAGGGGGTCGTGCTGGGGCTGGTATTTCAGGGTTTAGGGCAGTGTAGTGGTGTTCGGGCAGTATAGGGGGTCGTGCTGGGGTGGTGTTTTAGGGTTCAGGGCAGTGCAGTGGTGTTTAGGCAGTGTAGGGGGTCGAGCTTCGGGTGGTGTTACAGGGTTTAGGGCAGTGCAGTGGTGTTCGGGCAGTGTAGGGGGTCTTGCTGGGGTAGTCTTTCAGGGTTTAGTGCAGTTCAGTGGTGTTCGGGCAGTGTGGGGGGTCGTGCTGGGGCTGGTTTCTCAGAGTTTAGGGTAGTGTAGTGGTGTTCGAGCAGTCGAGGGGGTCATGCTGGGGCTGGTGTTTCAGGGTTAAGGGCAGTGCGGTGGTGTTCGGGCAGTGTAGAGGGTCATGCTGGGGCTGGTGTTTCAGGGTTTAGGGCATTGCGGTGGTGTTCGGGCAGTGTAGGGGGTCGTGCTGGGGCTGCTGTTTCAGGGTTTGGGGCAGTGCTGTGGTGTTCGGGCAGTGTAGGGGGTCATGCTGGGGCTGGTGTTTCAGGGTTTGGGCTGTGCAGTGGTGTTCGGGCAGTGTAGGGGATTGTGCTGGGGCTGGTGTTTCTGGGTTTAGGGCAGTGCAGTGGTGTTCGGGCAGTGTAGGGTGTCGTACTGGGGCTGTTGTTTCAGGGTTTAGGGCACTGCACTGGTGTTCGGGCAGTGTAGGGGGTCATGCTGGGGGTGGTGTGTCAGGGTTTAGGGCAGTGCAGTGGTGTTCAGGCAGTGTAGGGGGTCTTGCTGGGGCAGGTGTTTCAGGGTTTAGGCTAGTGCAGTGGTGTTCGGGCAGTGTAGGGTGTCTTGCTGGGGCTGGTGTTTCAGGGTTTAGGGCAGTGCAGTAGTGTTCGGGCAGTGTAGGGGGCCATGCTGGGGCTGGTGTTTCAGTGTTTAGGGCAATGCAGTGGTGTTCGGGCAGTCGAGGGGGTCATGCTGGGGCTGGTGTTTCAGGGTTTAGGGCAGTGAGGTGGTGTTCGGGCAGTATAGGGGTTCGTGCTGGGGCTGGTGTTTCAGGGTTTAGGGTTGTGCGGTCGTGTTCGGGCAGTGTAGGGGGTCTTGCTGGGGCTGGTGTTTCAGGGTTTAAGGCAGTGCAGTGGTGTTCGGGCAGTGTAGGGGGTCGTGCTGGGGCTGGTGTTTCAGGGTTTAGGGCAGAGCAGTGGTGTTCGGGCAGTGTAGGGGATCATGCTGGGGCTGGTGTTTCAGGCTTTAGGGGAGTGCAGTGGTGTTCGGGCAGTGTAGGGGGTTGTGCTGGGGCTGATGTTACAGGGTTTAGTGCAGTGCAGTGGTTTTCGGGCAGTGTAGGGGGTTGTGCTGGGGGTGGTGTTTCAGGGTTTAGGGCAGTGTTGTGGTGTTCGGGCAGTGTAGGGGTTGTGCTGGGGTGTTGTTTTAGGGTTTAGGGCAGTGCAGTGGTCTTCAGGCAGTGTAGGGGTTCGTGCTGGGCTGGTGTTTCAGGGTTTAGGCAGTGCAGTGGTGTTCGGGCTGTGTAGGGTGTCGTACTGGGGCTGGTGTTTCAGGGTTTAGGGCACTGCACTGGTGTTCGGGCAGTGTAGGGGGTCATGCTGGGGGTGGTGTGTCAGGGTTTAGGGCAGTGCAGTGGTGTTCAGGCAGTGTAGGGGGTCTTGCTGGGGCAGGTGTTTCAGGGTTTAGGCTAGTGCAGTGGTGTTCGGGCAGTGTAGGGTGTCTTGCTGGGGCTGGTGTTTCAGGGTTTAGGGCAGTGCAGTAGTGTTCGGGCAGTGTAGGGGGCCATGCTGGGGCTGGTGTTTCAGTGTTTAGGGCAATGCAGTGGTGTTCGGGCAGTGTAGCGGATCGTGCTGGGGCTGGTGTTTCAGGGTTTAGGGCAGTGCAGTGGTGTTCGGGCAGTGTAGGGGTTCATGCTGGGGCAGGAGTTTCAGGGTTTAGGGCAGTGCAGTGGTGTTCGGGCAGTGTAGGGGTTTGTGATGGGGCTGGTGTTTTAGGGTTTTGGGCAGAGTAGTGGTGTTCAAGCAGTGTAGGGGTTCGTGCTGGGGCTGTTACTTCAGGGTTTAGGGCAGTGCAGTGGTGTTGGGGCAGTGTAGGGGGTTGTGCTGCGGCTGGTGTTTCAGGGTTTTGGGCAGGGCAGTGGTGTTCGGGCAGTGGAAGAGGTCGTGCTGGGGTGGTGTTTCAGGGTTTTGGGCAGAGCAGTGGTGTTCGGGCAGTGTAAGAGGTCGTGCTGGGGTGGTGTTTCAGGGTTTAGGGCAGTGTAGTGGTGTTCGGGTAGTCGAGGGGGTCATGCTGGGGCTGGTGTTTCAGGGTTTAGGGCAGTGAGGTGGTGTTCGGGCAGTGTAGGGGTTCGTGCTGGGGCTGGTGTTTCAGGGTTTAGGGCTGTGCGGTCGTGTTCGGGCAGTGTAGGGGGTCATGCTGGGGCTGGTGTTTCAGGGTTTAAGGCAGTGCAGTGGTGTTCGGGCAGTGTAGGGGGTCGTGCTGGGGCTGGTGTTTCAGGGTTTAGGGCAGTGCAGTGGTGTTCGGGCAGTGTAGGGGATCATGCTGGGGCTGGTGTTTCAGGGTTTAGGGCAGTGCAGTGGTTTTCGGGCAGTGTAGGGGGTTATGCTGGGGGTGGTGTTTCAGGGTTTAGGGCAGTGTTGTGGTGTTCGGGCAGTGTAGGGGTTGTGCTGGGGTGCTGTTTCAGGGTTTAGGGCAGTGCAGTGGTCTTCAGGCAGTGTAGGGGTTCCTGCTGGGGCTGGTGTTTCAGGGTTTAGGCATTGCAGTGGTGTTCAGGCAGAGTCTGTGTTCCTGATGGGGCTCGTGTTTCAGGGTTTAGGGCAGTGCAGTGGTGTTCGGGCAGTGTAGGGGGTCGTGCTGGGGCTGGTGTTTCAGGGTTTTGGGCAGAGCAGTGGTGTGCGGGCACTGTAGGGGGTTGTGCTGGGGCTGGTGTTTCAAGGTTCAGGGCAGTGCATTGGGGTTTAGGCAGTGTAGGGGGTCTCGCTGGGAGTGGTGTTTCAGATTTTAGGGCAGTGGTGTTCGGGCAGTGTAGGGGGTCTCGCTGGGAGTGGTGTTTCAGATTTTAGGGCAGTGGTGTTAGGGCAGTGTAGGGGGTCCTACTGGGGGTGGTGTTTCAGGGTTTAGGGCACTGCACTGGTGTTCGGGCAGTGTAGAGGGTCATGCTGGGGGTGGTGTTTCAGGGTTTAGGGCAGTGCAATGGTGTTCAGGCAGTGTAGGTGGTCTTGCTGGGGCAGGTGTTTCAGGGTTTAGGCTAGTGCAGTGGTGTTTCGGCAGTGTAGGGGGTCTTGCTGGGGCTGGTGTTTCAGGGTTTAGGGCAGTGCAGTGGTGTTCAGGCAGTGTAGGGTGTCTTGCTGGGGCTGGTGTTTCAGGGTTTAGGGCAGTGCAGTGGTGTTCGGGCAGTGTAGCGGATCGTGCTGGGGCTGGTGTTTCAGGGTTTAGGGCAGAGCAGTGGTGTTCGGGCAGTGTAGGGGATCATGCTGGGGCTGGTGTTTCAGGCTTTAGGGGAGTGCAGTGGTGTTCGGGCAGTGTAGGGGGTTGTGCTGGGGCTGATGTTACAGGGTTTAGTGCAGTGCAGTGGTTTTCGGGCAGTGTAGGGGGTTGTGCTGGGGGTGGTGTTTCAGGGTTTAGGGCAGTGTTGTGGTGTTCGGGCAGTGTAGGGGTTGTGCTGGGGTGTTGTTTTAGGGTTTAGGGCAGTGCAGTGGTCTTCAGGCAGTGTAGGGGTTCGTGCTGGGCTGGTGTTTCAGGGTTTAGGCAGTGCAGTGGTGTTCGGGCTGTGTAGGGTGTCGTACTGGGGCTGGTGTTTCAGGGTTTAGGGCACTGCACTGGTGTTCGGGCAGTGTAGGGGGTCATGCTGGGGGTGGTGTGTCAGGGTTTAGGGCAGTGCAGTGGTGTTCAGGCAGTGTAGGGGGTCTTGCTGGGGCAGGTGTTTCAGGGTTTAGGCTAGTGCAGTGGTGTTCGGGCAGTGTAGGGTGTCTTGCTGGGGCTGGTGTTTCAGGGTTTAGGGCAGTGCAGTAGTGTTCGGGCAGTGTAGGGGGCCATGCTGGGGCTGGTGTTTCAGTGTTTAGGGCAATGCAGTGGTGTTCGGGCAGTGTAGCGGATCGTGCTGGGGCTGGTGTTTCAGGGTTTAGGGCAGTGCAGTGGTGTTCGGGCAGTGTAGGGGTTCATGCTGGGGCAGGAGTTTCAGGGTTTAGGGCAGTGCAGTGGTGTTCGGGCAGTGTAGGGGTTTGTGATGGGGCTGGTGTTTTAGGGTTTTGGGCAGAGTAGTGGTGTTCAAGCAGTGTAGGGGTTCGTGCTGGGGCTGTTACTTCAGGGTTTAGGGCAGTGCAGTGGTGTTGGGGCAGTGTAGGGGGTTGTGCTGCGGCTGGTGTTTCAGGGTTTTGGGCAGGGCAGTGGTGTTCGGGCAGTGGAAGAGGTCGTGCTGGGGTGGTGTTTCAGGGTTTTGGGCAGAGCAGTGGTGTTCGGGCAGTGTAAGAGGTCGTGCTGGGGTGGTGTTTCAGGGTTTAGGGCAGTGTAGTGGTGTTCGGGTAGTCGAGGGGGTCATGCTGGGGCTGGTGTTTCAGGGTTTAGGGCAGTGAGGTGGTGTTCGGGCAGTGTAGGGGTTCGTGCTGGGGCTGGTGTTTCAGGGTTTAGGGCTGTGCGGTCGTGTTCGGGCAGTGTAGGGGGTCATGCTGGGGCTGGTGTTTCAGGGTTTAAGGCAGTGCAGTGGTGTTCGGGCAGTGTAGGGGGTCGTGCTGGGGCTGGTGTTTCAGGGTTTAGGGCAGTGCAGTGGTGTTCGGGCAGTGTAGGGGATCATGCTGGGGCTGGTGTTTCAGGGTTTAGGGCAGTGCAGTGGTTTTCGGGCAGTGTAGGGGGTTATGCTGGGGGTGGTGTTTCAGGGTTTAGGGCAGTGTTGTGGTGTTCGGGCAGTGTAGGGGTTGTGCTGGGGTGCTGTTTCAGGGTTTAGGGCAGTGCAGTGGTCTTCAGGCAGTGTAGGGGTTCCTGCTGGGGCTGGTGTTTCAGGGTTTAGGCATTGCAGTGGTGTTCAGGCAGAGTCTGTGTTCCTGATGGGGCTCGTGTTTCAGGGTTTAGGGCAGTGCAGTGGTGTTCGGGCAGTGTAGGGGGTCGTGCTGGGGCTGGTGTTTCAGGGTTTTGGGCAGAGCAGTGGTGTGCGGGCACTTTAGGGGGTTGTGCTGGGGCTGGTGTTTCAAGGTTCAGGGCAGTGCATTGGGGTTTAGGCAGTGTAGGGGGTCTCGCTGGGAGTGGTGTTTCAGATTTTAGGGCAGTGGTGTTCGGGCAGTGTAGGGGGTCTCGCTGGGAGTGGTGTTTCAGATTTTAGGGCAGTGGTGTTAGGGCAGTGTAGGGGGTCCTACTGGGGGTGGTGTTTCAGGGTTTAGGGCACTGCACTGGTGTTCGGGCAGTGTAGAGGGTCATGCTGGGGGTGGTGTTTCAGGGTTTAGGGCAGTGCAATGGTGTTCAGGCAGTGTAGGTGGTCTTGCTGGGGCAGGTGTTTCAGGGTTTAGGCTAGTGCAGTGGTGTTTCGGCAGTGTAGGGGGTCTTGCTGGGGCTGGTGTTTCAGGGTTTAGGGCAGTGCAGTGGTGTTCAGGCAGTGTAGGGTGTCTTGCTGGGGCTGGTGTTTCAGGGTTTAGGGCAGTGCAGTGGTGTTCGGGCAGTGTAGCGGATCGTGCTGGGGCTGGTGTTTCAGGGTTTAGGGCAGTGCAGTGGTGTTCAGGCAGTGTAGGGGTTCGTGCTGGGGCTGGTGTATCAGAGTTTAGGGCAGTGCGCTGGTGTTCGGGCATTGTAGGGGTCATCCTGGGGTAGAGTTTTAGGGTTTAGGGCAGTGCAGTGGTGTTCAGGAATTGTAGGGGGTCGTGCAGGGGGTGGTGTTTCAGGGTTTAGGGCTGGGCAGTGGTGTTTGGGCAGTGTAGGTGGTCGTGCTGGGGCTGGTGTTTCAGGGTTTTGGGCAGCACAGTGGTGTTCGGTCAGTGTAGGGGGTCGTGCTGGGGCTGGTATTTCAGGGTTTAGGGCAGTGCACCGGTGTTCGGGCAGTGCAGGGGGACGTGCTGGGGTAGTGTTCAGGGTTTAGGGCAGAGCAGTGGTGTTCGGGCAGTGTAGGGGTCATGCTGGGGTAGTGTTTTAGGGTTTAGGGCAGTTCAGAGGTGTTCGGCATTGTAGGGGTCTTGCTGGGGGTGGTGTTTCAGGGTTAGGGCAGTGCAGTGGTGTTCACACAGTGTAAGGGGTCTTGCTGGGGCTGGTGTTTCAATGTTTAGGGCAGTGCCGTGGAGTTCAGGCAGTGTAGAGGGTCGTGCTGGGGCTGGTTGTTCAGGGTTTAGGGCAGTGCAGTGGTGTTCGGGCAGTGTAGGAGTTTGTGCTGGGGCTGGTGTTTCAGGGTTTAGGGCAGTGCAGTGGTGTTTGGGCAGTTTAGGGGTTTGTACTGGGGCTGGTGCTTCAGGATTTAGGGCAGTGCAGTGGTGTTCGGGCAGTGTAGGGGTTCATGCTGGGGATGGTGTTTCATGGGTTTAGGGCAGTGGTGTTCACACAGTGTAAGGGGTCTTGCTGGGGCTGGTGTTTCAGGGTTTAGGGCAGAGCAGTGGTGTTCGGGCAGTGTAGCGATTCATGCTGGGGCTGCTGTTTCAGGGTTTAGGGCAGTGCAGTGGTGTTCGGGCAGTGTAGGGGGTCATGCTGGGAGTGGTGTTTCAGGGTTTAGGGCAGTGTAGTGGTGTTCGGGCAGTATAGGGGTCGTTCTGGGGTGGTGTCACAGGGTTTAGGGCAGTGCAGTGGTGTTCGGGCAGTGTAGGGGGTCTTGCTGGGGTAGTATTTCAGGGTTTAGGGCAGTGCACTGGTGTTCGGGCAGTGTGGGGGGTCGTGCTGGGGCTGGTTTCTCAGAGTTTAGGGTAGTGTAGTGGTGTTCGAGCAGTCGAGGGGGTCATGCTGGGGCTGGTGTTTCAGGGTTTAGGGCAGTGCGGTGGTGTTCGGGCAGTGTAGGGGGTCGTGCTGGGGCTGGTGTTTCAGGGTTTAGGGCAGTGCAGTAGTGTTCAGGCAGTGTAGGGGGTCGTGCTGGGGCTGGTGTTTCAGTGTTTAGGGCAATGCAGTGGTGTTCGGGCAGTGTAGTTGATCGTGCTGGGGCTGGTGTTTCAGGGTTTAGGGCAGTGCAGTGGTGTTCAGGCAGTGTAGGGGTTCATGCTGGGGCAGGTGTTTCAGGGTTTAGGGCAGTGCAGTGGTGTTCAGGCAGTGTAGGGGTTTGTGATGGGGCTGGTGTTTCAGGGTTTTGGGCAGAGCAGTGGTGTTCGTGCAGTGTAGGGGTTCGTGCTGGGGCTGTTACTTCAGTGTTTAGGGCAGTGCCGTGGTGTTGGGGCAGTGTAGGGGGTCGTGCTGCGGCTGGTGTTTCAGGGTTTTGGGCAGAGCAGTGGTGTTCGGGCAGTGTAAGAGGTCGTGCTGGGGTGATGTTTCAGGGTTTTGGGCAGAGCAGTGGTGTTCGGGCAGTGTAAAAGGTCGTGCTGGGGTGGTGTTTCAGGGTTTAGGGCAGGGTAGTGGTGTTCGGGCAGTCGAGGGGGTCATGATTGGGCTGGTGTTTCAGGGTTTAGGGCAGTGCGGTGGTGTTCGGGCAGTGTAGGGGTTCGTGCTGGGGCTGGTGTTTCAGGGTTTAGGGCTGTGCGGTGGTGTTCGGGCAGTGTATGGGGTCGTGCTGGGGCTGGTGTTTCAGGGTTTAGGGCAGTGCAGTGGTGTTCGGGCAGTGTAGGGGGTCGTGCTGGTGTTTCAGGGTTTAGGGCAGTGCAGTGGTGTTCGGGCAGTGTAGGGGATCGTGCTGGGGCTTGTGTTTCAGGGTTTAGGGGAGTGCAGTGGTGTTCGGGCAGTGCCGGGTGTCGTGCTGGGGCTGATGTTTCAAGGTTTAGTGCAGTGCAGTGGTTTTCGGGCAGTGTAGGGGGTTGTGCTGGGGGTGGTGTTTCAGGGTTTAGGGCAGTGTTGTGGTGTTCTGGCAGTGTAGGGGTTGTGCTGGGGTGCTTTTTCAGGGTTTAGGGCAGTGCAGTGGTCTTCAGGCAGTGTAGGGGTTCGTGCTGGGGCTGGTGTTTCAGGGTTTAGGCAGTGCAGTGGTGTTCAGGCAGTGTCTGTGTTCCTGATGGGGCTCGTGTTTCAGGGTTTAGGGCAGTGCAGTGGTGTTCAGGCAGTGTAGGGGGTCGTGTTGTGGCTGGTGTTTCAGGGTTTTGGCCAGAGCAGTGGTGTGCGGGCACTGTAGGGGGTTGTGCTGGGGCTGGTGTTTCAAGGTTCAGGGCAGTGCATTGGGGTTCGGTTAGTGTAGGGGGTCTCGCTGGGAGTGGTGTTTCAGATTTTAGGGCAGTGGTGTTCGGGCAGTGTAGGGGGTCTTACTGGGGGTGGTGTTTCAGGGTTTAGGGCAGTGTAGTGGTGTTCAGGCAGTGAAGGGGGCCATGCTGGGGATGGTGTTTCAGGGTTTAGGGCAGTGTAGTGGTGTTCGGGCAGTGTAGGGGGTCATGCTGGGGCTGGTGTTTCAGGGTTTAGGGCAGTGCAGGGGTGTTCGGGCAGTGTAGGGTGTCGTGCTGGGGCTGGTGTATCAGAGTTTAGGGCAGTGCACTGGTGTTTTCGGGCAGTGTAGAGGGTCGTGCCGGGGGTGGTGTTTCAGGGTTTAGGGCACTGCACTGGTGTTCGGGCAGTGTAGGGGGTCATGCTGGGGGTAGTGTTTCAGGCTTTAGGACAGTGCAGTGGTGTTCAGGCAGTGTAGGGGGTCTTGCTGGGGCAGGTGTTTCAGGGTTTAGGCTAATGCAGTGGTGTTTTGGCAGTGTAGGGGGTCTTACTGGGGCTGGTATTTCAGGGTTTAGGGCAGTGCAGTGGTGTTCGGGCAGTGTAGGGTGTCATGCTGGGGCTGGTGTTTCAGGGTTTAGGGCAGTGCAGTGGTGTTCGGGCAGTGTAGCGGATCGTGCTGGGGCTGGTGTTTCACGGTTTAGGGCAGTGCAGTGGTGTTCGGGCAGTGTAGGGGTTCATGCTGGGGCTGGTGTATCAGAGTTTAGGGCAGTGCACTGGTGTTCGGGCATTGTAGGGGTCATCCTGGGGTAGAGTTTTAGGGTTTAGGGCAGTGCAGTGGTGTTCGGGAATTGTAGGGGGTCGTTCAGGGGGTGGTGTTTCAGGCTTTAGGGCTGGGCAGTGGTGTTCAGGCAGTGTAGGTGGTCCTGCTGGGGCTGGTGTTTCAGGGTTTTGGGCAGCACAGTGCTGTTTGGTCAGTGTAGGGGGTCGTTCTGGGGCTGGTGTTTCAGGGTTTAGGGCAGTGCACCGGTGTTCGGGCAGTGCAGGGGGATGAGCTGGGGGTAGTGTTCAGGGTTTAGGGCAGAGCAGTGGTGTTCGGGCAGTGTAGGGGTCATGCTGGGGTAGTGTTTTAGGGTTTAGGGCAGTTCAGAGATGTTCGGCATTGTAGGGGTCTTGCTGGTGGTGGTGTTTCAGGATTTAGGGACGTGGTGGTCTGGCATTGTAAGGGTCTTGCTAGGGGTGGTGTTTCAGGGTTTAGGGCAGTGCAGTGGTGTTCGGGCAGTGTAGGGGGTCTTGCTGGAGCTGGTGTTTCAGGGTTAGGGCAGTGCAGTGGTGTTCACACAGTGTAAGGGGTCTTGCTGGGGCTGGTGTTTCAATGTTTAGGGCAGTGCTGTGGATTTCAGGCAGTGTAGAGGGTCGTGCTGGGGCTGGTTGTTCAGGGTTTAGGGCAGTGCAGTGGTGATGGGGCAGTGTAGGGGTTTGTACTGGGGCTGGTGCTTCAGGATTTAGGGCAGTGCAGTGGTGTTCGGGCAGTGTAGGGGTTCGTGCTGGGGCTGGTGTTTCAGGGTTTTTGGGCAGTGCAATGGTGTTTGGGCAGTGTAGAGGTTTGTACTGGGGCTGGTGCTTCAGGATTTAGGGCAGTGCAGTGGTGTTCGGGCAGTGTAGGGGTTCATGCTGGGGCTGGTGTTTCATGGGTTTAGGGCAGTGGTGTTCACACAGTGTAAGGGGTCTTGCTGGGGCTGGTGTTTTAGGGTTTCGGGCAGTGCAGTAGTGTTCGGGCAGTGTAGGGGGTCATGCTGGGGGTGGTGTTTCAGGGTTTAGGGCAGTGTAGTGGTGTTCGGGCAGTGTAGGGGGTCATGCTGGGGGTGGTGTTTCAGGGTTTAGGGCAGTGTAGTGGTGTTCGGGCAGTATAGGGGGTCGTGCTGGGGTGGTGTTTTAGGGTTCAGGGCAGTGCAGTGGTGTTTAGGCAGTGTAGGGGGTCGAGCTTCGGGTGGTGTTACAGGGTTTAGGGCAGTGCAGTGGTGTTCGGGCAGTGTAGGGGGTCTTGCTGGGGTAGTCTTTCAGGGTTTAGGGCAGTGCAGTGGTGTTCGGGCAGTGTGGGGGGTCGTGCTGGGGCTGGTTTCTCAGAGTTTAGGGTAGTGTAGTGGTGTTCGAGCAGTCGAGGGGGTCATGCTGGGGCTGGTGTTTCAGGGTTAAGGGCAGTGCGGTGGTGTTCGGGCAGTGTAGAGGGTCATGCTGGGGCTGGTGTTTCAGGGTTTAGGGCATTGCGGTGGTGTTCGGGCAGTGTAGGGGGTCGTGCTGGGGCTGCTGTTTCAGGGTTTGGGGCAGTGCTGTGGTGTTCGGGCAGTGTAGGGGGTCATGCTGGGGCTGGTGTTTCAGGGTTTGGGCTGTGCAGTGGTGTTCGGGCAGTGTAGGGGATTGTGCTGGGGCTGGTGTTTCTGGGTTTAGGGCAGTGCAGTGGTGTTCGGGCAGTGTAGGGTGTCGTACTGGGGCTGGTGTTTCAGGGTTTAGGGCACTGCACTGGTGTTCGGGCAGTGTAGGGGGTCATGCTGGGGGTGGTGTGTCAGGGTTTAGGGCAGTGTAGTGGTGTTCAGGCAGTGTAGGGGGTCTTGCTGGGGCAGGTGTTTCAGGGTTTAGGCTAGTGCAGTGGTGTTCGGGCAGTGTAGGGTGTCTTGCTGGGGCTGGTGTTTCAGGGTTTAGGGCAGTGCAGTAGTGTTCGGGCAGTGTAGGGGGCCATGCTGGGGCTGGTGTTTCAGTGTTTAGGGCATTGCAGTGGTGTTCGGGCAGTGTAGCGGATCGTGCTGGGGCTGGTGTTTCAGGGTTTAGGGCAGTGCAGTGGTGTTCGGGCAGTATAGGGGTTCATGCTGGGGCAGGAGTTTCAGGGTTTAGGGCAGTGCAGTGGTGTTCGGGCAGTGTAGGGGTTTGTGATGGGGCTGGTGTTTCAGGGTTTTGGGCAGAGTAGTGGTGTTCGAGCAGTGTAGGGGTTCGTGCTGGGGCTGTTACTTCAGGGTTTAGGGCAGTGCAGTGGTGTTGGGGCAGTGTAGGGGGTTGTGCTGCGGCTGGTGTTTCAGGGTTTTGGGCAGGGCAGTGGTGTTCGGGCAGTGTAAGAGGTCGTGCTGGGGTGGTGTTTCAGGGTTTAGGGCAGCGTAGTGGTGTTCGGGCAGTCGAGGGGGTCATGCTGGGGCTGGTGTTTCAGGGTTTAGGGCAGTGAGGTGGTGTTCGGGCAGTGTAGGGGTTCGTGCTGGGGCTGGTGTTTCAGGGTTTAGGGCTGTGCGGTCGTGTTCGGGCAGTGTAGGGGGTCGTGCTGGGGCTGGTGTTTCAGGGTTTAAGGCAGTGCAGTGGTGTTCGGGCAGTGTAGGGGGTCGTGCTGGGGCTGGTGTTTCAGGGTTTAGGGCAGTGCAGTGGTGTTCGGGCAGTGTAGGGGATCATGCTGGGGCTGGTGTTTCAGGCTTTAGGGGAGTGCAGTGGTGTTCGGGCAGTGTAGGGGGTTGTGCTGGGGCTGATGTTTCAGGGTTTAGTGCAGTGAAGTGGTTTTCGGGCAGTGTAGGGGGTTGTGCTGGGGGTGGTGTTTCAGGGTTTAGGGCAGTGTTGTGGTGTTCGGGCAGTGTAGGGGTTGTGCTGGGGTGCTGTTTCAGGGTTTAGGGCACTGCAGTGGTCTTCAGGCAGTGTAGGGGTTCGTGCTGGGGCTGGTGTTTCAGGGTTTAGGCAGTGCAGTGGTGTTCGGGCAGTGTAGGGTGTCGTACTGGGGCTGGTGTTTCAGGGTTTAGGGCACTGCACTGGTGTTCGGGCAGTGTAGGGTTCATGCTGGGGGTGGTGTGTCAGGGTTTAGGGCAGTGCAGTGGTGTTCAGGCAGTGTAGGGGGTCTTGCTGGGGCAGGTGTTTCGGGGTTTAGGCTAGTGCAGTGGTGTTCGGGCAGTGTAGGGTGTCTTGCTGGGGCTGGTGTTTCAGGGTTTAGGGCAGTGCAATAGTGTTCGGGCAGTGTAGGGGGCCATGCTGGGGCTGGTGTTTCAGTGTTTAGGGCAATGCAGTGGTGGTCTGGCATTGTAAGGGTCTTGCTGGGGGTGGTGTTTCAGGGTTAGGGCAGTGCAGTGGTGTTCACACAGTGTAAGGGGTCTTGCTGGGGCTGGTGTTTCAATGTTTAGGGCAGTGCCGTGGAGTTCAGGCAGTGTAGAGGGTCGTGCTGGGGCTGGTTGTTCAGGGTTTAGGGCAGTGCAGTGGTGTTCGGACAGTGTAGGAGTTCATGCTGGGGCTGGTGTTTCAGGGTTTAGGGCAGTGCAGTGGTGTTTGGGCAGTGTAGAAGTTTGTACTGGGGCTGGTGCTTCAGGATTTAGGGCAGTGCAGTGGTGTTCGGGCAGTGTAGGGGTTCGTGCTGGTGCTGGTGTTTTAGGGTTTAGGGCAGTGCAGTGGTGTTCGGGCAGTGTAGGGGTTCATGCTGGGTCTGGTGTTTCAGGGTTTTGGGCAGCACAGTGGTGTTCGGTCAGTGTAGGGGGTCGTGCTGGGGCTGGTATTTCAGGGTTTAGGGCAGTGCACTGGTGTTCGGGCAGTGCAGGGGGACGTGCTGGGGTAGTGTTCAGGGTTTAGGGCAGAGCAGTGGTGTTCGGGCAGTGTAGGGGTCATGCTGGGGTAGTGTTTTAGGGTTTAGGGCAGTTCAGAGGTGTTCGGCATTGTAGGGGTCTTGCTGGTAGTGGTGTTTTAGGGTTTAGGGAAGTGGTGGTCTGGCATTGTAAGGGTCTTGCTGGGGGTGGTGTTTCAGGGTTTAGGGCAGTGCACTGGTGTTCGGGCAGTGTAGGGGGTCTTGCTGGGGCTGGTGTTTCAGGGTTAGGGCAGTGCAGTGGTGTTCACACAATGTAAGGGGTCTTGCTGGGGCTGGTGTTTCAATGTTTAGGGCAGTGCCATGGAGTTCAGGCAGTGTAGAGGGTCGTGCTGGGGCTGGTTGTTCAGGGTTTAGGGCAGTGCAGTGGTGTTTGGGCAGTGTAGGAGTTTGTGCTGGGGCTGGTGTTTCATGGGTTTAGGGCAGTGGTGTTCACACAGTGTAAGGGGTCTTGCTGGGGCTGGTGTTTCAGGGTTTAGGGCAGTGCAGTGGTGTTTGGGCAGTGTAGGGGTTTGTACTGGGGCTGGTGCTTCAGGATTTAGGGCAGTGCAGTGGTGTTCGGGCAGTGTAGGGGTTCATGCTGGGGATGGTGTTTCATGGGTTTAGGGCAGTGGTGTTCACACAGTGTAAGGGGTCTTGCTGGGGCTGGTGTTTCAGGGTTTAGGGCAGAGCAGTGGTGTTCGGGCAGTGTAGCGATTCATGCTGGGGCTGCTGTTTCAGGGTTTAGGGCAGTGTAGTGGTGTTCGGGCAGTGTAGGGGGTCATGCTGGGAGTGGTGTTTCAGGGTTTAGGGCAGTGTAGTGGTGTTCGGGCAGTATAGGGGTCGTGCTGGGGTGGTGTCACAGGGTTTAGGGCAGTGCAGTGGTGTTCGGGCAGTGTAGGGGGTCTTGCTGGGGTAGTCTTTCAGGGTTTAGGGCAGTGCACTGGTGTTGGGGCAGTGTGGGGGGTCGTGCTGGGGATGGTTTCTCAGAGTTTAGGGTAGTGTAGTGGGGTTCGAGCAGTCGAGGGGGTCATGCTGGAGCTGGTGTTTCAGGGTTTAGGGCAGTGCGGTGGTGTTCGGGCAGTGTAGGGGGTCGTACTGAGGCTTGTGTTTCAGGGTTTAGGGCAGTGCGGTGGTGTTCGAGCAGTGTAGGGGGTCGTGCTGGGGCTGGTGTTTCAGGGTTTAGGGCAGTGCCGTGGTGTTCGGGCAGTGAAGGGGGTCGTGCAGGGGCTGGTGTTTCAGGGTTTAGGGCAGTGCAGTGGTGTTCAGGCAGTGTAGGGTGTCGTGCTGGGGGTGGTGTTTCAGGGTTTAGGGCACTGCACTGGTGTTCGGGCAGTGTAGGGGTTCATGCTGGGGGTGGTGTGTCAGGGTTTAGGGCAGTGCAGTGGTGTTCGGGCAGTGTAGGGGGTCTTGCTGGGGCAGGTGTATCAGGGTTTAGGCTAGTGCAGTGGTGTTCGGGCAGTGTAGGGGGTCTTGCTGGGGCTGGTGTTTCAGGGTTTAGGGCAGTGCAGTGGTGTTCGGGCAGTGTAGGGGGTCGTGTTGGGGCTGGTGTTTCAGTGTTTAGGGCAATGCAGTAGTGTTCGGGCAGTGTAGCGGATCGTGCTGGGGCTGGTGTTTCAGGGTTTAGGGCAGTGCAGTGGTGTTTGGGCAGTGTAGGGGGCCGTGTTAGGGCTGGTGTTTCAGGGTTTTGGGCAGAGCATTGGTGTTCGGGCAGTGTAGGGGGCCGTGTTAGGGCTGGTGTTTCAGGGTTTTGGGCAGAGCATTGGTGTTCGGGCACTGTAAGGGGTTGTGCTTGGGCTGGTGTTTCAGAGTTCAGGGCAGTGCAGTGGTGTTCGGGCAGTGTAGGGGGTCTCGCTGGGAGTGGTGATTCAGGGTTTAGGGTAGTTGTGTTCGGGCAGTGTAGAGGGTTGTGCTGGGGCTGGTGTTTCAGGGTTTTTGGCAGAGCAGGGGTGTTTGGGCAGTGTAGTGGGTCTTGCTGGGGTAGTCTTTCAGGGTTTAGGGCAGTGCAGTGGTGTTCGGACAGTGTAGGGGGTCGTGCTGGGGGTGGTGTTTCACGGTTTAGGGCAGTGTAGTGGTGTTTAGGCAGTATAGGGGGTCATGCTTGGGGTGGTGTTACAGGGTTTTGGGCAGTGCAGTGGTGTTCGGGCAGTGAAGGGGGTCTTGCTGGGGTAGGCTTTCAGGGTTTAGGGCAGTGCAGTGGTGTTCGGGCAGTGTAAGGGTTCGTGCTGGGGCTGGTGTTTCAGGGTTTAGGGTAGTATAGTGGTGTTCCTGCAGTGTAGGGGGTCATGCTGGGGCTGGTGTTTCGGGGTTTAGGGCAGTGCGGTGGTGTTCGGCAGTGTAGGGGGTCGTGCTGGGGCTGGTGTTTCAGTGTTTAGGGCAGTGAGGTGGTGTTCGGGCAGTGTAGGGGGTCGTGCTGGGGCTGGTGTGTCAGAGTTAGGGCAGTGCAGTGGTGTTCGGGCAGTGTAGGGGGTCGTGCTGGGGCTGGTTTTTAAGGGTTTAGGGCAGTGCAGAGATGTTCGGGCAGTGTAAGGGGTCATGCTGGGGATGGTGTTTCAGGGTTTAGGGCAGTGCAGTGGTGTTCGGGCAGTGTAGGGGGGTCATGCTGGGGCTGGTGTTTCAGGGTTTAGGGCAGCACAGTGGTGTTCGGACAGTGTAGGGGGTCATGCTGGTGTTTCAGGGTTTAGGGAAGTGCGGTTGTGTTATGGCAGTGTAGAGGGTCATGCTGGGGCTGGTGTTTCAGGGTTTAGGGCAGTGTGGTGGTGTTCGGGCAGTGTAGGGGGTCATGCTGGGGCTGGTGTTTCAGGGTTTAGGGCAGCGCAGTGGTGTTCAGGCAGTGTAGAGTGTCGTGCTGAGGCTGGTGTTTCAGGGTTTAGGGCAGTGAAGTGGTGTTCGGGTATTGTAGGGTTCATGCTGGTGGTAGTGTTTTAGGGTTTAGGGCAGTGCAGTGGAGTTCGGGCAGTGTAGGGGGTCATGCTGTGGCTTGTGTTTCAGGGTTTAGGGCAGTGCACTGGTGTTTGGGCAGTGCAGGGGGACGTGCTGGGGGTAGTGTTTCAGGGTTTAGGGCAGAGCAGTGGCGTTCGGGCAGTGTAGGGGTCATGCTGGGGTAGTGTTTTAGGGTTTAGGGAAGTTCAGTGGTGTTCGGGCATTGTAGGGGTCATGCTGGGGGTAGTGTTTTAGTGTTTAGGGCAGTGCGGTGGTGTTCGGGCAGTGTAGGGGGTCGTGCAGTGGGTGGTGTTTCAGGGTTTAGTGCAGTGAAGCGGTGTTCGGGCAGTGTTGGGAGTCTTGCTGAGGGTTGTGTTTCAGGGTTTAGGGCAGTGGTGTTCGGGCAGTCTAAGGGTCTTGCTGGGGGTGGTGTTTCAGGGTTTAGGGCAGTGCAGTGGTGTTCGGGCAGTGTAGGGGGTCGTGCTGGGGCTTGTGTTTCAGGGTTCAGGGCAGTGCAATGGTGTTCGGGCAGTGTAGGGGGTCTTGCTGGGGATGGTGTTTCAGGGTTTAGTGCAGTGCAGTGGTGTTTGGGCAGTGTAGGGGGTCATGATGGGTTGGTGTTTCAGGGTTTAGGGCAGTGCAGTGGTGTTCAGGCAGTGTAGGGGGTCTTGCTGGGGGTGGTGTTTCAGGGTTTAGGGCAGTGGTGTTTGGGCAGTGTAGGGGGGTCTTACTGCGGATGGTGTTTCAGGGTTTAGGGCAGTACAGTGGTGTTCGGGCAAAGTAGGGGGTCTTGCTGGGGTAGTCTTTCAGGGTTTAGGGCAGTGCAGTGGTGTTCGGGCAGTGTAGGGGGTCGTGCTGGAGGTGGTGTTTCAGGCTTTAGGGCAGTGCAGTGGTGTTTGGGCAGTATAGGGGGTCGTACTGGGGTGGTGTTTCAGGGTTTAGGGCAGTGCAGTGGTGATCAGGCAGTGTAGGGAGTCGTTCTTGGGGTAGTGTTACAGGCTTTAGCGCAGTGCAGTGCTATTCGGGCAGTGTAGGGGGTCTTGCAGGGGTAGTCTTTCAGGGTTTAGGGCAGTGCAGTGGTGTTCGGGCAGTGTAGGGTGGTCATGCTGGTGCTGTTTTTTCAGTTTTTAGGGTAGTGTAGTGATGTTCGGGCAGTGTAGGGGGTCATGCTGGGGGTGGTGTTTCAGGGTTTAGAGCAGTGCAGTGGTGTTCAGACAGTGTAGGGGATCGTGCTGGGGCTGGTGTTTCAGGGTTTAGGGCAATGCAGTGGTGTTCGGGCAGTGTAGGGAGTCGTGCTGGGGCTGGTGTTTCAGGGTTTAGGGCAGTGCAGTTGTGTTCGGGCAGAGTAGGGGGTCGTGCTGGGGTTGGTGTTTCAGGGTTTAGGGCAGTGCAGTGGTGTTCGGGCAGTGTAGGGGCACATGCTGAGGCTGGTGTTTCAGGGTTTAGAGCAGTGCAGTGGTGTTCAGACAGTGTAGGGGATCGTGCTGGGGCTGGTGTTTCAGGGTTTAGGGCAATGCAGTGGTGTTCGGGCAGTGTAGGGAGTCGTGCTGGGGCTGGTGTTTCAGGGATTAGGGCAGTGCAGTGGTGTTCGGGCAGTGTAGGGGGTCTTGCTGGGGGTGTTGTTTCAGGGTTTAGGGCCGTGGTTTTCGGGCAGTGTAGGGGGTTGTGCTGGGGTTGGTATTTTAGGGTTTAGGGCAGTGCAGTGGTGTTCGGGCAGTGTAGGGGGTCGTCCTGGGGCTGATGTTTCAGGGTTTAGGGCAGTGCAATGGTTTTGGAACGGTGTAGGGGGTCGTGCTGGGGCTGGTGTTTCAGGGTTTAGTGCAGTGCAGTGGTGTTCGGGCAGTGTAGGGGGTCGTAAGGGGGTGGTGTTTCATGGTTTTAGGCAGTGCAATGGTGTTCGGGCAGTGTAGGGGGTCTTGCTGGGGGTGGTGTTTCAGGGTTTAGGGCATTGCAGTGGTGTTTGGGCAGTGTAGGGGGTCATGCGGGGTTGGTGTTTCAGAGTTTAGGGCAGTGATGTGGTGTTCGGGCAGTGAAGTGGTGTTTGGGCAGTGTAGGGGGTCATGGGGTGTGGTGTTTCAGGGTTTAGGGCAGTGCAGTGGTGTTCGGGTATTTTAGGGGTCATGCTGGGGGTAGTATCTTTGGGTTCAGGGCACTGCAGGGGTGTTCGGGCAGTGTAGGGGGTTGTTCAGGGGGTTGTGTTTCAGGGTTTAGGGCAGGGCAGTGGTTTTCGGGCAGTGTAGGGGGTCGTGATGGGGCTTGTGTTTCAGGGTTTAAGGCAGTGCACTGGTGTTTGGGCAGTGTAGGGGGACATGCTGGGGGTAGTGTTTCAGGTTTTAGGGCAGAGCAGTGGCGTTCGGGCAGTGTAGGAGTCATGCTGGGGTAGTGGTTTAGGGAAGTTCAGTGATGTTCGGGCATTGCAGGGGTCATGCTGGGGGTAGTGTTTTAGTGTTTAGGGCAGTGCGGTGGTGTTCGGGCAGTGTAGGGGGTCATGCAGGGGGTGGTGTTTCAGGTTTTAGGGCTGTGCAGCGTTGTTCGGGCAGTGGAGGGAGTCTTGCTGAGGGTGGTGTTTTAGGGTTTAGGGCAGTGGTGTTTGGACAGTGTAAGGGTCTTGCTGGGGGTGGTGTTTCAGAGTTTAGGGCAGTGCAGTGGTGTTCAGGCAGTGTAGGGGTCGTGCAGGGGATGGTATTTCAGGGTTTAGGGCAGTGCAGTGAAGTTCGGGCAGTGTAGGGGGTTGTGCTGGGTGTAGTGTTTTAGGGTTTACGGCAGTGCAGTGGTGTTCGGGCAGTGTAGGGGGTCGTGCTGGGGCTGGTGTTTCATGGTTTAGGGCCGTCCAATGGTGTTGGAACAGTGTAGGGGGTCGTGCTGGGGCTGGTGTTTCAGGGTTTAGTGCAGTGAAGTGGTGTGCGGGCAGTGTAGGGGGTCATGTTAGGGGTGGTGTTTCAGGGTTTTGGGCAGTGCAGTTTTGTTCGGACAGTGTAGGGGGTCGTGCTGGGGGTGGTGTTTCAGGGTTTAGGTAGTGCAGTGGTGTTCCAGCAGAGTAGGGGGTCATGCTGGGGGTGGTGTTTCAGGGTTTAGGGCAGTGTTGTGGTGTAGGGGAACTGTAGGGGTTGTGCTGGGGTGGTGTTTCAGGGTTCAGGGCAGTGCAGTGGTGTTCGGGCAGTGTAGGAGTTCGTGCTGGGGCTGGTGTTTCAGGGTTTAGGGCAGTGCAGTGGTGTTTGGGTAGTGTAGGGGGTCATGCTGTGGCTGGTGTTTCAGGGTTTAGAGCAGTGCAGTGGTGTTCAGGCAGTGTAGGGGTTCGTGCTGGGGCTGGTGTTTCAGGGTTTTGAGCAGAGCATTGGTGTTCAGGCACTGTAATGGATCGTGCTTGGGCTGGTGTTTCAGGGTTCAGGGCAGTGCAGTGGTGTTCGGGCAGTGTAGTTGGTCTCGCTGGGAGTGGTGATTCCGGGTTTAGGGCAGTTGTGTTCGGGCAGCGTAGGGTGTCGTGCTGAGGCTGGTGTGTCAGGGTTTTGGGCAGAGCAGTGGTGTTTGGGCAGTGTAGTGGGTCTTGCTGGGGAAGCCTTTCAGGGTTTAGGGCAGTGCAGTGGTGTTCGGGCAGTGTAGGGGGTCGTGCTGGGGGTGGTGTTTCACGGTTTAGGGCAGTGTAGTGGTGTTCGGGCAGTATAGGGGGTCGTGCTTGGGGTGGTGTTTCTGGGTTTAGGGCAGTGCAGTGGTGTTCAGGCAGTGTAGGGGGTCATGCTTTGGGTGGTGTTACAGGGTTTAGGGCAGTGCAGTGGTGCTCGGGCAGTGGAGGGGGTCTTGCTGGGGTAGTCTTTCAGGGTTTAGGGCAGTGCAGTGGTGTTCGGGCAGTGTAGGGGTTCGTGCTGGGGCTGCTGTTTCAGGGTTTAGGTTGTAGTGTAGTGGTGTTCCTGCAGTGTAGGGGGTCATACTGGGGCTGGTGCTTCAGGGTTTAGGGCAGTGCAGTGGTGTTTGGGCAGTGTAGGGGGTCATGCAGGGTTGGTGTTTCAGGGTTTAGGGCAGTGCAGTGGTGTTTGGGCAGTGTAGTGGGTCATGGGGGGTGGTGTTTCAGGGTTTAGGAAAGTGTAGTAGTGTTCAGGCAGTGTAGGAGGTTGTGCTGTGGGTAGTGTTTAAGGGTTTAGGGCAGTGAAGTGGTGTTCGGGTATTGTAGGGGTCATGCTGGGGGTAGTGTTTTAGGGTTTAGGGCAGTGCAGTGGAGTTCAGGCAGATTAGGGGGTCATGCTGGCGCTGGTGTTTCAGGGTTTAGGGCAGCACAGTGTTGTTCGGGCAGTGTAGGGGGTGGTGCTGGGGCTTGTGTTTCAGGGTTTAGGGCAGTGCACTGGTGTTTAGGCAGTGTAGGGGGACGTGCTGGGGGTAGTGTTTCAGGGTTTATGGCAGAGCAGTGGCGTTCGGGCAGTGTAGGGGTCATGCTGGGGTAGTGTTTTAGGGTTAAGGGAAGTTCAGTGGTGTTCGGGCATTGTAGGGGTCATGCTGAGGGTAGTGTTTTAGTGTTTAGGGCAGTGCGGTGGTGTTCGGGCAGAGTAGGGGTTTGTGCTGGGGGTGGTGTTTCAGGGTTTAGGGCAGTGGTGTTCGGGCAGTGTAAGGGTCTTGCTGGGGGTGGTGTTTCAGGGTTTAGGGCAGTGGTTTTTGGGCAGTGTAGGGGTTTGTACTGGGGGTGGGTTTTAGGGTTTAGGGCAGTGCAGTGGTTTTCGGACAGTGTAGGGGTTGTGCTGGGGTGGTATTTCAGGCATTAGAGCAGTGCAGTGGTGTTCCGGCAGTGTAGGGGGTCGTGCTGGGGCTGGTGTCTCAGGGTTTAGGGCAGTGCAGTGGTGTTCGGGCAGTGTAGGGGGTCTTGCTGGGGGTGATGTTTCAGGGTTTAGGGCAGTGGTTTTTGGGCAGTGTAGGGGGTTGTACTGGGGGTGGGTTTTAGGGTTTAGGGCAGTGCAGTGGTGTTCGGGCAGTGTAGGGGGTCGTGCTGGGGGTGGTGTTTCAGGGTTTAGGGCAGTGAAGTGGTGTTTGCGCAGTATAGGGGTCATGCTGGGGGTGGTGTTTCAGGGTTTAGGGCAGTGCAGTGGTGTTCAGGCAGTGTAGGGGGTCATGCTGGGGCTGGTTTTTCAGGGTTTAGGGTAGTGTAGTGGTGTTCGGGCAGTGTAGGGGGTCATGCTGGGGCTGGTGTTTCAGGTTTTAGGGCAGTGCGGTGGTGTTCGGGCAGTGTAGGGGGTCGTGCTGGGGCTGGTGTTTCAGGGTTTAGGGCAGTGCGGTGGTGTTCGGGCAGTGTAGGGGATCGTGCTGGGGCTGGTGTTTCAGGGTTTAGGGCAGTGCAGTGGTGTACGAGCAGTGTCGGGGGTTGTGCTGGGGCTAGTGTTTAAGGGTTTAGGGCAATGGAATTGTGTTCGGGCAGTGTAGGGGGTTGTGCTGGGGCTGGTGTTTAGGGGTTCAGGGCAGTGCAGTGGTGTTCGGGCAGTGCAGGGGGTTGTGCTGTGGCTGGTGCTTCAAGGTTTAGGGCAGTGCTGTGGTGTTCGGGCACCGTAGGGGGTCATGCTGGTGCTGGTGTTTCAGGGTTTAGTGCAGTGCATTGGTGTTCCGGCAGTGTAGGGGGGCCTGCGGGGGCTGGTGTTTCATGGTTTTGGGCAGTGCATTGGTGTTCGGACAGTGTAGGGTGTCTTGCTGGGGGTGGTGTTTCAGGGCTTAGGGCAGTGCAGTGGTGTTTGGGCAGTGTAGGGGGTCATGCAGGGGTGGTTTTTCAGGGTTTAGGGCAGTGCAGTGGAGTTCGGGCAGTGTAGGGGGTCATGTGGTGGTGGTGTTTCAGGGTTTAGGGCAGTGCAGTGGTGTTAGGGCAGTGTAGGAGGTCGTGCTTTGGGAAGTGTTTCAGGGTTTAGGGCAGTGCAGTGGTGTTCGGGAAGTGTAGGGGGTCGTGCAGGGGGTGGAGTTTCAGGGTTTAGGGCTTGACAGTGGTGTCCGGGCAGTGTAGGTGGTCATGCTGGGGCTGGTGTTTCAGGGTTTAGGGCAGCACAGTGCTGTTCGGACAGTGTAGGGGGTCGTGCTGGGGCTAGTGTTTCAGGGTTTAGGGCAGTGCACTGGATTTCTGGCAGTGTAGGGGGACATGCTGGGGGTAGTGTTCAGGGTTTAGGGCAGATCAGTGGTGTTCAGGCAGAGTAGGGGTCATGCTGGGGTAGTGTTTTAGGGTATAGGGCAGTTCAGTGGTGTTCGGGCATTATAGGGGTCATGCTGGGGGTAGTGTTTCAGGGTTTAGGGAAATGGTGTTCTGGCAGTGAAAGGGTCTTGCTGGGGGTGGTGTTTCAGGGTTTAGGGTAGTGCGGTGGTGTTCGGGCAGTGTAGGGGGTCGCGCTGGGGCTGGTGTTTCAGGGTTTAGGGCAGTGCAGTGGTGTTCGGGCAGTGTAGAGGGTCATGCTGGGGATGCTGTTTCAGGGTTTAGGGCAGTGCAGTGGTGTTCGGGCAGTGTAGGGGGTCATGCTGGGGGTGGTGTTTCAGGGTTTTGGGCAGTGCAATGGTGTTCGGGCAGTGTAGGGGGTCATGCTGGGGGTGGTGTTTCAGGGTTTAGGGCAGTGCAGTGGTGTTCGGGCAGTGTAGGGGGTCATGCTGTGGCTGGTGTTTCAGGGTTTAGGGCAGCGCAGTGGTGTTCGGGCAGTGTAGGGGGTCATGCTGGGGCTGGTGTTTCAGGGTTTAGAGGAGTGCGGTTGTGTTATGGCAGTGTAGAGGGTCGTGCTGGGGCTGGTGTTTCAGGGTTTAGGGCAGTGTGGTGGTGTTCGGGCAGTGTAGGGGGTCATGCTGGGGCTGGTGTTTCAGGGTTTAGGGCAGCGCAGTGGTGTTCAGGCAGTGTAGAGTGTCGTGCTGGGGCTGGTGTTTCAGGGTTTAGGGCAGTGAAGTGGTGTTCGGGTATTGTAGGGTTCATGCTGGGGGTAGTGTTTTAGGGTTTAGGGCAGTGCAGTGGAGTTCGGGCAGTGTAGGGGGTCATGCTGTGGCTTGTGTTTCAGGGTTTAGGGCAGTGCACTGGTGTTTGGGCAGTGTAGGTTGACGTGCTGGGGGTAGTGTTTCAGGGTTTAGGGCAGAGCAGTGGTGTTCGGGCAGTGTAGGGGTCATGCTGGGGTAGTGTTTTAGGGTTTAGGGAAGTTCAGTGGTGTTCGGGCATTGTAGGGGTCATGCTGGGGGTAGTGTTTGAGTGTTTAGGGCAGTGCGGTGGTGTTCGGGCAGTGTAGGGGGTCGTGCAGTGGGCGGTGTTTCAGGGTTTAGTGCAGTGCAGCGGTGTTCGGGCAGTGTTGGGAGTCTTGCTGAGGGTGGTGTTTCAGGGTTTAGGGCAGTGGTGTTCGGGCAGTCTAAGGGTCTTGCTGGGGGTGGTGTTTCAGGGTTTAGGGCAGTGCAGTGGTGTTCGGGCAGTGTAGGGGGTCGTGCTGGGGCTAGTGTTTCAGGGTTCAGGGCAGTGCAGTGGTGTTCGGGCAGTGTTACTGGGTTGTGCAGGGGGTGGTGTTTTATGTTTTTGGGCAGTGCAATGGTGTTCGGGCAGTGTAGGGAGTCTTGCTGGGGGTGGTGTTTCAGGGTTTAGTGCAGTGCAGTGGTGTTTGGGCAGTGTAGGGGGTCATGATGGGTTGGTGTTTCAGGGTTTAGGGCAGTGCAGTGGTGTTCGGGCAGTGTAGGGGGTCCTGCTGGGGGTGGTGTTTCAGGCTTTAGGGCAGTGTGGTGGTGTTTGGGCAGTGTAGGGGGTCGTGCCTGGGCTGGTGTTTCAGGGTTTAGGACAGTGCAGTGGAGTTTGGGCAGTGTAGGGGGTCATGCTTGGGCTGGTGTTTCAGGGTTTAGGGCAGTGCAGTGGTGTTCGGGCAGTGTAGGGGTTTGTGCTGGGGCTGGTGTTTCAGGGTTTTGGGCAGAGCAGTGGTGTTCGGGCACTGTACGGTTTCTTGCTGGGGCTGGTGTTTCAGGGTTTAGGGCAGTGCAGTGGTGTTCGGGCAGTGTAGGGGGTCGTGCTGGGACTGGTGTTTCAGGGTTTAGGGCAGTGCAGTTGTGTTCAGGCAGAGTAGGGGGTCGTGCTGGGGGTGGTGTTTCAGGGTTGAGGGCAGTGCAGTGGTGTTCGGGCAGTGTAGGGGCACATGCTGAGGCTGGTGTTTCAGGGTTTAGAGCAGTGCAGTGGTGTTCAGACAGTGTAGGGGATCGTGCTGGGGCTGGTGTTTCAGGGTTTAGGGCAATGCAGTGGTGTTCGGGCAGTGTAGGGGGTCGTGCTTGGGCTGGTGTTTCAGGGATTAGGGCAGTGCAGTGGTGTTCGGGCAGTGTAGGGGGTCTTGCTGGGGGTGTTGTTTCAGGGTTTAGGGCCGTGGTTTTCGGGCAGTGTAGGTGGTTGTGCTGGGGTTGGTATTTTAGGGTTTAGGGCAGTGCATTGGTGTTCGGGCAGTGTAGGGGTTCGTCCTGGGGCTGGTGTTTCAGGGTTTAGGGCAGTGCAATGGTGTTGGAACGGTGTAGGGGGTCGTGCTGGGGCTGGTGTTTCAGGGTTTAGTGCAATGCATTGGTGTTCGGGCAGTGTAGGGGGTCGTGCGGGGGTGGTGTTTCATGGTTTTGGGCAGTGCAATGGTGTTCGGGCAGTGTAGGGGGTCTTGCTGGGGGTGGTGTTTCAGGGTTTAGGGCATTGCAGTGGTGTTTGGGCAGTGTAGGGGGTCATGCGGGGTTGGTGTTTCAGAGTTTAGGGCAGTGCAGTGGTGTTCGGGCAGTGTAGGGGGTCATGGGGTGTGGTGTTTCAGGGTTTAGGGCAGCGCAGTGGTGTTCGGGCAGTGTAGGAGGTCATGCGGTGGGTAGTGTTTCAGGGTTTCGGGCAGTGCAGTGGTGTTCGGGTATTTTAGGGGTCATGCTGGGGGTAGTATCTTTGGGTTTAGGGCACTGCAGCGGTGTTCGGGCAGTGTACGGGGTTGTTCAGGGGGTGGTGTTTCAGGGTTTAGGGCAGGGCAGTGGTATTCGGGCAGTGTAGGGGGTCGTGATGGGGCTTGTGTTTCAGGGTTTAAGGCAGTGCACTGGTGTTTGGGCAGTGTAGGGGGACATGCTGGGGGTAGTGTTTCAGGTTTTAGGGCAGGGCAGTGGCGTTCGGGCAGTGTAGGAGTCATGCTGGGGTAGTGTTTTAGGGTTTAGGGAAGTTCAGTGATGTTCGGGCATTGTAGGGGTCATGCTGGGGGTAGTGTTTTAGTGTTTAGGGCAGTGCGTTGGTGTTCGGGCAGTGTAGGGGGTCATGCAGGGGGTGGTGTTTCAGGTTTTAGGGCAGTGCAGGGGTGTTCGGGCAGTGGAGGGAGTCTTGCTGATGGTGGTGTTTTAGGGTTTAGGGCAGTGGTGTTTGGACAGTGTAAGGGTCTTGCTGGGGGTGGTGTTTCAGAGTTTAGGGCAGTGCAGTGGTGTTCAGGCAGTGTAGGGGTCATGCAGGGGGTGGTATTTCAGGGTTTAGGGCAGTGCAGTGATGTTCGGGCAGTGTAGGGGGTTGTGCTGGGTGTAGTGTTTTAGGGTTTATGGCAGTGCAGTGGTGTTCGGGCAGTGTAGGGGGTCGTGCTGGGGCTGGTGTTTCATGGTTTAGGGCCGTCCAATGGTGTTGGAACAGTGTAGGGGGTCGTACTGGGGCTGGTGTTTCAGGGTTTAGTGCAGTGCAGTGGTGTGCGGGCAGTGTAGGGGGTCATGTTAGGAGTGATGTTTCAGGGTTTTGGGCAGTGCAGTTTTGTTCGGACAGTGTAGGGGGTCGTGCTGGGGGTGGTGTTTCAGGGTTGAGGTAGTGCAGTGGTGTTCCAGCAGAGTAGGGGGTCATGCTGGGGGTGGTGTTTCAGGGTTTAGGGCAGTGTTGTGGTGTAGGGGAACTGTAGGGGTTGTGCTGGGGTGGTGTTTCAGGGTTCAGGGCAGTGCAGTGGTGTTAGGGCAGTGTAGGAGTTCGTGCTGGGGCTGGTGTTTCAGGGTTTAGGGCAGTGCAGTGGTGTTTGGGTAGTGTAGGGGGTCATGCTGTGGCTGGTGTTTCAGGGTTTAGAGCAGTGCAGTGGTGTTCAGGCAGTGTAGGGGTTCGTGCTGGGGCTGGTGTTTCAGGGTTTTGAGCAAAGCATTGGTGTTCGGGCACTGTAATGGATCGTGCTTGGGCTGGTGTTTCAGGGTTCAGGGCAGTGCAGTGGTGTTCGGGCAGTGTAGGGGGTCTCGCTGGGAGTGGTGATTCCAGGTTTAGGGCAGTTGTGTTCGGGCAGCGTAGGGGGTCGTGCTGAGGCTGGTGTGTCAGGGTTTTGGGCAGAGCAGTGGTGTTTGGGCAGTGTAGTGGGTCTTGCTGGGGTAGCCTTTCAGGGTTTAGGGCAGTGCAGTGGTGTTCAGGCAGTGTAGGGGGTCATGCTTGGGGTGGTGTTACAGGGTTTAGGGCAGTGCAGTGGTGCTCGGGCAGTGGAGGGAGTCTTGCTGGGGTAGTCTTTCAGGGTTTAGGGCAGTGCAGTGGTGTTCGGGCAGTGTAGGGGTTCGTGCTGGGGCTGCTGTTTCAGGGTTTAGGGTAGTGTAGTGGTGTTCCTGCAGTGTAGGGGGTCATGCTGGGGCTGGTGCTTCAGGGTTTAGGGCAGTGCAGTGGTGTTTGGGCAGTGTAGGGGGTCATGCAGGGTTGGTGTTTCAGGGTTTAGGGCAGTGCAGTGGTGTTTGGGCAGTGTAGTGTGTCATGGGGTGGTGTTTCAGGTTTTAGGACAGTTTAGTGGTGTTCAGGCAGTGTAGGAGGTTGTGCTGTGGGTAGTGTTTCAGGGTTTAGGGCAGAGAAGTGGTGTTCCGGTATTGTAGGGGTCATGCTGGGGGTAGTGTTTTAGGGTTTAGGGCAGTGCAGTGGAGTTCAGGCAGTATAGGGGGTCATGCTGGGGCTGGTGTTTCAGGGTTTAGGGCAGCACAGTGTCGTTCAGGCAGTGTAGGGGGTGGTGCTGGGGCTTGTGTTTCAGGGTTTAGGGCAGTGCACTGGTGTTTGGGCAGTGTAGGGGGACGTGCTGGGGGTAGTGTTTCAGGGTTTAGGGCAGAGCAGTGGCGTTCGGGCATGTAGGGGTCATGCTGACGGTAGTGTTTTAGTGTTTAGGGCAGTGCGGTGGTGTTCGGGCAGAGTAGGGGTTCGTGCTGGGGGTGGTGTTTCAGGATTTAGGGCAGTGGTGTTCGGGCAGTGTAAGGGTCTTGCTGGGGGTGGTGTTTCAGGGTTTAGGGCAGTGGTTTTTGGGCAGTGTAGGGGGTTGTACTGGGGGTGGGTTTTAGGGTTTAGGGCAGTGCAGTGGTTTTCGGACAGTGTAGGGGGCCGTGCTGAGGTTGGTGTTTCAGGGTTTTGGGCAGAGCATTGGTGTTCGGGCACTGTAGGGGGTCGTGCTGGGGCTGGTGGTTCAGGGCAGTGCATTGGTGTTCGGGCAGTGTAAGGGTTGTGCAGGGGGTGGTATTTCAGGCATTAGAGCAGTGCAGTGGTGTTCCGTCAGTGTAGGGGGTCGTGCTGGGGCTGGTGTCTCAGGGTTTAGGGCAGTGCAGTGGTGTTCGGGCAGTGTAGGGGGTCTTGTTGGGGGTGATGTTTCAGGGTTTAGGGCAGTGGTTTTTGGGCAGTGTAGGGGGTTGTACTGGGGGTGGGTTTTAGGGTTGAGGGCAGTGCAGTGGTGTTCGGGCAGTGTAGGGGGTCGTGCTGGGGGTGGTGTTTCAGGGTTTAGGGCAGTGCAGTGGTGTTCCAGCAGTGTAGGGGGTCATGCTGGGGCTGGTGTTTCAGTGTTTAGGGCAGTGCTGTGGTGTTCGGGCAGTGTAGGGGTCATACTGGGGCTGGTGTCTCAGGGTTTAGGGCAGTGCAGTGGTGTTCAGGCAGTGTAGGGGGTCATGCTTGGGGTGGTGTTACAGGGTGTAGGGCAGTACAGTGGTGTTCAGGCAGTGTAGGGGGTCTTGCTGGGGTAGTCTTTCAGGGTTTAGGGCAGTGCAGTGGTGTTCGGGCAGTATAGGGGTCATGCTGGGGGTGGTGTTTCAGGGTTTAGGGCAGTGCAGTGGTGTTCGGGCATTGTAGGGGGTCTTGCTGGGGTAGTCTTTCAGGGTTTAGGGCAGTGCAGTGGTGTTCAGGCAGTGAAGGGGGTCATGCTGGGGCTGGTTTTTCAGGGTTTCGGGTAGAGTAGTGGTGT
Source organism: Triturus cristatus (assembly GCF_964204655.1). Classification (NCBI taxonomy): domain Eukaryota; kingdom Metazoa; phylum Chordata; class Amphibia; order Caudata; family Salamandridae; genus Triturus; species Triturus cristatus. The sequence continues at coordinate 546,467,129 of NC_140579.1, forward strand.
TCGGGCAGTGTAGGGGGTCATGCTGGGGCTGGTGTTTCAGGTTTTAGGGCAGTGCGGTGGTGTTCGGGCAGTGTAGGGGGTCTTGCTGCGGCTGGTGTTTCAGGGTTTAGGGCAGTGCGGTGGTGTTCAGGCAGTGTCGGGGATCGTGCTGGGGCTGGTGTTTCAGGGTTTAGGGCAATGGAATTGTGTTCGGGCAGTGTAGGGGGTCATGCTGGGGCTGGTGTTTCAGGGTTTAGGGCAGTGCAGTTGTGTTCGGGCAGTGTAGGGGGTCGTGCTGGGGCTGGTGTTTCAGGGTTTAGGGCAATGGAATTGTGTTCGGGCAGTGTAGGGGGTCATGCTGGGGCTGGTGTTTCAGGGTTTAGGGCAGTGCTGTGGTGTTCGGGCACTGTAGGGGGTCCTGCCGGTGCTGGTGTTTCAGGGTTTAGTGCAGTGCATTGGTGTTCCGGCAGTGTAGGGGGGCCTGCGGGGGGTGGTGTTTCATGGTTTTGGGCAGTGCATTGGTGTTCGGACAGTGTAGGGTGTCTTGCTGGGGGTGGTGTTTCAGGGTTTAGGGCAGTGCAGTGGTGTTTGGGCAGTGTAGGGGGTCATGCAGGGGTGGTGTTTCAGGGTTTAGGGCAGTGCAGTGGAGTTCGGGCAGTGTAGGGGGTCATGTGGTGGTGGTGTTTTAGGGTTTAGGGCAGTTCAGTGGTGTTAGGGCAGTGTAGGAGGTCGTGCTGTGGGTAGTGTTTCAGGGTTTAGGGAAGTGCAGTGGTGTTCGGGAAGTGTAGGGGGTCGTGCAGGGGGTGGAGTTTCAGGGTTTAGGGCATGACAGTGGTGTTCGGGCAGTGTAGGTGGTCGTGCTGGGGCTGGTGTTTCAGGGTTTAGGGCAGCACAGTGCTGTTCGGTCAGTGTAGGGGGTTGTGCTGGGGCTAGTGTTTCAAAGTTTAGGGCAGTGCACTGGATTTCTGGCAGTGTAGGGGGACGTGCTGGGGGTAGTGTTCAGGGTTTAGGGCAGATCAGTGGTGTTCAGGCAGTGTAGGGGTCATGCTGGGGTAGTGTTTTAGGGTATAGGGCAGTTCAGTGGTGTTCGGGCATTATAGGGGTCATGCTGGGGGTAGTGTTTCAGGGTTTAGGGAAATGGTGTTCTGGCAGTGAAAGGGTCTTGCTGGGGGTGGTGTTTCAGGGTTTAGGGCAGTGCAGTGGTGTTCAGGCAGTGTAGGGGGTCGTGCAGGGGGTGGTGTTTCAGGGTTTAGGGCAGTGCAGTGGTGTTCGGGCAGTGTAGGGTCTCTTGCTGGGGATGGTGTTTCAGGGTTTATGGCAGTGGTGTTCGGACAGTGTAGGGGGTCTTGCTGTGGGAGGTGTTTCAGGGTTGAGGGCCGTGGTGTTCGGGCATTGTAGGGGGTGTTGCAGGGGGTGGTGTTTCAGGGTTTAGGGCAGTGCAGTGGTGTTTGGGCAGTGTAGAGGGTCTTGCTGGGGCTGGTGTTTCAGGGTTTAGGGCAGTGCAGTGGTGTTCTGGCAGTGTAGGGGGTCTTTCTGGAGCTGGTGTTTCAGGGTTTAGGGCAGTGCAGTGGTGTACGGGCAGTGTAGGGGGTCGTGCTGAGGCTGGTGTTTCAGGGTTTAGGGCAGTGCGGTGGTGTTCGTGCAGTGTAGGGGTTCGTCCTGGGGCTGGTGTTTCAGGGTTTAGGGCACTGCAGTGGTGTTCGGGCAGTATATGGGGGTCATGCTGGGGGTGGTGTTTCAGGGTTTAGGGCAGTGCAGTGGTGTTCGGGCAGTGTAGGGGGTCGTGCAGGGGGTGGTGTTTCAGGGTTTAGGACAGCGCAGTGGTGTTCGGGCAGTGTGGGGGTCTTGCTGGGGTGGTGTTTCAGGGTTTATAGCAGTGGTGTTCGGACAGTGTTGGGGGTGGTGTTTAAGGGTTTAGGGCAGTGGTGTTTCGGTAGTGTAGTGGGTGTTGCTGGGTGTGGAGTTTCAGGGTTTATGGCAGTGCAGTGGTGTTCGAGCAGTGTAGGGGGTGTTGCTGGGGCTGGTGTTTCAGGGTTTAGGGCAGTGCAGTGGTGTTCGGGCAGTGTAGGGGGTCTTGCTGGGGCTGGTGTTTCAGGGTTAGGGCAGCGCAGTGGTGTTCACAGAGTGTAAGGGGTCTTGCTGGGGCTGGTGTTTCAGGGTTTAGGGCAGTGCAGTGGAGTTCGGGCAGTGTAGAGGGTCGTGCTGGGGCTGGTTTTTCAAGGGTTTAGGGCGGTGCAGTGGTGTTCGGGCAGCGTAGGAGTTCGTGCTGGGGCTGGTGTTTCAGGGTTTAGGGCAGTGCAGTGGTGTTCGGGCAGTGTAGGGGTTTGTGCTCGGGCTGGTGTTTCAGGGTTTTGGGCAGAGCAGTGGTGTTCGGGCAGTGTTGGGGATCGTGCTGGGGCTAGTGTTACAGGGTTTAGGGCAGTGCAGTGGTGTTCGGGCAGTGTAGGGGGTCTTGCTGGGGTAGTCTTTCAGGGTTTAGGGCAGTGGTGTTTGGGCAGTGTAGGGGGTCATGCTAGGGGTGGTGTTTTAGGGTTTAGGGCAGTGTACTGGTGTTCAGGCAGTGTAGGGGGTCATGCTGGGGGTGGTGTTTCAGGGTTTAGGGCAGTGCAGTGGTGTTTGGGCAGTCCGTGCTGGGGTGGTGTTTCAGGTTTAAGGGCTGTGTAGTTTTGTTCGGACAGTGTAGGGGGTCGTGCTGGGGGTGGTGTTTCAGGGTTTAGGCAGTGCAGTAGTGTTCCAGCAGAGTAGGGGGTCATGCTGGAAGTGGTGTTTCAGGGTTTAGAGCTGTGCAGTGGTGTTACGGCAGTGTAGGGGTCGTGCTGTGGCTGGTGTATCAGGGTTTAGGGCAGTGCAGTGGTGTTCGGGCAGTGTTGGGGTTCGTGCTGGGGCTGGCGTTTCAAGGTTTAGGGCAGTGCAGTGGTGTTCGGGCAGTGTTGGGGTTCGTGCTGGGGCTGGTGTTTCAGGGTTTAGGGCAGTGCAGTGGTGTTCGGGCAGTGTAGGGGTTCGTGCTGGGGCTGGTGTTTCAGGGTTTAGGGCACTGCAGTGGTATTCGGGCAGTGTAGGGGTTTGTGCTGGGGCTGGTGTTTCAGGGTTTAGGGCTGGGCAGTGGTGTTCGGGCAGTGTAGGGGGTCGTGCCGGGGCTGGTGTTTCAGGGTTTAGGGCAGTGCAGTGGTGTTCGGGCAGTGTATGGGGGTATTTCTGGGGGTGGTGTTTCAGGGTTTATGGCTGTGGTGTTCGGACAGTGTTGGGGGTGGTGTTTCAGGGTTTATGGCAGTGGTGTTCAGGCAGTGTAGAGGGTGTTGCTGGGTGTGGAGTTTCAGGGTTTAGGGCAGTGCAGTGGAGTTCGGGCAGTGTAGAGGGTCGTGCTGGGGTTGGTTTTTCAGGGTTTAGGGCAGTGCAGTTGTGTTCGGGCAGCGTAGGAGTTCGTGCTGGGGCTGGTGTTTCAGGGTTTAGGGCAGTGCAGTGGTGTTCGGGCAGTGTAGGGGTTTGTGCTGGGGCTGGTATTTCAGGGTTTTGGGTAGAGCAGTGGTGTTCGGGCAGTGTTGGGGATCGTGCTGGGGCTGGTGTTTCAGGGTTTAGGGCAGTGCAGTGGTGTTCGGGCAGTGTAGGGGATCTTGCTGGGGTATTCTTTCAGGGTTTAGGGCAGTGGTGTTCAGGCAGTGTAGGGGTCATGCTGGTGGTGGTGTTTCAGGTTTTAGGGCAGTGTTGTGGTGTTCGGGCAGTGTAGGGGGTCATGCTGTGGCTGGTGTTTCAGGGTTTAGAGCAGTGCAGTGGTGTTCAGGCAGTGTAGCCGTTCGTGCTGGGGCTGGTGTTTCAGGGTTTAGGGCAGTGAAGTGGTGTTCGTGCAGTGTTGGGGTTCGTGCTGGGGCTGGTGTTTCGGGGTTTAGGGCAGTGCAGTGGTGTTCGGGCAGTGTAGGGGGTCGTGCTGGGGCTGGTGTTTCAGGGTTTTGGGCAGAGCATTGGTGTTCGGGCACTGTAAGGGGTCGTGCTGGGGCTGGTGTTTCAGGTTTCAGGGAAGTGCAGTGTTGTTCGGGCAGTGTAGTGGGTCTCGCTGGGAGTGGTGTTTCAGGGTTTAGGGCAGCGGTGTTCGGGCAGTGTAGTGGGTCGTGCTGGGGCTGGTGTTTCAGGGTTTAGGGCAGTGCAGTGGTGTTCGGGCAGTGTAGGGGTCTTGCTGGGGGTGGTGTTTCAGGGTTTAGGGCAGTGGTGTTTAAGCAGTGTAGGGGGTCTTACTGCAAATGATGTTTCATGTTTTAGGGCAGGTCAGTGGTGTTCGGGCAGTGTAGGGGGTCTTGCTGTGGCTGGTGTTTCAGGGTTTAGGGCAGTGTAGTGGTGTTTGGGCAGTGTAGGAGGTCGTGCTGCGGGTGGTGTTTCAGGGTTTAGGGCAGAGTAGTGGTGTTCAGGCAGTATAGGGGGTCCTGCTTGGGGTGGTGTTACAGAGTTTAGAGCAATGCAGTGGTGTTCGGGCAGTGTAGGGGGTCTTGCTGGGGTAGTCTTTCAGGGTAGTGCAATGGTGTTCGGGCAGTGTAGGGGGTCGTGCAGGGGCTGGTGTTTCAGGGTTTAGGGTAGTGTAGTGGTGTTCAGGCAGTGTATGGGGTAATGCTGGGGCTGGTGTTTCAGGGTTTAGGGCAGTGCTGTGGTGTTCGGGCAGTGTAGGGGTCGCACTGGCGCTGGTGTTTCAGGGTTTAGGGCAGCACAGTGTTGTTCGGGCAGTGTAGGGGGTGGTGCTGGGGCTTGTGTTTCAGGGTTTAGGGCAGTGCACTGGTGTTTAGGCAGTGTAGGGGGACGTGCTGGGGGTAGTGTTTCAGGGTTTAGGGCAGAGCAGTGGTGTTCGGGCAGTGTAGGGGTCATGCTGGGGTAGTGTTTTAGGGTTAAGGGAAGTTCATTGGTGTTCGGGCATTGTAGGGGTCATGCTGAGGGTAGTGTTTTAGTGTTTAGGGCAGTGCGGTGGTGTTCGGGCAGAGTAGGGGTTTGTTCTGGGGGTGGTGTTTCAGGGTTTAGGGCAGTGGTGTTCGGGCAGTGTAAGGGTCTTGCTGGGGGTGGTGTTTCAGGGTTTAGGGCAGTGGTTTTTGGGCAGTGTAGGGGGTTGTACTGGGGGTGGGTTTTAGGGTTTAGGGCAGTGCAGTGGTTTTCGGACAGTGTATGGGTTGTGCTGGGGTGGTATTTCAGGCATTAGAGCAGTGCAGTGGTGTTCCGGCAGTGTAGGGGGTCGTGCTGGGGCTGGTGTCTCAGGGTTTAGGGCAGTGCAGTGGTGTTCGGGCAGTGTAGGGGGTCTTGCTGGGGGTGATGTTTCAGGGTTTAGGGCAGTGGTTTTTGGGCAGTGTAGGGGGTTGTACTGGGGGTGGGTTTTAGGGTTTAGGGCAGTGCAGTGGTGTTCGGGCAGTGTAGGGGGTCGTGCTGGGGGTGGTGTTTCAGGGTTTAGGGCAGTGCAGTGGTGTTCGCGCAGTATAGGGGTCATGCTGGGGGTGGTGTTTCAGGGTTTAGGGCAGTGCAGTGGTGTTCGGGCAGTGTAGGGGGTGTTGCTGGGGTAGTCTTTCAGGGTTTAGGGCAGTGCAGTGGTGTTCAGGCAGTGTAGGGGGTCATGCTGGGGCTGGTTTTTCAGGGTTTAGGGTAGTGTAGTGGTGTTTGGGCAGTGTAGGGGGTCATGCTGGGGCTGGTGTTTCAGGTTTTAGGGCAGTGCGGTGGTGTTCGGGCAGTGTAGGGGGTCTTGCTGGGGCTCGTGTTTCAGGGTTTAGGGCAGTGCGGTGGTGTTCGGGCAGTGTAGGGGATCGTGCTGGGGCTGGTGTTTCAGGGTTTAGGGCAGTGCAGTGGTGTTCGAGCAGTGTCGGGGGTTGTGCTGGGGCTGGTGTTTAAGGGTTTAGGGCAATGGAATTGTGTTTGGGCAGTGTAGGGGGTCATGCTGGGGCTGGTGTTTCAGTGTTTAGGGCAGTGCAGTTGTGTTCGGGCAGTGTAGGGGGTTGTGCTGGGGCTGGTGTTTAGGGGTTTAGGGCAGTGCAGTGGTGTTCGGGCAGTGCAGGGGGTTGTGCTGTGGCTGGTGCTTCAAGGTTTAGGGCAGTGCTGTGGTGTTCGGGCACCGTAGGGGGTCATGCTGGTGCTGGTGTTTCAGGGTTTAGTGCTGTGCATTGGTGTTCCGGCAGTGTAGGGGGGCCTGCGGGGGGTGTTGTTTCATGGTTTTGGGCAGTGCATTGGTGTTCGGACAGTGTAGGGTGTCTTGCTGGGGTGGTGTTTCAGGGTTTAGGGCAGTGCAGTGGTGTTTGGGCAGTGTAGGGGGTCATGCAGGGGTGGTGTTTCAGGGTTTAGGGCAGTGCAGTGGAGTTTGGGCAGTGTAGGGGGTCATGTGGTGGTGGTGTTTCAGGGTTTAGGGCAGTGCAGTGGTGTTAGGGCAGTGTAGGAGGTCGTGCTTTGGGTAGTGTTTCAGGGTTTAGGGCAGTGCAGTGGTGTTCGGGAAGTGTAGGGGGTCGTGCAGGGGGTGGAGTTTCAGGGTTTAGGGCATGACAGTGGTGTCCGGGCAGTGTAGGTGGTCGTGCTGGGGCTGGTGTTTCAGGGTTTAGGGCAGCACAGTGCTGTTCGGACAGTGTAGGGGGTCGTGCTGGGGCTAGTGTTTCAGGGTTTAGGGCAGTGCACTGGATTTCTGGCAGTGTAGGGGGACGTGCTGGGGGTAGTGTTCAGGGTTTAGGGCAGATCAGTGGTGTTCAGGCAGAGTAGGGGTCATGCTGGGGTAGTGTTTTAGGGTATAGGGCAGTTCAGTGGTGTTCGGGCATTATAGGGGTCATGCTGGGGGTAGTGTTTCAGGGTTTAGGGAAATGGTGTTCTGGCAGTGAAAGGGTCTTGCTGGGGGTGGTGTTTCAGGGTTTAGGGCAGTGCGGTGGTGTTCGGGCAGTGTAGGGGGTCGTGCTGGGGCTGGTGTTTCAGGGTTTAGGGCAGTGCAGTGGTGTTCGGGCAGTGTAGAGGGTCATGCTGGGGATGCTGTTTCAGGGTTTAGGGCAGTGCAGTGGTGTTCGGGCAGTGTAGGGGGTCATGCTGGGGGTGGTGTTTCAGGGTTTTGGGCAGTGCAGTGGTGTTCGGGCAGTGTAGGGGGTCATGCTGGGGGTGGTGTTTCAGGGTTTAGGGCAGTGCAGTGGTGTTTGGGCAGTGTAGGGGGTCATGCTGGGGCTGGTGTTTCAGGGTTTAGGGCAGCGCAGTGGTGTTCGGGCAGTGTAGGGGGTCATGCTGGGGCTGGTGTTTCAGGGTTTAGAGGAGTGCGGTTGTGTCATGGCAGTGTAGAGGGTCGTGCTGGGGCTGGTGTTTCAGGGTTTAGGGCAGTGTGGTGGTGTTCGGGCAGTGTAGGGGGTCATGCTGGGGCTGGTGTTTCAGGGTTTAGGGCAGCGCAGTGGTGTTCAGGCAGTGTAGAGTGTCGTGCTGGGGCTGGTGTTTCAGGGTTTAGGGCAGTGAAGTGGTGTTCGGGTATTGTAGGGTTCATGCTGGGGGTAGTGTTTTAGGGTTTAGGGCAGTGCAGTGGAGTTCGGGCAGTGTAGGGGGTCATGCTGTGGCTTGTGTTTCAGGGTTTAGGGCAGTGCACTGGTGTTTGGGCAGTGTAGGGGGACGTGCTGGGGGTAGTGTTTCAGGGTTTAGGGCAGAGCAGTGGCGTTAGGGCAGTGTAGGGGTCATGCTGGGGTAGTGTTTTAGGGTTTAGGGAAGTTCAGTGGTGTTCGGGCATTGTAGGGGTCATGCTGGGGGTAGTGTTTTAGTGTTTAGGGCAGTGCGGTGGTGTTCGGGCAGTGTAGGGGGTCGTGCAGTGGGCAGTGTTTCAGGGTTTAGTGCAGTGCAGCGGTGTTCGGGCAGTGTTGGGAGTCTTGCTGAGGGTGGTGTTTCAGGGTTTAGGGCAGTGGTGTTCGGGCAGTCTAAGGGTCTTGCTGGGGGTGGTGTTTCAGGGTTTAGGGCAGTGCAGTGGTGTTCGGGCAGTGTAGGGGGTCGTGCTGGGGCTGGTGTTTCAGGGTTCAGGGCAGTGCAGTGGTGTTCGGGCAGTATAGGGGGTTTCGCTGGTAGTGGTGTTTCAGGGTTTAGGGCAGTGGTGTTCGGGCAGTGTAGGAGGTCGTGCTGGGGCTGGTGTTTCAGGGTTTTGGGCAGAGCAGTGGTGTTCGGGCAGTGTTACTGGGTTGTGCGGGGGGTGGTGTTTCATGTTTTTGGGCAGTGCAATGGTGTTCGGGCAGTGTAGGGAGTCTTGCTGGGGGTGGTGTTTCAGGGTTTAGTGCAGTGCAGTGGTGTTTGGGCAGTGTAGGGGGTCATGCTGGTGCTGTTTTTTCAGTTTTTAGGGTAGTGTAGTGATGTTCGGGCAGTGTAGGGGGTCTCGCTGGGGCTGGTGTTTCAGGCTTTAGGGCAGTGTGGTGGCGTTTGGGCAGTGTAGGGGGTCGTGCTGGGGCTGGTGTTTCAGGGTTTAGGACAGTGCAGTGGAGTTTGGGCAGTGTAGGGGGTCATGCTGGGGCTGGTGTTTCAGGGTTTAGGGCAGTGCAGTGGTGTTCGGGCAGTGTAGGGGTTTGTGCTGGGGCTGGTGTTTCAGGGTTTAGGGCAGTGCAGTGGTGTACGGGCAGTGTAGGGGGTCGTGCTTGGGCTGGTGTTTCAGGGTTTAGGGCAGTGCAGTTGTGTTCGGGCAGTTCAGGGGTCGTGCTGGGGCTGGTGTTTCAGTGTTTAAGGCAGCGCAGTGGTGTTCGGGCAGTGTAGGGGGTTGTGCTGGGGGTGGTGTATCAGGGTTTAGGGCAGTGCAGTTGTGTTCAGGCAGAGTAGGGGGTCGTGCTGGGGGTGGTGTTTCAGGGTTTAGGGCAGTGCAGTGGTGTTCGGGCAGTGTAGGGGCACATGCTGAGGCTGGTGTTTCAGGGTTTAGAGCAGTTCAGTGGTGTTCAGACAGTGTAGGGGATCGTGCTGGGGCTGGTGTTTCAGGGTTTAGGGCAATGCAGTGGTGTTCGGGCAGTGTAGGGGGTCGTGCTTGGGCTGGTGTTTCAGGGATTAGGGCAGTGCAGTGGTGTTCGGGCAGTGTAGGGGGTCTTGCTGGGGGTGTTGTTTCAGGGTTTAGGGCCGTGGTTTTCGGGCAGTGTAGGGGGTTGTGCTGGGGTTGGTATTTTAGGGTTTAGGGCAGTGCAGTGGTGTTCGGGCAGTGTAGGGGTTCATCCTGGGGCTGGTGTTTCAGGGTTTAGGGCAGTGCAATGGTGTTGGAACGGTGTAGGGGGTCGTGCTGGGGCTGGTGTTTCAGGGTTTAGTGCAGTGCAGTGGTGTTCGGGCAGTGTAGGGGGTTGTGCGGGGGTGGTGTTTCATGGTTTTGGGCAGTGCAATGGTGTTCGGGCAGTGTAGGGGGTCGTGCTGGGGGTGGTGTTTCAGGGTGTAGGGCATTGCAGTGGTGTTTGGGCAGTGTAGGGGGTCATGCGGGGTTGGTGTTTCAGAGTTTAGGGCAGTGCAGTGGTGTTCGGGCAGTGTAGGGGGTCATGGGGTGTGGTGTTTCAGGGTTTAGGGCAGTGCAGTGGTGTTCGGGCAGTGTAGGAGGTCATGCGGTGGGTAGTGTTTCAGGGTTTCGGGCAGTGCAGTTGTGTTCGGGTATTTTAGTGTTCATGCTGGGGGTAGTATCTTTGTGTTTAGGGCACTGCAGCGGTGTTCGGGCAGTGTACGGGGTTTTTCAGGGGGTGGTGTTTCAGGGTTTAGGGCAGGGCAGTGGTATTCGGGCAGTGTAGGGGGTCGTGATAGGGCTTGTGTTTCAGGGTTTAAGGCAGTGCACTGGTGTTTGGGCAGTGTAGGGGGACATGCTGGGGGTAGTGTTTCAGGTTTTAGGGCAGGGCAGTGGCGTTCGGGCAGTGTAGGAGTCATGCTGGGGTAGTGTTTTAGGGTTTAGGGAAGTTCAGTGATGTTCGGGCATTGTAGGGGTCATGCTGGGGGTAGTGTTTTAGTGTTTAGGGTAGTGCGTTGGTGTTCGGGCAGTATAGGGGGTCATGCAGGGGGTGGTGTTTCAGGTTTTAGGGCAGTGCAGGGGTGTTCGGGCAGTGGAGGGAGTCTTGCTGATGGTGGTGTTTTAGGGTTTAGGGCAGTGGTGTTTGGACAGTGTAAGGGTCTTGCTGGTGGTGGTGTTTCAGAGTTTAGGGCAGTGCAGTGGTGTTCAGGCAGTGTAGGGGTCATGCAGGGGGTGGTATTTCAGGGTTTAGGGCAGTGCAGTGATGTTCGGGCAGTGTAGGGGGTTGTGCTGGGTGTAGTGTTTTAGGGTTTATGGCAGTGCAGTGGTGTTCGGGCAGTGTAGGGGGTCGTGCTGGGGCTGGTGTTTCATGGTTTAGGGCCGTCCAATGGTGTTGGAACAGTGTAGGGGGTCGTACTGGGGCTGGTGTTTCAGGGTTTAGTGCAGTGCAGTGGTGTGCGGGCAGTGTAGGGGGTCATGTTAGGAGTGATGTTTCAGGGTTTTGGGCAGTGCAGTTTTGTTCGGACAGTGTAGGGGGTCGTGCTGGGGGTGGTGTTTCAGGGTTTAGGTAGTGCAGTGGTGTTCCAGCAGAGTAGGGGGTCATGCTGGGGTTGGTGTTTCAGGGTTTAGGGCAGTGTTGTGGTGTAGGGGAACTGTAGGGGTTGTGCTGGGGTGGTGTTTCAGGGTTCAGGGCAGTGCAGTGGTGTTAGGGCAGTGTAGGAGTTCGTGCTGGGGCTGGTGTTTCAGGGTTTAGGGCAGTGCAGTGGTGTTTGGGTAGTGTAGGGGGTCATGCTGTGGCTGGTGTTTCAGGGTTTAGAGCAGTGCAGTGGTGTTTAGGCAGTGTAGGGGTTCGTGCTGGGGCTGGTGTTTCAGGGTTTTGAGCAGAGCATTGGTGTTCGGGCACTGTAATGGATCGTGCTTGGGCTGGTGTTTCAGGGTTCAGGGCAGTGCAGTGGTGTTCGGGCAGTGTAGGGGGTCTCACTGGGAGTGGTGATTCCGGGTTTAGGGCAGTTGTGTTCGGGCAGCGTAGGGGGTCGTGCTGAGGCTGGTGTGTCAGGGTTTTTGGCAGAGCAGTGGTGTTTTGGCAGTGTAGTGGGTCTTGCTGGGGTAGCCTTTCAGGGTTTAGGGCAGTGCAGTGGTTTTCGGGCAGTGTAGGGGGTCATGCTGGGGGTGGTGTTTCATGGTTTAGGGCAGTGTAGTGGTGTTCGGGCAGTATAGGGGGTCGTGCTTGGGGTGATGTTTCAGGGTTTAGGGCAGTGGTGTTCAGGCAGTGTAGGGGGTCATGCTTGGGGTGGTGTTACAGGGTTTAGGGCAGTGCAGTTGTGCTCGGGCAGTGGAGGGAGTCTTGCTGGGGTAGTCTTTCAGGGTTTAGGGCAGTGCAGTGGTGTTCGGGCAGTGTAGGGGTTCGTGCTGGGGCTGCTGTTTCAGGGTTTAGGGTAGTGTAGTGGTGTTCCTGCAGTGTAGGGGGTCATGCTGGGGCTGGTGCTTCAGGGTTTAGGGCAGTGCAGTGGTGTTTGGGCAGTGTAGGGGGTCATGCAGCGTTGGTGTTTCAGGGTTTAGGGCAGTGCAGTGGTGTTTGGGCAGTGTAGTGTGTCATGGGGGTGGTGTTTCAGGTTTTAGGACAGTGTAGTGGTGTTCAGGCAGTGTAGGAGGTTGTGCTGTGGGTAGTGTTTCAGGGTTTAGGGCAGAGAAGTGGTGTTCCGGTATTGTAGGGGTCATGCTGGGGGTAGTGTTTTAGGGTTTAGGGCAGTGCAGTGGAGTTCAGGCAGTATAGGGGGTCATGCTGGGGCTGGTGTTTCAGGGTTTAGGGCAGCACAGTGTTGTTCGGGCAGTGTAGGGGGTGGTGCTGGGGCTTGTGTTTCAGGGTTTAGGGCAGTGCACTGGTGTTTGGGCAGTGTAGGGGGACGTGCTGGGGGTAGTGTTTCAGGGTTTAGGGCAGAGCAGTGGCGTTCGGGCATGTAGGGGTCATGCTGACGGTAGTGTTTTAGTGTTTAGGGCAGTGCGGTGGTGTTCGGGCAGAGTAGGGGTTCGTGCTGGGGGTGGTGTTTCAGGATTTAGGGCAGTGGTGTTCGGGCAGTGTAAGGGTCTTGCTGGGTGTGGTGTTTCAGGGTTTAGGGCAGTGGTTTTTGGGCAGTGTAGGGGGTTGTACTGGGGGTGGGTTTTAGGGTTTAGGGCAGTGCAGTGGTTTTCGGACAGTGTAGGGGGCCGTGCTGGGGTTGGTGTTTCAGGGTTTTGGGCAGAGCATTGGTGTTCGGGCACTGTAGGGGGTCGTGCTGGGGCTGGTGGTTCAGGGCAGTGCATTGGTGTTCCGGCAGTGTAAGGGTTGTGCAGGGGGTGGTATTTCAGGCATTAGAGCAGTGCAGTGGTGTTCCGTCAGTGTAGGGGGTCGTGCTGGGGCTGGTGTCTCAGGGTTTAGGGCAGTGCAGTGGTGTTCGGGCAGTGTAGGGGGTCTTGTTGAGGGTGATGTTTCAGGGTTTAGGGCAGTGGTTTTTGGGCAGTGTAGGGGGTTGTACTGGGGGTGGGTTTTAGGGTTTAGGGCAGTGCAGTGGTGTTCGGGCAGTGTAGGGGGTCGTGCTGGGGGTGGTGTTTCAGGGTTTAGGGCAGTGCAGTGGTGTTCCAGCAGTGTAGGGGGTCATGCTGGGGCTGGTGTTTCAGTGTTTAGGGCAGTGCTGTGGTGTTCGGGCAGTGTAGGGGTCATACTGGGGCTGGTGTCTCAGGGTTTAGGGCAGTGCAGTGGTGTTCAGGCAGTGTAGGGGGTCATGCTTGGGATGGTGTTACAGGGTGTAGGGCAGTGCAGTGGTGTTCAGGCAGTGTAGGGGGTCTTGCTGGGGTAGTCTTTCAGGGTTTAGGGCAGTGCAGTGGTGTTCGGGCAGTATAGGGGTCATGCTGGGGGTGGTGTTTCAGGGTTTAGGGCAGTGCAGTGGTGTTCGGGCATTGTAGGGGGTCTTGCTGGGTAGTCTTTCAGGGTTTAGGGCAGTGCAGTGGTGTTCAAGCAGTGTAGGGGGTCATGCTGGGGCTGGTTTTTCAGGTTTTAGGGCAGTGCCGTGGTGTTCGGGCAGTGTAGGGGGTCTTGCTGCGGCTGGTGTTTCAGGGTTTAGGGCAGTGCAGTGGTGTTCAGGCAGTGTAGGGGATCGTGCTGGGGCTGGTGTTTCAGGGTTTAGGGCAGTGCAGTGGTGTTCGAGCAGTGTCGAGGGTGGTGCTGGGGCTGGTGTTTCAGGGTTTAGGGCAATGGAATTGTGTTCGGGCAGTGTAGGGGGTCATGCTGGGGCTGGTGTTTCAGGGTTTAGGGCAGTGCAGTTGTGTTCGGGCAGTGTAGGGGGTCGTGCTGGGGCTGGTGTTTCAGGGTTTAGGGCAATGGAATTGTGTTCGGGCAGTGTAGGGCATCATGCTGGGGCTGGTGTTTCAGGGTTTAGGGCAGTGCTATAGTGTTCGGGCACTGTAGGCGGTCCTGCTGGTGCTGGTGTTTCAGGGTTTAGTGCAGTGCATTGGTGTTCCGGCAGTGTAGGGGGGCCTGCGGGGGGTGGTGTTTCATGGTTTTGGGCAGTGCATTGGTGTTCGGACAGTGTAGGGTGTCTTGCTGGGGGTGGTGTTTCAGGGTTTAGGGCAGTGCAGTGGTGTTTGGGCAGTGTAGGGGGTCATGCAGGGGTGGTGTTTTAGGGTTTAGGGCAGTGCAGTGGAGTTCGGGCAGTGTAGGGGGTCATGTGGTGGTGGTGTTTCAGGGTTTAGGGCAGTTCAGTGGTGTTAGGGCAGTGTAGGAGGTCGTGCTGTGGGTAGTGTTTCAGGGTTTAGGGCAGTGCAGTGGTGTTCGGACAGAGTAGGGGGTCTTGCAGGGGGTGGAGTTTCAGGGTTTAGGGAATGACAGTGGTGTTCGGGCAGTGTAGGTGGTCGTGCTGGGGCTGGTGTTTCAGGGTTTAGGGCAGCACAGTGCTGTTCGGTCAGTGTAGGGGGTTGTGCTGGGGCTAGTGTTTCAGGGTTTAGGGCAGTGCACTGGATTTCTGGCAGTGTAGGGGGACGTGCTGGGGGTAGTGTTCAGGGTTTAGGGCAGATCAGTGGTGTTCAGGCAGTGTAGGGGTCATGCTGGGGTAGTGTTTTAGGGTATAGGGCAGTTCAGTGGTGTTCGGGCATTATAGGGGTCATGCTGGGGGTAGTGTTTCAGGGTTTAGGGAAATGGTGTTCTGGCAGTGAAAGGGTCTTGCTGGGGGTGGTGTTTCAGGGTTTAGGGCAGTGCAGTGGTGTTCAGGCAGTGTAGGGGGTCGTGCAGGGGGTGGTGTTTCAGGGTTTAGGGCAGTGCAGTGGTGTTCGGGCAGTGTAGGGTCTCTTGCTGGGGATGGTGTTTCAGGGTTTATGGCAGTGGTGTTCGGACAGTGTAGGGGGTCTTGCTGTGGGAGGTGTTTCAGGGTTGAGGGCCGTGGTGTTCGTGCATTGTAGGGGGTGTTGCAGGGGGTGGTGTTTCAGGGTTTAGGGCAGTGCAGTGGTGTTTGGGCAGTGTAGAGGGTCTTGCTGGGGCTGGTGTTTCAGGGTTTAGGGCAGTGCAGTGGTGTTCTGGCAGTGTAGGGGGTCTTTCTGGAGCTGGTGTTTCAGGGTTTAGGGCAGTGCAGTGGTGTACGGGCAGTGTAGGGGGTCGTTCTGGGGCTGGTATTTCAGGGTTTAGGTCAGTACAGTTGTGTTCGTGCAGTGTAGGGGTTCGTCCTGGGGCTGGTGTTTCAGGGTTTAGGGCACTGCAGTGGTGTTCGGGCAGTTTAGGGGTTTGTGCTGGGGCTGGTGTTTCAGGGTTTAGGGCAGGGCAGTGGTGTTCGGGCAGTGTAGGGGGTCGTGCTGGGGATGGTGTTTCAGGGTTTCAGCAGTGCAGTGGTGTTCGGGCAGTATATGGGGGTCATGCTGGGGGTGGTGTTTCAGGGTTTAGGGCAGTGCAGTGGTGTTCGGGCAGTGTAGGGGGTCGTGCAGGGGGTGGTGTTTCAGGGTTTAGGACAGCGCAGTGGTGTTCGGGCAGTGTGGGGGTCTTGCTGGGGTGGTGTTTCAGGGTTTATAGCAGTGGTGTTCGGACAGTGTTGGGGGTGGTGTTTCAGGGTTTAGGGCAGTGGTGTTTCGGTAGTGTAGTGGGTGTTGCTGGGTGTGGAGTTTCAGGGTTTATGGCAGTGCAGTGGTGTTCGAGCAGTGTAGGGGGTGTTGCTGGGGCTGGTGTTTCAGGGTTTAGGGCAGTGCAGTGGTGTTCGGGCAGTGTAGGGGGTCTTGCTGGGGCTGGTGTTTCAGGGTTAGGGCAGTGCAGTGGTGTTCACAGAGTGTAAGGGGTCTTGCTGGGGCTGGTGTTTCAGGGTTTAGGGCAGTGCAGTGGAGTTCGGGCAGTGTAGAGAGTCGTGCTGGGGCTGGTTTTTCAAGGGTTTAGGGCGGTGCAGTGGTGTTCGGGCAGCGTAGGAGTTCGTGCTGGGGCTGGTGTTTCAGGGTTTAGGGCAGTGCAGTGGTGTTCGGGCAGTGTAGGGGTTTGTGCTCGGGCTGGTGTTTCAGGGTTTTGGGCAGAGCAGTGGTGTTCGGGCAGTGTTGGGGATCGTGCTGGGGCTAGTGTTACAGGGTTCAGGGCAGTGCAGTGGTGTTCGGGCAGTGTAGGGGGTCTTGCTGGGGTAGTCTTTCAGGGTTTAGGGCAGTGGTGTTTGGCCAGTGTAGGGGGTCATGCTAGGGGTGGTGTTTTAGGGTTTAGGGCAGTGTACTGGTGTTCGGGCAGTGTAGGGGGTCGTGCTGGGGGTGGTGTTTCAGGGTTTAGGGCAGTGCAGTGGTGTTTGGGCAGTCCGTGCTGGGGTGGTGTTTCAGGGTTAAGGGCTGTGTAGTTTTGTTCGGACAGTGTAGGGGGTCGTGCTGGGGGTGGTGTTTCAGGGTTTAGGCAGTGCAGTAGTGTTCCAGCAGAGTAGGGGGTCATGCTGGAAGTGGTGTTTCAGGGTTTAGAGCTGTGCAGTGGTGTTACGGCAGTGTAGGGGTCGTGCTGTGGCTGGTGTATCAGGGTTTAGGGCAGTGCAGTGGTGTTTGGGCAGTGTTGGGGTTCGTGCTGGGGCTGGCGTTTCAAGGTTTAGGGCAGTGCAGTGGTGTTCGGGCAGTGTTGGGGTTCGTGCTGGGGCTGGTGTTTCAGGGTTTAGGGCAGTGCAGTGGTGTTCGGGCAGTGTAGGGGTTCGTGCTGGGGCTGGTGTTTCAGGGTTTAGGGCACTGCAGTGGTGTTCGGGCAGTGTAGGGGTTTGTGCTGGGGCTGGTGTTTCAGGGTTTAGGGCAGGGCAGTGGTGTTCGGGCAGTGTAGGGGGTCGTGCCGGGGCTGGTGTTTCAGGGTTTAGGGCAGTGCAGTGGTGTTCGGGCAGTGTATGGGGGTATTTCTGGGGGTGGTGTTTCAGGGTTTATGGCTGTAGTGTTCGGACAGTGTTGGGGGTGGTGTTTCAGGGTTTATGGCAGTGGTGTTCAGGCAGTGTAGAGGGTGTTGCTGGGTGTGGAGTTTCAGGGTTTAGGGCAGTGCAGTGGAGTTCAGGCAGTGTAGAGGGTCGTGCTGGGGTTGGTTTTTCAGGGTTTAGGGCAGTGCAGTGGTGTTCGGGCAGCGTAGGAGTTCGTGCTGGGGCTGGTGTTTCAGGGTTTAGGGCAGTGCAGTGGTGTTCGGGCAGTGTAGGGGTTTGTGCTGGGGCTGGTGTTTCAGGGTTTTGGGTAGAGCAGTGGTGTTCGGGCAGTGTTGGGGATCGTGCTGGGGCTGGTGTTTCAGGGTTTAGGGCAGTGCAGTGGTGTTCTGGCAGTGTAGGGGGTCTTGCTGGGGTAGTCTTTCAGGGTTTAGGGCAGTGGTGTTCAGGCAGTGTAGGGGGTCATGCTGGGGTGGTGTTTCAGGGTTTAGGGCTGTGCAGTTTTGTTCGGACAGTGTAGGGGGTCATGCTGGTGGTGGTGTTTCAGGTTTTAGGGCAGTGTTGTGGTGTTCGGGCAGTGTAGGGGGTCTCGCTGGGAGTGGTGTTTCAGGGTTTAGGGCAGCGGTGTTCGGGCAGTGTAGTAGGTCGTGCTGGGGCTGGTGTTTCAGGGTTTAGGGCAGTGCAGTGGTGTTCGGGCAGTGTAGGGGTCTTGCTGGGGGTGGTGTTTCAGGGTTTAGGGCAGTGGTGTTTAAGCAGTGTAGGGGGTCTTACTGCAGATGATGTTTCAGGGTTTAGGGCAGGTCAGTGGTGTTCGGGCAGTGTAGGGGGTCTTGCTGTGGCTGGTGTTTCAGGGTTTAGGGCAGTGTAGTGGTGTTTGGGCAGTGTAGGAGGTCGTGCTGCGGGTGGTGTTTCAGGGTTTAGGGCAGAGTAGTGGTGTTCAGGCAGTATAGGGGGTCCTGCTTTGGGTGGTGTTACAGAGTTTAGAGCAATGCAGTGGTGTTCGGGCAGTGTAGGGGGGTCTTGCTGGGGTAGTCTTTCAGGGTAGTGCAATGGTGTTCGGGCAGTGTAGGGGGTCGTGCAGG
This sequence comes from Triturus cristatus, assembly GCF_964204655.1. Lineage (NCBI taxonomy): Eukaryota > Metazoa > Chordata > Amphibia > Caudata > Salamandridae > Triturus > Triturus cristatus. The sequence continues at coordinate 546,484,450 of NC_140579.1, forward strand.
GGCTGGTGTTTCAGGGTTTAGGGTAATGTAGTGGTGTTCAGGCAGTGTATGGGGTAATGCTGGGGCTGGTGTTTCAGGGTTTAGGGCAGTGCTGTGGTGTTCGGGCAGTGTAGGGGTCGCACTGGGGCTGGTGTTTCAATGTTTAGGGCAGTGCGGTGGTGTTCGGGCAGTGTAGGGGGTCGTGCTGGGGCTGGTGTTTTCAGGGTTTAGGGCAGTGAAGGGGTGTTCGGGCAGTGTAGGGGGTCTTGCTGGGGGTAATGTTTCAGGGTTTAGGGCAGTGGTGTTTGGGCAGTGTAGGGGGTCATGCAGGGCATGGTGTTTCAGGGTTTAGGGCAGGGCAATGCAGTTCAGGCAGTGTAGGAGGTCGTGCTGTGGGTAGTGCTTCAGGGTTTAGGGCAGTGCAGTGGTGTTCTGGTATTGTAGTGGTCATGCTGGGGGAAGTGTTTTAGGGTTTAGGACAGAGCAGTGGTTTTCGGCCAGTGTAGGGTGTCATGCAGGGGGTGGTGTTTCAGGGTTTAGGGCAGGGCAGTGGAGTTCTGGCAGTGTAGGGGGTCGTGCTGGGGCTGGTGTTTCAGGGTTTAGGGCAGCACAGTGCCGTTCGGGCAGTGTAGGGGGTCGTGCTGGGGCTTGTGTTTCAGGGTTTAGGGCAGTGCACTGGTGTTTGGGCAGTGTAGGGTAGACGTGCTGGGAGTAGTGTTTCAGGGTTTAGGGCAGAGCAGTAGCGTTCGGGCAGTGTAGGGGTCATGCTGGGGTAGTGTTTTAGGGTTTAGCCAGTTCAGTGGTGTTCGGGCATTGTATAGGTCATGCTGGGGGTAGTGTTTTAGTGTTTAGGGCAGTGCGGTGGTGTTCTGGCCATGTAGGGGGTCATGCAGGGGGTGGTGTTTCAGGGTTTAGGGCAGTGCAGCAGTGTTCGGGCAGTGTTGGGAGTCTTGCTGAGGGTGGTGTTTCAGGTTTTAGGGCAGTGGTGTTCGGACAGTGTAAGGGTCGTGCTGGGGGTGGTGTTTCAGGGTTTAGGGCAGTGCAGTGGTGTTCTGGCAGTGTAGGGGGTCGTGCAGGGGGTGGTATTTCAGGGTTTAGAGCAGTTCAGTGGTGTTCGGGCAGTGTAGGGGTCGTGCTGGGGTTGGTGTTTCAGGGTTTAGGGCAGTGCAGTGGTGTTCGGGCAGTGTAGGGGGTCTTGCTGGGGGTGATGTTTCAGGGTGTAGGGCAGTGGTTTTTGGGCAGTGTAGGGGGTTGTGCTGGGGGTGGTGTTTTAGGGTTTAGGGCAGTGCATTGGTGTTCGGGCAGTGTTGGGGTCGTGCTGGGGCTGGTGTTTCAGGGTTTAGGGCAGTGCAGTGGTGTTCGGGCAGTGTAGGGGGTCTTGCTGGGGTAGTCTTTAAGGGTTTAGGGCAGTGGTGTTCAGGCAGTGTAGGGGGTCATGCTGGGGTGGTGTTTCAGGGTTTAGGGCTGTGCAGTTTTGTTCGGACAGTGTAGGGGGTCATGCTGGGGGTGGTGTTTCAGGGTTTAGGGCAGTGTTGTGGTGTTCAGGCAGTGTAGGGGTTGTGCTGTGGTGGTGTTTCAGGGTTTAGGGCAGTGCAGTAGTGTTCGGGCAGTGTAGGGGGTCATGCTGTGGCTGGTGTTTCAGGGTTTAGAGCAGTGCAGTGGTGTTCAGGCAGTGTAGCGGTTCGTGCTGGGGCTGGTGTTTCAGGGTTTAGGGCAGTGAAGTGGTGTTCATGCAGTGTTGGGGTTCGTGCTGGGGCTGGTGTTTCGGGGTTTAGGGCAGTGCAGTGGTGTTCGGGCAGTGTAGGGGGCGTGCTGGGGCTGGTGTTTCAGGGTTTTGGGCAGAGCATTGGTGTTCGGGCACTGTAAGGGGTCGTGCTGGGGCTGGAGTTTCAGGTTTCAGGGAAGTGCAGTGTTGTTAGGGCAGTGTAGTGGGTCTCGCTGGGAGTGGTGTTTCAGGGTTTAGGGCAGTGGTGTTCGGGCAGTGTAGTGGGTCGTGCTGGGGCTGGTGTTTCAGGGTTTAGGGCAGTGCAGTGGTGTTCGGGCAGTGTAGTGGGTCTTGCTGGGGTCGGTGTTTCAGGGTTTAGGGCAGTGGTGTTTGGGCAGTGTAGGGGGTCTTACTGCAGATGGTGTTTCAGGGTTTAGGGCAGTGCAGTGGTGTTCGAGCAGTGTAGGGGGTTTTGCTGGGGCTGGTGTTTCAGGGTTTAGGGCAGTGTAGTGGTGTTTGGGCAGTGTAGGGGGTCGTGCTGCGGGTTGTTTTTCAGGGTTTAGGGCAGAGTAGTGGTGTTCAGGCAGTATAGGGGGTCGTGATTGGGGTGGTGTTACAGGGTTTAGAGCAATGCAGTGGTGTTCGGGAAGTGTAGGGGGGGTCTTGCTGGGGTAGTCTTTCAGGGTAGTGCAGTGGTGTTCGGGCAGTGTAGGGGGTCGTGCTGGGTCTGGTGTTTCAGGGTTTAGGGTAGTGTAGTGGTATTCAGTCAGTGTATGGCGTAATGCTGGGGCTGGTGTTTCAGGGTTTAGGGCAGTGCTGTGGTGTTCGGGCAGTGTAGGGGTCGCGCTGGGGCTGGTGTTTCAATGTTTAGGGCAGTGCGGTGGTGTTCGGGCAGTGTAGGGGGTCGTGCTGGGGCTGGTGTTTTCAGGGTTTAGGGCAGTGAAGGGGTGTTGGGGCAGTGTAGGGGGTCTTGCTGGGGGTAATGTTTCAGGGTTTAGGGCAGTGGTTTTTGGGCAGTTTAGGGGGTCATGCAGGGCATGGTGTTTCAGGGTTTAGGGCAGGGCAGTGCAGTTCAGGCAGTGTAGGAGGTCGTGCTGTGGGTAGTGCTTCAGGGTTTAGGGCAGTGCAGTGGTGTTCTGGTATTGTACTGGTCATGCTGGGGGTAGTGTTTTAGGGTTTAGGGCAGTGCAGTGGTGTTCGGCCAGTGTAGGGTGTCATGCAGGGGGTGGTGTTTCAGGGTGAGGGCAGGGCAGTGGAGTTCTGGCAGTGTAGGGGGTCGTGCTGGGGCTGGTGTTTCAGGGTTTAGGGCAGCACAGTGCCGTTCGGGCAGTGTTGGGGGTCGTGCTGGGGCTTGTGTTTCAGGGTTTAGGGCAGTGCACTGGTGTTTGGGCAGTGTAGGGTAGACGTGCTGGGAGTAGTGTTTCAGGGTTTAGGGCAGAGCAGTAGCGTTTGGGCAGTGTAGGGGTCATGCTGGGGTAGTGTTTTAGGGTTTAGCCAATTCAGTGGTGTTCGGGCATTGTATAGGTCATGCTGGGGGTAGTGTTTTAGTGTTTAGGGAAGTGCGGTGGTGTTCTGGCAGTGTAGGGGGTCATGCAGGGGGTGGTGTTTCAGGGTTTAGGGCAGTGCAAGAGTGTTCGGGCAGTGTTGGGAGTCTTGCTGAGGGTGGTGCTTCAGGTTTTAGGGCAGTGGTGTTCGGACAGTGTAAGGGTCGTGCTGGGGGTGGTGTTTCAGGGTTTAGGGCAGTGCAGTGGTGTTCAGGCAGTGTAGGGGGTCGTGCAGTGGGTGGTATTTCAGGGTTTAGAGCAGTACAGTGGTGTTCGGGCAGTGTAGGGGGTTGTGCTGGGGTTGGTGTTTCAGGGTTTAGGGCAGTGCAGTGGTGTTCGGGCAGTGTAGGGGGTCTTGCTGGGGGTGATGTTTCAGGGTGTAGGGCAGTGGTTTTCGGGCAGTGTAGGGGGTTGTGCTGGGGGTGGTGTTTTAGGGTTTAGGGCAGTGCAGTGGTGTTCGGACAGTGTAGGGGGCCATGCTGGGGCTGGTGTTTCAGTGATTTGGGCAGAGCATTGGTGTTCGGGCAGTGTTGGGGTCGTGCTGGGGCTGGTGTTTCAGGGTTCAGGGCAGTGCAGTGGTGTTCGGGAAGTGTAGGGGGTCTCACTGGGAGTGGTGTTTCAGAGTTTAGGGCAGTGGTGTTCGGGCAGTGTAGGGGGTCATGCTAGGGCTGGTGTTTCAGGGTTTTGGGTAGAGCAGTGGTGTTCGGGCAGTGTAGTGTGTCATTCTGGGTCTGGTGTTTCAGGGATTAGGGTAGTGCAGTAGTGTTCGGGCAGTGTAGGGGGTCGTGCTGGGGGTGGTGTGTCAGGGTTTAGAGTAGTGCAGTGGTGTTCGGGCAGTGTAGGGGCACATGCTGAGGGTGGTGTTATAGGGTTTAGGGCAGTGCAGTGGTTTTCGGACAGTGTAGGGAGCCATGCTGGGGCTGGTGTTTTAATGTTTTGGGCAGAGCATTGGTGTTCGGGCAGTGTAGGGGGTCGTGCTGGGGATGGTGTTTCAGGGTTTCGGGCAGTGCAGTGGTGTTCTGGCAGTATATGGGGGTCATGCTGGGGGTGGTGTTTCAGGGTTTAGGGCAGTGCAGTGGTGTTCGGGCAGTGTAGGGGGTCGTGCAGGGGGTGGTGTTTCAGGGTTTAGGACAGCGCAGTGGTGTTCGGGCAGTGTAGGGGGTCTTGCTGTGTGGTGTTTCAGGGTTTATAGCAGTGGTGTTCGGACAGTGTTGGGGGTGGTGTTTCAGGGTTTAGGGCAGTGGTGTTTGGGTAGTGTAGTGGGTGTTGCTGAGTGTGGAGTTTCAGGGTTTATGGCAGTGCAGTGGTGTTCGAGCAGTGTAGGGGGTGTTGCTGGGGCTGGTGTTTCAGGGTTTAGGGCAGTGCAGTGGTGTTCGGGCAGTGTAGGGGGTCTTGCTGGGGCTGGTGTTTCAGGGTTAGGGCAGTGCAGTGGTGTTCACAGAGTGTAAGGGGTCTTGCTGGGGCTGGTGTTTCAGGGTTTAGGGCAGTGCAGTGGAGTTCGGGCAGTGGGTGGGCAGTGTAAGGGGTCGTGCTGGGGGTGGTGTATCAGAGTTTAGGGCAGTGCACTGGTATTCGGGCAGTGTAGGGGGTCGTGCTGGGGCTGGTGTTCCAGGGCTTAGGGCAGTGCAGTGGTGTTCGGGCTGTTTAGGGGTTTGTGCTGGGGCTGGTGTTTCAGGGTTTAGGGCAGTGAAGTGGTGTTCAGGCAGTGTAGGGGTTTGTGCTGGGGCTGGTGTTTCAGGGTCTAGGGCAGTGCAGTGGTGTTCAGGCAGTGCAGAGGGTCTTGCTGGAGCAGGTGTTTCAGAGTTTAGGCTAGTGCAGTGGTGTTCTGACAGTGTAGTGGGTCTTGCTGTTGCTGGTGTTTCAGGGTTTAGGGGAGTGCAGTGGTGCTCAGGCAGTGTAGGGGGTCGTGCTGGGGCTGGTGCTTCAGGGTTTAGGGCAGTGCAGTGGTGTTCAGGCAGTGTAGCAGATCGTGCTGGGGCTGGTGTTCCAGGGTTTAGGGCAGTGCAGTGGTGTTCGGGCAGTGTAGTTGTTTGTGCTGGGGCTGGTGTTTCAGGGTTTAGGGCAGTGAAGTGGTGTTCGGGCAGTGTAGGGGTTTGTGCTGGGGCTGGTGTTTCAGGGTTTTGTGCAGAGCAGTAGTGTTCGAGCAGTGTAGGGGTTCGTGCTGGGGCTGTTACTGCAGGGTTTAGGGCAGTGCAGTGGTGTTGGGGCAGTGTAGGGGGTCATGCTGGGGCTGGTGTTTCAGGGTTTTTGGCAGAGCAGTGGTGTTCGGGCAGTGTAGGAGGTGGTGCTGGGGCTGGTGTTTCAGGGTTTAGGGCAGTGCAGTGGTGTTTGGGCAGTGTAGGGTGTCACGCTAGGGGTGGTGTTTCAGGGTTTAGGGCAGTGTACTGGTGTTCGGGCAGTGTAGGGGGTCGTGCTGGGGTGGTGTTTCAGGGTTTAGGGCAGTGCAGTTTTGTTCGGACAGTGTAGGGGGTCGTGCTGGGGGTGGTGTTTCAGGGTTTTTGGCAGTGTTGTGGTGTTCAGCAGGGTAGGGGTCGTGCTGGGGTGGTGTTTTAGGGTTTAGGGCAGTGCAGTGGTGTTCTGGCAGTGTAGGGGGTCATGCTGTGGCTGGTCTTTCAGGGTTTAGAGCAGTGCAGTGGTGTTCAGGCAGTGTAGGGGGCTTTGCTGAGGCTGGTGTTTCAGGGTTTTGGGCAGAGCATTGGTGTTCGGACACTGTAAGGGGTCGTGCTGGGGATGGTGTTTCAGGGTTCAGGGCAGTGCAGTGGTGTTAGGGCAGTGAAGGGGGTCTCGCTGGGAGTGGTGTTTCAGGGTTTAGGGCAGTGGTGTTCGGGCAGTGTAGGGGGTCGTGCTGGGGCTGGTGTTTCAGGGTTTTGGGCAGAGCAGTGGTGTTCGGGCAGTGTAGTGGGTCATGCTGGGTCTGGTGTTTCAGTGTTTAGGGCAGTGCAGTGGTGTTCGGACAGTGTAGGGGGTCTTGCTGTGGATGGTGTTTCAGGGTTTAGGGCAGTGCAGTGGTGTTCGGGCAGTGTTGGGGGTCTTGCTGGGGTAGTCTTTCAGGGTTTAGGGCAGTGTAGTGGTGTTTGGGTAGTGTAGGGGGTCGTGCTGGGGGTGGTGTTTCAAGTGTTTAGGGCAGTGCAGTGGTGTTCGGGCAGTGTTGGGGGTCTTGCTGGGGTAGTCTTTCAGGGTTTAGGGCAGTGCAGTGGTGTTCAGGCAGTGTAGGTGGTCTTGCTGGGGTAGTCTTTCAGGGTTTAGGGCAGTGCAGTTGTGTTCGGGCAGTGTAGCGGGTCGTGCTTGGGGTGGTGTTACAGGGTTTAGAGCAATGCAGTGGTGTTCGGGCAGTGTAGGGGGGTCTTGCTGGGGTAGTCTTTCAGGGTAGTGCAGTGGTGTTCGGGCAGTGTAGGGGGTCGGGCTGGGGCTGGTGTTTCAGGGTTTAGGGTAGTGTAGTGGTGTTCAGGCAGTGTATGGGGTAATGCTGGGGCTGGTGTTTCAGTGTTTAGGGCAGTGCGGTGGTGTTCGGGCAGTGTAGGGGGTCGTGCTGGGGCTGGTGTTTTCAGGGTTTAGGGCAGTGCAGTGGTGTTCGGGAAGTGTAGGGGGTCGTGCTGGGGCTGGTGTTTCAGGGTTTAGGACAGTGCGGTGGAGTTCGGGCAGTGTAGGGGGTCGTGCTGGGGCTAGTGCTTCAGGGTTTAGGGCAGCGCAGTTCTGTTCGGGCAGTGTAGGGGGTCGTGCTGGGGCTGGTGTTTCAGGGTTTAAGGCAGCGCAGTGGTGTTCGGGCAGTGTATGGGATTGTGCTGGGGGTGGTGTTTCAGGGTTTAGGGCAGTGCAGTGGTGTTCGGGCAGTGTAGGGGTCGTGCTGGGGGTGGAGTTTCAGGGTTTAGGGCAGTGCAGTAGTGTTTGTGCAGTGTAGGGGGTCATGCTGGGGCTGGTGTTTCAGGGTTTAGGGCAGTGCAGGGGTGTTCGGGCAGTGTAGGGGGTCTTGCTGGGGGTAATGTTTCAGGGTTTAGGGCAATCGTTTTTGGGCAGTGTAGGGGGTCATGCAGGGCGTGGTGTTTCAGGGTTTAGGGCAGGGCAGTGCAGTTCAGGCAGTGTAGGAGGTCGTGCTGTGGGTAGTGCTTCAGGGTTTAGGGCAGTGCAGTAGTGTTCGGGTATTGTAGGGGTCATGCCGGGGGTAGTGTTTTAGGGTTTAGGGCAGTGCAGTGGCATTCGGCCAGTGTAGGGTGTCATGCAGGGGGTGGTGTTTCAGGGTTTAGGGCAGGGCAGTGGAGTTCTGGCAGTGTAGGGGGTCGTGCTGGGGCTGGTGTTTCAGGGTTTAGGGCAGCACAGTGCTGTTCGAGCAGTGTAGGGGGTCGTGCTGGGGCTTGTGTTTCAGGGTTTAGGGCAGTGCACTGGTGTTTGGGCTGTGTAGGTTAGACGTGCTGGGAGTAGTGTTTCAGGGTTTAGGGCAGAGCAGTAGCATTCGGGCAGTGTAGGGGTCATGCTGGGGTAGTGTTTTAGGGTTTAGCCAGTTCAGTGGTGTTCGGGCATTGTATAGGTCATGCTGGGGGTAGTGTTTTAGTGTTTAGGGCAGTGCGGTGGTGTTCTGGCAGTGTAGGGGGTCGTGCAGGGGGTGGTGTTTCAGGGTTTAGAGCAGTGCAGTGGTGTTCGGGCAGTTTAGGGGGTTGTGCTGGGGGTGGTGTTTTAGGGTTTAGGGCAGTGCAGTGGTGTTCGGACAGTGTAGGGGGCCATGCCGGGGCTGGTGTTTCAGTGATTTGGGCAGAGCATTGGTGTTCGGGCAGTGTTGGGGTCGTGCTGGGGCTGGTGTTTTAGGGTTCAGGCCAGGTGTTCGGGCAGTGTAGGGGGTCTCAATGGGAGTGGTGTTTCAGGGTTTAGGGCAGTGGTGTTCGGGCAGTGTAGGGGGTCGTGCTGGGGGTGGTGTTTCAGGGTTTAGAGCAGTGCAGTGGTGTTCGGGCAGTGTAGGGGCACATGCTGAGGGTGGTGTTATAGGGTTTAGGGCAGTGCAGTGGTGTTCGGACATTGTAGGGAGCCATGCTGGGGCTGATGTTTTAATGTTTTGGTCAGAGCATTGGTGTTCGGGCAGTGTAGGGGGTCGTGCTGGGGCTGGTGTTTCAGGGTTCAGGGCAGTGCAGTGGTGTTCGGGCAGTGTAGGGGGTGTCGCTGGGAGTGGTGTTTCAGGGTTTAGGGCAGTGGTGTTCGGGCAGTGTAGGGGGTCGTGCTGGGGCTGGTGTTTCAGGGTTTTGGGTAGAGCAGTGGTGTTCGGGCAGTGTAGTGGGTCATGCTGGGTCTGGTGTTTCAGGGTTTAGGTTAGTGCAGTGGTGTTTGGGCAGTGTAGGGGGTCTTGCTGGGGGTGGTGTTTCAGGGTTTCAGGGCAGTGGTGTTCGGGCAGTGTAGGGGGTCTTACTGCGGAAGGTGTTTCAGGGTTTAGGGCAGTGCAGTGGTGGTCGGGAAGTGTAGGGGTCTTTCTGCGATAGTCTTTCAGGGTTTAGGGCAGTGCAGTGGTGTTCGGGCAGTGTAGGGGGTCGTGCTGGGGGTGGTGTATCAGAGTTTAGGGCAGTGCACTGGAATTCGGGCAGTTTAGGGGGTCGTGCTGGGGCTGGTGTTCCAGGGTTTAGGGCAGTGCAGTGGTGTTCGGGCAGTGTAGGGGTTTGTGCTGGGGCTGGTGTTTCAGGGTTTAGGGCAGTGAAGTGGTGTTCGAGCAGTGTAGGGGTTTGTGCTGGGGCTGGTGTTTCAGGGATTAGGGCAGTGCAGTGGTGTTCAGGCAGTGCAGAGGGTCTTGCTGGGGCAGGTGTTTCAGAGTTTAGGCTAGTGCAGTGGTGTTCTAGCAGTGTAGGGGGTCGTGCTGGGGCTGGTGCTTCAGGGTTTAGGGCAGTGCAGTGGTGTTCAGGCAGTGTAGCAGATCGTGCTGGGGCTGGTGTTCCAGGGTTTGGGCAGTGCAGTGGTGTTCGGGCAGTGTAGGGGTTTGTTCTGGGGCTGGTGTTTCAGGGTTTAGGGCAGTGAAGTGGTGTTCGGGCAGTGTAGGGGTTTGTGCTGGGGCTGGTGTTTCAGGGTTTTGGGCAGAGCAGTGGTGTTCGAGCAGTGTAGGGGTTCGTGCTGGGGCTGTTACTGCAGGGTTTAGGGCAGTGCAGTGGTGTTGGGGCAGTGTAGGGGGTCATGCCTGGGCTGGTGTTTCAGGGTTTTGGGCAGAGCAGTGGTGTTCGAGCAGTGTAGGGGTTCGTGCTGGGGCTGTTACAGCAGGGTTTAGGGCAGTGCAGTGGTGTTGGCGCAGTGTAGGGGGTCATGCTGGGGTTGGTGTTTCAGGGTTTAGACAGTGCAGTGGTGTTCCAGCAGAGTAGGGGGTCGTGCTGGGGATGGTGTTTCAGGGTTTTTGGCAGTGTTGTGGTGTTCAGCAGGGTAGGGGTCATGCTGGGGTGGTGTTTTAGGGTTTAGGGCAGTGCAGTGGTGTTCGGGCAGTGTAGGGGGTCATGCTATGGCTTGTCTTTCAGGGTTTAGAGAAGTGCAGTGGTGTTCAGGCAGTGTAGGGGGCTGTGCTAAGGCTGGTGTTTCATGGTTTTGGGCAAAGAATTGGTGTTCGGGCACTGTAAGGGGTTGTGCTAGGGATGGTGTTTCAGGGTTCAGGGCAGGGCAGTGGTGTTCGGGCAGTGAAGGGGGTCTCGCTGGGAGTGGTGTTTCAGGGTTTAGGGCAGTGGTGTTCAGGCAGTGTAGGGGGTCATGCTGGGGCTGGTGTTTCAGGGTTTTGGGCAGAGCAGTGGTGTTTGGGCAGTGTAGTGGGTCATGCTGGGTCTGGTGTTTCAGTGTTTAGGGCAGTGCAGTGGTGTTCGCACAGTGTAGGGGGTCTTGCTGCGGATGGTGTTTCAGGGTTTAGGGCAGTGCAGTGGTGTTCGGGCACTGTTGGGGGTCTTGCTGGTGTAGTCTTTCAGGGTTTAGGGCAGTGGTGTTCGGGCAGTGTGGGGGTCGTGCTGGGGGTGGTGTTTCAGGGTTTAGAGCAGTGCAGTGGTGTTCGGGCAGTGTAGGGGCACATGCTGAGGGTGGTGTTATAGGGTTTAGGGCAGTGCAGTGGTGTTCGGGCAGTGTAGGGGGTTTTGCTGGGGCTGGTGTTTCAGGGTTTAGGGCAGTGTAGTGGTGTTTGGGCAGTGTAGGGGGTCGTGCTGCGGGTTGTTTTTCAGGGTTTAGGGCAGAGTAGTGGTGTTCAGGCAGTATAGGGGGTCGTGCTTGGGGTGGTGTTACAGGGTTTAGAGCAATGCAGTGGTGTTCGGGCAGTGTAGGGGGGGTCTTGCTGGGGTAGTCTTTCAGGGTAGTGCAGTGGTGTTCGGGCAGTGTAGGGGGTCGTGCTGGGTCTGGTGTTTCAGGGTTTAGGGTAGTGTAGTGGTATTCAGTCAGTGTATGGCGTAATGCTGGGGCTGGTGTTTCAGGGTTTAGGGCAGTGCTGTGGTGTTCGGGCAGTGTAGGGGTCGCGCTGGGGCTGGTGTTTCAATGTTTAGGGCAGTGCGGTGGTGTTCGGGCAGTGTAGGGGGTCGTGCTGGGGCTGGTGTTTTCAGGGTTTAGGGCAGTGAAGGGGTGTTGGGGCAGTGTAGGGGGTCTTGCTGGGGGTAATGTTTCAGGGTTTAGGGCAGTGGTTTTTGGGCAGTTTAGGGGGTCATGCAGGGCATGGTGTTTCAGGGTTTAGGGCAGGGCAGTGCAGTTCAGGCAGTGTAGAAGGTCGTGCTGTGGGTAGTGCTTCAGGGTTTAGGGCAGTGCAGTGGTGTTCTGGTATTGTACTGGTCATGCTGGGGGTAGTGTTTTAGGGTTTAGGGCAGTGCAGTGGTGTTCGGCCAGTGTAGGGTGTCATGCAGGGGGTGGTGTTTCAGGGTGAGGGCAGGGCAGTGGAGTTCTGGCAGTGTAGGGGGTCGTGCTGGGGCTGGTGTTTCAGGGTTTAGGGCAGCACAGTGCCGTTCGGGCAGTGTTGGGGGTCGTGCTGGGGCTTGTGTTTCAGGGTTTAGGGCAGTGCACTGGTGTTTGGGCAGTGTAGGGTAGACGTGCTGGGAGTAGTGTTTCAGGGTTTAGGGCAGAGCAGTAGCGTTCGGGCAGTGTAGGGGTCATGCTGGGCTAGTGTTTTAGGGTTTAGCCAATTCAGTGGTGTTCGGGCATTGTATAGGTCATGCTGGGGGTAGTGTTTTAGTGTTTAGGGCAGTGCGGTGGTGTTCTGGCAGTGTAGGGGGTCATGCAGGGGGTGGTGTTTCAGGGTTTAGGGCAGTGCAAGAGTGTTCGGGCAGTGTTGGGAGTCTTGCTGAGGGTGGTGTTTCAGGTTTTAGGGCAGTGGTGTTCGGACAGTGTAAGGGTCGTGCTGGGGGTGGTGTTTCAGGGTTTAGGGCAGTGCAGTGGTGTTCAGGCAGTGTAGGGGGTCGTGCAGTGGGTGGTATTTCAGGGTTTAGAGCAGTACAGTGGTGTTCGGGCAGTGTAGGGGGTTGTGCTGGGGTTGGTGTTTCAGGGTTTAGGGCAGTGCAGTGGTGTTCGGGCAGTGTAGGGGGTCTTGCTGGGGGTGATGTTTCAGGGTGTAGGGCAGTGGTTTTCGGGCAGTGTAGGGGGTTGTGCTGGGGGTGGTGTTTTAGGGTTTAGGGCAGTGCAGTGGTGTTCGGACAGTGTAGGGGGCCATGCTGGGGCTGGTGTTTCAGTGATTTGGGCAGAGCATTGGTGTTCGGGCAGTGTTGGGGTCGTGCTGGGGCTGGTGTTTCAGGGTTCAGGGCAGTAGAGTGGTGTTCGGGAAGTGTAGGGGGTCTCACTGGGAGTGGTGTTTCAGAGTTTAGGGCAGTGGTGTTCGGGCAGTGTAGGGGGTCATGCTAGGGCTGGTGTTTCAGGGTTTTGGGTAGAGCAGTGGTGTTCGGGCAGTGTAGTGGGTCATTCTGGGTCTGGTGTTTCAGGGATTAGGGTAGTGCAGTAGTGTTCGGGCAGTGTAGGGGGTCGTGCTGGGGGTGGTGTTTCAGGGTTTAGAGTAGTGCAGTGGTGTTCGGGCAGTGTAGGGGCACATGCTGAGGGTGGTGTTATAGGGTTTAGGGCAGTGCAGTGGTTTTCGGACAGTGTAGGGAGCCATGCTGGGGCTGGTGTTTTAATGTTTTGGGCAGAGCATTGGTGTTCGGGCAGTGTAGGGGGTCGTGCTGGGGATGGTGTTTCAGGGTTTCGGGCAGTGCAGTGGTGTTCGGGCAGTATATGGGGGTCATGCTGGGGGTGGTGTTTCAGGGTTTAGGGCAGTGCAGTGGTGTTCGGGCAGTGTAGGGGGTCGTGCAGGGGGTGGTGTTTCAGGGTTTAGGACAGCGCAGTGGTGTTCGGGCAGTGTAGGGGTCTTGCTGGGGTGGTGTTTCAGGGTTTATAGCAGTGGTGTTCGGACAGTGTTGGGGGTGGTGTTTCAGGGTTTAGGGCAGTGGTGTTTGGGTAGTGTAGTGGGTGTTGCTGAGTGTGGAGTTTCAGGGTTTATGGCAGTGCAGTGGTGTTCGAGCAGTGTAGGGGGTGTTGCTGGGGCTGGTGTTTCAGGGTTTAGGGCAGTGCAGTGGTGTTCGGGCAGTGTAGGGGGCCTTGCTGGGGCTGGTGTTTCAGGGTTAGGGCAGTGCAGTGGTGTTCACAGAGTGTAAGGGGTCTTGCTGGGGCTGGTGTTTCAGGGTTTAGGGCAGTGCAGTGGAGTTCGGGCAGTGGGTGGGCAGTGTAAGGGGTCGTGCTGGGGGTGGTGTATCAGAGTTTAGGGCAGTGCACTGGTATTCGGGCAGTGTAGGGGGTCGTGCTGGGGCTGGTGTTCCAGGGCTTAGGGCAGTGCAGTGGTGTTCGGGCTGTGTAGGGGTTTGTGCTGGGGCTGGTGTTTCAGGGTTTAGGGCAGTGAAGTGGTGTTCGGGCAGTGTAGGGGTTTGTGCTGGGGCTGGTGTTTCAGGGTTTAGGGCAGTGCAGTGGTGTTCAGGCAGTGCAGAGGGTCTTGCTGGAGCAGGTGTTTCAGAGTTTAGGCTAGTGCAGTGGTGTTCTGACAGTGTAGTGGGTCTTGCTGTTGCTAGTGTTTCAGGGTTTAGGGGAGTGCAGTGGTGCTCGGGCAGTGTAGGGGGTCGTGCTGGGGCTGGTGCTTCAGGGTTTAGGGCAGTGCAGTGGTGTTCAGGCAGTGTAGCAGATCGTGCTGGGGCTGTTGTTCCAGGGTTTAGGGCAGTGCAGTGGTGTTCGGGCAGTGTAGTTGTTTGTGCTGGGGCTGGTGTTTCAGGGTTTAGGGCAGTGAAGTGGTGTTCGGGCAGTGTAGGGGTTTGTGCTGGGGCTGAGGTTTCAGGGTTTTGTGCAGAGCAGTAGTGTTCGAGCAGTGTAGGGGTTCGTGCTGGGGCTGTTACTGCAGGGTTTAGGGCAGTGCAGTGGTGTTGGGGCAGTGTAGGGGGTCATGCTGGGGCTGGTGTTTCAGGGTTTTTGGCAGAGCAGTGGTGTTCGGGCAGTGTAGGAGGTGGTGCTGGGGCTGGTGTTTCAGGGTTTAGGGCAGTGCAGTGGTGTTTGGGCAGTGTAGGGTGTCACGCTAGGGGTGGTGTTTCAGGGTTTAGGGCAGTGTACTGGTGTTCGGGCAGTGTAGGGGGTCGTGCTGGGGTGGTGTTTCAGGGTTTAGGGCAGTGCAGTTTTGTTCGGACAGTGTAGGGGGTCGTGCTGGGGGTGGTGTTTCAGGGTTTTTGGCAGTGTTGTGGTGTTCAGCATGGTAGGGGTCGTGCTGGGGTGGTGTTTTAGGGTTTAGGGCAGTGCAGTGGTGTTCTGGCAGTGTAGGGGGTCATGCTGTGGCTGGTCTTTCAGGGTTTAGAGCAGTGCAGTGGTGTTTTGGCAGTGTAGGGGGCTTTGCAAAGGCTGGTGTTTCAGGGTTTTGGGCAGAGCATTGGTGTTCGGACACTGTAAGGGGTCGTGCTGGGGATGGTGTTTCAGGGTTCAGGGCAGTGCAGTGGTGTTAGGGCAGTGAAGGGGGTCTCGCTGGGAGTGGTGTTTCAGGGTTTAGGGCAGTGGTGTTCGGGCAGTGTAGGGGGTCGTGCTGGGGCTGGTGTTTCAGGGTTTTGGGCAGAGCAGTGGTGTTCGGGCAGTGTAGTGGGTCATGCTGGGTCTGGTGTTTCAGTGTTTAGGGCAGTGCAGTGGTGTTCGGACAGTGTAGGGGGTCTTGCTGCGGATGGTGTTTCAGGGTTTAGGGCAGTGCAGTGGTGTTCGGGCAGTGTTGGGGTCTTGCTGGGGTAGTCTTTCAGGGTTTAGGGCAGTGTAGTGGTGTTTGGGTAGTGTAGGGGGTCGTGCTGGGGGTGGTGTTTCAAGTGTTCAGGGCAGTGCAGTGGTGTTCGGGCAGTGTTGGGGGTCTTGCTGGGGTAGTCTTTCAGGGTTTAGGGCAGTGCAGTGGTGTTCAGGCAGTGTAGGTGGTCTTGCTGGGGTAGTCTTTCAGGGTTTAGGGCAGTGCAGTTGTGTTCGGGCAGTGTAGGGGGTCGTGCTTGGGGTGGTGTTACAGGGTTTAGAGCAATGCAGTGGTGTTCGGGCAGTGTAGGGGGGTCTTGCTGGGGTAGTCTTTCAGGGTAGTGCAGTGGTGTTCGGGCAGTGTAGGGGGTCGGGCTGGGGCTGGTGTTTCAGGGTTTAGGGTAGTGTAGTGGTGTTCAGGCAGTGTATGGGGTAATGCTGGGGCTGGTGTTTCAGTGTTTAGGGCAGTGCGGTGGTGTTCGGGCAGTGTAGGGGGTCGTGCTGGGGCTGGTGTTTTCAGGGTTTAGGGCAGTGCAGTGGTGTTTGGGAAGTGTAGGGGGTCGTGCTGGGGCTGGTGTTTCAGGGTTTAGGACAGTGCGGTGGAGTTCGGGCAGTGTAGGGGGTCGTGCTGGGGCTAGTGCTTCAGGGTTTAGGGCAGCGCAGTTCTGTTCGGGCAGTGTAGGGGGTCGTGCTGGGGCTGGTGTTTCAGGGTTTAAGGCAGCGCAGTGGTGTTCGGGCAGTGTATGGGATTGTGCTGGGGGTGGTGTTTCAGGGTTTAGGGCAGTGCAGTGGAGTTCGGGCAGTGTAGGGGTCGTGCTGGGGGTGGTGTTTCAGAGTTTGGGGCAGTGGTGTTCGGGCAGTGTAGGGGGTCATGCTGGGGCTGGTGTTTCAGGGTTTTGGGTAGAGCAGTGGTGTTCGGGCAGTGTAGTGGGTCATTCTGGGTCTGGTGTTTCAGGGATTAGGGTAGTGCAGTAGTGTTCGGGCAGTGTAGGGGGTCGTGCTGGGGGTGGTGTTTCAGGGTTTAGAGTAGTGCAGTGGTGTTCGGGCAGTGTAGGGGCACATGCTGAGGGTGGTGTTATAGGGTTTAGGGCAGTGCAGTGGTTTTCGGACAGTGTAGGGAGCCATGCTGGGGCTGGTGTTTTAATGTTTTGGGCAGAGCATTGGTGTTCGGGCAGTGTAGGGGGTCGTGCTGGGGATGGTGTTTCAGGGTTTCGGGCAGTGCAGTGGTGTTCGGGCAGTATATGGGGGTCATGCTGGGGGTGGTGTTTCAGGGTTTAGGGCAGTGCAGTGGTGTTCGGGCAGTGTAGGGGGTCGTGCAAGGGGTGGTGTTTCAGGGTTTAGGACAGCGCAGTGGTGTTCGGGCAGTGAAGGGGGTCTTGCTGGGGTGGTGTTTCAGGGTTTATAGCAGTGGTGTTCGGACAGTGTTGGGGGTGGTGTTTCAGGGTTTAGGGCAGTGGTGTTTGGGTAGTGTAGTGGGTGTTGCTGAGTGTGGAGTTTCAGGGTTTATGGCAGTGCAGTGGTGTTCGAGCAGTGTAGGGGGTGTTGCTGGGGCTGGTGTTTCAGGGTTTAGGGCAGTGCAGTGGTGTTCGGGCAGTGTAGGGGGTCTTGCTGGGGCTGGTGTTTCAGGGTTAGGGCAGTGCAGTGGTGTTCACAGAGTGTAAGGGGTCTTGCTGGGGCTGGTGTTTCAGGGTTTAGGGCAGTGCAGTGGAGTTCGGGCAGTGGGTGGGCAGTGTAAGGGGTCGTGCTGGGGGTGGTGTATCAGAGTTTAGGGCAGTGCACTGGTATTCGGGCAGTGTAGGGGGTCGTGCTGGGGCTGGTGTTCCAGGGCTTAGGGCAGTGCAGTGGTGTTCGGGCTGTGTAGGGGTTTGTGCTGGGGCCGGTGTTTCAGGGTTTAGGGCAGTGAAGTCGTGTTCGGGCAGTGTAGGGGTTTGTGCTGGGGCTGGTGTTTCAGGGTTTAGGGCAGTGCAGTGGTGTTCAGGCAGTGCAGAGGGTCTTGCTGGAGCAGGTGTTTCAGAGTTTAGGCTAGTGCAGTGGTGTTCTGACAGTGTAGTGGGTCTTGCTGTTGCTTCAGGGTTTAGGGGAGTGCAGTGGTGCTCGGGCAGTGTAGGGGGTCGTGCTGGGGCTGGTGCTTCAGGGTTTAGGGCAGTGCAGTGGTGTTCAGGCAGTGTAGCAGATCGTGCTGGGGCTGGTGTTCCAGGGTTTAGGGCAGTGCAGTGGTGTTCGGGCAGTGTAGTTGTTTGTGCTGGGGCTGGTGTTTCAGGGTTTAGGGCAGTGAAGTGGTGTTCGGGCAGTGTAGGGGTTTGTGCTGGGGCTGGTGTTTCAGGGTTTGTGCAGAGCAGTAGTGTTCGAGCAGTGTAGGGGTTTGTGCTGGGGCTGTTACTGCAGGGTTTAGGGCAGTGCAGTGGTGTTGGGGCAGTGTAGGGGGTCATGCTGGGGCTGGTGTTTCAGGGTTTTTGGCAGAGCAGTGGTGTTCGGGCAGTGTAGGAGGTGGTGCTGGGGCTGGTGTTTCAGGGTTTAGGGCAGTGCAGTGGTGTTTGGGCAGTGTAGGGTGTCACGCTAGGGGTGGTGTTTCAGGGTTTAGGGCAGTGTACTGGTGTTCGGGCAGTGTAGGGGGTCGTGCTGGGGTGGTGTTTCAGGGTTTAGGGCAGTGCAGTTTTGTTCGGACAGTGTAGGGGGTCATGCTGTGGCTGGTCTTTCAGGGTTTAGAGCAGTGCAGTGGTGTTCTGGCAGTGTAGGGGGTCATGCTGTGGCTGGTCTTTCAGGGTTTAGAGCAGTGCAGTGGTGTTCAGGCAGTGTAGGGGGCTTTGCTGAGGCTGGTATTTCAGGGTTTTGGGCAGAGCATTGGTGTTCGGACACTGTAAGGGGTCGTGCTGGGGATGGTGTTTCAGGGTTCAGGGCAGTGCAGTGGTGTTAGGGCAGTGAAGGGGGTCTCGCTGGGAGTGGTGTTTCAGGGTTTAGGGCAGTGGTGTTTGGGCAGTGTAGGGGGTTGTGCTGGGGCTGGTGTTTCAGGGTTTTGGGCAGAGCAGTGGTGTTCGGGCAGTGTAGTGGGTCATGCTGGGTCTGGTGTTTCAGTGTTTAGGGCAGTGCAGTGGTGTTCGGACAGTGTAGGGGGTCTTGCTGCGGATGGTGTTTCAGGGTTTAGGGCAGTGCAGTGGTGTTCGGGCAGTGTTGGGGGTCTTGCTGGGGTAGTCTTTCAGGGTTTAGGGCAGTGTAGTGGTGTTTGGGTAGTGTAGGGGGTCGTGCTGGGGGTGGTGTTTCAAGTGTTTAGGGCAGTGCAGTGGTGTTCGGGCAGTGTTGGGGGTCTTGCTGGGGTAGTCTTTCAGGGTTTAGGGCAGTGCAGTGGTGTTCAGGCAGTGTAGGTGGTCTTGCTGGGGTAGTCTTTCAGGGTTTAGGGCAGTGCAGTTGTGTTCGGGCAGTGTAGGGGGTCGTGCTTGGGGTGGTGTTACAGGGTTTAGAGCAATGCAGTGGTGTTCGGGCAGTGTAGGGGGGTCTTGCTGGGGTAGTCTTTCAGGGTAGTGCAGTGGTGTTCGGGCAGTGTAGGGGGTCGGGCTGGGGCTGGTGTTTCAGGGTTTAGGGTAGTGTAGTGGTGTTCAGGCAGTGTATGGGGTGATGCTGGGGCTGGTGTTTCAGTGTTTAGGGCAGTGCGGTGGTGTTCGGGCAGTGTAGGGATTTGTGCTGGGGCTGGTGTTTCAGGGTTTTGGGCAGAGCAGTGGTGTTCGAGCAGTGTAGGGGTTCGTGCTGGGCCTGTAACTTTAGGGTTTAGGGCAGTGCAGTGGTGTTGGGGCAGTGTAGGGGGTCATGTTGGGGCTGGTGTTTCAGGGTTTTAGGCAGAGCAGTGGTGTTCGGGCAGTGTAGGGGGTCGTGCTGGGGCTGGTGGTTCAGGGTTCAGGGCGGTGCAGTGGTGTTCGGGCAGTGTAGGGGGTCTCGCTGGGAGTGGTGTTTCAGGGTTTAGGGCAGTGGTGTTTGGGCAGTGTAGGGGGTCGTGCTGGGGCTGGTGTTTCAGGGTTTTGGGCAGAGCAGTGGTGTTCGGGCAGTGTAGTGGGTCATGCTGGGTCTGGTGTTTCAGTGTTTAGGGCAGTGCAGTGGTGTTCGGACAGTGTAGGGGGTCTTGCTGCGGATGGTGTTTCAGGGTTTAGGGCAGTGCAGTGGTGTTCGGGCAGTGTTGGGGGTCTTGCTGGGGTAGTCTTTCAGGGTTTAGGGCAGTGTAGTGGTGTTTGGGTAGTGTAGGGGTGTAGGAGAGTAGGGTCTGCTATCCTATGGTCACCCCAAATTTTTGCTTTTTGCTTCACTGGTTTTTGACATATTGAGGCTGTGGGCCTGCCAATCAGACCCCCAGCCTGCTGTTCTCTCTACTAAATTAAAACTATGCACCCTAGGTGCATAACCAATTGGAAGTGGATCACCCTGTCAGCCCCTGTACCAGTGTACACTAGGTACCCAGGGCATTGGTGTACCCAAGGCCTGCCAAGGGCTGCAGCATGTATTATGCCACCCCAGGCTTGGCCTAACAATCTGACACAACTGGCTGATCACTCAGCTGGGGTAAGTTGGTGTAATCACCTCTTACTTAGGTGTAGTATACCTATACCTAACCTTAAATGGGACACCTGGTAACCTATAAGTCACTCCTATGGCAGGCCTTAACAATCCTGAAGGCAGAGTGCTTGGTTCCATGTGAGATGGTGCTCTGGCATGAGCTGAGCCTGTCTGCAGTGGTCGGAACAACTTCCTTCTACTGTTTCCAGATATCGTCATACCATATACTCTTAAGTGCATTATGAACCTCGCGGTTAAATGCTATCTTTGGTTTGGCTTTATCAAAACATGTCGAGTAAGGTGTCATATGAATTGGAATACTAACCCCTCACCAATTCTGGCGACGGGGTTAGCATTCCACCCTTCTAGAGGGACACGACATGTACAGTACCTGAAACCCGGGTAAAATCAGACATAGCCTCAGCTCCACAAAATGGATGCTGCCACCACAGACACAAGTCTGCCCTCCTGCTGCTGGGAGTCCTTCCAGCTTGGGAGGTGTGGACAAAGGGTTTCCTGCCAGGGGAGGTGCGTGCACCACCCCAGACAGGATTTTGTGTATTGGTCAGGTAGGGCTTGAAAGAAACCAGACATGCCTGTGGCTCACAAGGAGCCTCGGTGCATATGCCAGTTCAAACCGGTCCTGGGGCACACCAGTCCCGGGCCTGGGGCGAGCTGGACAAAGGATTGGGGGTGTAACCACCCCCCTTCCTGGTCCCACCCATAGGGAGGGACCTAGCAGGTAGTCCGGCCCCTAGAATCCGCTTAAAGGTAGGAGCTGTGTCCTAAGACTTCAGACATCCTGGAATCAACTTGAAACTAAGAAGAAGACGGGAACTTCGACATTCTGCTGCACAGAAGACTGAAAAAAATCTCCCCTGTGGTCAGGGAGTGACCACCTTGCTAACGCAAGCACCATCCAGCGCATCAATGTCTGCTTTGCCGCCGCCTCCCGCCGGAGCCCGAGCCCAGAGACTGACAAGACCTGGACCTCCAGACCTCTCACCGCCCGATCCACAGTCCCTGAAAAGAGGAGACCCGTGGAGGCACCGAGACATGTGGAGCCAGCCATCTTGGAACGACTACGACAAGCTGACAAGTGCAACAACCGAGGCTCCCTCCAAGTTGTGCTTTGGGATCTGAGAAGCCCAACCCCCGAGCAGCATCTGCACCAAAGGTGAGCCCTCCAGCATCTCCACGATCTGCGTGGGGCCCTTCTGCATTTTGCCACTCGACGCGCCCAACCGGTTGCTGGCCCGCTGGCTAGTGGCCATCTTGGCGACGAACTCTACAAAATACACTGCTGGTCTGGTTGCTCCAGACTGGCCCTTGCTCCCCTCCAAAGGAGCAATCCCTCTGACCTTGCTGGTCAGAACCAACAGCTGATTTCCGAATCCTCCTACAATTGCTTTTGCCAAGGCTTGTTTGCTTCGATCAAGTCGCCGACACCGCCGACAGCGAGAGCCTGCGTGGGACAGCTCGTGAGCCGACTCCTGGACGTCGTCGACCTTCAGGGACCACTTGGCTGCGGAGACAAGCTACCCCTCATCACCTGTTTGCACCCGACATCGCCTGGTACCCACCTGGTGCCACGCTGGTCACTGGCTAGTGACTGTGAACACTGTCCCCTCTGCTTACAGGTCTTCAACATCTCCGATCCACTCTTGGATCCACTGCATCTCTCCCGGACCGACCGCCTGCAGCATCTTTGTCTTCAAGCTCCACGGAACAGATAGAAGCAACCCGACGCACTTCGAGGCCTATGCACCCGCTTCCTGTGGGTGAGGTAAAGCTGGCACACCTGTGCCCAAGTGTAGTATTACATCTCTAGTGCCTGTGTTCCAAATCTTGAGTTCCTAGTCCATCCGGAAGATCCTCTTTGCAGTAACTTTGTACTTTTTACGCACCCATTGAAACCTATGGGAGCACGCGTGTGACTATTTGCTCTGCACACGCCACCCGTGGACCTCCTGGTCACTAACTGACGTTAGCTCCTTGTAGGCCCAGCGATTCTAGAGGCCCTAGGCCTTTTCCCTTTTCTGTTCGTGGTACTTATACCACTATTTTAGTATATGGTTTGAGTGGCCACCAGGGCCTATCCATATAACGTGCAACTTCTGTGTATTCTGTGATAATCTTGTTTGACGATTTGTGCTCCTGTGCTCATAAAGAGACTAGGGGTTACTTTGAGAAATAAATACATATATATTTTGAATATATATCTGTGTGGTGTCCTTTCATTGGTATAAAAGGGGGTTACATTTGGTAAAACAGCTGGCTTAACACGCATCACGAGTTTAGCCTCAAAGACTGCTTAGCCTACGCTACCACTAGGGCAGCTAGTCCGAAAAGGTTGACTTACAACCACACCATAAGGGTTGCTTGGCATGGTACAAGGTGATCACTTTAACTAGTGAGCATCATATACCAGGCCAACTTCTCACATTGGTGAGCAGCGGTTGGATTTGAGCTTGCTGTGTTTTACCATTGTAATCTCTTGGTTACCAATTGAAAGATCACATAGGTACCTGTAGGTACATATAAAACAAGATTAGATATACATATGTTCTACTGAACTTAGTTGTTGTAGAGCAAAGGGAGTAGCACACCCTGACTACAACTACTAGATAGGTTTAGTAGGTAAACACAAGTGTAGGTAGATTGCAACACATCCACCCACACTTAAGAGCAATGGCCGGGGCAGAGGGGTCCACTGTACCCATCTCTGTTGAGAGTGACCCCCAGAGGGCAACATCCAGCTTTGCTACCCTTAATCAGAATGAGCTCAGGCATTTGGCAACTCTTAGAGGCCTTAAACAGCCCAAGAACCCAAACTCTGCTGAGCTCAGAGAGCTCTTACAGAATGATGAGAATCAGAGAGCACTCAAGAAAGCTTCCCAGTTAGCCCCCTTAGGGTCAGGAACAGGAGGCCCCACTTCTGAAGATACTACAGAAGTACCCAGTTCCAATAGCCATCCCTTAGATGAGAACCATACTACAGGGGAGGAAAGTGGTGAGGATACAGAAAGTAGTGATGATGAAGGGAGAACTAGCCCAGTGCCAAGTATTATACTTGGCCCAGCTAAACTAAGGCTATTGGGGACTGACAATGGGTTCACCCCATTGGATCTCCCCAGTGGACTTAACACAGGGCTTGGGAGGCAAAGGAATCGCTCAGGTGACTCCAATGCTTCTCATGGCTCTAGAGGCTCTCAAGGTCACTCCAGGAAAAGGATGACCACCCCTCAGAGGAGGGAACATGAGGCCAGAATGCAGGAAGCCCAGCTGAGGATCAGGAAGCAGGAGCTAGAAGTAGCCCTGATGGAAGAAAAACTGAACAAGGCTAGGCAACCTAGAGAGAGTGGGTCTATACCCACTGGTGGCAGCATTGTCCCTAAGGACAAAGATAGGGTCTTTGACAATAGGAACCTGTCTAAGGTTGTGCCCCCCTACAAAAGTGGGGATGACATCCACAAATGGATAACTGCTCTTGAGAGAGCCTGCAAAGTACAGCAGGTTCCTGAAGACCAGTGGGCAGCAATCCTCTGGCTCTCCTTTGAAGGAAGAGGCAGAGACAGACTCCTCACTGTTAGAGAAGAGGATGTCAGAAACTACAGAGTCCTGAAGAGTGTTCTGGTAGATGGGTTAGGCTTAACCACTGAACAGTACAGGTTAATGTTCAGAGACACCCAAAAGACACAGACTCAGGACTGGTCTGAATATGTTGAATGTGCCACTAAGGCTTTGGAGGGTTGGTTGCTGGGAAGTAAGGTATCTGATTTTACAGGATTGTATAATTTGATGATGAGAGAACAGATTTTAAATAACTGTCAAAACCAGCAGCTGCATCAACACTTGGTTGACTCTGATCTGACCTCTCCCCAAGAATTGGGAAAGAAGGCAGACAAATGGGTCAGAACCAGGGTTAAGCAAAAGAACCAGAACCAGGGCCAAGGGGGTGATCAGAAGAAAACAGACCAAAAGGGTGGAGATCAGAAACCTAAAGACCAGAAGTCTTCAACAGGGCCCCAAACTACTGCTAAGGAGGGTGGGTCCCAACAGTCCAAGAAGAAGAAAGAAGGTCAGAAGAAACCCTGGTGCAATCATTGTAAAAATACAACTCACTGGACTAGTGATTGCAAAAAGGGTGGAGCCCCCAACACTGTTGCCCCTAAGGCACCTGCTCCCAGTACTACTGTTAGCAGTGTTGGTCCCCAGACAAAGGGTGTAGTGGGAATCACTATGGGAACTGAAGGAGATTCTGACTTAGACAGAACCCTTACACAGGCAGTCTTGATCTGTGATGGGGACATTGATTTGTCCCTGACTGTGAGCCCCAGTAACCTGGGCAAGTACAGACAGACTCCTTTAATTAATGACAAAGTGGCTCAAGCCTACAGGGACACATGTGCCAGTGTCACTATGGTGACACCAGGCTTTGTGGACCCTGGACAGTACATACCAGGTGAGAACTACCTGGTGACCAATGCCAGCAATGCCACTACTTCACATAGTGTGGCAGTTGTTAACTTCTCATGGGGAGGGGTAACTGGCCTCAAAAGGGTTGTGGTTAGTGCAGACCTCCCAGTAGAATGTTTGTTGGGCAATGACCTAGAGAGTTCTCTATGGTCAGAAGTGGAGTACAGGACTCATGCAGAGATGTTAGGTATATCATCACATGTCCTTGCTGTGACCAGGTCACAGGCCAAAAAGTGCCTCACTGAACCTGAGGTCTTGGATCCTGGAACAATGGACCAAGCACCTACCAAGAAGAAGAACAGGAGGGTCAAGGCTGTGCCTTCCCCCCTGCCTCAGAGTGATGATCAGCCTTCCCAGGAAGCTGATCTAGAGGACCCTGAAGGAACTGTCCCTGAAGAGCTTGAACCTGATCAGGTTGAGTTTCTGGGGACAGGGGGACCTTCAAGGGCTGACTTGAGGCAGGCTCAGTTATCCTGTCCCTCTCTTGAACCCCTCAGACAGCTGGCTGCTGCTGAGGCTGCTGGGAATGCTCAAGGTACCCATAAAGTGTATTGGGATGAAGGGCTCCTTTATTCAGAGGCTAGAGACCCCAAGCCTGGTGCTACCAGGAGGTTGGTCATACCTCTGCAATTTAGGGGCTTCCTTCTTACCTTGGCCCATGACATTCCTTTAGCAGGACACTTAGGCCAGAACAAGACTTGGGACAGGCTTGTCCCTCACTTTCACTGGCCTCATATGAATGAAGATACAAAGGAGTTGTGTCGCTCCTGTGTTACCTGCCAAGCCAGTGGCAAATCAGGTGGCACAACAAAGGCCCTCCTAATACCACTACCTGTGGTGGGGGTCCCCTTTGAAAGCGTGGGAATAGACATAGTGGGTCCCATGGATCCTCCCACTGCATTTGGGCACAGATTTATACTGGTGGTAGTGGATCATGCCACCAGGTATCCAGAGGCAATTCCCCTTAGGACCACTACAGCTCCTGTTGTGGCCAGGGCCCTGCTGGGAGTATTCTCCAGAGTGGGGTTTCCTAAGGAGGTAGTATCTGACAGAGGTACCAACTTTATGTCAGGATACTTAACAGCTATGTGGAAGGAATGTGGTGTCAACTACAAGTTCACCACCCCTTATCACCCACAATGCAATGGGCTTGTTGAGAGATTCAACAAGACCCTAAAGGGTATGATCAAAGGATTACCTGAAAAGCTCAGGCGAAGATGGGACATCCTTCTACCCTGCCTTCTGTTTGCTTACAGAGAGGTCCCACAAAAAGGAGTTGGCTACAGCCCCTTTGAATTGTTGTTTGGGCACCCTGTGAGAGGCCCACTGTGTTTGGTGAAGGAAGGATGGGAGTTACCTCTCAAAAAGCCTAAGCTAGACATAGTGCACTATGTACTTGGTCTCCGCTCCAGGATGGCTGAGTATATGGAGAAGGCATCCAAAAACCTTGAGGCAAGCCAGGCCTTACAGAAAGCTTGGCATGACCAAAAGGCTGTCTTGGTTGAGTTTCAGCCAGGACAGAAGGTATGGGTGTTGGAGCCAGTGGCCCCAGCAGCACTCCAAGACAAATGGTCTGGACCCCATACAATCCTGGAAAAGAAGGGAGAGGTCACCTACTTGGTGGACCTAGGAACTCCCAGGAGTCCCCACCGGGTACTCCATGTTAACAGGCTTAAAGCATATGTTGACAGGGCAGACATGGGCTTGCTCATGGCTACAGATGAGGGACAGGAGGAAGAGAGTGACCCTCTCCCAGACCTGTTGTCTCAGAACCCTGAAGATGGCTCAGTTGAAGGAGTGACCCTTGGAGGCAACCTCACTGCCCATCAGCAGACTGAATGTAGACAGGTTCTACAATCATTTTCACATATGTTTTCCTTGATACCTAGTCAAACTGACTGGTGTACCCATGTTGTGGACACTGGTGACAGTCTGCCTGTAAAGAACAAACTTTACAGACAACCTGACCACGTCAGGGACTGTATAAAGGCTGAGGTACATAAAATGCTGGAATTAGGTGTCATTGAACCCTCAGAGAGCCCCTGGGCTAGCCCAGTGGTTCTGGTCCCCAAACCTCACACCAAAGATGGCAAGAGAGAGATGAGGTTCTGTGTGGATTACAGAGGACTCAATGCTGTCACCAGGACAGATGCACACCCTATTCCAAGGGCAGATGAGCTCATAGACAAACTAGCTTCTGCAAAGTTTTTGAGCACATTTGACTTAACAGCTGGCTATTGGCAAATCAGATTAGCTGAGGAGTCTAAGGCCAAAACAGCATTCTCAACCCCAGGTGGGCATTATCAGTTTGTGGTGATGCCCTTTGGTCTGAAGAATGCACCTGCCACCTTCCAAAGGCTGGTGAACCAAGTCCTTACTGGGTTGGATGACTTTTGTGCAGCATATCTTGATGACATTGCTGTCTTTAGCTCCACCTGGGAGGATCACCTGATCCACCTGAAGAAGGCTCTGGAGGCCCTGCAGAGGGCAGGCCTCACTATCAAGGCTACTAAGTGCCAGATAGGGCAGAGTAAGGTTGTGTATTTGGGCCACCTTGTAGGTGGAGGCCAAGTTCAACCACTGGAGAGTAAGATACAATCCATCAAGGACTGGTCCCCTCCAACCACCCAGACTCAAGTTCGAGCTTTCTTGGGCTTGACTGGGTACTACGGGAAGTTTGTTAAGAACTATGGGTCCATTGTGACTCCTCTTAATGATCTGACATCCAAGAAGATGCCCAAAAAGGTTCAGTGGACAGTAAGCTGTCAAAAGGCATTTGAAGACCTGAAGAAGGCCATGTGCTCTGCACCTATCCTGAAAAGTCCTGACTACTCCAAAGAGTTTATTGTCCAAACAGATGCTTCTGAGTTGGGTGTGGGAGCTGTGCTGTCACAACTTAATGTAGATGGTCAAGACCAACCCATTGCTTTTATTAGCAGAAGGTTGACCCCCAGAGAGAAGAATTGGTCAGCTATTGAGAGGGAGGCCTTTGCTGTGGTGTGGGCCCTGAAGAAGCTGAGGCCATACTTGTTTGGCACTCACTTCAAGATTCAGACCGACCATAAGCCCCTCTTGTGGCTAAATCAGATGAAGGGTGAAAACCCCAAACTGCTTAGGTGGTCCATTTCCCTACAGGGGATGGACTTTACAGTGGAGCACCGGCCAGGTACTGACCATGGGAATGCAGATGGTCTCTCCAGGTACTTCCACTTAGGACATGAAGACGAGACTGGTCAAGGCTAGTTTAATGTCCCAGCGTTTGGGGGGGGGGTTGTGTAGGAGAGTAGGGTCTGCTATCCTATGGTCACCCCAAATTTTTGCTTTTTGCTTCACTGGTTTTTGACATATTGAGGCTGTGGGCCTGCCAATCAGACCCCCAGCCTGCTGTTCTCTCTACTAAATTAAAACTATGCACCCTAGGTGCATAACCAATTGGAAGTGGATCACCCTGTCAGCCCCTGTACCAGTGTACACTAGGTACCCAGGGCATTGGTGTACCCAAGGCCTGCCAAGGGCTGCAGCATGTATTATGCCACCCCAGGCTTGGCCTAACAATCTGACACAACTGGCTGATCACTCAGCTGGGGTAAGTTGGTGTAATCACCTCTTACTTAGGTGTAGTATACCTATACCTAACCTTAAATGGGACACCTGGTAACCTATAAGTCACTCCTATGGCAGGCCTTAACAATCCTGAAGGCAGAGTGCTTGGTTCCATGTGAGATGGTGCTCTGGCATGAGCTGAGCCTGTCTGCAGTGGTCGGAACAACTTCCTTCTACTGTTTCCAGATATCGTCATACCATATACTCTTAAGTGCATTATGAACCTCGCGGTTAAATGCTATCTTTGGTTTGGCTTTATCAAAACATGTCGAGTAAGGTGTCATACGAATTGGAATACTAACCCCTCACCAATTCTGGCGACGGGGTTAGCATTCCACCCTTCTAGAGGGACACGACATGTACAGTACCTGAAACCCGGGTAAAATCAGACATAGCCTCAGCTCCACAAAATGGATGCTGCCACCACAGACACAAGTCTGCCCTCCTGCTGCTGGGAGTCCTTCCAGCTTGGGAGGTGTGGACAAAGGGTTTCCTGCCAGGGGAGGTGCGTGCACCACCCCAGACAGGATTTTGTGTATTGGTCAGGTAGGGCTTGAAAGAAACCAGACATGCCTGTGGCTCACAAGGAGCCTCGGTGCATATGCCAGTTCAAACCGGTCCTGGGGCACACCAGTCCCGGGCCTGGGGCGAGCTGGACAAAGGATTGGGGGTGTAACCACCCCCCTTCCTGGTCCCACCCATAGGGAGGGACCTAGCAGGTAGTCCGGCCCCTAGAATCCGCTTAAAGGTAGGAGCTGTGTCCTAAGACTTCAGACATCCTGGAATCAACTTGAAACTAAGAAGAAGACGGGAACTTCGACATTCTGCTGCACAGAAGACTGAAGAAAATCTCCCCTGTGGTCAGGGAGTGACCACCTTGCTAACGCAAGCACCATCCAGCGCATCAACGTCTGCTTTGCCACCGCCTCCCGCCGGAGCCCGAGCCCAGAGACTGACAAGACCTGGACCTCCAGACCTCTCACCGCCCGATCCACAGTCCCTGAAAAGAGGAGACCCGTGGAGGCACCGAGACACGTGGAGCCAGCCATCTTGGAACGACTACGACAAGCTGACAAGTGCAACAACCGAGGCTCCCTCCAAGTTGTGCTTTGGGATCTGAGAAGCCCAACCCCCGAGCAGCATCTGCACCAAAGGTGAGCCCTCCAGCATCTCCACGATCTGCGTGGAGCCCTTCTGCATTTTGCCACTTGACGCGCCCAACCGGTTGCTGGCCCGCTGGCTAGTGGCCATCTTGGCGACGAACTCTACGAAATACACTGCTGGTCTGGTTGCTCCAGACTGGCCCTTGCTCCCCTCCAAAGGAGCAATCCCTCTGACCTTGCTGGTCAGAACCAACAGCTGATTTCCGAATCCTCCTACAATTGCTTTTGCCAAGGCTTGTTTGCTTCGATCAAGTCGACGACACCGCCGACAGCGAGAGCCTGCGTGGGACAGCTCGAGAGCCGACTCCTGGACGTCGTCGACCTTCAGGGACCACGTGGCTGCGGAGACAAGCTACCCCTCATCACCTGTTTGCACCCGACATCGCCTGGTACCCACCTGGTGCCACGCTGGTCACTGGCTAGTGACTGTGAACACTGTCCCCTCTGCTTACAGGTCTTCAACATCTCCGATCCACTCTTGGATCCACTGCATCTCTCCCGGACCGACCGCCTGCAGCATCTTTGTCTTCAAGCTCCACGGAACAGATAGAAGCAACCCGACGCACTTCGAGACCTATGCACCCGCTTCCTGTGGGTGAGGTAAAGCTGGCACACCTGTGCCCAAGTGTAGTATTACATCTCTAGTGCCTGTGTTCCAAATCTTGAGTTCCTAGTCCATCCGGAAGATCCTCTTTGCAGTAACTTTGTACTTTTTACGCACCCATTGAAACCTATGGGAGCACGCGTGTGACTATTTGCTCTGCACACGCCACCCGTGGACCTCCTGGTCACTAACTGACGTTAGCTCCTTGTAGGCCCAGCGATTCTAGAGGCCCTAGGCCTTTTCCCTTTTCTGTTCGTGGTACTTATACCACTATTTTAGTATATGGTTTGAGTGGCCACCAGGGCCTATCCATATAACGTGCAACTTCTGTGTATTCTGTGATAATCTTGTTTGACGATTTGTGCTCCTGTGCTCATAAAGAGACTAGGGGTTACTTTGAGAAATAAATACATATATATTTTGAATATATATCTGTGTGGTGTCCTTTCATTGGTATAAAAGGGGGTTACATTTGGTAAAACAGCTGGCTTAACACGCATCACGAGTTTAGCCTCAAAGACTGCTTAGCCTACGCTACCACTAGGGCAGCTAGTCCGAAAAGGTTGACTTACAACCACACCATAAGGGTTGCTTGGCATGGTACAAGGT
Organism: Triturus cristatus; assembly: GCF_964204655.1. Taxonomy (NCBI): domain Eukaryota; kingdom Metazoa; phylum Chordata; class Amphibia; order Caudata; family Salamandridae; genus Triturus; species Triturus cristatus. Next base: position 546,513,838 of record NC_140579.1, read on the forward strand.
GATCACTTTAACTAGTGAGCATCATATACCAGGCCAACTTCTCACAAGGGGGTCGTGCTGGGGGTGGTGTTTCAAGTGTTTAGGGCAGTGCAGTGGTGTTCGGGCAGTGTTGGGGGTCTTGCTGGGGTAGTCTTTCAGGGTTTAGGGCAGTGCAGTGGTGTTCAGGCAGTGTAGGTGGTCTTGCTGGGGTAGTCTTTCAGGGTTTAGGGCAGTGCAGTTGTGTTCGGGCAGTGTAGGGGGTCGTGCTTGGGGTGGTGTTACAGGGTTTAGAGCAATGCAGTGGTGTTCGGGCAGTGTAGGGGGGTCTTGCTGGGGTACTCTTTCAGGGTAGTGCAGTGGTGTTCGGGCAGTGTAGGGGGTCGGGCTGGGGCTGGTGTTTCAGGGTTTAGGGTAGTGTAGTGGTGTTCAGGCAGTGTATGGGGTAATGCTGGGGCTGGTGTTTCAGTGTTTAGGGCAGTGCGGTGGTGTTCGGGCAGTGTAGGGGGTCGTGCTGGGGCTGGTGTTTTCAGGGTTTAGGGCAGTGCAGTGGTGTTCGGGAAGTGTAGGGGGTCGTGCTGGGGCTGGTGTTTCAGGGTTTAGGACAGTGCGGTGGAGTTCGGGCAGTGTAGGGGGTCGTGCTGGGGCTGGTGTTTCAGGGTTTAAGGCAGCGCAGTGGTGTTCGGGCAGTGTATGGGATTGTGCTGGGGGTGGTGTTTCAGGGTTTAGGGCAGTGCAGTGGTGTTCGGGCAGTGTAGGGGTCGTGCTGGGGGTGGAGTTTCAGGGTTTAGGGAAGTGCAGTAGTGTTTGTGCAGTGTAGGGGGTCATGCTGGGGCTGGTGTTTCAGGGTTTAGGGCAGTGCAGGGGTGTTCGGGCAGTGTAGGGGGTCTTGCTGGGGGTAATGTTTCAGGGTTTAGGGCAATGGTTTTTGGGCAGTGTAGGGGGTCATGCAGGGCGTGGTGTTTCAGGGTTTAGGGCAGGGCAGTGCAGTTCAGGCAGTGTAGGAGGTCGTGCTGTGGGTAGTGCTTCAGGGTTTAGGGCAGTGCAGTAGTGTTCGGGTATTGTAGGGGTCATGCCGGGGGTAGTGTTTTAGGGTTTAGGGCAGTGCAGTGGCATTCGGCCAGTGTAGGGTGTCATGCAGGGGGTGGTGTTTCAAGGTTTAGGGCAGGGCAGTGGAGTTCTGGCAGTGTAAGGGGTCGTGCTGGGGCTGGTGTTTCAGGGTTTAGGGCAGCACAGTGCCGTTCGAGCAGTGTAGGGGGTCGTGCTGGGGCTTGTGTTTCAGGGTTTAGGGCAGTGCACTGGTGTTTGGGCTGTGTAGGTTAGACGTGCTGGGAGTAGTGTTTCAGGGTTTAGGGCAGAGCAGTAGCATTCAGGCAGTGTAGGGGTCATGCTGGGGTAGTGTTTTAGGGTTTAGCCAGTTCAGTGGTGTTCGGGCATTGTATAGGTCATGCTGGGGGTAGTGTTTTAGTGTTTAGGGCAGTGCGGTGGTGTTCTGGCAGTGTAGGGGGTCGTGCAGGGGGTGGTGTTTCAGGGTTTAGAGCAGTGCAGTGGTGTTCGGGCAGTGTAGGGGGTTGTGCTGGGGGTGGTGTTTTAGGGTTTAGGGCAGTGCAGTGGTGTTCGGACAGTGTAGGGGGCCATGCCGGGGCTGGTGTTTCAGTGATTTGGGCAGAGCATTGGTGTTCGGGCAGTGTTGGGGTCGTGCTGGGGCTGGTGTTTTAGGGTTCAGGCCAGGTGTTCGGGCAGTGTAGGGGGTCTCAATGGGAGTGGTGTTTCAGGGTTTAGGGCAGTGGTGTTCGGGCAGTGTAGGGGGTCGTGCTGGGGGTGGTGTTTCAGGGTTTAGAGCAGTGCAGTGGTGTTCGGGCAGTGTAGGGGCACATGCTGAGGGTGGTGTTATAGGGTTTAGGGCAGTGCAGTGGTGTTCGGACATTGTAGGGAGCCATGCTGGGGCTGATGTTTTAATGTTTTGGGCAGAGCATTGGTGTTCGGGCAGTGTAGGGGGTCGTGCTGGGGCTGGTGTTTCAGGGTTCAGGGCAGTGCAGTGGTGTTCGGGCAGTGTAGAGGGTCTCGCTGGGAGTGGTGTTTCAGGGTTTAGGGCAGTGGTGTTCGGGCAGTGTAGGGGGTCGTGCTGGGGCTGGTTTTTCAGGGTTTTGGCAGAGCAGTGGTATTCGGGCAGTGTAGTGGGAAATGCTGGGTCTGGTGTTTCAGGGTGTAGGGTAGTGCAGTGGTGTTCGGGCAGTATAGGGGTTTGTGCTGGGGCTGGTGTTTCAGGGTTTTGGGCAGAGCAGTGGTGTTCGAGCAGTGTAGGGGTTTGTGCTGGTGCTGTTACTGCAGGGTTTAGGGCAGTGCAGTGGTGTTGGGGCAGTGTAGGGGGTCATGCTGGGGCTGGTGTTTCAGGGTTTTGGGCAGAGCAGTGGTGTTCAGGCTGTGTAGGAGGTTTTTGCTGGGGCTGGTGTTTCAGGGTTTAGGGCAGTGCAGTGGTGTTCGGGCAGTGTGGGGGTCTTGCTGGGGTAGTCTTTCAGGGTTTAGGGCAGTGCAGTGGTGTTTGGGCAGTGTAGGGTGTCATGCTAGGGGTGGTGTTTCAGGGTTTAGGGCAGTGTACTGGTGTTCGGGCAGTGTAGGGGGTCGTGCTAGGGTGGTGTTTCAGGGTTTATGGCAGTGCAGTTTTGTTTGGACAGTGTAAGGGTCATGCTGGGGTTGGTGTTTCAGGGTTTAGACAGTGCAGTGGTGTTCCAGCAGAGTAGGGGGTCGTGCTGGGGGTGGTGTTTCAGGGTTTTTGGCAGTGTTGTGGTGTTCAGCAGGGTGGGGGTCATGCTGCGGTGGTGTTTTAGGGTTTAGGGCAGTGCAGTGGTGTTCGGGCAGTGTAGGGGGTCATGCTGTGGCTGGTCTTTCAGGGTTTAGAGCAGTGCAGTGGTGTTCAGGCAGTGTAGGGGGCTGTGCTGAGCCTGGTGTTTCAGGGTTTTGGGCAGAGCATTGGTGTTCGGGCACTGTAAGGGGTCGTGCTGGGGATGGTGTTTCAGGGTTCAGGGCAGTGCAGTGGTGTTCGGGCAGTGAAGGGGGTCTCGCTGGGTGTGGTGTTTCAGGGTTTAGGGCAGTGGTGTTTGGGCAGTGTAGGGGGTCATGCTGGGGCTGGTGTTTCAGGGTTTTGGGCAGAGCAGTGGTGTTCGGGCAGTGTAGTGGGTCATGCTGGGTCTGGTGTTTCAGTGTTTAGGGCAGTGCAGTGGTGTTCGGACAGTGTAGGGGGTCTTGTTGCGGATGGTGTTTCAGGGTTTAGGGCAGTGCAGTGGTGTTCAGGCAGTGTTGGGGGTCTTGCTGGGGTAGTCTTTCAGGGTTTAGGGCAGTGTAGTGGTGTTTGGGCAGTGTAGGGGGTCGTGCTGGGGGTGGTGTTTCAAGTGTTTAGGGCAGTGCAGTGATGTTCGGGCAGTGTTGGGGGTCTTGCTGGGGTAGTCTTTCAGGGTTTAGGGCAGTGCAGTGGTGTTCAGGCAGTGTAGGTGGTCTTGCTGGGCTAGTTCTTCAGGGTTTAGGGCAGTGCAGTTGTGTTCGGGCAGTGTAGAGGGTCGTGCTGGGGCTGTTGTTTCAGGGTTTCGGGTAGTGTAGTGGTGTTCGGGCAGTGTAGGGGGTCATGCTGGGGCTGGTGTTTCAGGGTTTAGGGCAGTGCGGTGGTGTTCGGGCAGTGTAGGGGGTCGTGCTGGGGATGGTGTTTCAGTGTTTAGGGCAGTGCGGTGGTGTTCGGGCAGTGTAAGGGGTCGTGCTGGGGCTGGTGTTTCAGTGTTTAGGGCAGTGCAGTGGTGTTCGGGCAGTGTAGGGAGTCGTGCTGGGGCGGGTGTTTCAGGGTTAAGGGCAGTGCAGTGGTGTTCGGGCTGTGTAGGGGGTCGTGCTCGGGCTGGTGTTTCAGGGTTTAGGGCAGTGCAATAGTGTTCGGGCAGTGTAGGGGGTCGTGCTGGGGCTGATGTTTCAGGGTTTAGTGCAGTGGTGTTCGGGCACTGTAGGGGGTCTTGCTGGGGCTGGTGTTTCAGGGTTTAGGGCAGTACAGTGGTGTTCGGGCAGTGTAGGGGGTCTTGCTGGGAATGATGTTTCTTGGTGTAGGGCAGTGGATTTCAGGCAGTGTGGGGGTTGTGCTGGGGGTGTGTTTTAGGGTTTAGGGCAGTGCAGTGGTGTTCGGACAGTGTATAGGGCCGAGCTGGGGCTGGTGTTTCAGGGTTTTGGGCAGAGCATTGGTGTTAGGGCAGTGTAGGGGGTCGTGCTGGGGCTGGTGTTTCAGGGTTCAGGGCAGTGCAGTGGTGTTCGGGCTGTGTAGGGGGTCTCGCTGGGAGTGGTGTTTCTGGGTTTAGTGCAGTGGTGTTCGGGCAGTGTAGGGGGTCGTGCTGGGGCTGGTGTTTCAGGGTTTTGGGCAGTGGTGTTCGGGCAGTGTAGGGTTCTTACTGCAGATGGTGTTTCAGGGTTTAGGGCAGTGCAGTGGTGTTCGGGCAGTGTAGGGGGTCTTGCTGGGGTAGTCTTTCAGGGTTTAGGCCAGTGCAGTGGTGTTCGGGCAGTATAGGGGATCGTGCTGGGGTGGTGTTTTAGGGTTTAGGGCAGTGTAGTGGTGTTCGGGCAGAGTAGGGGGTCTTGCTGGGCATGGCGTTCCAGGGTTTAGGGCAATGGTGTTTGGGCAGTGTAGTGGGTCATGGTGGGTCTGGTGTTTCAGGGATTAGAGTAGTGCAGTGGTGTTCTGGCAGTGTAGGGGGTCTTGCTGGGGGGTGGTGTTTCAGGGTTTAGGGCAGTGGTGTTCGGGCAGTGTAGGGTTCTTACTGCGGATGGTGTTTCAGGGTTTAGGGCAGTGCAGTGGTGTTCGGGCAGTGTAGGGGGTCTTGCTGGGGTAGTCTTTCAGGGTTTAGGGCAGTGCAGTGGTGTTCGGGCAGTATAGGGGATCGTGCTGGGGGTGGTGTTTTAGGGTTTAGGGCTGTGTAGTGGTGTTCGGGCAGAGTAGGGGGTCTTGCTGGGCATGGCGTTCCAGGGTTTAGGGCAGTGGTGTTCGGGCAGTGTAGGGGGTCGTGCTGGGGCTGGTTTTTCAGGGTTTTGGCAGAGCAGTGGTGTTCGGGCAGTGTAGTGGATAATGCTGGGTCTGGTGTTTCAGGGTTTAGGGTAGTGCAGTGGTGTTCGGGCAGTGTAGTGGGTCTTGCTGGGGGTGGTGTTTCAGGGTTTAGGACAGTGGTGTTCGGGCAGTGTAGGGGGTCTTACTGCGGATGGTGTTTCAGGGTTTAGGGCAGTGTAGTGGTGTTTGGGCAGTCGAGGGGGTCATGCTGGGGCTGATGTTTCAGGGTTTAGGGCAGTGCAGTGGTGTTTGGGCAGTGTAGGGGGTCGTACTGGGGGTCGTGTTTCAGGGTTTAGGGCAGTGTTGTGGTGTTCGGGCATTGTAGGGTGTCGTGCTGGGGCTGGTGTTTCAGGGTTTAGGGCAGTGTTGTGGTGTTCGGGCAGTGTAGGGGTCGTGCTGGGGCTGGTGTTTCAAGGTTCAGGGCAGTGCAGGGGGGTTTGGGCAGCGTAGGGGGTCTCGCTGGGAGTGGTATTCAGATTTTAGGGCAGTGGTGTTCGGGCAGTGTAGGGGGTCTTACTGGGGGTGGTGTTTCAAGGTTTAGGGCAGGGTAGTGGTGTGCAGGCAGTGTAGGGGTTCGTGCTGGGGGTGGTGTTTCAGGGTTTAGGGCAGTGTAGTGGTGTTCGGGCAGTGTAGGGGGTCATGCTGGGGCTGGTGTTTCAGGGTTTAGGGCAGTGCAGTGGTGTTTGGGTAGTGTAGGGGGTCGTGCTGGGGCTGGTGTATGAGTTTAGGGCAGTGCACTAGTGTTCGGGCAGTGTAGGGGGTCATGCTGGGGGTGGCGTTTCAGGGTTTAGGGCACTGCACTGTTGTTTGGGCAGTGTAGGGGGTCATGCTGGGGGTGGTGTTTCAGGGTTTAGGGAAGTGCAGTGGTGTTTGGGCAGTGTAGGGGTTCTTGCTGGGGCAGGTGTTTCAGGGTTTATGCTAGTGTAGTGGTGTTCGGGCAGTGTAGGGGGTCTTGCTGGTGCTGATGTTTCAGGCTTTAGGGCAGTGCAGTAGTGTTCGGGCACTGTAGGGGGTCGTGCTGGGGCTGGTGTTTCAGGGTTTAGGGCAATGCAAGGTGTTCAGGCAGTGTAGTGGATCGTGCTGGGGCTGGTGTTTCAGGGTTTAGGGCAGTACAGTGGTGTTCAGGAAGTGTAGGGTCTCGTGCGGGGGCTGATGTTTCAGAGTTTAGTGCAGTGCAGTGGTGTTCTAGCAGTGTAGGGGGTCGTGCTGGGGCTGGTGTTTCAGGGTTTAGGGCAGTGCAGTGGTGTTCGGGCAGTGTAGGGGTTTGTGCTGGGGCTGGTGTATCAGTGATTTGGGCAGAGCATTGGTGTTCAGGCAGTGTAGGGGGTCGTGCTGAGGGTGGTGTTTCAGGGTTTAGGGCAGTGCAGTGGTGTTCGGGCAGTGTAGCGGATCGTGCTGGGTCTGGTGTTTCAGGGTTTAGGGCAGTGCAGTGGTGTTTGGGCAGTGTAGGGGTTCGTGCTGGGGCTGGTGTTTCAGGGATTAGGGCAGTGCAGTGGTGTTCAGACAGTGTAGGGGGCCGTGCTGGGGCTGGTGTTTTAGTGTTTTGGGCAGAGCATTGGTGTTCGGGCAGTGTAGGGGGTCGTGCTGGGGGTGGTGTTTCAGGGTTTAGGGCAGTGCAGTGGTGTTCGGGCAGTGTAGGGGCTCGTGCGGGACTGATGTTTTAGGGTTTAGTGCAGTGCAGTGGTGTTCTAGCAGTGTAGGGGGTCGTGCTGGGGCTGGTGTTTCAGGGTTTAGGGCAGTACAGTGGTGTTCGGGCAGTGTAGGGGGTCTTGCTGGGGGTGATGTTTTAGCGTGTAGGGCAGTTGTTTTCGGGCAGTGTAGGGGGTTGTGCTGGGGATGGTGTTTTAGGGTTTAGGGCAGTGCAGTGGTGTTCGGACTGTGTAGGGGGCCGTGCTGGGGCTGGTGTTTCAGTGTTTTGGGCAGAGCATTGGTGTTCGGGCAGCGTAGGGGGTCGTGCTGGGGGTGGTGTTTCAGGGTTTAGGGCAGTGCAGTGGTGTTCGGGCAGTGTAGGGGGTCGTGCTGGGGCTGATGTTTCAGGGTTTAGTGCAGTGCAGTGGTGTTCGGGCAGTGTAGGTGGTCGTGCTGGGGGTGGTGTTTCAGGGTTTAGGGCAGTGTTGTGGTGTTCGGGCAGTGTAGGGGGTCGTGCTGGGGGTGGTGTTTCAGGGTTAAGGGCAGTGCAGTGGTGTTCGGGCAGTGTAGGGGGTCGTGCTGGGGGTGGTGTTTCAGGGTTTAGGGCAGTGCAGTGGTGTTCTGGCAGTGTGGGGGCACATGCTGAGGCTGGTGTTTCAGGGTTTAGAGCAGTGCAGTGGTGTTCAGACAGTGTAGGGGATCGTGCTGGGGCTGGTGTTTCAGGGTAGTGCAGTGGTATTCGGGCAGTGTAGGGGGTCATGCTGGGGGTGGTGTTTCAGGGTTTAGGGCAGTGCAGTGGTGTTCGGGCAGTGTAGGGACATATGCTGAGGCTGGTGTTTCAGGGTTTAGGGCAGTGCAGTGGTGTTCGGACAGTGTAGGGAGCCTTGCTGGGGCTGGTTTTTTAATGTTTTGGACAGAGCATTGGTTTTCGGGCAGTGTAGGGGGTCGTGCTGGGGCTGGTGTTTCAGGGTTCAGGGCAGTGCAGTGGTGTTCGGGCAGTGTAGGGGGTCTCGCTGGGAGTGGTGTTTCAGGGTTTAGGGCAGTGGTGTTCGGGCAGTGTAGGGGGGTCGTGCGGGAGATGGTGTTTCAGGGTTTTGGGTAGAGCAGTGGTGTTCAGGCAGTGTAGTGGGTCATGCTGGGTCTGGTGTTTCAGGGTTTAGGGTAGTGCAGTGGTGTTTTGGCAGTGTAGGGGGTCTTGCTGGGGGTGGTGTTTCAGGGTATAGGGCAGTGGTGTTCAGGCAGTGTAGCAGATCGTGCTGGGGCTGGTGTTTCAGGGTTTAGGGCAGTGAAGTGGTGTTCGGGCAGTGTAGGGGTTTGTGCTGGGGCTGGTGTTTCAGGGTTTTGGGCAGAGCAGTGGTGTTCGAGCAGTGTAGGGGTTCATGCTGAGGCTGTTACTTCAGGGTTTAGGGCAGTGCAGTGGTGTTCGGGCAGTGTAGGGGGTCGTGCTGGGGGTGGTGTTTCAGGGTTTAGGGCAGTGCAGTGGTGTTCAGGCAGTGTGGGGGCACATGCTGAGGCTGGTGTTTCAGGGATTAGGGCAGTGCAGTGGTATTCGGGCAATGTAGGGGGTCGTGCTGGGGGTGGTGTTTCAGGGTTTAGGGCAGTGCAGTGGTGTTCGGGCAGTGTAGGGACATATGCTGAGGCTGGTGTTCAGGGTTTAGTGCAGTGCAGTGCAGTGGTATTCGGACAGTGTAGGGAGCCATGCTGGGGCTGGTTTTTTAATGTTTTGAGCAGAGCATTGGTGTTCGGGCAGTGTAGGGGGTCATGCTGGGGCTGGTGTTTCAGGGTTCAGGGCAGTGCAGTGGTGTTCGGGCAGTGTAGGGGGTCTCGCTGGGAGTGGTGTTTCAGGGTTTAGGGCAGTGGTGTTTGGGCAGTGTAGGGGGTCATGCTGGGGCTGGTGTTTCAGGGTTTTGGGTAGAGCAGTGGTGTTCGGGCAGTGTAGTGGGTCATGCTGGGTCTGGTGTTTCAGGGTTTAGGGTAGTGCAGTGGTGTTTGGGCAGTGTAGGGGGTCTTGCTGGAGGTGGTGTTTCAGGGTATAGGGCAGTGGTGTTCAGGCAGTGTAGCAGATCGTGCTGGGGCGGGTGTTTCAGGGTTTAGGGCAGTGAAGTGGTGTTCGGGCAGTGTAGGGGTTTGTGCTGGGGCTGGTGTTTCAGGGTTTTGGGCAGAGCAGTAGTGTTCGAGCAGTGTAGGGGTTCGTGCTGGGGCTGTTACTTCAGGGTTTAGGGCAGTGCAGTGGTGTTGGGGCAGTGTAGGGGGTCATGCTGGGCTGGTTTTTCAGGGTTTTTGGAAGAGCAGTGTTGTTCGGGCAGTGTAGGTGGTGGTGCTGGGGCTGGTGTTTCAGGGTTTAGGGCAGTGCTGTGGTGTTCGTGCAGTGTGGGGGTCTTGCTGGGGTAGTCTTTCAGGGTTTAGGGCAGTGCAGTGGTGTTCGGGCAGTGTAGGGTGTCATGCTAGGGGTGGTGTTTCAGTGGTTAGGGCAGTGTACTGGTGTTCGGGCAGTGTAGGGGGTCATGCTGGGGTTGGTTGTTTCAGGGTTTAGGGCAGTGCAGTGGTGTTTGGGAAGTGAAGGGGATCGTGCTGGGGTGGTGTTTCAGGGTTTAGGACAGTGCAGTTTTGTTCAGACAGTGCAGGGGGTCATGCTGGGGGTGGTGTTTCAGGGTTTAGACAGTACAGTGGTGTTCCAGCAGAGTAGGGGGTCGTCCTGGGGTGGTGTTTCAGGGTTTATGGCAGTGTTGTGGTGTTCAGCAGGGTAGGGGTCGTGCTGGGGTGGTGTTTCAGGGATTAGGGCAGTGCAGTGGTGTTCGGGCAGTGTAGGGGGTCGTGCTGTGGCTGGTGTTTCAGGGTTTAGAGCAGTGCAGTGGTGTTCAGGCAGTGTAGTGGGCCGTGCTGAGGCTGGTTGTTGGACTTGGCCCTTTTTGCAGGGTCATCCCTAAACTTTTTGCCTTCCTCCGGTATTTTTCCTGACCTGTTGTTGGCTGATTTATGACTCTGGGCACCTTACCACTGCTGATCAGTGCTAAGGTGCATATGCTCTCCCTATGGTAAAGTGTATACATTGATTGGTGTCCATGATTGGTTCATTTGGTTTACTGTCAGCCCCTAGTAAAGTGCACCAGGAGTGCCAGGGCTTGTAAATACAAATACCGCTGATGGGCTTGCAGCACTGGTTGTGCCACCCACAAAAGCGGCCTAGTAAAATGTGTCTAGGGTCTGCCACTGCAGACCCTGCGCGCAGTCTGGTACTGTCGCACTGACTGCGCAAGTGCACCCACTTGCCAGTCCCTAAACCTTCCCTTAACTACATGTTAGTCACCCCTCTAGTAGGCTCAACGGCAGGGTACATTGTAGGCATAAGTTAGGACATGCCCTGATGTGTGTGGCATGTCTTAATAGTGAATTACAGCCATTTTCGTTTTTCACTATTGAAGGCTACCTGCTCTCCATAGGCCAGAATGGGCTGCTGGAATTACTACACACTGTAATCCCAGTGGACTCATAGAGCATGGTAGAAAGTCATGTTTAGTATGCCTGAACTCAGAATAATAAAATACTTCTTTTAGTAAAGTTTATTTTAATATCCTGTGTTTGTAAATACTACTTTTAGAAAGTTAGTATTTACTGACCTGGCCATTTCAGTCCACCTCTGCTGTGTGTGTGTGTTCTGCCTATCAACAGTGAAGAGCAGGGCTGGGGAATTCCAGAAGACAGGCTGGCTGCCAGGTGGTGGGTAGAGAGATTACACCAGGATGGGTGGGAGGAGTACATCTTGACTCTTGAATAGACCTGTGCTCTGCCAGCACAAAGCCGGCTCCGCCCCCTGTGGAGCGGCTAATGTCTCTGCCCTGCTGCTGAAAGGAAAGAGCAGAGTCACCACAACAAAGTGCTCCAAAACTGGACTGAGCCAGGCCCAGGCCCCCTGGCGACAAAGAACAAAAGAATTGTGCTATAAAAGAAGGAGCCCTGCTCCTAAGAAATCAGATCCTGTTTACGCCAAGACAAACCTCTGCCTGAAGGAGAAGGACCTGGAGAAGCTGAAGGAGGAATACTGTCTCTCTGCCTAAGAGACTGGCCTGCAGTGGGTGCCTGTCTGCTGGAAGGAGAGGAAAAGACTACAGAAAAAGACTTTGATTCAACTTGTGCTTTTAAACAATCTCCAAGGGCTTGCTGGTGAACTTGCCCCCTGATCTGCGCCCCAGGAACAGTGGGCGCTACCTTTTCCCCAGACGAGGAGAACTGCTGGAAGCAACTCTGTGAAGCTGACCCCTGAGGACCTTGTGCCCCTCAACTGAGCACCGCGACATCTGCCACCGGGGCTACTGCGAGCACCGCAAAGACCTGTCCATCTGGTCCAAGCACCGCAAGCATCTGCCCCCCGAGCCGTAGCTCGCACCGCAAAGAAGAGACTGTGTGGGCTCCAAGCGCCGAGCCTCTGCGACCCCCCTGGCCATGGAAGCTCCTGTGAGGACCTGCGACACCTTTTGTGCCCTCGCCGTGAAGCTGACAGCGCGATGCGCTGAAGAATTGCCCCGGAGCTGCCTTCCCCTCCTCTGACCTGTATCGTGTGGCTGAGACCTTCTGCGAGTGTGCCACGAAGCACCGCCGCCCTCTGACTGTGAGGGACAACACCATGACGTGGGACACCCCTCCGTGGAAACCCGAGGCTGCCGTGACCATCCCCGTGAAGAATAGAGGTATTTGGGACTATTCGCGCCAAAGTACGGCCAGTACTTGCCTTCGTACGAGCCATACCTGCTTTAGAAATATTGGGGAGCTGTGCGCGTAAATACGGCCGGTACTTGCCTTCATACGGGCCGTACTTGACTCTGAAGTATCTTGCTTTGAACCGTACTGCCTTGTGACTTGGGCCGTAGTTCGACCCGTACTGCCCGTGTACTTGCATCGGAGATATCTTGTTTGACCCGAACTTGCATCTGAAGTATTTTGCTTGGAACCGTACTGCCTTGTGACTTGGGCCGTAGTTCGACCCGTACTGCCCTCGTACGCACCATACCGGTGCTGCCGTCCGTGTACGGCGCGTCCCAGCCACTGTACGGACCGTACAGCATTGGAATCTATTGCCGATGCTCACACGGGAAGCGTGAGACTTGGCAAACGAAGCCTGTAGCGAGTTTGACGCGTACCTACGTAGGTACGGCCCATCTGGTTCACTGCCGGCCTACGCGTACTCACGCGAGAAGCGTGAGAAACGGCACAACGTACTTAAAAAGCGGTACGATGCGTACCTGAAGCGCTACGAAGCGCGCAACATCCCCAAGAAGCTTATTTTGATCAGAACTGTGCCATTTTAATAACTGTGGACTGCATTTGAGCATTTAAAGAGTAACTGGATTAGTACTTACAAGAGAACTGTATTTTAGCAACCTGCCTGCAAGAAATCTTTTATATAAAGACATATATTTTTACAAAAATACAGCCTTGTGTCTTTGTGTGGTGGGGAGGTGAATATTGTGTGGGACAACTTGCAACGCTTAACCTAATGCCCTCTGGAAATCAAGCCTGACTGCTCGCGCCACGTTACCTAGAGGGTGAGCAGGGGTTATTTTTAAAGAGGTAATCCTACGCCCTGACTTAGTGGAAAGGGTCCCTGCTTGTCACAAGTGCATACCTGCGCCAACCAGAGACCCCGGATTCTAACACTGGTGTTTCAGGGTTTTGGGCAGAGCATTGGTGTTCGGGCACTGTAAGGGGTCGTGCTGGGGATGGTGTTTCAGGGTTCAGGGCAGTGGTGTTCGGGCAGTGAAGGGGGTCTCGCTGGGAGTGGTGTTTCAGGGTTTAGGGCAGTGGTGTTCGGGCAGTGTAGGGGGTCGTGCTGGGAGTGGAGTTTCAGGGTTTAGGGCAGTGGTGTTCGGGCAGTGTACGGGGTCGTGCTGGGGCTGGTGTTTGAGGGGTTTGGGCAGAGCAGTGGTGCTCGGGCAGTGTAGTGGGTCATGCTGGGTCTGGTGTTTCAGTGTTTAGGGCAGTGCAGTGGTGTTCGCGCAGTGTAGGGGGTCTTGATGGGGGTGGTGTTTCAGGGTTTAGGTCAGTGGTGTTTGGGCAGTGTGGGGGTCCTACTGCAGATGGTGTTTCAGGGTTTAGGGCAGTGCAGTGGTGTTCGGGCAGTGTTGGGGGTCTTGCTGGGGTAGTCTTTCAGGGTTTAGGGCAGTGTTGGTGTTTGGGCAGTGTAGGGGGTCATGCTGGGGGTGGTGTTTCAAGTGTTTAGGGCAGTGCAGTGGTGTTCGGGCAGTGTTGGGGGTCTTGCTGGGGTAGTCTTTCAGGGTTTAGGGCAGTTAAGTAGTGTTCAGGCAGTGTAGGGGGTCTTGCTGGGGTAGTCTTTCAGGGTTTAGGGCAGTGCAGTGGTGTTCAGGCAGTGTAGGGGGTCATGCTGGGGCTGGTGTTTCAGGGTTTAGGGTAGTGTGGTGGTGTTCGGGCAGTGTAGGGGGTCATGCTGGGGCTGGTGTTTCAGGGTTAAGGGCAGTGCAGTGGTGTTCGGGCACTGTAAGGGGTCGTGGTGGGGCTGGTGTTTCAGGGTTTAGGGCAGTGCAGTGGTGTTCGGGCAGTGTAGGGGGTCATGCTGGGACTGATGTTTCAGGGTTTAGTGCAGTGGTGTTCGGGCAGTGTAGGGGGTCGTGCTGGGGCTGGTGTTTCAGGGTTTAGGGCAGTGCAGTGGTGTTCGGGCAGTGTAGGCGTTCTAGCTGGGAATGATGTTTCTTGGTGTAGGGCAGTGGTTTTCGGGCAGTGTAGGGGGTTGTGCTGGGGGAGGTGTTTTAGGGTTTAGGGCAGTGCAGTGGTGTTCAGACAGTGTAGGGGGCCGAGCTGGGGCTGGTGTTTCATGGTTTTGAGCAGAGCATTGGTGTTCGGGCAGTGTAGGGGGTCGTGCTGGGGCTGGTGTTTTAGGGTTCGGGGAAGTGCAGTGGTGTTTGGGCAGTGTAGGCGTTCTTGCTGGGAATTATGTTTCTTGGTGTAGGGCAGTGGTTTTCGGGCAGTGTAGGGGGTTGTGCTGGGGGAGGTGTTTTAGGGTTTAGGGCAGTGCAGTGGTGTTCAGACAGTGTAGGGGGCCGAGCTGGGGCTGGTGTTTCATGGTTTTGGGCAGAGCATTGGTGTTCGGGCAGTGTAGGGGGTCTCGCTGGGAGTGGTGTTTCAGGGTTTAGTGCAGTGGTGTTCGGGCAGTTTAGGGGGTCATGCTGGGTCTGGTGTTTCAGGGTTTTGGGCAGAGCAGTGGTGTTTGGGCAGTGTAGTGGGTAATGCTGGGTCTGGTGTTTCAGGGTTTAGGGTAGTGCAGTGGTGTTCGGGCAGTGTAGGGGGTCTTACTGCCGATGGTGTTTCAGGGTTTAGGGCAGTGCAGTGGTGTTCGGGCAGTGTAGGGGCTCTTGCTGGGGTAGTCTTTCAGGGTTTAGGCCAGTCCACTGGTGTTCGGGCAGTGTAGGGGATCGTGCTGGGGGTGGTGTTTCAGGGTTTAGGGCAGTGTAGTGGTGTTCGGGCAGTGTAGGGGGTCTTGCTGGGAATGGTGATCCAGGGTTTAGGGCAGTGGTGTTCAGGCAGTGTAGGGGTTCGTGCTGGGGCTGGTGTTTCAGGGTTTTGGCAGAGCAGTGGTGTTCGGGCAGTGTAGTGGGTCATGCTGGGTCTGGTGTTTCAGGGTTTAGGGTAGTGCAGTGGTGTTCGGGCAGTGTAGGGGGTCTTGCTGGGGGTGGTGTTTCAGGGTTTAGGGCAGTGGTGTTCAGGCAGTGTAGGGGTTCGTGCTGGGGCTGGTGTTTCAGGGTTTTGGCAGAGCAGTGGTGTTCGGGCAGTGTAGTGGGTCATGCTGGGTCTGGTGTTTCAGGGTTTAGGGTAGTGCAGTGGTGTTCGGGCAGTGTAGGGGGTCTTGCTGGGGGTGGTGTTTCAGGGTTTAGGGCAGTGGTGTTCGGGCAGTGTAGGGGGTCTTACTGCGGATGGTGTTTCAGGGTTTAGGGCAGTGTAGTGGTGTTTGGGAAGTCGAGGTGGTCGTGCTGGGGCTGATGTTTCAGGGTTTAGTGCAGTGCAGTGGTGTTCGGGCAGTGTAGGGGTCGTGCTGGGGGTGGTGTTTCAGGGTTTAGGGCAGTGTAGGGGGTTGTGCTGGGGCTGATGTTTCAGGGTTTAGTGCAGTGCAGTGGTGTTCGGGCAGTGTAGGGGGTTGTGCTGGGGCTGGTGTTCCAGGGTTTAGGGCAGTGCAGTGGTGTTCGGGCAGTGTAGGCGTTCTTGCTGGGAATGATGTTTCTTGGTGTAGGGCAGTGGTTTTCGGGCAGTGTAGGGGGTTGTGCTGGGGGAGGTGTTTTAGGGTTTAGGGCAGTGCAGTGGTGTTCAGACAGTGTAGGGGGCCGAGCTGGGGCTGGTGTTTCAGGGTTTTGGGCAGAGCATTGGTGTTCGGGCAGTGTAGGGGGTCGTGCTGGGGCTGGTGTTTCAGGGTTCGGGGCAGTGCAGTGATGTGTGGGCAGTGTAGGGGGTCTCTCTGGGAGTGGTGTTTCAGGGTTTAGTGCAGTGGTGTTCGGGCAGTGTAGGGGGTCGTGCTGGGGCTGGTGTTTCAGGGTTTTGGGCAGAGCAGTGGTGTTTGGGCATTGTAGTGGGTCATGCTGGGTCTGGTGTTTCAGGGTTTAGGGTAGTGCAGTGGTGTTCAGGCAGTGTAGGGGGTCTTACTGCCGATGGTGTTTCAGGGTTTAGGGCAGTGCTGTGGTGTTCGGGCAGTGTAGGGGCTCTTGCTGGGGTAGTCTTTCAGGGTTTAGGGCAGTGCACTGGTGTTCGGGCAGTGTAGGGGATCGTGCTGGGGGTGGTGTTTCAGGGTTTAGGGCAGTGTAGTGGTGTTCGGGCAGTGAAGGGGGTCTTGCTGGGAATGGTGTTCCAGGGTTTAGGGCAGTGGTGTTCAGGCAGTGTAGGGGGCCGTGCTGGGGCTGGTGTTTCAGGGTTTTGGCAGAGCAGTGGTGTTCGGGCAGTGTAGTGGGTCATGCTGGGTCTGGTGTTTCATGGTTTAGGGTAGTGCAGTGGTGTTTGGGCAGTGTAGGGGGTCTTGCGGGGGGTGGTGTTTCAGGGTTTAGGGCAGTGGTGTTCGGGCAGTGTAGGGGGTCTCACTGCGGATGGTGTTTCAGGGTTTAGAGCAGTGTAGTGGTGTTTGGGCAGTCGAGGTGGTCGTGCTGGGGCTGATTTTTCAGGGTTTAGTGCAGTGCAGTGGTGTTCGGGCAGTGTAGGGGTCGTGCTGGGGGTGGTGTTTCAGGGTTTAGGGCAGTGTTGTGGTGTTCGGGCAGTGTAGGGGGTCGTGCTGGGGCTGGTGTTTCAGGGTTTAGGGCAGTGTTGTGGTGTTCGGGCAGTGTAGGGGGTTGTGCTGGGGCTGGTGTTTCAAGATCCAGGGCAGTGCAGTGGGGTTCAGGCAGCATAGAGGGTCTTGCTGGGAGTGGTGTTTCAGATTTTAGGGCAGTGGTGTACGGGCAGTGTAGGGGGTCTCGCTGGGAGTGGTGTTTCAGATTTTACGGCAGTGGTGTTTGGGCAGTGTAGGGGGGTCTTACTGGGGGTGGTGTTTCAAGGTTTAGGGCAGGGTAGTGGTGTTCTGGCAGTGTAGGGGTTCGTGCTGGGGTTGGTGTTTCAGTGTTTAGGGCAGTGTAGTGATGTTTGGGCAGTGTAGGGGGTCATGCTGGGGCTGGTGTTTCAGGGTTTAGGGCAGAGCAGTTGTGTTTGGGCAGTGTAGGGGGTCGTGCTGGGGCTGGTGAATCAGTTTAGGGCAGTGCACTGGCGTTCGGGCAGTTTAGGGGGTCATGCTGGGGGTGGTGTTTCAGGGTTTAGGGCACTGCACTGGTATTAGGGCAGTGTAGGGGGTCATGCTGGGGGTGGTGTTTCAGGGTTTAGGGCAGTGCAGTGGTGTTCGGGCAGTGTAGGGGGTCTTGCTGGGGCAGGTGTTTCAGGGTTTAGGCTACTGCAGTGGTGTTCGGGCAGTGTAGGGGGTCTTGCTGGTGCTGATGTTTCAGGCTTTAGGGCAGTGCAGTAGTGTTCGGGCAGTGTAGGGGGTCGTGCTGGGGCTGGTTTTTTAGGGTTTAGGGCAGTGCAAGGTGTTCAGGCAGTGTAGCGGATCGTGCTGGGGCTGGTGTTTCAGGGTTTAGTGCAGTGCAGTGGTGTTCTAGCAGTGTAGGGGGTTGTGCTGGGGCTGGTGTTTCAGGGTTTAGGGCAGTGCAGTGGTGTTCGGGCAGTGTAGGGGGTCTTGCTGGGGGTGATGTTTCAGGGTGTAGGACAGTGGTTTTCAGGCAGTGTAGGGGGTTGTGCTGGGGGTGGTGTTTTAGGGTTTAGGCCAGTGCAGTGGTGTTCGGACAGTGTAGGGGGTCGTGCTGGGGCTGGTGTTTCAGGGTTTAGGGCAGTGCAGTGGTGTTTGGGCAGTGTAGGGGGTCTTGCTGGGGGTGATGGTTCAGGGTGTAGGACAGTGGTTTTCGGGCAGTGTAGGGGGTTGTGCTGGGGGTGGTGTTTTAGGGTTTAGGCCAGTGCAGTGGTGTACGGGCAGTGTAGGGGGTCTTACTACCGATGGTGTTTCAGGGTTTAGGGCAGTGCAGTGGTGTTCGGGCAGTGTAGGGGCTCTTGCTAGGGTAGTCTTTCAGGGTTTAGGGCAGTGCACTGGTGTTCGGGCAGTGTAGGGGATCGTGCTGGGGTGGTGTTTCAGGGTTTAGGGCAGTGTAGTGGTGTTCGGGCAGTGTAGGGGGTCTTGCTGGGAAAAGTGTTCCAGGGTTTATGGCAGTGGTGTTCAGGCAGTGTAGGGGGTCGTGCTGGGGCTGGTGTTTCAGGGTTTTGGTAGAGCAGTGGTGTTCGGGCAGTGTAGTGGGTCATGCTGGGTCTGGTGTTTCAGGGTTTAGGGTAGTGCAGTGGTGTTCGGGCAGTGTAGGGGGTCTTGCTGGGGCTGGTGTTTCAGGGTTTAGGGCAGTGGTGTTTGTGCAGTGTAGGGGGTCTTACTGCGGATGGTGTTTCAGGGTTTAGGGCAGTGTAGTGGTGTTTGGGCAGTCGAGGTGGTCATGCTGGGGCTGATGTTTCAGGGTTTAGTGCAGTGCAGTGGTGTTCGGGCAGTGTAGGGGTCGTGCTGGGGTGTGGTGTGTCAGGGTTTAGGGCAGTGTTGTGGTGTTCGGGCAGTGTAGGGGGTCGTGCTGGAGCTGGTGTTTCAGGGTTTAGGGCAGTGTTGTGGTGTTCGGGCAGTGTAGTGGGTCATGCTGGGTCTGGTGTTTCAGGGTTTGGGGTAGTGCAGTGGTGTTCGGGCAGTGTAGGGGGTCTTGCTGGGGGTGGTGTTTCAGGGTTTAGGGCAGTGGTGTTCGGGCAGTGTAGGGGGTCTTACTGCGGATGGTGTTTCAGGGTTTAGGGCAGTGTAGTGGTGTTTGGGCAGTCGAGGTGGTCGTGCTGGGGCTGATGTTTCAGGGTTTAGTGCAGTGCAGTGGTGTTCGGGCAGTGTAGGGGTCGTGCTGGGGGTGGTGTTTCAGGGTTTAGGGCAGTGTTGTGGTGTTCGGGCAGTGTAGGGGGTCATGCTGGGGCTGGTGTTTCAGTGTTTAGGGCAATGTTGTGGTGTTCGGGCAGTGTAGGGGGTCGTGCTGGGGATGGTGTTTCAATGTTTAGGGCAGTGCAGTGGGGTTCAGGCAGCATAGAGGGTCTTGCTGGGAGTGGTGTTTCAGATTTTAGGGCAGTGGTGTACGGGCAGTGTAGGGGGTCTCGCTGGGAGTGGTGTTTCAGATTTTAGGGCAGTGGTGTACGGGCAGTGTAGGGGGTCTCGCTGGGAGTGGTGTTTTAGATTTTAGGGCAGTGGTGTTCGGGCAGTGTAGGGGGTCTTACTGGGGGTGGTGTTTCAAGGTTTAGGGCAGGGTAGTGGTGTTCAGGCAGTGTAGGGGTTCGTGCTGGGGGTGGTGTTTCAGTGTTTAGGGCAGTGTAGTGGTGTTTGGGCAGTGTAGGGGGTCATGCTGGGGCTGGTGTTTCAGGGTTTAGGGCAGAGCAGTTGTGTTTGGGCAGTGTAGGGGGTCGTGCTGGGGCTGGTGAATCAGTTTAGGGCAGTGGACTGGTGTTCGGACAGTGTAGGGGGTCATGCTGGGGGTGGGGTTTCAGGGTTTAGGGCACTGCACTGGTATTAGGGCAGTGTAGGGGGTCATGCTGGGGGTGGTGTTTCAGGGTTTAGGGCAGTGCAGTGGTGTTCGGGCAGTGTAGGGGGTCTTGCTGGGGCAGGTGTTTCAGGGTTTAGGCTAGTGCAGTGGTGTTCGGGCAGTGTAGGGGGTCTTGCTGGTGCTGATGTTTCAGGCTTTAGGGCAGTGCAGTAGTTTTCGGGCAGTGTAGGGGGTCGTGCTGGGGCTGGTGTTTTAGGGTTTAGGGCAGTGCAAGGTGTTCAGGCAGTGTAGCGGATCGTGCAGGGGCTGGTGTTTCAGGGTTTAGTGCAGTGCAGTGGTGTCTGGGCAGTGTAGGGGGTCGTGCTGGGGCTGGTGTTTCAGGGTTTAGGGCAGTGTAGTGGTGTTTGGGCAGTGTAGTGGGTCTTGCTGGGGGTGATGTTTCAGGGTGTAGGACATTGGTTTTCAGTCAGTGTAGGGGGTTGTGCTGGGGGTGGTGTTTTAGGGTTTAGGCCATTGCAGTGGTGTTCGGACAGTGTAGGGGGTCGTGCTGGGGCTGGTGTTTCAGGGTTTAGGGCAGTGCAGTGGTGTTCGGGCAGTATAGGGGGTCTTGCTGGGGGTGATGGTTCAGGGTGTAGGACAGTGGTTTTCGGGCAGTGTAGGGGGTTGTGCTGGGGGTGGTGTTTTAGGGTTTAGGCCAGTGCAGTGGTGTTCGGGCAGTGTAGGGGGTCTTCCTGCCGATGGCGTTTCAGGGTTTAGGGCAGTGCAGTGGTGTTCGGGCAGTGTAGGGGCTCTTGCTGGGGTAGTCTTTCAGGGTTTACGGCAGTGCACTGGTGTTCGGGCAGTGTAGGGGATCGTGCTGGGGTGGTGTTTCAGAGTTTAGGGCAGTGTAGTGGTGTTCGGGCAGTGTAGGGGGTCTTGCTGGGAATAGTGTTCCAGGGTTTAGGGCAATGGTGTTCAGGCAGTGTAGGGGGTCGTGCTGGGGCTGGTGTTTCAGGGTTTTGGCAGAGCAGTGGTGTTCGGGCAGTGTAGTGGGTCATGCTGGGTCTGGTGTTTCAGGGTTTAGGGTAGTGCAGTGGTGTTCGGGCAGTGTAGGGGGTCTTGCTGGGGGTGGTGTTTCAGGGTTTAGGGCAGTGGTGTTCGGGCAGTGTAGGGGGTCTTACTGCGGATGGTGTTTCAGGGTTTAGGGCAGTGTAGTGGTGTTTGGGCAGTCGAGGTGGTCATGCTGGGGCTGATGTTTCAGGGTTTAGTGCAGTGCAGTGGTGTTCGGGCAGTGTAGGGGTCGTGCTGGGGGTGGTGTTTCAGGGTTTAGGGCAGTGTTGTGGTGTTCGGGCAGTGTAGGGGGTCGTGCTGGGGCTGGTGTTTCAGGGTTTAGGGCAGTGTTGTGGTGTTCGGGCAGTGTAGTGGGTCATGCTGGGTTTGGTGTTTCAGGGTTTGGGGTAGTGCAGTGGTGTTCGGGCAGTGTAGGGTGTCTTGCTGGGGGTGGTGTTTCAGGGTTTAGGGCAGTGGTGTTCGGGCAGTGTAGGGGGTCTTACTGCGGATGGTGTTTCAGAGTTTAGGGCAGTGTAGTGGTGTTTGGGCAGTCGAGGTGGTCGTGCTGGGGGTGGTGTTTCAGGGTTTAGGGCAGTGTTGTGGTGTTCGGGCAGTGTAGGGGGTCGTGCTGGGGCTGATGTTTCAGGGTTTAGGGCAGTGTTGTGGTGTTCGGGCAGTGTAGGGGGTCGTGCTGGGGCTGGTGTTTCAAGGTTCAGGGCAGTGCAGTGGGGTTCAGGCAGCATAGAGGGTCTTGCTGGGAGTGGTGTTTCAGATTTTAGGGCAGTGGTGTACGGGCAGTGTAGGGGGTCTCGCTGGGAGTGGTGTTTCAGATTTTAGGGCAGTGGTGTTTGGGCAGTGTAGGGGGTCTTACTGGGGGTGGTGTTTCAAGGTTTAGGGCAGGGTAGTGGTGTTCAGGCAGTGTAGGGGTTCGTGCTGGGGGTGGTGTTTCAGTGTTTAGGGCAGTGTAGTGGAGTTTGGGCAGTGTAGGGGGTCATGCTGGGGCTGGTGTTTCAGGGTTTAGGGCAGAGCAGTTGTGTTTGGGCAGTGTAGGGGGTCGTGCTGGGGCTGGTGAATCAGTTTAGGGCAGTGCACTGGTGTTCGGGCAGTGTAGGGGGACATGCTGGGGGTGGTGTTTCAGGGTTTAGGGCACTGCACTGGTATTAGGGCAGTGTAGGGGGTCATGCTGGGGGTGGTGTTTCAGGGTTTAGGGCAGTGCAGTGGTGTTCGGGCAGTGTAGGGGGTCTTGCTGGGGCAGGTGTTTCAGGGTTTAGGCTAGTGCAGTGGTGTTCGGGCAGTGTAGGGGGTCTTGCTGGTGCTGATGTTTCAGGCTTTAGGGCAGTGCAGTAGTGTTCGGGCAGTGTAGGGGGTCGTGCTGGGGCTGGTGTTTTAGGGTTTAGGGCAGTGCAAGGTGTTCAGGCAGTGTAGCGGATCGTGCTGGGGCTGGTGTTTCAGGGTTTAGTGCAGTGCAGTGGTGTTTGGGCAGTGTAGGGGGTCGTGCTGGGGCTGGTGAATCAGTTTAGGGCAGTGCACTGGTGTTCGGGCAGTGTAGGGGGTCATGCTGGCGGTGGTGTTTCAGGGTTTAGGGCACTGCACTGGTGTTCGGGCAGTGTAGGGGGTCTTGCTGGTGCTGATGTTTCAGGCTTTAGGGCAGTGCAGTAGTGTTCGGGCAGTGTAGGGGGTCGTGCTGGGGCTGGTGTTTCAGGGTTTAGGGCAGTGCAAGGTGTTCAGGCAGTGTAGCGGATCGTGCTGGGGCTGGTGTCTCAGGGTTTAGTGCAGTGCAGTGGTGTTCTAGCAGTGGAGGGGGTCGTGCTGGGGCTGGTGTTTCAGGGTTTATGGAAGTGCAGTGGTGTTCGGGCAGTGTAGGGGGTCTTGCTGGGGGTGATGTTTCAGGGTGTAGGACAGTGGTTTTCGGGCAGTGTAGGGGGTTGTGCTGGGGGTGGTGTTTTAGGATTTAGGCCAGTGCAGTGGTGTTCGGGCAGTGTAGGGGGTCTTACTGCCGATGGTGTTTCAGGGTTTAGGGCAGTGCAGTGGTGTTCGGGCAGTGTAGGGGCTCTTGCTGGGGTAGTCTTTCAGGGTTTAGGGCAGTGCACTGGTGTTCGGGCAGTGTAGGGGATCGTGCTGGGGGTGGTGTTTCAGGGTTTAGGGCAGTGTAGTGGTGTTCGGGCAGTGTAGGGGGTCTTGCTGGGAATGGTGTTCCAGGGTTTAGGGCAGTGCAGTAGTGTTCGGGCAGTGTAGGGGGTCGTGCTGGGGCTGGTGTTTCAGGGTTTAGGGCAGTGCAAGGTGTTCAGGCAGTGTAGCGGATCGTGCTGGGGCTGGTGTTTCAGGGTTTAGTGCAGTGCAGTGGTGTTCTAGCAGTGTAGGGGGTCGTGCTGGGGCTGGTGTTTCAGGGTTTAGGGCAGTGCAGTGGTGTTCGGGCAGTGTAGGGGGTCTTGCTGGGGGTGATGTTTCAGGGTGTAGGACAGTGGTTTTCGGGCAGTGTAGGGGGTTGTGCCGGGGGTGGTGTTTTAGGGTTTAGGCCAGTGCAGTGGTGTTCGGACAGTGTAGGGGCCGTGCTGGGGCTGGTGTTTCAGTGTTTTGGGCAGAGCATTGGTGTTCGGGCAGTGTAGGGGGTCGGGCTGGGACTGGTGTTTCAGGGTTCAGGGCAGTGCAGTGGTGTTCGGACAGTTTAGGGGGTCTTGCTGGGAGTGGTGTTTTAGGGTTTAGGGCAGTGGTGTTTGGGCAGTGTATGGGGTCGTGCTGGGGCTGGTGTTTCAGGGTTTAGGGTAGTGCAGTAGTGTTCGGGCAGTGTAGGGGGTCGTGCTGGGGCTGATGTTTCAGGGATTAGTGCAGTGCAGTGGTGTTCGGGAAGTGTAGGGGGTCTTGCTGGGGTAGTCTTTCAGGGTTTAGGGCAGTGCACTGGTGTTCGGGCAGTGTAGGGGATCGTGCTGGGGGTGGTGTTTCAGGGTTTAGGGCAGTGTAGTGGTGTTCGGGCAGTGAAGGGGGTCTTGCTGGGAATGGTGTTCCAGGGTTTAGGGCAGTGGTGTTCAGGCAGTGTAGGGGGTCGTGCTGGGGCTGGTGTTTCAGGGTTTTGGCAGAGCAGTGGTGTTCGGGCAGTGTAGTGGGTCATTCTGGGTCTGGTGTTTCAGGGTTTAGGGTAGTGCAGTGGTGTTCGGGCAGTGTAGGGGGTCTTGCTGGGGGTGGTGTTTCAGAGTTTTGGGCAGTGGTGTTCGGGCAGTGTAGGGGGTCTCACTGCGGATGGTGTTTCAGGGTTTAGGGCAGTGTAGTGGTGTTTGGGCAGTCGAGGTGGTCGTGCTGGGGCTGATGTTTCAGGGTTTAGTGCAGTGCAGTGGTGTTCGGGCAGTGTAGGGGTCGTGCTGGGGGTGGTGTTTCAGGGTTTAGGGCAGTGTTGTGGTGTTCGGGCAGTGTAGGGGGTTGTGCTGGTGCTGGTGTTTCAGGGTTTAGGGCAGTGTTGTGGTGTTCGGGCAGTGTAGGGGGTCGTGCTGGGGCTGGTGTTTCAAGATTCAGGGCAGTGCAGTGGGGTTCAGGCAGCATAGAGGGTCTTGCTGGGAGTGGTGTTTCAGATTTTAGGGCAGTGGTGTACGGGCAGTGTAGGGGGTCTCGCTGGGAGTGGTGTTTCAGATTTTAGGGCAGTGGTGTTCGGGCAGTGTAGGGGTCTTACTGGGGGTGGTGTTTCAAGGTTTAGGGCAGGGTAGTGGTGTTCTGGCAGTGTAGGGGTTCGTGCTGGGGTTGGTGTTTCAGTGTTTAGGGCAGTGTAGTGGTGTTTGGGCAGTGTAGGGGGTCATGCTGGGGCTGGTGTTTCAGGGTTTAGGGCAGAGCAGTTGTGTTTGGGCAGTGTAGGGGGTCGTGCTGGGGCTGGTGAATCAGTTTAGGGCAGTGCACTGGCGTTACGGGCAGTTTAGGGGGTCATGCTGGGGGTGGTGTTTCAGGGTTTAGGGCCCTGCACTGGTATTAGGGCAGTGTAGGGGGTTATGCTGGGGGTTGTGTTTCAGGGTTTAAGGCAGTGCAGTGGTGTTCGGGCAGTGTAGGGGGTCTTGCTGGGGCAGGTGTTTCAGGGTTTAGGCTAGTGCAGTGGTGTTCGGACAGTGTAGGGGGTCTTGCTGGTGCTGATGTTTCAGGCTTTAGGGCAGTGCAGTAGTGTTCGGGCAGTGTAGGGGGTCGTGCTGTGGCTGGTGTTTTAGGGTTTAGGGCAGTGCAAGGTGTTCAGAGAGTGTAGCGGATCGTGCTGGGGCTGGTGTTTCAGGGTTTAGTGCAGTGCAGTGGTGTTCTAGCAGTGTAGGGGGTTGTGCTGGGGCTGGTGTTTCAGGGTTTAGGGCAGTGCAGTGGTGTTCGGGAAATGTAGGGGGTCTTGCTGGGGGTGATGTTTCAGGGTGTAGGACAGTGGTTTTCAGGCAGTGTAGGGGGTTGTGCTGGGGGTGGTGTTTTAGGGTTTATGCCAGTGCAGTGGTGTTCGGACAGTGTAGGGGGTCGTGCTGGGGCTGGTCTTTCAGGGTTTAGGGCAGTGCAGTGGTGTTCGGGCAGTGTAGGGGGTCTTACTACCGATGGTGTTTCAGGGTTTAGGGCAGTGCAGTGGTGTTCGGGCAGTGTAGGGGCTCTTGCTGGGGTAGTCTTTCAGGGTTTAGGGCAGTGCACTGGTGTTCGGGCAGTGTAGGGGATCGTGCTGGGGTGGTGTTTCAGGGTTTAGGGCAGTGTAGTGGTGTTCGGGCAGTGTAGGGGGTCTTGCTGGGAAAAGTGTTCCAGGGTTTAGGGCAGTGGTGTTCAGGCAGTGTAGGGGGTCGTGCTGGGGCTGGTGTTTCAGGGTTTTGGCAGAGCAGTGGTGTTCGGGCAGTGTAGTGGGTCATGCTGGGTCTGGTGTTTCAGTGTTTAGGGTAGTGCAGTGGTGTTCGGGCAGTGTAGGGGGTCTTGCTGGGGGTGGTGTTTCAGGGTTTAGGGCAGTGGTGTTCGTGCAGTGTAGGGGGTCTTACTGCGGATGGTGTTTCAGGGTTTAGGGCAGTGTAGTGGTGTTTGGGCAGTCGAGGTGGTCATGCTGGGGCTGATGTTTCAGGGTTTAGTGCAGTGCAGTGGTGTTCGGGCAGTGTAGGGGTCGTGCTGGGGGTGGTGTGTCAGGGTTTAGGGCAGTGTTGTGGTGTTCGGGCAGTGTAGGGGGTCGTGCTGGAGCTGGTGTTTCAGGGTTTAGGGCAGTGTTGTGGTGTTCGGGCAGTGTAGTGGGTCATGCTGGGTCTGGTGTTTCAGGGTTTGGGGTAGTGCAGTGGTGTTCGGGCAGTGTAGGGGGTCTTGCTGGGGGTGGTGTTTCAGAGTTTAGGGCAGTGGTGTTCGGGCAGTGTAGGGGGTCTTACTGCGGATGGTGTTTCAGGGTTTAGGGCAGTGTAGTGGTGTTTGGGCAGTCGAGGTGGTCGTGCTGGGGCTGATGTTTCAGGGTTTAGTGCAGTGCAGTGGTGTTCGGGCAGTGTAGGGGTCGTGCTGGGGGTGGTGTTTCAGGGTTTAGGGCAGTGTTGTGGTGTCCGGGCAGTGTAGGGGGTCGTGCTGGGGCTGGTGTTTCAGTGTTTAGGGCAATGTTGTGGTGTTCGGGCAGTGTAGGGGGTCGTGCTGGGGCTGGTGTTTCAAGGTTTAGGGCAGTGCAGTGGGGTTCAGGCAGCATAGAGGGTCTTGCTGGGAGTGGTGTTTCAGATTTTAGGGCAGTGGTGTACGGGCAGTGTAGGGGGTCTCGCTGGGAGTGGTGTTTCAGATTTTAGGGCAGTGGTGTACGGGCAGTGTAGGGGGTCTCGCTGGGAGTGGTGTTTCAGATTTTAGGGCAGTGGTGTTCGGGCAGTGTAGGGGGTCTTACTGGGGGTGGTGTTTCAAGGTTTAGGGCAGGGTAGTGGTGTTCAGGCACTGTAGGGGTTCGTGCTGGGGGTGGTGTTTCAGTGTTTAGGGCAGTGTAGTGGTGTTTGGGCAGTGTAGGGGGTCATGCTGGGGCTGGTGTTTCAGGGTTTAGGGCAGAGCAGTTGTGTTTGGGCAGTGTAGGGGGTCGTGCTGGGGCTGGTGAATCAGTTTAGGGCAGTGCACTGGTGTTCGGACAGTGTAGGGGGTCATGCTGGGGGTGGTGTTTCAGGGTTTAGGGCACTGCACTGGTATTAGGGCAGTGTAGGGGGTCATGCTGGGGGTGGTGTTTCAGGGTTTAGGGCAGTGCAGTGGTGTTAGGGCAGTGTAGGGGGTCTTGCTGGGGCAGGTGTTTCAGGGTTTAGGCTAGTGCAGTGGTGTTCGGGCAGTTTAGGGGGTCTTGCTGGTGCTGATGTTTCAGGCTTTAGGGCAGTGCAGTAGTGTTCGGGCAGTGTAGGGGGTCGTGCTGGGGCTGGTGTTTTAGGGTTTAGGGCAGTGCAAGGTGTTCAGGCAGTGTAGCGGATCGTGCTGGGGCTGGTGTTTCAGGGTTTAGTGCAGTGGTGTCTGGGCAGTGTAGGGGGTCGTGTTGGGGCTGGTGTTTCAGGGTTTAGGGCAGTGTAGTGGTGTTCGGGCAGTGTAGTGGGTCTTGCTGGGGGTGAAGTTTCAGGGTGTAGGACATTGGTTTTCAGTCAGTGTAGGGGGTTGTGCTGGGGGTGGTGTTTTAGGGTTTAGGCCAGTGCAGTGGTGTTCGGACAGTGTAGGGGGTTGTGCTGGGGCTGGTGTTTCAGGGTTTAGGGCAGTGCAGTGGTGTTCGGGCAGTATAGGGGGTCTTGCTGGGGGTGATGGTTCAGGGTGTAGGACAGTGGTTTTCGGGCAGTGTAGGGGTTGTGCTGGGGGTGGTGTTTTAGGGTTTAGGCCAGTGCAGTGGTGTTCGGGCAGTGTAGGGGGTCTTCCTGCCGATGGTGTTTCAGGGTTTAGGCGCAGTGCAGTGGTGTTCGGGCAGTGTAGGGGCTCTTGCTGGGGTAGTCTTTCAGGGTTTAGGGCAGTGCACTGGTGTTCGGGCAGTGTAGGGGATCGTGCTGCGGTGGTGTTTCAGGGTTTAGGGCAGTGTAGTGGTGTTCGGGCAGTGTAGGGGGTCTTGCTGGGAATAGTGTTCCAGGGTTTAGGGCAATGGTGTTCAGGCAGTGTAGGGGGTCGTGCTGGGGCTGGTGTTTCAGGGTTTTGGCAGAGCAGTGGTGTTCGGGCAGTGTAGTGGGTCATGCTGGGTCTGGTGTTTCAGGGTTTAGGGTAGTGCAGTGGTGTTCGGGCAGTGTAGGGGGTCTTGCTGGGGGTGGTGTTTCAGGGTTTAGGGCAGTGGTGTTCGGGCAGTGTAGGGGGTCTTACTGCGGATGGTGTTTCAGGGTTTAGGGCAGTGTAGTGGTGTTTGGGCAGTCGAGGTGGTCATGCTGGGGCCGATGTTTCAGGGTTTAGTGCAGTGCAGTGGTGTTCGGGCAGTGTAGGGGTCATGCTGGGGGTGGTGTTTCAGGGTTTAGGGCAGTGTTGTGGTGTTCGGGCAGTGTAGGGGGTTGTGCTGGGGCTGGTGTTTCAGGGTTTAGGGCAGTGTTGTGGTGTTCGGGCAGTGTAGTGGGTCATGCTGGGTTTGGTGTTTCAGGGTTTGGGGTAGTGCAGTGGTGTTCGGGCAGTGTAGGGGGTCTTGCTGGGGGTGGTGTTTCAGGGTTTAGGGCAGTGGTGTTCGGGCAGTGTAGGGGGTCTTACTGCGGATGGTGTTTCAGCGTTTAGGGCAGTGTAGTGGTGTTTGGGCAGTCGAGGTGGTCGTGCTGGGGGTGGTGTTTCAGGGTTTAGGGCAGTGTTGTGGTGTTCGGGCAGTGTAGGGGGTCGTGCTGGGGCTGATGTTTCAGGGTTTAGGGCAGTGTTGTGGTCTTCGGGCAGTGTAGGGGGTCGTGCTGGGGCTAGTGTTTCAAGGTTCAGGGCAGTGCAGTGGGGTTCAGGCAGCATAGAGGGTCTTGCTGGGAGTGGTGTTTCAGATTTTAGGGCAGTGGTGTACGGGCAGTGTAGGGGGTCTCGCTGGGAGTGGTGTTTCAGATTTTAGGGCAGTGGTGTTCGGGCAGTGTAGGGGGTCTTACTGGGGGTGGTGTTTCAAGGTTTAGGGCAGGGTAGTGGTGTTCAGGCAGTGTAGGGGTTTGTGCTGGGGTGGTGTTTCAGTGTTTAGGGCAGTGTAGTGGTGTTTGGGCAGTGTAGGGGGTCATGCTGGGGCTGGTGTTTCAGGGTTTAGGGCAGAGCAGTTGTGTTTGGGCAGTGTAGGGGGTCGTGCTGGGGCTGGTGAATCAGTTTAGGGCAGTGCACTGGTGTTCGGGCAGTGTAGGGGGTCATGCTGGGGGTGGTGTTTCAGGGTTTAGGGCACTGCACTGGTATTAGGGCAGTGTAGGGGGTCATGCTGGGGGTGGTGTTTCAGGGTTTAGGGCAGTGCAGTGGTGTTCGGGCAGTGTAGGGGGTCTTGCTGGGGCAGGTGTTTCAGGGTTTAGGCTAGTGGAGCGGTGTTCGGGCAGTGTAGGGGGTCTTGCTGGTGCTGATGTTTCAGGCCTTAGGGCAGTGTAGTAGTGTTCGGGCAGTGTAGGGGGTCGTGCTGGGGCTGGTGTTTCAGGGTTTAGGGCAGTGCAAGGTGTTCAGGCAGTGTAGCGGATCGTGCTGGGGCTGGTGTTTCAGGGTTTAGTGCAGTGCAGTGGTGTTCTAGCAGTGGAGGGGGTCGTGCTGGGGCTGGTGTTTCAGGGTTTAGGGAAGTGCAGTGGTGTTCGGGCAGTGTAGGGGGTCTTGCTGGGGGTGATGTTTCAGAGTGTAGGACAGTGGTTTTCGGGCAGTGTAGGGGGTTGTGCTGGGGGTGGTGTTTTAGGATTTAGGCCAGTGCAGTGGTGTTCGGGCAGTGTAGGGGGTCTTACTGCCGATGGTGTTTCAGGGTTTAGGGCAGTGCAGTGGTGTTCGGGCAGTGTAGGGGCTCTTGCTGGGGTAGTCTTTCAGGGTTTAGGGCAGTGCACTGGTGTTCGGGCAGTGTAGGGGATCGTGCTGCGGTGGTGTTTCAGGGTTTAGGGCAGTGTAGTGGTGTTCGGGCAGTGTAGGGGGTCTTGCTGGGAATAGTGTTCCAGGGTTTAGGGCAATGGTGTTCAGGCAGTGTAGGGGGTCGTGCTGGGGCTGGTATTTCAGGGTTTTGGCAGAGCAGTGGTGTTCGGGCAGTGTAGTGGGTCATGCTGGGTCTGGTGTTTCAGGGTTTAGGGTAGTGCAGTGGTGTTCGGGCAGTGTAGGGGGTCTTGCTGGGGGTGGTGTTTCAGGGTTTAGGGCAGTGGTGTTCGGGCAGTGTAGGGGGTCTTACTGCGGATGGTGTTTCAGGGTTTAGGGCAGTGTAGTGGTGTTTGGGCAGTCGAGGTGGTCATGCTGGGGCCGATGTTTCAGGGTTTAGTGCAGTGCAGTGGTGTTCGGGCAGTGTAGGGGTCATGCTGGGGGTGGTGTTTCAGGGTTTAGGGCAGTGTTGTGGTGTTCGGGCAGTGTAGGGGGTTGTGCTGGGGCTGGTGTTTCAGGGTTTAGGGCAGTGTTGTGGTGTTCGGGCAGTGTAGTGGGTCATGCTGGGTTTGGTGTTTCAGGGTTTGGGGTAGTGCAGTGGTGTTCGGGCAGTGTAGGGGGTCTTGCTGGGGGTGGTGTTTCAGGGTTTAGGGCAGTGGTGTTCGGGCAGTGTAGGGGGTCTTACTGCGGATGGTGTTTCAGAGTTTAGGGCAGTGTAGTGATGTTTGGGCAGTCGAGGTGGTCGTGCTGGGGGTGGTGTTTCAGGGTTTAGGGCAGTGTTGTGGTGTTCGGGCAGTGTAGGGGGTCGTGCTGGGGCTGATGTTTCAGGGTTTAGGGCAGTGTTGTGGTCTTCGGGCAGTGTAGGGGGTCGTGCTGGGGCTAGTGTTTCAAGGTTCAGGGCAGTGCAGTGGGGTTCAGGCAGCATAGAGGGTCTTGCTGGGAGTGGTGTTTCAGATTTTAGGGCAGTGGTGTACGGGCAGTGTAGGGGGTCTCGCTGGGAGTGGTGTTTCAGATTTTAGGGCAGTGGTGTTCGGGCAGTGTAGGGGGTCTTACTGGGGGTGGTGTTTCAAGGTTTAGGGCAGGGTAGTGGTGTTCAGGCAGTGTAGGGGTTCGTGCTGGGGTGGTGTTTCAGTGTTTAGGGCAGTGTAGTGGTGTTTGGGCAGTGTAGGGGGTCATGCTGGGGCTGGTGTTTCAGGGTTTAGGGCAGAGCAGTTGTGTTTGGGCAGTGTAGGGGGTCGTGCTGGGGCTGGTGAATCAGTTTAGGGCAGTGCACTGGTGTTCGGGCAGTGTAGGGGGTCATGCTGGGGGTGGTGTTTCAGGGTTTAGGGCACTGCACTGGTATTAGGGCAGTGTAGGGGGTCATGCTGGGGGTGGTGTTTCAGGGTTTAGGGCAGTGCAGTGGTGTTCGGGCAGTGTAGGGGGTCTTGCTGGGGCAGGTGTTTCAGGGTTTAGGCTAGTGGAGCGGTGTTCGGGCAGTGTAGGGGGTCTTGCTGGTGCTGATGTTTCAGGCCTTAGGGCAGTGTAGTAGTGTTCGGGCAGTGTAGGGGGTCGTGCTGGGGCTGGTGTTTCAGGGTTTAGGGCAGTGCAAGGTGTTCAGGCAGTGTAGCGGATCGTGCTGGGGCTGGTGTTTCAGGGTTTAGTGCAGTGCAGTGGTGTTCTAGCAGTGGAGGGGGTCGTGCTGGGGCTGGTGTTTCAGGGTTTAGGGAAGTGCAGTGGTGTTCGGGCAGTGTAGGGGGTCTTGCTGGGGGTGATGTTTCAGAGTGTAGGACAGTGGTTTTCGGGCAGTGTAGGGGGTTGTGCTGGGGGTTGTGTTTTAGGATTTAGGCCAGTGCAGTGGTGTTCGGGCAGTGTAGGGGGTCTTACTGCCGATGGTGTTTCAGGGTTTAGGGCAGTGCAGTGGTGTTCGGGCAGTGTAGGGGCTCTTGCTGGGGTAGTCTTTCAGGGTTTAGGGCAGTGCACTGGTGTTCGGGCAGTGTAGGGGATCGTGCTGGGGGTGGTGTTTCAGGGTTTAGGGCAGTGTAGTGGTGTTCGGGCAGTGTAGGGGGTCTTGCTGGGAATGGTGTTCCAGGGTTTAGGGCAGTGCAGTAGTGTTCGGGCAGTGTAGGGGGTCGTGCTGGGGCTGGTGTTTCAGGGTTTAGGGCAGTGCAAGGTGTTCAGGCAGTGTAGCAGATCGTGCTGGGGCTGGTGTTTCAGGGTTTAGTGCAGTGCAGTGGTGTTCTAGCAGTGTAGGGGGTCGTGCTGGGGCTGGTGTTTCAGGGTTTAGGGCAGTGCAGTGGTGTTCGGGCAGTGTAGGGGGTCTTGCTGGGGGTGATGTTTCAGGGTGTAGGACAGTGGTTTTCGGGCAGTGTAGGGGGTTGTGCTGGGGGTGGTGTTTTAGGGTTTAGGCCAGTGCAGTGGTGTTCGGACAGTGTAGGGGCCGTGCTGGGGCTGGTGTTTCAGTGTTTTGGGCAGAGCATTGGTGTTCGGGCAATGTAGGGGGTCGGGCTGGGACTGGTGTTTCAGGGTTCAGGGCAGTGCAGTGGTGTTCGGACAGTTTAGGGGGTCTTGCTGGGAGTGGTGTTTTAGGGTTTAGGGCAGTGGTGTTTGGGCAGTGTATGGGGTCGTGCTGGGGCTGGTGTTTCAGGGTTTAGGGTAGTGCAGTAGTGTTCGGGCAGTGTAGGGGGTCGTGCTGGGGCTGATGTTTCAGGGATTAGTGCAGTGCAGTGGTGTTCGGGAAGTGTAGGGGGTCTTGCTGGGGTAGTCTTTCAGGGTTTAGGGCAGTGCACTGGTGTTTGGGCAGTGTAGGGGATCGTGCTGGGGGTGGTGTTTCAGGGTTTAGGGCAGTGTAGTGGTGTTCGGGCAGTGTAGGGGGTCTTGCTGGGAATGGTGTTCCAGTGTTTAGGGCAGTGCAGTAGTGTTCGGGCAGTGTAGGGGGTTGTGCTGGGGCTGGTGTTTCAGGGTTTAGGGCAGTGCAAGGTGTTCAGGCAGTGTAGCGGATCGTGCTGGGGCTGGTGTTTCAGGGTTTAGGGTAGTGCAGTAGTGTTCGGGCAGTGTAGGGGGTCGTGCTGGGGCTGATGTTTCAGGGATTAGTGCAGTGCAGTGGTGTTTGGGAAGTGTAGGGGGTCTTGCTGGGGTAGTCTTTCAGGGTTTAGGGCAGTGCACTGGTGTTTGGGCAGTGTAGGGGATCGTGCTGGGGGTGGTGTTTCAGGGTTTAGGGCAGTGTAGTGGTGTTCGGGCAGTGTAGGGGGTCTTGCTGGGAATGGTGTTCCAGGGTTTAGGGCAGTGCAGTAGTGTTCGGGCAGTGTAGGGGGTTGTGCTGGGGCTGGTGTTTCAGGGTTTAGGGCAGTGCAAGGTGTTCAGGCAGTGTAGCGGATCGTGCTGGGGCTGGTGTTTCAGGGTTTAGTGCAGTGCAGTGGTGTTCGGGCAGTGTAGGGGGTCTTGCTGGGGGTGATGTTTCAGGGTGTAGGACAGTGGTTTTCAGGCAGTGTAGGGGGTTGTGCTGGGGGTGGTGTTTTAGGGTTTAGGCCAGTGCAGTGGTGTTCGGACAGTGTAGGGGCCGTGCTGGGGCTGGTGTTTCAGTGTTTTGGGCAGAGCATTGGTGTTCGGGCAGTGTAGGGGGTCGGGCTGGGACTGGTGTTTCAGGGTTCAGGGCAGTGCAGTGGTGTTCGGACAGTTTAGGGGGTCTTGCTGGGAGTGGTGTTTTAGGGTTTAGGGCAGTGGTGTTTGGGCAGTGTATGGGGTCGTGCTGGGGCTGGTGTTTCAGGGTTTTGGGCAGGGCAGTGGTGTTCGGGCAGTGTAGTGGCTCATGCTGGGTCTGGTGTTTCTGGGTTTAGGGTAGTGCAGTGGTGTTCGGGCAGTGTAGGGGGTCTTGCTGGGGGTGGTGTTTCAGGGTTTATGGCAGTGGTGTTTGGGCAGTGTAGGGGGTCTTACAGCGGATGGTGTTTCAGGGTTTAGGGCAGTGCAGTGGTGTTCGGGCAGTGTAGGGGGTCTTGCTGGGATAGTCTTTCATGGTTTAGGGCAGTGCAGTGGTGTTCGGGCAGTGTAGGGGGTCGTGTGGGGGTGGTGTTTCAGGGTTTAGGGCAGTGTAGGGGTTTTCGGGCAGTGTAGGGGGTCTCGCTGGGAGTGGTGTTTCAGGGTTTAGGGCAGTGGTGTTCGGGCAGTGTAGGGGGTCCTGCTGGGGCTAGTGTTTCAGGGTTTTGGGCAGAGCAGTGGTGTTCGGACAGTGGAGTGGGTCATGCTGGGTCTCGTGTTTCAGGGTTTAGGGTAGTGCTGTGGTGTTCGGGCAGTGTAGGGGGTCTTGCTGGGAATGATGTTTCTTGGTGTACGGCAGTGGTTTTCGGGCAGTGTAGGGGGTTGTGCTGGGGGAGGTGTTTTAGGGTTTAGGGCAGTGCAGTGGTGTTCAGACAGTGTAGGGGGCCGAGTTGGGGCTGGTGTTTCATGGTTTTGGGCAGAGCATTGGTGTTCGGGCAGTGTAGGGGGTCGTGCTGGGGCTGGTGTTTTAGGGTTGCGGGCTGTGCAGTGGTGTTCGGGCAGTGTAGGGGGTCTCGCTGGGAGTGGTGTTTCAGGGTTTAGTGCAGTGGTGTTCGGGCAGTGTAGGGGGTCGTGCTGGGGCTGGTGTTTCAGGGTTTTGGGCAGAGCAGTGGTGTTCGGGCAGTGTAGGGGGTCTTACTGCGGATGGTGTTTCAGGGTTTAGGGCAGTGCAGTGGTGTTCGGGCAGTGTAGTGGGTCCTGCTGGGGTAGTCTTTCAGGGTTTAGGGCAGTGCAGTGGTGTTCGGGCAGTGTAGGCGATCGTGCTGGGGGTGGTGTTTCAGTGTTTAGGGCAGTGTAGTGGTTTTCGGGCAGAGTAGGGGGTCTTGCTGGGAGTGGTGTTCCAGGGTTTAGGGCAGTGGTGTTCGGGCAGTGTAGGGGGTCGTGCTGGGGCTGGTGTGTCAGGGTTTTGGCAGAGCAGTGGTGTTCGGGCAGTGTAGTGGGTCATGCTGGGTCTGGTGTTTCAGGGTTTAGGGTAGTGCAGTGGTGTTTGGGCAGTGTAGGGGGTCTTGCTGGGGGTGGTGTTTCAGGGTTTAGGGCAGTGGTGTTCGGGCAGTGTAGGGGGTCTTACTGCGGATGGGTTTTCAGGGTTTAGGGCAGTGTAGTGGTGTTTGGGCAGTCGAGGTGGTCTTGCTGGGGCTGATGTTTCAGGGTTTAGTGCAGTGCAGTGGTGTTCGGGCAGTGTAGGGGGTCATGCTGGGGGTGGTGTTTTAGGGTTTAGGGCAGTGTTGTGGTGTTCAGGCAGAGTAGGGGGTGTTTTGAATGTGGCTTCTCACCAATAAGCCACACCCGATCCCTGCACTCCCACCTGGGAGGCAAATAACTCTATCACTTTTAGAATAAGGCTTGGGGTTTATTACAAAATACTCTCTAAACAAAAGCTGTCTCAGATACTAAATACATAAGATTCAAATATATGTAGCAAACTTATTATCTAAAGGCATGAATCAATAACTGAGCAAACTATAGTACTGATTAATAAACAAGCAATAACTGATATAAGATAAAATACACTGGACGTCCTGCAAGAGATCAGAAAGATATACATATATAGAGAACAGAGGAGTACTCTGGATGTGCACCTCCCACACCACAAAGAAAACACCTCCAATGATCAAAGAACCACACAACTCAATACATCACCTGGTGCATACACTGCCCACTTCTGACTGGGGGAATTACAGCCGGGGATCAGAGCTCAGCAAGCCAGGGTTCAATCCGAGATAGACACGTCTGCCCTTGCTCGGAATCCAAACTCCCAGTTTCTCAGCCTGCAACCCTCAGCTATAAACACACTAGAAGATTTGTGAAAGACCTCCTCCCACCGCCAGAGGAATTTTACCAGAACTGGCCAAGTTCCAAGCAAGCATCTCCATGGCAGTAAGGAGCTCTCAAGTCTCTTCCTCCATTCACACTTCTTCCAGCCTCTGTCTTGACGAAGCTCTCACAAGGCCTTCCACAGTACACTAAACAAAAACAATCGCTCAGGAAAACACCAAGACCTTGAATGTGAATAACCCAAACAACTTGCAAGCACGGCTGTGCACGCAGCAGCAAGGCAGAGTCAGACATGAGGCCCTGTCAAAGGCAATAGTGCGCACCTATAATTCTCATCCACACAACTTACAAGCACCACTGTGCACACAGAAAAGTTTGAAGCAAGGTAAAGTCAGAAGGCAGAATGACATTAGACTATGTCAAAGCCAATAGGTCAAAGTCATAATTCACCTAACCCAAATAACATTATACACTTAATCCCTCAGTATACAACATTGAGCACATGTGTGCACCACCACCCACAAGACTGCACCTCAACATCCCATACCTTCTATTCTTGGAAAGACTATTCCACTAAAAGACAGAAGAAAAGCAGGCATATGCAAACCCATCCTACATTAAGGCTAAGGTAACATAACACACTTAAGTCAGTACAGAATGGTGGTGGTTAAGGGTCATCATAGGGTGTCAGACCACAAAAGTGGCTGATTCACTACAGGGGGTCGTGCTGGGGCTGGTGTTTCAGGGTTTAGGGCAGTGTTGTGGTGTTCGGGCAGTATAGGGGGTCGTGCTGGGGCTGGTGTTTCAAGGTTCAGGGCAGTGCAGTGGGGTTCGGGCAGTGTAGAGGGTCTCGCTGGGAGTGGTGTTTCAGATTTTAGGGCAGTGGTGTACGGGCAGTGTAGGGGGTCTCGCTGGGAGTGGTGTTTCAGATTTTAGGGCAGTGGTGTTCGGGCAGTGTAGGGGGTCTTACTGGGGTGGTGTTTCAAGGTTTAGGGCAGGGTAGTGGTGTTCAGGCAGTGTAGGGGTTTGTGCTGGGGGTGGTGTTTCAGGGTTTAGGGCAGTGTAGTTGTGTTTGGGCAGTGTAGGGGGTCATGCTGGGGCTGGTGTTTCAGGGCTTAGGGCAGTGCAGTTGTGTTTGGGCAGTGTAGGGGGTCGTGCTGGGGCTGGTGAATCAGTTTAGGGCAGTGCACTGGTGTTCGGGCAGTGTAGGGGGTCATGCTGGCGGTGGTGTCTCAGGGTTTAGGGCACTGCACTGGTGGTAGGGCAGTGTAGGGGGTCATGATGGGGGTGGTGTTTCAGGGTTTAGGGCAGTGCAGTGGTGTTCGGGCAGTGTAGGGGGTCTTGCTGGGGCAGGTGTTTCAGGCTTTAGGGCAGTGCAGTGGTGTTCGGGCAGTGTAGGGGGTCTTGCTAGTGCAGATGTTTCAGGCTTTAGGGCAGTGCAGTAGTGTTCGGACAGTGTAGGGGGTCATGCTGGGGCTGGTTTTCCAGGGTTTAGGGCAGTGCAAGGTGTTCAGGCAGTGTAGTGGATCGTGCTGGGGCTGGTGTTTCAGGGTTTAGGGCAGTGCAGTGGTGTTCGGGCAGTATAGGGGTTCGTGCTGGGGCTGGTGTTTCAGGGATTAGGGCAGTGCAGTGGTGTTCGGGAAGTGTAGGGGCTCGTGCTGGGGCTGATGTTTCAGGGTTTAGTGCAGTGCAGTGGTGTTCTAGCAGTGTAGGGGGTCGTGCTGCGGCTGGTGTTTCAGGGTTTAGGGCAGTGCAGTGGTGTTCGGGCAGTGTAGGGGGTCTTGCGGGGTGTGATGTTTCAGGGTGTAGGGCAGTGGTTTTCGGCCAGTGTAGGGGGTTGTGCTGGGGGTGGTGTTTTAGGGTTTAGGGCAGTGCAGTGGTGTTCGGGCAGTGTAGGGGGTCAGGCTGGGGCTGGTGTTTCAGGGTTCAGGGCAGTGCAGTGGTGTTCGGACAGTGTAGGGGGTCTTGCTGGGAGTGGTGTTTCAGGGTTTAGGGCAGTGGTGTTCTGGCAGTGTATGGGGTCGTGCTGGGGCTGGTGTTTCAGGGTTTTGGGCAGGGCAGTGGTGTTCGGGCAGTGTAGTGGGTCATGCTGGGTCTGGTGTTTCTGGGTTTAGGGTAGTGCAGTGGTGTTCGGGCAGTGTAGGGGGTCTTGCTGGGGGTGGTGTTTCAGGGTTTATGGCAGTGGTGTTCGGGCAGTGTAGGGGGTCTTACAGTGGATGGTGTTTCAGGGTTTAGGGCAGTGCAGTGGTGTTCGGGCAGTGTAGGGGGTCTTGCTGGGATAGTCTTTCATGGTTTAGGGCAGTGCAGTGGTGTTCGGGCAGTATAGGGGGGCGTGCTGGGGTGGTGTTTCAGGGTTTAGGGCAGTGTAGGGGTGTTCGGGCAGTGTAGGGGGTCTCGCTGGGAGTGGTGTTTCAGGGTTTAGGGCAGTGGTGTTCGGGCTGTGTAGGGGGTCCTGACGGGTCTGGTGTTTCAGGGCTTAGGGTAGTGCAGTGGTGTTCGGGCAGTGTAGGGGGTCTTGCTGGGGGTGGTGTTTCAGGGTTTAGGGCAGTGGTGTTCAGGCAGTGTAGGGGGTCTTACTGCGGATGGTGTTTCAGGGTTTAGGGCAGTGCAGTGGTGTTCGGGAAGTGTAGGGGGTCTTGCTGGGGTAGTCTTTCAGGGTTTAGGGCAGTGCAGTGGTGTTCGGACAGTGTAGGGGGTCAGGCTGGGGGTGGTGTTTCAGGGTTTAGGGCAGAGCAGTGGTGTTCGGGCAGTGGAGTGGGTCATGCCTGGTCTGGTGTTTCAGGGTTTAGGGTAGTGCAGTGGTGTTCGGGCAGTGTAGGGGGTCTTGCTGGGGGTGGTGTTTCAGGGTTTAGGGCAGTGGTGTTCAGGCAGTGTAGGGGGTCGTGCTGGGGATGGTGGTTCAGGGTTTAGGGCAGTGCAGTGGTGTTCGGGAAGTGTAGGGGTCTTGCTGGGGTAGTCTTTCAGGGTTTAGGGCAGTGCAGTGGTGTTTGGGCAGTGTAGGGGGTCAGGCTGGGGGTGGTGTTTCAGGGTTTAGGGCAGTGTAGTGGTGTTAGGGCAGTATAGGGGGTTGTGCTGGGGGTGGTGTTTCAGGGTTTAGGGCAGTGCAGTGGTGTTCAGGCAGTGTAAGGGGTCATGCTTGGGGTAGTGTTACAGGGTGTAGGGCAGTGCAGTGGTGTTCAGGCAGTGTAGGGGGTCTTGCTGGGGTAGTCTTTCAGGGTTTAGGGCAGTGCAGTGGTGTTCAGGCAGTGTAGGGGGTCATGCTGGGGCTGGTTTCTCAGAGTTTAGGGTAGTGTAGTGGTGTTCGGGCAGTCGAGGGGGTCATGCTGGGGCTGGTGTTTCAGGGTTTAGGGTAGTGCAGTAGTGTTCGGGCAGTGTAGGGGGTCGTGCTGGGGCTGATGTTTCAGGGATTAGTGCAGTGCAGTGGTGTTCGGGAAGTGTAGGGAGTCTTGCTGGGGTAGTGTTTCAGGGTTTAGGGCAGTGCAGTGGTGTTCGGACAGTGTAGGGGGTCAGGCTGGGGGTGGTGTTTCAGGGTTTAGGGCAGAGCAGTGGTGTTCGGGCAGTGGAGTGGGTCATGCCGGGTCTGGTGTTTCAGGGTTTAGGGTAGTGCAGTGGTGTTCGGGCAGTGTAGGGGGTCTTGCTGGGGGTGGTGTTTCAGGGTTTAGGGCAGTTGTGTTCAGGCAGTGTAGGGGGTCGTGCTGGGGATGGTGTTTCAGGGTTTAGGGCAGTGCAGTGGTGTTCGGGAAGTGTAGGGGGTCTTGCTGGGGTAGTCTTTCAGGGTTTAGGGCAGTGCAGTGGTGTTTGGGCAGTGTAGGGGGTCAGGCTGGGGGTGGTGTTTCAGGGTTTAGGGCAGTGTAGTGGTGTTAGGGCAGTATAGGGGGTCGTGCTGGGGGTGGTGTTTCAGGGTTTAGGGCAGTGCAGTGGTGTTCAGGCAGTGTAGGGGGTCATGCTTGGGGTAGTGTTACAGGGTGTAGGGCAGTGCAGTGGTGTTCAGGCAGTGTAGGGGGTCTTGCTGGGGTAGTCTTTCAGGGTTTAGGGCAGTGCAGTGGTGTTCAGGCAGTGTAGGGGGTCATGCTGGGGCTGGTTTCTCAGGGTTTAGGGTAGTGTAGTGGTGTTCGGGCAGTCGAGGGGGTCATGCTGGGGCTGGTGTTTCAGGGTTTAGGGTAGTGCAGTAGTGTTCGGGCAGTGTAGGGGGTCGTGCTGGGGCTGATGTTTCAGGGATTAGTGCAGTGCAGTGGTGTTCGGGCAGTGTAGGGGGTTGGGCTGGGGGT
Organism: Triturus cristatus; assembly: GCF_964204655.1. Taxonomy (NCBI): domain Eukaryota; kingdom Metazoa; phylum Chordata; class Amphibia; order Caudata; family Salamandridae; genus Triturus; species Triturus cristatus. The sequence continues at coordinate 546,552,543 of NC_140579.1, forward strand.
GGTGTCTCAGGGTTTAGGGCAGTTTTGTGGTGTTCGGGCAGTGTAGGGGGTCGTTCTGGGGCTGGTGTTTCAAGGTTCAGGGCTGTGCAGTGGGGTTCGGGCAGTGTAGGGGGTCTCGCTGGGAGTGGTGTTTCAGAGTGGTGTTTCAGATTTTAGGGCAGTGGTGTTCGGGCAGTGTAGGGGGTCTCGCTGGGAGTGGTGTTTCAGATTTTAGGGCAGTGGTGTTCGGGCAGTGTAGCGGGTCTTACTGGGGGTGGTGTTTCAGGGTTTAGGGCAGTGTAGTGGTGTTCAGACTGTGTAGGGGGTCGTGCTGGGGCTGGTGTTTTAGGGTTCAGGGCAGTGCAGTGGTGTTCGGGCAGTGTAGGTGTCTCGCTGGGAGTGGTGTTTCAGGGTTTAGTGCATTGCTGTTCGGGCAGTGTAGGGGGTCGTTCTGGGGCTGGTGTTTCAGGGTTTTGGGCAGAGCAGTGGTGTTCGGGCAGTGTAGGGGGTCTTACTGCGGATGGTGTTTCAGGGTTTAGGGCAGTGCAGTGGTGTTCGGGCAGTGTAGGGGGTCTTTCTGGGGTAGTCTTTCAGGGTTTAGGGCAGTGCAGTGGTGTTCGGGCAGTGTAGGCGATCGTGCTGGGGGTGGTGTTTCAGTGTTTAGGGCAGTGTAGTGGTGTTCGGGTAGTGTAGGGGGTCTTGCTGGGAGTGGTGTTCCAGGGTTTAGGGCAGTGGTGTTCGGGCAGTGTAGGGGGTCGTGCTGGGGCTGGTGTTTCAGGGTTTTGGCAGAGCAGTGGTGTTCGGGCAGTGTAGTGGGTCATGCTGGTTCTGGTTTTTCAGGGTTTAGGGTAGTGCAGTGGTGTTCGGGCAGTGTAGGGGGTCTTGCTGGGGGTGGTGTTTCAGGGTTTAGGGCAGTGGTGTTCGGGCAGTGTAGGGGGTCTTACTGCGGATGGTGTTTCAGAGTTTAGGGCAGTGTAGTGGTGTTTGGGCAGTCGAGGTGGTCGTGCTGGGGCTGATGTTTCAGGGTTTAGGGTAGTGCAGTAGTGTTCGGGCAGTGTAGGGGATCGTGCTGGGGCTGATGTTTCAGGGATTAGTGCAGTGCAGTGGTGTTCGGGAAGTGTAGGGAGTCTTGCTGGGGTAGTGTTTCAGGGTTTAGGGCAGTGCAGTGGTGTTCGGACAGTGTAGGGGGTCAGGCTGGGGGTGGTGTTTCAGGGTTTAGGGCAGAGCAGTGGTGTTCGGGCAGTGGAGTGGGTCATGCCGGGTCTGGTGTTTCAGGGTTTAGGGTAGTGCAGTGGTGTTCGGGCAGTGTAGGGGGTCTTGCTGGGGGTGGTGTTTCAGGGTTTAGGGCAGTTGTGTTCAGGCAGTGTAGGGGGTCGTGCTGGGGATGGTGTTTCAGGGTTTAGGGCAGTGCAGTGGTGTTCGGGAAGTGTAGGGGGTCTTGCTGGGGTAGTCTTTCAGGGTTTAGGGCAGTGCAGTGGTGTTTGGGCAGTGTAGGGGGTCAGGCTGGGGGTGGTGTTTCAGGGTTTAGGGCAGTGTAGTGGTGTTAGGGCAGTATAGGGGGTCGTGCTGGGGGTGGTGTTTCAGGGTTTAGGGCAGTGCAGTGGTGTTCAGGCAGTGTAGGGGGTCATGCTTGGGGTAATGTTACAGGGTGTAGGGCAGTGCAGTGGTGTTCAGGCAGTGTAGGGGGTCTTGCTGGGGTAGTCTTTCAGGGTTTAGGGCAGTGCAGTGGTGTTCAGGCAGTGTAGGGGGTCATGCTGGGGCTGGTTTCTCAGGGTTTAGGGTAGTGTAGTGGTGTTCGGGCAGTCGAGGGGGTCATGCTGGGGCTGGTGTTTCAGGGTTTAGGGTAGTGCAGTAGTGTTCGGGCAGTGTAGGGGGTCGTGCTGGGGCTGATGTTTCAGGGATTAGTGCAGTGCAGTGGTGTTCGGGCAGTGTAGGGGGTTGGGCTGGGGGTGGTGTCTCAGGGTTTAGGGCAGTGTTGTGGTGTTCGGGCAGTGTAGGGGGTCGTTCTGGGGCTGGTGTTTCAAGGTTCAGGGCTGTGCAGTGGGGTTCGGGCAGTGTAGGGGGTCTCGCTGGGAGTGGTGTTTCAGAGTGGTGTTTCAGATTTTAGGGCAGTGGTGTTCGGGCAGTGTAGGGGGTCTCGCTGGGAGTGGTGTTTCAGATTTTAGGGCAGTGGTGTTCGGGCAGTGTAGCGGGTCTTACTGGGGGTGGTGTTTCAGGGTTTAGGGCAGTGTAGTGGTGTTCACACTGTGTAGGGGGTCGTGCTGGGGCTGGTGTTTTAGGGTTCAGGGCAGTGCAGTGGTGTTCGGGCAGTGTAGGGGTCTCGCTGGGAGTGGTGTTTCAGGGTTTAGTGCATTGCTGTTCGGGCAGTGTAGGGGGTCGTGCTGGGGCTGGTGTTTCAGGGTTTTGGGCAGAGCAGTGGTGTTCGGGCAGTGTAGGGGGTCTTACTGCGGATGGTGTTTCAGGGTTTAGGGCAGTGCAGTGGTGTTCGGGCAGTGTAGGGGGTCTTTCTGGGGTAGTCTTTCAGTGTTTAGGGCAGTGTAGTGGTGTTCGGGTAGTGTAGGGGGTCTTGCTGGGAGTGGTGTTCCAGGGTTTAGGGCAGTGGTGTTCGGGCAGTGTAGGGGGTCGTGCTGGGGCTGGTGTTTCAGGGTTTTGGCAGAGCAGTGGTGTTCGGGCAGTGTAGTGGGTCATGCTGGTTCTGGTTTTTCAGGGTTTAGGGTAGTGCAGTGGTGTTCGGGCAGTGTAGGGGGTCTTGCTGGGGGTGGTGTTTCAGGGTTTAGGGCAGTGGTGTTCGGGCAGTGTAGGGGGTCTTACTGCGGCTGGTGTTTCAGAGTTTAGGGCAGTGTAGTGGTGTTTGGGCAGTCGAGGTGGTCGTGCTGGGGCTGATGTTTCAGGGTTTAGTGCAGTGCAGTGGTGTTCGGGCAGTGTAGGGGGTCGTGCTGGGGGTGGTGTTTCAGGGTTTAGGGCAGTGTTGTGGTGCTCAGGCAGAGTAGGGGCTCGTGCTGGGGCTGGTGTTTCAGGGTTTAGGGCAGTGTTGTGGTGTTCGGGCAGTGTAGGGGGTCTTGCTGGGGTAGTCTTTCAGGGTTTAGGGCAGTGCAGTGGTGTTCGGGCAGTGTAGGCGATCGTGCTGGGGGTGGTGTTTCAGTGTTTAGGGCAGTGTAGTGGTGTTCGGGCAGTGTAGGGGGTCTTGCTGGGAGTGGTGTTCCAGGGTTTAGGGCAGTGGTGTTCGGGCAGTGTAGGGGGTCGTGCTGGGGCTGGTTTTTCAGGGTTTAGGGTAGTGCAGTGGTGTTCGGGTAGTGTAGGGGGTCATGCTGGGGGTGGTGTTTCAGGGTTTAGGGCAGTGGTGTTCGTGCAGTGTAGGGGGTCTTACTGCGGATGGTGTTTCAGGGTTTAGGGCAGTGTAGTGGTGTTTGGGCAGTCGAGGTGGTCGTGCTGGGGCTGATGTTTCAGGGTTTTGGCAGAGCAGTGGTGTTCGGGCAGTGTAGTGGGTCATGCTGTGTCTGGTTTTTCAGGGTTTAGGGTAGTGCAGTGGTGTTCGGGTAGTGTAGGGGGTCATGCTGGGGGTGGTGTTTCAGGGTTTAGGGCAGTGGTGTTCGTGCAGTGTAGGGGTTCTTACTGCGGATGGTGTTTCAGGGTTTAGGGCAGTGTAGTGGTGTTTGGGCAGTCGAGGTGGTCGTGCTGGGGCTGATGTTTCAGGGTTTAGTGCAGTGCAGTGGTGTACGGGCAGTGTAGGGGGTCGTGCTGGGGGTGGTGTTTCAGGGTTTAGGGCAGTGTTGTGGTGTTCAGGCAGAGTAGGGGGTCGTGCTGGGGCTGGTGTTTCAGGGTTTAGGGCAGTGTTGTGGTGTTCGGGCAGTGTAGGGGGTCGTGCTGGGGCTGGTGTTTCAAGGTTCAGGGCAGTGCAGTGGGGTTCGGGCAGTGTAGGGTGTCTCGCTGGGAGTGGAGTTTCAGATTTTAGGGCAGTGGTGTACGGGCAGTGTAGGGGGTCTCGCTGGGAGTGGTCTTTCAGATTTTAGGGCAGTGGTGTTCGGGCAGTGTAGGGGGTCTTACTGGGGGTGGTGTTTCAAGGTTTAGGGCAGGGTAGTGGTGTTCAGGCAGTGTAGGGGTTCGTGCTGGGGGTGGTGTTTCAGGGTTTAGGGCAGTGTAGTGGTGTTTGGGCAGTGTAGGGGGTCATGCTGGGGCTGGTGTTTCAGGGTTTAGGTCAGTGCAGTTGTGTTTGGGCAGTGTAGGGGGTCGTGCTGGGGCTGGTGAATCAGTGTAGGGCAGTGCACTGGTGTTCGGGCAGTGTAGGGGGTCATGCTGGTGGTGGTGTTTCAGGGTGTAGGGCACTGCACTGGTGTTAGGGCAGTGTAGGGGGTCATGCTGGGGTTGGTGTTTCAGGGTTTAAGGCAGTGCAGTGGTGTTCGGGCAGTGTAGGGGGTCTTGCTGGGGCTGGTGTTTCAGGGTTTAAGCTAGTGCAGTAGTGTTCGGGCAGTGTAGGGGGTCTTGCTGGTGCTGATGTTTCAGGCTTTAGGGCAGTGCAGTAGTGTTCGGGCAGTGTAGGGGGTCATGCTGGGGCTGGTTTTTCAGGGTTTAGTGCAGTGCAAGGTGTTCAGGCAGTGTAGTGGATCGTGCTGGGGCTGGTGTTTCAGGGTTTAGGGCAGTGCAGTGGTGTTCGGGCAGTGTAGGGGTTCGTGCTGGGGCTGGTGTTTCAGGGATTAGGGCATTGCAGTGGTGTTCGGGAAGTGTAGGGGCTTGTGCTGTGGCTGATGTTTCAGGGTTTAGTGCAGTGCAGTGGTGTTCTAGCAGTGTAGGGGGTCGTGCTGCAGCTGGTGTTTCAGGGTTTAGGGCAGTGCAGTGGTGTTCGGGCAGTGTAGGGGGTCTTGCTGGGGGTGATGTTTCAGGGTGTAGGGCAGTGGTTTTCGGGCAGTGTAGGGGGTTGTGCTGGGAGTGGTTTTTCAGGGTTTAGGGTAGTGCAGTGGTGTTCGGGCAGTGTAGGGGGTCTTGCTGGGGGTGGTGTTTCAGGGTTTAGGGCAGTGGTGTTCGTGCAGTGTAGGGGGTCTTACTGCGGATGGTGTTTCAGGGTTTAGGGCAGTGTAGTGGTGTTTGGGCAGTCGAGGTGGTCGTGCTGGGGCTGATGTTTCAGGGTTTAGTGCAGTGCAGTGGTGTTCGGGCAGTGTAGGGGGTCGTGCTGGGGGTGGTGTTTCAGGGTTTAGGGCAGTGTTGTGGTGTTCAGGCAGAGTAGGGGGTCGTGCTGGGGCTGGTGTTTCAGGGCTTAGGGCAGTGTTGTGATGTTCGGGCAGTGTAGGGGGTCGTGCTGGGGCTGGTGTTTCAAGGTTCAGGGCAGTGCAGTGGTGTTCGGGCAGTGTAGGGGGTCTTGCTGGGGGTGATGTTTCAGGGTGTAGGGCAGTGGTTTTCGGGCAGTGTAGTGGGTCATGCTGGTTCTGGTTTTTCAGGGTTTAGGGTAGTGCAGTGGTGTTCGGGCAGTGTAGGGGGTCTTGCTGGGGGTGGTGTTTCAGATTTTAGGGCAGTGGTGTACGGGCAGTGTAGGGGGTCTCGCTGGGAGTGGTCTTTCAGATTTTAGGGCAGTGGTGTTCTAGCAGTGTAGGGGGTCGTGCTGCAGCTGGTGTTTCAGGGTTTAGGGCAGTGCAGTGGTGTTCGGGCAGTGTAGGGGGTCTTGCTGGGGGTGATGTTTCAGGGTGTAGGGCAGTGGTTTTCGGGCAGTGTAGTGGGTCATGCTGGTTCTGGTTTTTCAGGGTTTAGGGTAGTGCAGTGGTGTTCGGGCAGTGTAGGGGGTCTTCCTGGGGGTGGTGTTTCAGGGTTTAGGGCAGTGGTGTTCGGGCAGTGTAGGGGGTCTTACTGCGGATGGTGTTTCAGAGTTTAGGGCAGTGTAGTGGTGTTTGGGCAGTCGAGGTGGTCGTGCTGGGGCTGATGTTTCAGGGTTTAGGGTAGTGCAGTAGTGTTCGGGCAGTGTAGGGGGTCGTGCTGGGGCTGATGTTTCAGGGATTAGTGCAGTGCAGTGGTGTTCGGGAAGTGTAGGGAGTCTTGCTGGGGTAGTGTTTCAGGGTTTAGGGCAGTGCAGTGGTGTTCGGACAGTGTAGGGGGTCAGGCTGGGGGTGGTGTTTCAGGGTTTAGGGCAGAGCAGTGGTGTTCGGGCAGTGGAGTGGGTCATGCCGGGTCTGGTGTTTCAGGGTTTAGGGTAGTGCAGTGGTGTTCGGGCAGTGTAGGGGGTCTTGCTGGGGGTGGTGTTTCAGGGTTTAGGGCAGTTGTGTTCAGGCAGTGTAGGGGGTCGTGCTGGGGATGGTGTTTCAGGGTTTAGGGCAGTGCAGTGGTGTTCGGGAAGTGTAGGGGGTCTTGCTGGGATAGTCTTTCATGGTTTAGGGCAGTGCAGTGGTGTTGGGGCAGTGTAGGGGGTCAGGCTGGGGGTGGTGTTTCAGGGTTTAGGGCAGTGTAGTGGTGTTAGGGCAGTATAGGGGGTCGTGCTGGGGGTGGTGTTTCAGGGTTTAGGGCAGTGCAGTGGTGTTCAGGCAGTGTAGGGGGTCATGCTTGGGGTAGTGTTACAGGGTGTAGGGCAGTGCAGTGGTGTTCAGGCAGTGTAGGGGGTCTTGCTGGGGTAGTCTTTCAGGGTTTAGGGCAGTGCAGTGGTGTTCAGGCAGTGTAGGGGGTCATGCTGGGGCTGGTTTCTCAGGGTTTAGGGTAGTGTAGTGGTGTTCGGGCAGTCGAGGGGGTCATGCTGGGGCTGGTGTTTCAGGGTTTAGGGTAGTGCAGTAGTGTTCGGGCAGTGTAGGGGGTCGTGCTGGGGCTGATGTTTCAGGGATTAGTGCAGTGCAGTGGTGTTCGGGCAGTGTAGGGGGTTGGGCTGGGGGTGGTGTCTCAGGGTTTAGGGCAGTTTTGTGGTGTTCGGGCAGTGTAGGGGGTCGTTCTGGGGCTGGTGTTTCAAGGTTCAGGGCTGTGCAGTGGGGTTCGGGCAGTGTAGGGGGTCTCGCTGGGAGTGGTGTTTCAGAGTGGTGTTTCAGATTTTAGGGCAGTGGTGTTCGGGCAGTGTAGGGGGTCTCGCTGGGAGTGGTGTTTCAGATTTTAGGGCAGTGGTGTTCGGGCAGTGTAGCGGGTCTTACTGGGGGTGGTGTTTCAGGGTTTAGGGCAGTGTAGTGGTGTTCAGACTGTGTAGGGGGTCGTGCTGGGGCTGGTGTTTTAGGGTTCAGGGCAGTGCAGTGGTGTTCGGGCAGTGTAGGGGTCTCGCTGGGAGTGGTGTTTCAGGGTTTAGTGCATTGCTGTTCGGGCAGTGTAGGGGGTCGTTCTGGGGCTGGTGTTTCAGGGTTTTGGGCAGAGCAGTGGTGTTCGGGCAGTGTAGGGGGTCTTACTGCGGATGGTGTTTCAGGGTTTAGGGCAGTGCAGTGGTGTTCGGGCAGTGTAGGGGGTCTTTCTGGGGTAGTCTTTCAGGGTTTAGGGCAGTGCAGTGGTGTTCGGGCAGTGTAGGCGATCGTGCTGGGGGTGGTGTTTCAGTGTTTAGGGCAGTGTAGTGGTGTTCGGGTAGTGTAGGGGGTCTTGCTGGGAGTGGTGTTCCAGGGTTTAGGGCAGTGGTGTTCGGGCAGTGTAGGGGGTCGTGCTGGGGCTGGTGTTTCAGGGTTTTGGCAGAGCAGTGGTGTTCGGGCAGTGTAGTGGGTCATGCTGGTTCTGGTTTTTCAGGGTTTAGGGTAGTGCAGTGGTGTTCGGGCAGTGTAGGGGGTCTTGCTGGGGGTGGTGTTTCAGGGTTTAGGGCAGTGGTGTTCGGGCAGTGTAGGGGGTCTTACTGCGGATGGTGTTTCAGAGTTTAGGGCAGTGTAGTGGTGTTTGGGCAGTCGAGGTGGTCGTGCTGGGGCTGATGTTTCAGGGTTTAGGGTAGTGCAGTAGTGTTCGGGCAGTGTAGGGGATCGTGCTGGGGCTGATGTTTCAGGGATTAGTGCAGTGCAGTGGTGTTCGGGAAGTGTAGGGAGTCTTGCTGGGGTAGTGTTTCAGGGTTTAGGGCAGTGCAGTGGTGTTCGGACAGTGTAGGGGGTCAGGCTGGGGGTGGTGTTTCAGGGTTTAGGGCAGAGCAGTGGTGTTCGGGCAGTGGAGTGGGTCATGCCGGGTCTGGTGTTTCAGGGTTTAGGGTAGTGCAGTGGTGTTCGGGCAGTGTAGGGGGTCTTGCTGGGGGTGGTGTTTCAGGGTTTAGGGCAGTTGTGTTCAGGCAGTGTAGGGGGTCGTGCTGGGGATGGTGTTTCAGGGTTTAGGGCAGTGCAGTGGTGTTCGGGAAGTGTAGGGGGTCTTGCTGGGGTAGTCTTTCAGGGTTTAGGGCAGTGCAGTGGTGTTTGGGCAGTGTAGGGGGTCAGGCTGGGGGTGGTGTTTCAGGGTTTAGGGCAGTGTAGTGGTGTTAGGGCAGTATAGGGGGTCGTGCTGGGGGTGGTGTTTCAGGGTTTAGGGCAGTGCAGTGGTGTTCAGGCAGTGTAGGGGGTCATGCTTGGGGTAATGTTACAGGGTGTAGGGCAGTGCAGTGGTGTTCAGGCAGTGTAGGGGGTCTTGCTGGGGTAGTCTTTCAGGGTTTAGGGCAGTGCAGTGGTGTTCAGGCAGTGTAGGGGGTCATGCTGGGGCTGGTTTCTCAGGGTTTAGGGTAGTGTAGTGGTGTTCGGGCAGTCGAGGGGGTCATGCTGGGGCTGGTGTTTCAGGGTTTAGGGTAGTGCAGTAGTGTTCGGGCAGTGTAGGGGGTCGTGCTGGGGCTGATGTTTCAGGGATTAGTGCAGTGCAGTGGTGTTCGGGCAGTGTAGGGGGTTGGGCTGGGGGTGGTGTCTCAGGGTTTAGGGCAGTGTTGTGGTGTTCGGGCAGTGTAGGGGGTCGTTCTGGGGCTGGTGTTTCAAGGTTCAGGGCTGTGCAGTGGGGTTCGGGCAGTGTAGGGGGTCTCGCTGGGAGTGGTGTTTCAGAGTGGTGTTTCAGATTTTAGGGCAGTGGTGTTCGGGCAGTGTAGGGGGTCTCGCTGGGAGTGGTGTTTCAGATTTTAGGGCAGTGGTGTTCGGGCAGTGTAGCGGGTCTTACTGGGGGTGGTGTTTCAGGGTTTAGGGCAGTGTAGTGGTGTTCACACTGTGTAGGGGGTCGTGCTGGGGCTGGTGTTTTAGGGTTCAGGGCAGTGCAGTGGTGTTCGGGCAGTGTAGGGGTCTCGCTGGGAGTGGTGTTTCAGGGTTTAGTGCATTGCTGTTCGGGCAGTGTAGGGGGTCGTGCTGGGGCTGGTGTTTCAGGGTTTTGGGCAGAGCAGTGGTGTTCGGGCAGTGTAGGGGGTCTTACTGCGGATGGTGTTTCAGGGTTTAGGGCAGTGCAGTGGTGTTCGGGCAGTGTAGGGGGTCTTTCTGGGGTAGTCTTTCAGTGTTTAGGGCAGTGTAGTGGTGTTCGGGTAGTGTAGTGGGTCTTGCTGGGAGTGGTGTTCCAGGGTTTAGGGCAGTGGTGTTCGGGCAGTGTAGGGGGTCGTGCTGGGGCTGGTGTTTCAGGGTTTTGGCAGAGCAGTGGTGTTCGGGCAGTGTAGTGGGTCATGCTGGTTCTGGTTTTTCAGGGTTTAGGGTAGTGCAGTGGTGTTCGGGCAGTGTAGGGGGTCTTGCTGGGGGTGGTGTTTCAGGGTTTAGGGCAGTGGTGTTCGGGCAGTGTAGGGGGTCTTACTGCGGCTGGTGTTTCAGAGTTTAGGGCAGTGTAGTGGTGTTTGGGCAGTCGAGGTGGTCGTGCTGGGGCTGATGTTTCAGGGTTTAGTGCAGTGCAGTGGTGTTCGGGCAGTGTAGGGGGTCGTGCTGGGGGTGGTGTTTCAGGGTTTAGGGCAGTGTTGTGGTGCTCAGGCAGAGTAGGGGCTCGTGCTGGGGCTGGTGTTTCAGGGTTTAGGGCAGTGTTGTGGTGTTCGGGCAGTGTAGGGGGTCTTGCTGGGGTAGTCTTTCAGGGTTTAGGGCAGTGCAGTGGTGTTCGGGCAGTGTAGGCGATCGTGCTGGGGGTGGTGTTTCAGTGTTTAGGGCAGTGTAGTGGTGTTCGGGCAGTGTAGGGGGTCTTGCTGGGAGTGGTGTTCCAGGGTTTAGGGCAGTGGTGTTCGGGCAGTGTAGGGGGTCGTGCTGGGGCTGGTTTTTCAGGGTTTAGGGTAGTGCAGTGGTGTTCGGGTAGTGTAGGGGGTCATGCTGGGGGTGGTGTTTCAGGGTTTAGGGCAGTGGTGTTCGTGCAGTGTAGGGGGTCTTACTGCGGATGGTGTTTCAGGGTTTAGGGCAGTGTAGTGGTGTTTGGGCAGTCGAGGTGGTCGTGCTGGGGCTGATGTTTCAGGGTTTTGGCAGAGCAGTGGTGTTCGGGCAGTGTAGTGGGTCATGCTGTGTCTGGTTTTTCAGGGTTTAGGGTAGTGCAGTGGTGTTCGGGTAGTGTAGGGGGTCATGCTGGGGGTGGTGTTTCAGGGTTTAGGGCAGTGGTGTTCGTGCAGTGTAGGGGTTCTTACTGCGGATGGTGTTTCAGGGTTTAGGGCAGTGTAGTGGTGTTTGGGCAGTCGAGGTGGTCGTGCTGGGGCTGATGTTTCAGGGTTTAGTGCAGTGCAGTGGTGTTCGGGCAGTGTAGGGGGTCGTGCTGGGGGTGGTGTTTCAGGGTTTAGGGCAGTGTTGTGGTGTTCAGGCAGAGTAGGGGGTCGTGCTGGGGCTGGTGTTTCAGGGTTTAGGGCAGTGTTGTGGTGTTCGGGCAGTGTAGGGGGTCGTGCTGGGGCTGGTGTTTCAAGGTTCAGGGCAGTGCAGTGGGGTTCGGGCAGTGTAGGGTGTCTCGCTGGGAGTGGAGTTTCAGATTTTAGGGCAGTGGTGTACGGGCAGTGTAGGGGGTCTCGCTGGGAGTGGTCTTTCAGATTTTAGGGCAGTGGTGTTCGGGCAGTGTAGGGGGTCTTACTGGGGGTGGTGTTTCAAGGTTTAGGGCAGGGTAGTGGTGTTCAGGCAGTGTAGGGGTTCGTGCTGGGGGTGGTGTTTCAGGGTTTAGGGCAGTGTAGTGGTGTTTGGGCAGTGTAGGGGGTCATGCTGGGGCTGGTGTTTCAGGGTTTAGGTCAGTGCAGTTGTGTTTGGGCAGTGTAGGGGGTCGTGCTGGGGCTGGTGAATCAGTGTAGGGCAGTGCACTGGTGTTCGGGCAGTGTAGGGGGTCATGCTGGTGGTGGTGTTTCAGGGTGTAGGGCACTGCACTGGTGTTAGGGCAGTGTAGGGGGTCATGCTGGGGTTGGTGTTTCAGGGTTTAGGGCAGTGCAGTGGTGTTCGGGCAGTGTAGGGGGTCTTGCTGGGGCTGGTGTTTCAGGGTTTAAGCTAGTGCAGTAGTGTTCGGGCAGTGTAGGGGGTCTTGCTGGTGCTGATGTTTCAGGCTTTAGGGCAGTGCAGTAGTGTTCGGGCAGTGTAGGGGGTCATGCTGGGGCTGGTTTTTCAGGGTTTAGTGCAGTGCAAGGTGTTCAGGCAGTGTAGTGGATCGTGCTGGGGCTGGTGTTTCAGGGTTTAGGGCAGTGCAGTGGTGTTCGGGCAGTGTAGGGGTTCGTGCTGGGGCTGGTGTTTCAGGGATTAGGGCATTGCAGTGGTGTTCGGGAAGTGTAGGGGCTTGTGCTGTGGCTGATGTTTCAGGGTTTAGTGCAGTGCAGTGGTGTTCTAGCAGTGTAGGGGGTCGTGCTGCAGCTGGTGTTTCAGGGTTTAGGGCAGTGCAGTGGTGTTCGGGCAGTGTAGGGGGTCTTGCTGGGGGTGATGTTTCAGGGTGTAGGGCAGTGGTTTTCGGGCAGTGTAGGGGGTTGTGCTGGGGGTGGTTTTTCAGGGTTTAGGGTAGTGCAGTGGTGTTCGGGCAGTGTAGGGGGTCTTGCTGGGGGTGGTGTTTCAGGGTTTAGGGCAGTGGTGTTCGTGCAGTGTAGGGGGTCTTACTGCCGATGGTGTTTCAGGGTTTATGGCAGTGTAGTGGTGTTTGGGCAGTCGAGGTGGTCGTGCTGGGGCTGATGTTTCAGGGTTTAGTGCAGTGCAGTGGTGTTCGGGCAGTGTAGGGGGTCGTGCTGGGGGTGGTGTTTCAGGGTTTAGGGCAGTGTTGTGGTGTTCAGGCAGAGTAGGGGGTCGTGCTGGGGCTGGTGTTTCAGGGCTTAGGGCAGTGTTGTGATGTTCGGGCAGTGTAGGGGGTCGTGCTGGGGCTGGTGTTTCAAGGTTCAGGGCAGTGCAGTGGTGTTCGGGCAGTGTAGGGGGTCTTGCTGGGGGTGATGTTTCAGGGTGTAGGGCAGTGGTTTTCGGGCAGTGTAGTGGGTCATGCTGGTTCTGGTTTTTCAGGGTTTAGGGTAGTGCAGTGGTGTTCGGGCAGTGTAGGGGGTCTTGCTGGGGGTGGTGTTTCAGATTTTAGGGCAGTGGTGTACGGGCAGTGTAGGGGGTCTCGCTGGGAGTGGTCTTTCAGATTTTAGGGCAGTGGTGTTCTAGCAGTGTAGGGGGTCGTGCTGCAGCTGGTGTTTCAGGGTTTAGGGCAGTGCAGTGGTGTTCGGGCAGTGTAGGGGGTCTTGCTGGGGGTGATGTTTCAGGGTGTAGGGCAGTGGTTTTCGGGCAGTGTAGTGGGTCATGCTGGTTCTGGTTTTTCAGGGTTTAGGGTAGTGCAGTGGTGTTCGGGCAGTGTAGGGGGTCTTGCTGGGGTGGTGTTTCAGGGTTTAGGGCAGTGGTGTTCGGGCAGTGTAGGGGGTCTTACTGCGGATGGTGTTTCAGAGTTTAGGGCAGTGTAGTGGTGTTTGGGCAGTCGAGGTGGTCGTGCTGGGGCTGATGTTTCAGGGTTTAGGGTAGTGCAGTAGTGTTCGGGCAGTGTAGGGGGTCGTGCTGGGGCTGATGTTTCAGGGATTAGTGCAGTGCAGTGGTGTTCGGGAAGTGTAGGGAGTCTTGCTGGGGTAGTGTTTCAGGGTTTAGGGCAGTGCAGTGGTGTTCGGACAGTGTAGGGGGTCAGGCTGGGGGTGGTGTTTCAGGGTTTAGGGCAGAGCAGTGGTGTTCGGGCAGTGGAGTGGGTCATGCCGGGTCTGGTGTTTCAGGGTTTAGGGTAGTGCAGTGGTGTTCGGGCAGTGTAGAGGGTCTTGCTTGGGGTGGTGTTTCAGGGTTTAGGGCAGTTGTGTTCAGGCAGTGTAGGGGGTCGTGCTGGGGATGGTGTTTCAGGGTTTAGGGCAGTGCAGTGGTGTTCGGGAAGTGTAGGGGGTCTTGCTGGGGTAGTCTTTCAGGGTTTAGGGCAGTGCAGTGGTGTTTGGGCCATGTAGGGGGTCAGGCTGGGGGTGGTGTTTCAGGGTTTAGGGCAGTGTAGTGGTGTTAGGGCAGTATAGGGGGTCGTGCTGGGGGTGGTGTTTCAGGGTTTAGGGCAGTGCAGTGGTGTTCAGGCAGTGTAGGGGGTCATGCTTGGGGTAGTGTTACAGGGTGTAGGGCAGTGTAGTGGTGTTCAGGCAGTGTAGGGGGTCTTGCTGGGGCTGGTGTTTCAGGGATTAGTGCAGTGCAGTGGTGTTCGGGCAGTGTAGGGGGTTGGGCTGGGGGTGGTGTCTCAGGGTTTAGGGCAGTGTTGTGGTGTTCGGGCAGTGTAGGGGGTCGTTCTGGGGCTGGTGTTTCAAGGTTCAGGGCTGTGCAGTGGGGTTCGGGCAGTGTAGGGGGTCTCGCTGGGAGTGGTGTTTCAGAGTGGTGTTTCAGATTTTAGGGCAGTGGTGTTCGGGCAGTGTAGGGGGTCTCGCTGGGAGTGGTGTTTCAGATTTTAGGGCAGTGGTGTTCGGGCAGTGTAGCGGGTCTTACTGGGGGTGGTGTTTCAGGGTTTAGGGCAGTGTAGTGGTGTTCAGACTGTGTAGGGGGTCGTGCTGGGGCTGGTGTTTTAGGGTTCAGGGCAGAGCAGTGGTGTTCGGGCAGTGTAGGGGTCTCGCTGGGAGTGGTGTTTCAGGGTTTAGTGCATTGCTGTTCGGGCAGTGTAGGGGGTCGTGCTGGGGCTGGTGTTTCAGGGTTTTGGGCAGAGCAGTGGTGTTCGGGCAGTGTAGGGGGTCTTACTGCGGATGGTGTTTCAGGGTTTAGGGCAGTGTAGTGGTGTTCGGGCAGTGTAGGGGGTCTTTCTGGGGTAGTCTTTCAGTGTTTAGGGCAGTGTAGTGGTGTTCGGGTAGTGTAGGGGGTCTTGCTGGGAGTGGTGTTCCAGGTTTTAGGGCAGTGGTGTTCGGGCAGTGTAGGGGGTCGTGCTGGTGCTGGTGTTTCAGGGTTTTGGCAGAGCAGTGGTGTTCGGGCAGTGTAGTGGGTCATGCTGGTTCTGGTTTTTCAGGGTTTAGGGTAGTGCAGTGGTGTTCGGGCAGTGTAGGGGGTCTTGCTGGGGGTGGTGTTTCAGGGTTTAGGGCAGTGGTGTTCGGGCAGTGTAGGGGGTCTTACTGCGGATGGTGTTTCAGAGTTTAGTGTAGTGTAGTGGTGTTTTGGCAGTCGAGGTGGTCGTGCTGGGGCTGATGTTTCAGGGTTTAGTGCAGTGCAGTGGTGTTCGGGCAGTGTAGGGGGTCGTGCTGGGGGTGGTGTTTCAGGGTTTAGGGCAGTGTTGTGGTGCTCAGGCAGAGTAGGGGCTCGTGCTGGGGCTGGTGTTTCAGGGTTTAGGGCAGTGTTGTGGTGTTCGGGCAGTGTAGGGGGTCTTGCTGGGGTAGTCTTTCAGGGTTTAGGGCAGTGCAGTGGTGTTCGGGCAGTGTAGGCGATCGTGCTGGGGGTGGTGTTTCAGTGTTTAGGGCAGTGTAGTGGTGTTCGGGCAGTGTAGGGGGTCTTGCTGGGAGTGGTGTTCCAGGGTTTAGGGCAGTGGTGTTCGGGCAGTGTAGGGGGTCGTGCTGGGGCTGGTGTTTCAGGGTTTTGGCAGAGCAGTGGTGTTCGGGCAGTGTAGTGGGTCATGCTGTGTCTGGTTTTTCAGGGTTTAGGGTAGTGCAGTGGTGTTCGGGTAGTGTAGGGGGTCATGCTGGGGGTGGTGTTTCAGGGTTTAGGGCAGTGGTGTTCGTGCAGTGTAGGGGGTCTTACTGCGGATGGTGTTTCAGGGTTTAGGGCAGTGTAGTGGTGTTTGGGCAGTCGAGGTGGTCGTGCTGGGGCTGATGTTTCAGGGTTTAGTGCAGTGCAGTGGTGTTCGGGCAGTGTAGGGGGTCGTGCTGGGGGTGGTGTTTCAGGGTTTAGGGCAGTGTTGTGGTGTTCAGGCAGAGTAGGGGGTCGTGCTGGGGCTGGTGTTTCAGGGTTTAGGGCAGTGTTGTGGTGTTCGGGCAGTGTAGGGGGTCGTGCTGGGGCTGGTGTTTCAAGGTTCAGGGCAGTGCAGTGGGGTTCGGGCAGTGTAGGGGGTCTCGCTGGGAGTGGAGTTTCAGATTTTAGGGCAGTGGTGTACGGGCAGTGTAGGGGGTCTCGCTGGGAGTGGTCTTTCAGATTTTAGGGCAGTGGTGTTCGGGCAGTGTAGGGGGTCTTACTGGGGGTGGTGTTTCAAGGTTTAGGGCAGGGTAGTGGTGTTCAGGCAGTGTAGGGGTTCGTGCTGGGGGTGGTGTTTCAGGGTTTAGGGCAGTGTAGTGGTGTTTGGGCAGTGTAGGGGGTCATGCTGGGGCTGGTGTTTCAGGGTTTAGGTCAGTGCAGTTGTGTTTGGGCAGTGTAGGGGGTCGTGCTGGGGCTGGTGAATCAGTGTAGGGCAGTGCACTGGTGTTCGGGCAGTGTAGGGGGTCATGCTGGTGGTGGTGTTTCAGGGTGAAGGGCACTGCACTGGTGTTAGGGCAGTGTAGGGGGTCATGCTGGGGTTGGTGTTTCAGGGTTTAGGGCAGTGCAGTGGTGTTCGGGCAGTGTAGGGGGTCTTGCTGGGGCTGGTGTTTCAGGGTTTAAGCTAGTGCAGTAGTGTTCGGGCAGTGTAGGGGGTCTTGCTGGTGCTGATGTTTCAGGCTTTAGGGCAGTGCAGTAGTGTTCGGGCAGTGTAGGGGGTCATGCTGGGGCTGGTTTTTCAGGGTTTAGTGCAGTGCAAGGTGTTCAGGCAGTGTAGTGGATCGTGCTGGGGCTGGTGTTTCAGGGTTTAGGGCAGTGCAGTGGTGTTCGGGCAGTGTAGGGGTTCGTGCTGGGGCTGGTGTTTCAGGGATTAGGGCATTGCAGTGGTGTTCGGGAAGTGTAGGGGCTTGTGCTGTGGCTGATGTTTCAGGGTTTAGTGCAGTGCAGTGGTGTTCTAGCAGTGTAGGGGGTCGTGCTGCAGCTGGTGTTTCAGGGTTTAGGGCAGTGCAGTGGTGTTCGGGCAGTGTAGGGGGTCTTGCTGGGGGTGATGTTTCAGGGTGTAGGGCAGTGGTTTTCGGGCAGTGTAGGGGGTTGTGCTGGGGGTGGTTTTTCGGGGTTTAGGGTAGTGCAGTGGTGTTCGGGCAGTGTAGGGGGTCTTGCTGGGGGTGGTGTTTCAGGGTTTAGGGCAGTGGTGTTCGTGCAGTGTAGGGGGTCTTACTGCGGATGGTGTTTCAGGGTTTAGGGCAGTGTAGTGGTGTTTGGGCAGTCGAGGTGGTCGTGCTGGGGCTGATGTTTCAGGGTTTAGTGCAGTGCAGTGGTGTTCGGGCAGTGTAGGGGGTTGTGCTGGGGGTGGTGTTTCAGGGTTTAGGGCAGTGTTGTGGTGTTCAGGCAGAGTAGGGGGTCGTGCTGGGGCTGGTGTTTCAGGGCTTAGGGCAGTGTTGTGATGTTCGGGCAGTGTAGGGGGTCGTGCTGGGGCTGGTGTTTCAAGGTTCAGGGCAGTGCAGTGGGGTTCGGGCAGTGTAGGGGGTCTCGCTGGGAGTGGTGTTTCAGATTTTAGGGCAGTGGTGTACGGGCAGTGTAGGGGGTCTCGCTGGGAGTGGTCTTTCAGATTTTAGGGCAGTGGTGTTCGGGCAGTGTAGGGGGTCTTACTGGGGGTGGTGTTTCAAGGTTTAGGGCAGGGTAGTGGTGTTCAGGCAGTGTAGGTGTTCGTGCTGGGGGTGGTGTTTCAGGGTTTAGGGCAGTGTAGTGGTGTTTGGGCAGTGTAGGGGGTCATGCTGGGGCTGGTGTTTCAGGGTTTAGGTCAGTGCAGTTGTGTTTGGGCAGTGTAGGGGTCGTGCTGGGGCTGGTGAATCAGTTTAGGGCAGTGCACTGGTGTTCGGGCAGTGTAGGGGGTCATGCTGGTGGTGGTGTTTCAGGGTTTAGGGCACTGCACTGGTGTTAGGGCAGTGTAGGGGGTCATGCTGGGGTTGGTGTTTCAGGGTTTAGGGCAGTGCAGTGGTGTTCGGGCAGTGTAGGGGGTCTTGCTGGTGCTGATGTTTCAGGCTTTAGGGCAGTGCAGTAGTGTTCGGGCAGTGTAGGGGGTCATGCTGGGGCTGGTTTTTCAGGGTTTAGGGCAGTGCAAGGTGTTCAGGAAGTGTAGTGGATCGTGCTGGGGCTGGTGTTTCAGGGTTTAGGGCAGTGCAGTGGTGTTCGGGCAGTGTAGGGGTTCGTGCTGGGGCTGGTGTTTCAGGGATTAGGGCATTGCAGTGGTGTTCGGGAAGTGTAGGGGCTTGTGCTGTGGCTGATGTTTCAGGGTTTAGTGCAGTGCAGTGGTGTTCTAGCAGTGTAGGGGGTCGTGCTGCAGCTGGTGTTTCAGGGTTTAGGGAAGTGCAGTGGTGTTCGGGCAGTGTAGGGGGTCTTGCTGGGGGTGATGTTTCAGGGTTTAGGGTAGTGCAGTGGTGTTTGGGCAGTGTAGGGGGTCGTGCTGGGGCTGGTGAATCAGTTTAGGGCAGTGCACTGGTGTTCGGGCAGTGTAGGGGGTCATGCTGGTGGTGGTGTTTCAGGGTTTAGGGCACTGCACTGGTGTTAGGGCAGTGTAGGGGGTCATGCTGGGGTTGGTGTTTCAGGGTTTAGGGCAGTGCAGTGGTGTTCGGGCAGTGTAGGGGGTCTTGCTGGGGCAGGTGTTTCAGGGTTTAGGCTAGTGCAGTGGTGTTCGGGCAGTGTAGGGGGTCTTGCTGGTGCTGATGTTTCAGGCTTTAGGGCAGTGCAGTGGTGTTCGGGCAGTGTAGGGGTTCGTGCTGGGGCTGGTGTTTCAGGGATTAGGGCATTGCAGTGGTGTTCAGGAAGTGTAGGGGCTTGTGCTGGGGCTGATGTTTCAGGGTTTAGTGCAGTGCAGTGGTTTTCTAGCAGTGTAGGGGGTCGTGCTGCAGCTGGTGTTTCAGGGTTTAGGGCAGTGCAGTGGTGTTCGGGCAGTGTAGGGGGTCTTGCTGGGGGTGATGTTTCAGGGTGTAGGGCAGTGGTTTTTGGGCAGTGTAGGGGGTTGTGCTGGGGGTGGTTTTTCAGGGTTTAGGGTAGTGCAGTGGTGTTCGGGCAGTGTAGGGGGTCTTGCTGGGGGTGGTGTTTCAGGGTTTAGGGCAGTGGTGTTCGTGCAGTGTAGGGGGTCTTACTGCGGATGATGTTTCAGGGTTTAGGGCAGTGTAGTGGTGTTTGGGCAGTCGAGGGGGTCGTGCTGGGGCTGATGTTTCAGGGTTTAGTGCAGTGCAGTGGTGTTCGGGCAGTGTAGGGGGTCGTGCTGGGGGTGGTGTTTCAGGGTTTAGGGCAGTGTTGTGGTGTTCAGGCAGAGTAGTGGGTCGTGCTGGGGCTGGTGTTTCAGGGTTTAGGGCAGTGTTGTGGTGTTCGGGCAGTGTAGGGGGTCGTGCTGGGGCTGGTGTTTCAAAGTTCAGGGCAGTGCAGTGGGGTTCGGGCAGTGTAGAGGGTCTCGCTGGGAGTGGTGTTTCAGATTTTAGGGCAGTGGTGTACGGGCAGTGTAGGGGGTCTCGCTGGGAGTGGTCTTTCAGATTTTAGGGCAGTGGTGTTCGGGCAGTGTAGGGGGTCTTACTGGGGGTGGTGTTTCAAGGTTTAGGGCAGGGTAGTGTTCAGGCATTGTAGGGGTTCGTGCTGGGGGTAGTGTTTCAGGGTTTAGGGCAGTGTAGTGGTGTTTGGGCAGTGTAGGGGGTCAAGCTGGGGCTGGTGTTTCAAGGTTCAGTGCAGTGCAGTGGGGTGCGGGCAGTGTAGAGGGTCTCGCTGGGAGTGGTGTTTCAGATTTTAGGGCAGTGGTGTACGGGCAGTGTAGGGGGTCTCGCTGGGAGTGGTCTTTCAGATTTTAGGGCAGTGGTGTTCGGGCAGTGTAGGGGGTCTTACTGGGGGTGGTGTTTCAAGGTTTAGGGCAGTGTAGTGGTGTTCAGGCAGTGTAGGGGTTCGTGCTGGGGGTGGTGTTTCAGGGTTTAGGGCAGTGTAGTGGTGTTTGGGCAGTGTAGGGGGTCATGCTGGGGCTGGTGTTTCAGGGTTTAGGGCAGTGCAGTTGTGTTTGGGCAGTGTAGGGGGTCGTGCTGGGGCTGGTGAATCAGTTTAGGGCAGTGCACTGGTGTTCGGGCAGTGTAGGGGGTCATGCTGGTGGTGGTGTTTCAGGGTTTAGGGCACTGCACTGGTGTTAGGTCAGTGTAGGGGGTCATGCTGGGGTTGGTGTTTCAGGGTTTAGGGCAGTGCAGTGGTGTTCGGGCAGTGTAGGGGGTCTTGCTGGTGCTGATGTTTCAGGCTTTAGGGCAGTGCAGTAGTGTTCGGGCAGTGTAGGGGGTCATGCTGGGGCTGGTTTTTCAGGGTTTAGGGCAGTGCAAGGTGTTCAGGAAGTGTAGTGGATCGTGCTGGGGCTGGTGTTTCAGGGTTTAGGGCAGTGCAGTGGTGTTCGGGCAGTGTAGGGGTTCGTGCTGGGGCTGGTGTTTCAGGGATTAGGGCATTGCAGTGGTGTTCGGGAAGTGTAGGGGCTTGTGCTGTGGCTGATGTTTCAGGGTTTAGTGCAGTGCAGTGGTGTTCTAGCAGTGTAGGGGGTCGTGCTGCAGCTGGTGTTTCAGGGTTTAGGGAAGTGCAGTGGTGTTCGGGCAGTGTAGGGGGTCTTGCTGGGGGTGATGTTTCAGGGTGTAGGGCAGTGGTTTTCGGGCAGTGTAGGGGGTTGTGCTGGGGGTGGTTTTTCAGGGTTTAGGGTAGTGCAGTGGTGTTTGGGCAGTGTAGGGGGTCGTGCTGGGGCTGGTGAATCAGTTTAGGGCAGTGCACTGGTGTTCGGGCAGTGTAGGGGGTCATGCTGGTGGTGGTGTTTCAGGGTTTAGGGCACTGCACTGGTGTTAGGGCAGTGTAGGGGGTCATGCTGGGGTTGGTGTTTCAGGGTTTAGGGCAGTGCAGTGGTGTTCGGGCAGTGTAGGGGGTCTTGCTGGGGCAGGTGTTTCAGGGTTTAGGCTAGTGCAGTGGTGTTCGGGCAGTGTAGGGGGTCTTGCTGGTGCTGATGTTTCAGGCTTTAGGGCAGTGCAGTGGTGTTCGGGCAGTGTAGGGGTTCGTGCTGGGGCTGGTGTTTCAGGGATTAGGGCATTGCAGTGGTGTTCGGGAAGTGTAGGGGCTTGTGCTGGGGCTGATGTTTCAGGGTTTAGTGCAGTGCAGTGGTTTTCTAGCAGTGTAGGGGGTCGTGCTGCAGCTGGTGTTTCAGGGTTTAGGGCAGTGCAGTGGTGTTCGGGCAGTGTAGGGGGTCTTGCTGGGGGTGATGTTTCAGGGTGTAGGGCAGTGGTGTTCGTGCAGTGTAGGGGGTCTTACTGCGGATGATGTTTCAGGGTTTAGGGCAGTGTAGTGGTGTTTGGGCAGTCGAGGGGGTCGTGCTGGGGCTGATGTTTCAGGGTTTAGTGCAGTGCAGTGGTGTTCGGGCAGTGTAGGGGGTCGTGCTGGGGGTGGTGTTTCAGGGTTTAGGGCAGTGTTGTGGTGTTCAGGCAGAGTAGTGGGTCGTGCTGGGGCTGGTGTTTCAGGGTTTAGGGCAGTGTTGTGGTGTTCGGGCAGTGTAGGGGGTCGTGCTGGGGCTGGTGTTTCAAGGTTCAGGGCAGTGCAGTGGGGTTCGGGCAGTGTAGAGGGTCTCGCTGGGAGTGGTGTTTCAGATTTTAGGGCAGTGGTGTACGGGCAGTGTAGGGGGTCTCGCTGGGAGTGGTCTTTCAGATTTTAGGGCAGTGGTGTTCGGGCAGTGTAGGGGGTCTTACTGGGGGTGGTGTTTCAAGGTTTAGGGCAGGGTAGTGTTCAGGCATTGTAGGGGTTCGTGCTGGGGCTGGTGTTTCAGGGATTAGGGCATTGCAGTGGTGTTCGGGAAGTGTAGGGGCTTGTGCTGTGGCTGATGTTTCAGGGTTTAGTGCAGTGCAGTGGTGTTCTAGCAGTGTAGGGGGTCGTGCTGCAGCTGGTGTTTCAGGGTTTAGGGAAGTGCAGTGGTGTTCGGGCAGTGTAGGGGGTCTTGCTGGGGGTGATGTTTCAGGGTGTAGGGCAGTGGTTTTCGGGCAGTGTAGGGGGTTGTGCTGGGGGTGGTTTTTCAGGGTTTAGGGTAGTGCAGTGGTGTTTGGGCAGTGTAGGGGGTCGTGCTGGGGCTGGTGAATCAGTTTAGGGCAGTGCACTGGTGTTCGGGCAGTGTAGGGGGTCATGCTGGTGGTGGTGTTTCAGGGTTTAGGGCACTGCACTGGTGTTAGGGCAGTGTAGGGGGTCATGCTGGGGTTGGTGTTTCAGGGTTTAGGGCAGTGCAGTGGTGTTCGGGCAGTGTAGGGGGTCTTGCAGGGGCAGGTGTTTCAGGGTTTAGGCTAGTGCAGTGGTGTTCGGGCAGTGTAGGGGGTCTTGCTGGTGCTGATGTTTCAGGCTTTAGGGCAGTGCAGTGGTGTTCGGGCAGTGTAGGGGTTCGTGCTGGGGCTGGTGTTTCAGGGATTAGGGCATTGCAGTGGTGTTCGGGAAGTGTAGGGGCTTGTGCTGGGGCTGATGTTTCAGGGTTTAGTGCAGTGCAGTGGTTTTCTAGCAGTGTAGGGGGTCGTGCTGCAGCTGGTGTTTCAGGGTTTAGGGCAGTGCAGTGGTGTTCGGGCAGTGTAGGGGGTCTTGCTGGGGGTGATGTTTCAGGGTGTAGGGCAGTGGTTTTTGGGCAGTGTAGGGGGTTGTGCTGGGGGTGGTTTTTCAGGGTTTAGGGTAGTGCAGTGGTGTTCGGGCAGTGTAGGGGGTCTTGCTGGGGGTGGTGTTTCAGGGTTTAGGGCAGTGGTGTTCGTGCAGTGTAGGGGGTCTTACTGCGGATGATGTTTCAGGGTTTAGGGCAGTGTAGTGGTGTTTGGGCAGTCGAGGGGGTCGTGCTGGGGCTGATGTTTCAGGGTTTAGTGCAGTGCAGTGGTGTTCGGGCAGTGTAGGGGGTCGTGCTGGGGGTGGTGTTTCAGGGTTTAGGGCAGTGTTGTGGTGTTCAGGCAGAGTAGTGGGTCGTGCTGGGGCTGGTGTTTCAGGGTTTAGGGCAGTGTTGTGGTGTTCGGGCAGTGTAGGGGGTCGTGCTGGGGCTGGTGTTTCAAGGTTCAGGGCAGTGCAGTGGGGTTCGGGCAGTGTAGAGGGTCTCGCTGGGAGTGGTGTTTCAGATTTTAGGGCAGTGGTGTACGGGCAGTGTAGGGGGTCTCGCTGGGAGTGGTCTTTCAGATTTTAGGGCAGTGGTGTTCGGGCAGTGTAGGGGGTCTTACTGGGGGTGGTGTTTCAAGGTTTAGGGCAGGGTAGTGTTCAGGCATTGTAGGGGTTCGTGCTGGGGGTGGTGTTTCAGGGTTTAGGGCAGTGTAGTGGTGTTTGGGCAGTGTAGGGGGTCAAGCTGGGGCTGGTGTTTCAAGGTTCAGGGCAGTGCAGTGGGGTGCGGGCAGTGTAGAGGGTCTCGCTGGGAGTGGTGTTTCAGATTTTAGGGCAGTGGTGTACGGGCAGTGTAGGGGGTCTCGCTGGGAGTGGTCTTTCAGATTTTAGGGCAGTGGTGTTCGGGCAGTGTAGGGGGTCTTACTGGGGGTGGTGTTTCAAGGTTTAGGGCAGTGTAGTGGTGTTCAGGCAGTGTAGGGGTTCGTGCTGGGGGTGGTGTTTCAGGGTTTAGGGCAGTGTAGTGGTGTTTGGGCAGTGTAGGGGGTCATGCTGGGGCTGATGTTTCAGGGTTTAGGGCAGTGCAGTTGTGTTTGGGCAGTGTAGGGGGTCGTGCTGGGGCTGGTGAATCAGTTTAGGGCAGTGCACTGGTGTTCGGGCAGTGTAGGGGGTCATGCTGGTGGTGGTGTTTCAGGGTTTAGGGCACTGCACTGGTGTTAGGTCAGTGTAGGGGGTCATGCTGGGGTTGGTGTTTCAGGGTTTAGGGCAGTGCAGTGGTGTTCGGGCAGTGTAGGGGGTCTTGCTGGGGCAGGTGTTTCAGGGTTTAGGCTAGTGCAGTGGTGTTTGGGCAGTGTAGGGGGTCTTGCTGGTGCTGATGTTTCAGGCTTTAGGGCAGTGCAGTAGTGTTCAGGCAGTGTAGGGGGTCATGCTGGGGCTGGTTTTTCAGGGTTTAGGGCAGTGCAAGGTGTTCAGGCAGTGTAGTGGATCGTGCTGGGGCTGGTGTTTCAGCGTTTAGGGCAGTGCAGTGGTGTTCGGGCAGTGTAGGGGTTCATGCTGGGGCTGGTGTTTCAGGGATTAGGGCATTGCAGTGGTGTTCGGGAAGTGTAGGGGCTTGTGCTGGGGCTGATGTTTCCGGGTTTAGTGCAGTGCAGTGGTTTTCTAGCAGTGTAGGGGATCGTGCTGCAGCTGGTGTTTTAGGGTTTAGGGCAGTGCAGTGGTGTTCGGGCAGTGTAGGGGGTCTTGCTGGGGTGATGTTTCAGGGTGTAGGGCAGTGGTTTTTGGGCAGTGTAGGGGGTTGTGCTGGGGTGGTTTTTCAGGGCTTAGGGTAGTGCAGTGGTGTTCGGGCAGTGTAGGGGGTCTTGCTGGGGGTGGTGTTTCAGGGTTTAGGGCAGTGGTGTTCGTGCAGTGTAGGGGGTCTTACTGCGGATGGTGTTTCAGGGTTTAGGGCAGTGTAGTGGTGTTTGGGCAGTCGAGGTGGTCGTGCTGGGGCTGATGTTTCAGGGTTTAGTGCAGTGCAGTGGTGTTCGGGCAGTGTAGGGGGTCGTGCTGGGGGTGGTGTTTCAGGGTTTAGGGTAGTGTTGTGGTGTTCAGGCAGAGTAGTGGGTCGTGCTGGGGCTGGTGTTTCAGGGTTTAGGGCAGTGTTGTGGTGTTCGGGCAGTGTAGGGGGTCGTGCTGGGGCTGGTGTTTCAAGGTTCAGGGCAGTGCAGTGGCGTTCGGGCAGTGTAGAGGGTCTCGCTGGGAGTGGTGTTTCAGATTTTAGGGCAGTGGTGTACGGGCAGTGTAGGGGGTCTCGCTGGGAGTGGTCTTTCAGATTTTAGGGCAGTGGTGTTCGGGCAGTGTAGGGGGTCTTACTGGGGGTGGTGTTTCAAGGTTTAGGGCAGGGTAGTGTTCAGGCATTGTAGGGGTTCGTGCTGGGGGTGGTGTTTCAGGGTTTAGGGCAGTGTAGTGGTGTATGGGCAGTGTAGGGGGTCATGCTGGGGCTGGTGTTTCAGGGTTTAGGGCAGTGCAGTTGTGTTTGGGCAGAGTAGGGGGTCGTGCTAGGGCTGGTGAATCAGTTTAGGGCAGTGCACTGGTGTTCGGGCAGTGTAGGGGCTCATGCTGGTGGTGGTGTTTCAGGGTTTAGGGCACTGCACTGGTGTTAGGGCAGTGTAGGGGGTCATGCTGGGGTTGGTGTTTCAGGGTTTAGGGCAGTGCAGTGGTGTTCGGGCAGTGTAGGGGTCTTGCTGGGGCAGGTGTTTCAGGGTTTCGGCTAGTGCAGTGGTGTTCGGGCAGTGTAGGGGGTCTTGCTGGTGCTGATGTTTCAGGCTTTAGGGCAGTGCAGTAGTGTTCGGGCAGTGTAGGGGGTCATGCTGGGGCTGGTTTTTCAGGGTTTAGGGCAGTGCAAGGTGTTCAGGCAGTGTAGTGGATCATGCTGGGGCTGGTGTTTCAGGGTTTAGGGCAGTGCAGTGGTGTTCGGGCAGTGTAGGGGTTCGTGCTGGGGCTGGTGTTTCAGGGATTAGGGCATTGCAGTGGTGTTCGGGAAGTATAGGGACTTGTGCTGGAGCTGATGTTTCAGGGTTTAGTGCAGTGCAGTGGTGTTCTAGCAGTATAGGGGGTCTTGCTGGGGGTGATGTTTCAGGGTGTAGGGCAGTGGTTTTCGGGCAGTGTAGGGGGCTGTGCTGGGGGTGGTGTTTCAGGGTTTAGGGCAGTGGTGTTCGTGCAGTGTAGGGGGTCTTACTGCGGATGGTGTTTCAGGGTTTAGGGCAGTGTAGTGGTATTTGGGCAGTCGAGGTGGTCGTGCTGGGGCTCATGTTTCAGGGTTTAGTGCAGTGCAGTGGGGTGCGGGCAGTGTAGAGGGTCTCGCTGGGAGTGGTGTTTCAGATTTTAGGGCAGTGGTGTACGGGCAGTGTAGGGGGTCTCGCTGGGAGTGGTCTTTCAGATTTTAGGGCAGTGGTGTTCGGGCAGTGTAGGGGGTCTTACTGGGGGTGGTGTTTCAAGGTTTAGGGCAGGGTAGTGTTCAGGCATTGTAGGGGTTCGTGCTGGGGGTGGTGTTTCAGGGTTTAGGGCAGTGTAGTGGTGTTTGGGCAGTGTAGGGGGTCATGCTGGGGCTGGTGTTTCAGGGTTTAGGGCAGTGCAGTTGTGTTTGGGCAGAGTAGGGGGTCGTGCTAGGGCTGGTGAATCAGTTTAGGGCAGTGCACTGGTGTTCGGGCAGTGTAGGGGGTCATGCTGGTGGTGGTGTTTCAGGGTTTAGGGCACTGCACTGGTGTTAGGGCAGTGTAGGGGGTCATGCTGGGGTTGGTGTTTCAGGGTTTATGGCAGTGCAGTGGTGTTCGGGCAGTGTAGGGGGTCTTGCTGGGGCAGGTGTTTCAGGGTTTCGGCTAGTGCAGTGGTGTTCGGGCAGTGTAGGGGGTCTTGCTGGTGCTGATGTTTCAGACTTTAGGGCAGTGCAGTAGTGTTCGGGCAGTGTAGGGGGTCATGCTGGGGCTGGTTTTTCAGGGTTTAGGGCAGTGCAAGGTGTTCAGGCAGTGTAGTGGATCGTGCTGGGGCTGGTGTTTCAGGGTTTAGGGCAGTGCAGTGGTGTTCGGGCAGTGTAGGGGTTCGTGCTGGGGCTGGTGTTTCAGGGATTAGGGCATTGCAGTGGTGTTCGGGAAGTGTAGGGACTTGTGCTGGGGCTGATGTTTCAGGGTTTAGTGCAGTGCAGTGGTGTTCTAGCAGTGTAGGGGGTCTTGCTGGGGGTGATGTTTCAGGGTGTAGGGCAGTGGTTTTCGGGCAGTGTAGGGGGTTGTGCTGGGGTGGTTTTTCAGGGTTTAAGGTAGTGCAGTGGTGTTCGGGCAGTGTAGGGGGTCTTGCTGGGGGTGGTGTTTCAGGGTTTAGGGCAGTGGTGTTCGTGCAGTGTAGGGGGTCTTACTGTGGATGGTGTTTCAGGGTTTAGGGCAGTGTAGTGGTATTTGGGCAGTCGAGGTGGTCGTGCTGGGGCTCATGTTTCAGGGTTTAGTGCAGTGCAGTGGTGTTCGGGCAGTGTAGTGGGTCGTGCTGGGGGTGGTGTTTCAGGGTTTAGGGCAGTGTTGTGGTGTTCAGGTAGAGTAGTGGGTCGTGCTGTGGCTGGTGTTTCAGGGTTTAGTGCAGTGTTGTGGTGTTCGGGCAGTGTAGGGGGTCGTGCTGGGGCTGGTGTTTCAAGGATCAGGGCAGTGCAGTGGGGTTCGGGCAGTGTAGAGGGTCTTGCTGGGAGTGGTGTTTCAGATTTTAGGGCAGTGGTGTACGGGCAGTGTAAGGGGTCTCGCTGGGATTGGTCATTCAGAATTTAGGGCAGTGGTGTTCGGGCAGTGTAGGGGGTCTTACTGGGGGTGGTGTTTCAAGGTTTAGGGCAGGGTAGTGGTGTTCAGGCAGTGTAGGGGTTTCTGCTGGGGGTGGTGTTTCAGGGTTTAGGGCAGTGTAGTGGTGTTTGGGCAGTGTAGGGGGTCATGCTGGGGCTGGTGTTTCAGGGTTTAGGGCAGTGCAGTTGTGTTTGGGCAGTGTAGGGGGTCGTGCTGGGGCTGGTGAATCAGTTTAGGGCAGTGCACTGGTGTTCGGGCAGTGTAGGGGGTCATGCTGGTGGTGGTGTTTCAGGGTTTAGGGCACTGCACTGGTGTTAGGGCAGTGTAGGGGGTCATGCTGGGGGTGGTGTTTCAGGGTTCAGGGCAGTGCAGTGGTGTTCGTGCAGTGTAGGGGGTCTTGCTGGGGCAGGTGTTTCAGGGTTTAGGCTAGTGCAGTGGTGTTCGGGCAGTGTAGGGGGTCTTGCTGGTGCTGATGTTTCAGGCTTTAGGGCAGTGCAGTAGTGTTCGGGCAGTGTAGGGGTCATGCTGGGGCTGGTTTTTCAGGGTTTAGGGCAGTGCAAGGTTTTCAGGCAGTGTAGTGGATCGTGCTGGGGCTGCTGTTTCAGGGTTTAGGGCAGTGCAGTGGTGTTCGGGCAGTGTAGGGGTTCGTGCTGGGGCTGGTGTTTCAGGGATTAGGGCATTGCAGTGGTGTTCGGGAAGTGTAGGGGCTTGTGCTGGGGCTGATGTTTCAGGGTTTAGTGCAGTCTAGTGGTGTTCTAGCAGTGTAGGGGGTCGTGCTACAGCTGGTGTTTCAGGGTTTAGGGCAGTGCAGTGGTGTTCGGGCAGTGTAGGGGGTCTTGCTGGGGGTGATGTTTCAGGGTATAGGGCAGTGGTTTTCGGGCTGTGTAGGGGGTTGTGCTGGGGGTGGTGTTTTAGGGTTTAGGGCAGTGCAGTGGTGTTCGGACAGTGTAGGGGGCCGTGCTGGGGCTGGTGTTTCAGTGTTTTGGGCAGAGCATTGGTGTTCGGGCAGTTTAGGGGGTCAGGCTGGGGCTGGTGTATCAGGGTTCAGGGCAGTGCAGTGGTGTTCGGACAGTGTAGGGGGTCTTGCTGGGAGTGGTGTTTCAGGGTTTAGGGCAGTGGTGTTCTGGCAGTGTATGGGGTCGTGCTGGGGCTGGTGTTTCAGGGTTTTGGGCAGGGCAGTGGTGTTCGGGCAGTGTAGTGGGTCATGCTGGGTCTGGTGTTTCTGGGTTTAGGGTAGTGCAGTGGTGTTCGGGCAGTGTAGGGGGTCTTGCTGGGGGTGGTGTTTCAGGGTTTATGGCAGTGGTGTTCGGGCAGTGTAGGGGGTCCTGCTGGGTCTGATGTTTCAGGGTTTAGGGTAGTGCAGTGGTGTTCGGGCAGTGTAGGGGGTCTTGCTGGGAATGATGTTTCTTGGTGTATGGCAGTGGTTTTCGGGCAGTGGAGTGGGTCATGCTGGGTCTGGTGTTTCAGGGTTTAGGGTAGTGCAGTGGTGCTCGGGCAGTGTAGGGGGTCTTGCTGGGAATGATGTTTCTTGGTGTACGGCAGTGGTTTTCGGGCAGTGTAGGGGGTTGTGCTGGGGGAGGTGTTTTAGGGTTTAGGGCAGTGCAGTGGTGTTCAGACAGTGTAGGGGGCCGAGTTGGGGCTGGTGTTTCATGGTTTTGGGCAGAGCATTGGTGTTCGGGCAGTGTAGGGGGTCGTGCTGGGGCTGGTGTTTTAGGGTTTGGGGCAGTGCAGTGGTGTTCGGGCAGTGTAGGGGTTCGTGCTGGGGCTGGTGTTTCAGGGATTAGGGCATTGCAGTGGTGTTCGGGAAGTGTAGGGGCTTGTGCTGGGGCTGATGTTTCAGGGTTTAGTGCAGTCTAGTGGTGTTCTAGCAGTGTAGGGGGGTCGTGCTGCAGCTGGTGTTTCAGGGTTTAGGGCAGTGGTGTTCGTGCAGTGTAGGGGGTCTTACTGCGGATGGTGTTTCAGGGTTTAGGGCAGTGTAGTGGTATTTGGGCAGTCGAGGTGGACGTGCTGGGGCTCATGTTTCAGGGTTTAGTGCAGTGCAGTGGTGTTCGGGCAGTGTAGGGGGTCGTGCTGGGGGTGGTGTTTCAGGGTTTAGGGCAGTGTTGTGGTGTTCAGGCAGTGTAGGGGGTCGTGCTGGGGCTGGTGTTTCAAGGATCAGGGCAGTGCAGTGGGGTTCGGGCAGTGTAGAGGGTCTTGCTGGGAGTGGTGTTTCAGATTTTAGGGCAGTGGTGTCCGGGCAGTGTAAGGGGTCTCGCTGGGATTGGTCATTCAGAATTTAGGGCAGTGGTGTACGGGCAGTGTGGGGGTCTTACTGGGGGTGGTGTTTCAAGGTTTAGGGCAGGGTAGTGGTGTTCAGGCAGTGTAGGGGTTCGTACTGGGGGTGGTGTTTCAGGGTTTAGGGCAGTGTAGTGGTGTTTGGGCAGTGTAGGGGGTCATGCTGGGGCTGGTGTTTCAGGGTTTAGGGCAGTGCAGTTGTATTTGGGCAGTGTAGGGGGTCGTGCTGGGGCTGGTGAATCAGTTTAGGGCAGTGCACTGGTGTTCGGGCAGTGTAGGGGGTCATGCTGGTGGTGGTGTTTCAGGGTTTAGGGCACTGCACTGGTGTTAGGGCAGTGTAGGGGGTCATGCTGGGGGTGGTGTTTCAGGGTTTAGGGCAGTGCAGTGGTGTTCGTGCAGTGTAGGGGGTCTTGCTGGGGCAGGTGTTTCAGGGTTTAGGCTAGTGCAGTGGTGTTCGGGCAGTGTAGGGGGTCTTGCTGGTGCTGATGTTTCAGGCTTTAGGGCAGTGCAGTAGTGTTCGGGCAGTGTAGGGGGTCATGCTGGGGCTGGTTTTTCAGGGTTTAGGGCAGTGCAAGGTTTTCAGGCAGTGTAGTGGATCGTGCTGGGGCTGCTGTTTCAGGGTTTAGGGCAGTGCAGTGGTGTTCGGGCAGTGTAGGGGTTCGTGCTGGGGCTGGTGTTTCAGGGATTAGGGCATTGCAGTCGTGTTCGGGAAGTGTAGGGGCTTGTGCTGGGGCTGATGTTTCAGGGTTTAGTGCAGTCTAGTGGTGTTCTAGCAGTGTAGGGGGTCGCGCTGCAGCTGGTGTTTCAGGGTTTAGGGCAGTGCAGTGGTGTTCGGGCAGTGTAGGGGGTCTTGCTGGGGGTGATGTTTCAGGGTGTAGGGCAGTGGTTTTCGGGCTGTGTAGGGGGTCTTGCTGGGGGTGATGTTTCAGGGTGTAGGGCAGTGGTGTTCGTGCAGTGTAGGGGGTCTTACTGCGGATGATGTTTCAGGGTTTAGGGCAGTGTAGTGGTGTTTGGGCAGTCGAGGGGGTCGTGCTGGGGCTGATGTTTCAGGGTTTAGTGCAGTGCAGTGGTGTTCGGGCAGTGTAGGGGGTCGTGCTGGGGGTGGTGTTTCAGGGTTTAGGGCAGTGTTGTGGTGTTCAGGCAGAGTAGTGGGTCGTGCTGGGGCTGGTGTTTCAGGGTTTAGGGCAGTGTTGTGGTGTTCGGGCAGTGTAGGGGGTCGTGCTGGGGCTGGTGTTTCAAGGTTCAGGGCAGTGCAGTGGGGTTCGGGCAGTGTAGAGGGTCTCGCTGGGAGTGGTGTTTCAGATTTTAGGGCAGTGGTGTACGGGCAGTGTAGGGGGTCTCGCTGGGAGTGGTCTTTCAGATTTTAGGGCAGTGGTGTTCGGGCAGTGTAGGGGGTCTTACTGGGGGTGGTGTTTCAAGGTTTAGGGCAGGGTAGTGTTCAGGCATTGTAGGGGTTCGTGCTGGGGCTGGTGTTTCAGGGATTAGGGCATTGCAGTGGTGTTCGGGAAGTGTAGGGGCTTGTGCTGTGGCTGATGTTTCAGGGTTTAGTGCAGTGCAGTGGTGTTCTAGCAGTGTAGGGGGTCGTGCTGCAGCTGGTGTTTCAGGGTTTAGGGAAGTGCAGTGGTGTTCGGGCAGTGTAGGGGGTCTTGCTGGGGGTGATGTTTCAGGGTGTAGGGCAGTGGTTTTCGGGCAGTGTAGGGGGTTGTGCTGGGGGTGGTTTTTCAGGGTTTAGGGTAGTGCAGTGGTGTTTGGGCAGTGTAGGGGGTCGTGCTGGGGCTGGTGAATCAGTTTAGGGCAGTGCACTGGTGTTCGGGCAGTGTAGGGGGTCATGCTGGTGGTGGTGTTTCAGGGTTTAGGGCACTGCACTGGTGTTAGGGCAGTGTAGGGGGTCATGCTGGGGTTGGTGTTTCAGGGTTTAGGGCAGTGCAGTGGTGTTCGGGCAGTGTAGGGGGTCTTGCTGGGGCAGGTGTTTCAGGGTTTAGGCTAGTGCAGTGGTGTTCGGGCAGTGTAGGGGGTCTTGCTGGTGCTGATGTTTCAGGCTTTAGGGCAGTGCAGTGGTGTTCGGGCAGTGTAGGGGTTCGTGCTGGGGCTGGTGTTTCAGGGATTAGGGCATTGCAGTGGTGTTCGGGAAGTGTAGGGGCTTGTGCTGGGGCTGATGTTTCAGGGTTTAGTGCAGTGCAGTGGTTTTCTAGCAGTGTAGGGGGTCGTGCTGCAGCTGGTGTTTCAGGGTTTAGGGCAGTGCAGTGGTGTTCGGGCAGTGTAGGGGGTCTTGCTGGGGGTGATGTTTCAGGGTGTAGGGCAGTGGTTTTTGGGCAGTGTAGGGGGTTGTGCTGGGGGTGGTTTTTCAGGGTTTAGGGTTGTGCAGTGGTGTTCGGGCAGTGTAGGGGGTCTTGCTGGGGGTGGTGTTTCAGGGTTTAGGGCAGTGGTGTTCGTGCAGTGTAGGGGGTCTTACTGCGGATGATGTTTCAGGGTTTAGGGCAGTGTAGTGGTGTTTGGGCAGTCGAGGGGGTCGTGCTGGGGCTGATGTTTCAGGGTTTAGTGCAGTGCAGTGGTGTTCGGGCAGTGTAGGGGGTCGTGCTGGGGGTGGTGTTTCAGGGTTTAGGGCAGTGTTGTGGTGTTCAGGCAGAGTAGTGGGTCGTGCTGGGGCTGGTGTTTCAGGGTTTAGGGCAGTGTTGTGGTGTTCGGGCAGTGTAGGGGGTCGTGCTGGGGCTGGTGTTTCAAGGTTCAGGGCAGTGCAGTGGGGTTCGGGCAGTGTAGAGGGTCTCGCTGGGAGTGGTGTTTCAGATTTTAGGGCAGTGGTGTACGGGCAGTGTAGGGGGTCTCGCTGGGAGTGGTCTTTCAGATTTTAGGGCAGTGGTGTTCGGGCAGTGTAGGGGGTCTTACTGGGGGTGGTGTTTCAAGGTTTAGGGCAGGGTAGTGTTCAGGCATTGTAGGGGTTCGTGCTGGGGGTGGTGTTTCAGGGTTTAGGGCAGTGTAGTGGTGTTTGGGCAGTGTAGGGGGTCAAGCTGGGGCTGGTGTTTCAAGGTTCAGGGCAGTGCAGTGGGGTGCGGGCAGTGTAGAGGGTCTCGCTGGGAGTGGTGTTTCAGATTTTAGGGCAGTGGTGTACGGGCAGTGTAGGGGGTCTCGCTGGGAGTGGTCTTTCAGATTTTAGGGCAGTGGTGTTCGGGCAGTGTAGGGGGTCTTACTGGGGGTGGTGTTTCAAGGTTTAGGGCAGTGTAGTGGTGTTCAGGCAGTGTAGGGGTTCGTGCTGGGGGTGGTGTTTCAGGGTTTAGGGCAGTGTAGTGGTGTTTGGGCAGTGTAGGGGGTCATGCTGGGGCTGGTGTTTCAGGGTTTAGGGCAGTGCAGTTGTGTTTGGGCAGTGTAGGGGGTCGTGCTGGGGCTGGTGAATCAGTTTAGGGCAGTGCACTGGTGTTCGGGCAGTGTAGGGGGTCATGCTGGTGGTGGTGTTTCAGGGTTTAGGGCACTGCACTGGTGTTAGGTCAGTGTAGGGGGTCATGCTGGGGTTGGTGTTTCAGGGTTTAGGGCAGTGCAGTGGTGTTCGGGCAGTGTAGGGGGTCTTGCTGGGGCAGGTGTTTCAGGGTTTAGGCTAGTGCAGTGGTGTTTGGGCAGTGTAGGGGGTCTTGCTGGTGCTGATGTTTCAGGCTTTAGGGCAGTGCAGTAGTGTTCAGGCAGTGTAGGGGGTCATGCTGGGGCTGGTTTTTCAGGGTTTAGGGCAGTGCAAGGTGTTCAGGCAGTGTAGTGGATCGTGCTGGGGCTGGTGTTTCAGCGTTTAGGGCAGTGCAGTGGTGTTCGGGCAGTGTAGGGGTTCATGCTGGGGCTGGTGTTTCAGGGATTAGGGCATTGCAGTGGTGTTCGGGAAGTGTAGGGGCTTGTGCTGGGGCTGATGTTTCCGGGTTTAGTGCAGTGCAGTGGTTTTCTAGCAGTGTAGGGGATCGTGCTGCAGCTGGTGTTTTAGGGTTTAGGGCAGTTGTAGGAGAGTAGGGTCTGCTATCCTATGGTCACCCCAAATTTTTGCTTTTTGCTTCACTGGTTTTTGACATATTGAGGCTGTGGGCCTGCCAATCAGACCCCCAGCCTGCTGTTCTCTCTACTAAATTAAAACTATGCACCCTAGGTGCATAACCAATTGGAAGTGGATCACCCTGTCAGCCCCTGTACCAGTGTACACTAGGTACCCAGGGCATTGGTGTACCCAAGGCCTGCCAGGGGCTGCAGCATGTATTATGCCACCCCAGGCTTGGCCTAACAATCTGACACAACTGGCTGATCACTCAGCTGGGGTAAGTTGGTGTAATCACCTCTTACTTAGGTGTAGTATACCTATACCTAACCTTAAATGGGACACCTGGTAACCTATAAGTCACTCCTATGGCAGGCCTTAACAATCCTGAAGGCAGAGTGCTTGGTTCCATGTGAGATGGTGCTCTGGCATGAGCTGAGCCTGTCTGCAGTGGTCGGAACAACTTCCTTCTACTGTTTCCAGATATCGTCATACCATATACTCTTAAGTGCATTATGAACCTCGCGGTTAAATGCTATCTTTGGTTTGGCTTTATCAAAACATGTCGAGTAAGGTGTCATACGAATTGGAATACTAACCCCTCGCCAATTCTGGCGACGGGGTTAGCATTCCACCCTTCTAGAGGGACACGACATGTACAGTACCTGAAACCCGGGTAAAATCAGACATAGCCTCAGCTCCACAAAATGGATGCTGCCACCACAGACACAAGTCTGCCCTCCTGCTGCTGGGAGTCCTTCCAGCTTGGGAGGTGTGGACAAAGGGTTTCCTGCCAGGGGAGGTGCATGCACCACCCCAGACAGGATTTTGTGTATTGGTCAGGTAGGGCTTGAAAGAAACCAGACATGCCTGTGGCTCACAAGGAGCCTCGGTGCATATGCCAGTTCAAACCGGTCCTGGGGCACACCAGTCCCGGGCCTGGGGCGAGCTGGACAAAGGATTGGGGGTGTAACCACCCCCCTTCCTGGTCCCACCCATAGGGAGGGACCTAGCAGGTAGTCCGGCCCCTAGAATCCGAATAAAGGTAGGAGCTGTGTCCTAAGACTTCAGACATCCTGGAATCAACTTGAAACTAAGAAGAAGACGGGAACTTCGACATTCTGCTGCACAGAAGACTGAAGAAAATCTCCCCTGTGGTCAGGGAGTGACCACCTTGCTAACGCAAGCACCATCCAGCGAATCACCGTCTGCTTTGCCGCCGCCTCCCGCCGGAGCCCGAGCCCAGAGACTGACAAGACCTGGACCTCCAGACCTCTCACCGCCCGATCCACAGTCCCTGAAAAGAGGAGACCCGTGGAGGCACCGAGACACGTGGAGCCAGCCATCTTGGAACGACTACGACAAGCTGACCAGTGCAACAACCGAGGCTCCCTCCAAGTTGTGCTTTGGGTCCTGAGAAGCCCAACCCTCGAGCAGCATCTGCACCAAAGGTGAGCCCTCCAGCATCTCCACGATCTGCGTGGGGCCCTTCTGCATTTTGCCACTCGACGCGCCTAACCGGTTGCTGGCCCGCTGGCTAGTGGCCATCTTGGCGACGAAATCTACGACAAACACCGCTGGTCTGGTTGCTCCAGACTGGCCCTTGCTCCCCTCCAAAGGAGCAATCCCTCTGACCTTGCTGGTCAGAACCAACAGCTGATTTCCGAATCCTCCTGCAATTGCTTTTGCCAAGGCTTGTTTGCTTCGATCAAGTCGCCGACACCGCCGACAGCGAGAGCCTGCGTGGGACAGCTCGTGAGCCGACTCCTGGACGTCGTCGACCTTCAGGGACCACGTGGCTGCGGAGACAAGCTACCCCTCATCACCTGTTTGCACCCGACATCGCCTGGTACCCACCTGGTGCCACGCTGGTCACTGGCTAGTGACTGTGAACACTGTCCCCTCTGCTTACAGGTCTTCAACATCTCCGATCCACTCTTGGATCCACTGCATCTCTTCCCGACCGACCGCCTGCAGCATCTTTGTCCCAGGCTCAACGGAACAGATAGAAGAAACCCGACGCACTTTGAGGCCTATGCACCCGCTTCCTGTGGGTGAGGTAAAGCTGGTACTCCGGTGCCCATGTGTAGTAATACATCTCTAGTGCCTGTGTTCCAAATCTTAAGTTCCTAGGTCATCCGGAAGATTCCTTTTGCAGTAACTTTGTACTTTTTACGCACCCATTGAAACCTATGGGAGCACGCGTGTGACTATTTGCTCTGCACACGCCACCCGTGGACCTCCTGGTCACTAACTGACGTTAGCTCCTCGTAGGCCCAGCGATTCTAGAGGCCCTAGGCCTTTTCCCTTTTCTGTTCGTGGTACTTATACCACTATTTTAGTATATGGTTCGAGTGGCCACCAGGGCCTATCCATATAAAGTGCAACTTCTGTGTATTCTGTGATAATCTTGTTTGACGATTTGTGCTCCTGTGCTCATAAAGAGACTAGGGGTTACTTTGAGAAATAAATACATATATATTTTGAATATATATCTGTGTGGTGTCCTTTCATTGGTATAAAAGGGGGTTACTATTGGTAAAACAGCTTGCTTAACACGCCTCACGAGTTTAGCCTCAAAGACTGCTTAGCCTACGCTACCACTAGGGCAGCTAGTCCAAAAAGGTTGACTTACAACCACACCATAAGGGTTGCTTGGCATGGTACAAGGTGGTCACTAGAACTAGTGAACAGCATATACCAGGCCAACTTCTCACATTGGTGAGCAGCGGTTGGATTTGAGCTTGCTGTGTTTTACCATTGTAATCTCTTGGTTACCAATTGAAAGATCACATAGGTACCTGTAGGTACATATAAAACAAGATTAGATATACATAAGTTCTACTGAACTTAGTTGTTGTAGAGCAAAGGGAGTAGCACACCCTGACTACAACTACTAGATAGGTTTAGTAGGTAAACCCAAGTGTAGGTAGATTGCAACACATCCACCCACACTTAAGAGCAATGGCCGGGGCAGAGGGGTCCACTGTACCCATCTCTGTTGAGAGTGACCCCCAGAGGGCACCATCCAGCTTTGCTACCCTTAACCAGAATGAGCTCAGGCATTTGGCAACTCTTAGAGGCCTTAAACAGCCCAAGAACCCAAACTCTGCTGAGCTCAGAGAGCTCTTACAGAATGATGAGAATCAGAGAGCACTCAAGAAAGCTTCCCAGTTAGCCCCCTTAGGGTCAGGAACAGGAGGCCCCCCTTCTGAAGATACTACAGAGGTACCCAGTTCCAATAGTCACCCCTTAGATGGGATGCCTACCACAGAGGATGAGAGTGAAAAGGATACTGACAGTAGTGAGGATGAAGGGAGAACTAGCCCAGTGCCAAGTATTATACTTGGCCCAGCTAAACCAAGGCTATTGGGGACTGACAGTGGGTTCAACCCACTGGATCTCCCCAGTGGACTTAACACAGGGCTTGGAAGGCAAAGGAATCGCTCAGGTGACTCCAATGCTTCCCATGGCTCTAGAGGCTCTCAAGGTCACTCCAGGAGAAGGATGACCACCCCTCAGAGGAGGGAACATGAGGCCAAGATGCAAGAGGCCCAGCTGAGGATCAGGAAGCAGGAGCTAGAAGTAGCCCTGATGGAAGAGAAACTTAGCAAGGCTAGACAGCATAAAGAGAGTGGGTCTATACCCACTGGTGGCAGCATTGTCCCTAAGGACAAAGATAGGGTTTTCGATAATAGAAACCTGTCTAAGGTTGTGCCCCCCTACAAAAGTGGGGATGACATCCACAAGTGGATAACTGCTCTTGAGAGAGCCTGCAAAGTACAGCAGGTTCCTGAAGATCAGTGGGCAGCAATCCTCTGGCTCTCCTTTGAAGGAAGAGGCAGAGACAGACTCCTCACTGTTAGAGAAGAGGATGTCAGAAACTACAGAGTCCTGAAGAGTGTTCTAGTTGATGGGTTAGGCTTAACCACTGAGCAGTACAGGTTAATGTTCAGAGACACCCAAAAGACACAGACTCAGGACTGGTCTGAATACATTGAATGTGCCACTAAGGCTTTGGAGGGTTGGTTGCTGGGAAGTAAGGTATCTGATTTTACAGGATTGTATAATTTGATGATGAGAGAACAGATTTTAAATAACTGTCAAAACCAGCAACTGCATCAACACTTGGTTGACTCTGATCTGACCTCTCCCCAAGAATTGGGAAAGAAGGCAGACAAATGGGTCAGAACCAGGGTTAAGCAAAAGAACCAGAACCAGGGCCAAGGGGGTGATCAGAAGAAAACAGACCAAAAGGGTGGAGATCAGAAACCTAAAGACCAGAAGTCTTCAACAGGGCCCCAAACTACTGCTAAGGAGGGTGGGTCCCAACAGTCCAAGAAGAAGAAAGAAGGTCAGAAGAAACCCTGGTGCAATCATTGTAAAAATACAACTCACTGGACTAGTGATTGCAAAAAGGGTGGAGCCCCCAACACTGTTGCCCCTAAGGCACCTGCTCCCAGTACTACTGTTAGCAGTGTTGGTCCCCAGACAAAGGGTGTAGTGGGAATCACTATGGGAACTGAAGGAGATTCTGACTTAGACAGAACCCTTACACAGGCAGTCTTGATCTGTGATGGGGACATTGATTTGTCCCTGACTGTGAGCCCCAGTAACCTGGGCAAGTACAGACAGACTCCTTTAATTAATGACAAAGTGGCTCAAGCCTACAGGGACACATGTGCCAGTGTCACTATGGTGACACCAGGCTTTGTGGACCCTGGACAGTACATACCAGGTGAGAACTACCTGGTGACCAATGCCAGCAATGCCACTACTTCACACAGTGTGGCAGTTGTTAACTTCTCATGGGGAGGGGTAACTGGCCTCAAAAGGGTTGTGGTTAGTGCAGACCTCCCAGTAGAATGTTTGTTGGGCAATGACCTAGAGAGTTCTCTATGGTCAGAAGTGGAGTACAGGACTCATGCAGAGATGTTAGGTATATCATCACATGTCCTTGCTGTGACCAGGTCACAGGCCAAAAAGTGCCTCACTGAACCACAGGTCTTGGATCCTGGAACAATGGACCAAGCACCTACCAAGAAGAAGAACAGGAGGGTCAAGGCTGTGCCTTCCCCCCTGCCTCAGAGTGATGATCAGCCTTCCCAGGAAGCTGATCTAGAGGACCCTGAAGGAACTGTCCCTGAAGAGCTTGAACCTGATCAGGTTGAGTTTCTGGGGACAGGGGGACCTTCAAGGGCTGACTTGAGGCAGGCTCAGTTATCCTGTCCCTCTCTTGAACCCCTCAGACAGCTGGCTGCTGCTGAGGCTGCTGGGAATGCTCAAGGTACCCATAAAGTGTATTGGGATGAAGGGCTCCTTTATTCAGAGGCTAGAGACCCCAAGCCTGGTGCAACCAGGAGGTTGGTCATACCTCTGCAATTTAGGGGCTTCCTTCTTACCTTGGCCCATGATATTCCTTTAGCAGGACACCTAGGCCAGAACAAGACCTGGGACAGACTTGTCCCTCACTTTCACTGGCCTCATATGAATGAAGATACAAAGGAGTTTTGTCGCTCCTGTGTTACCTGCCAAGCCAGTGGCAAATCAGGTGGCACAACAAAGGCCCCCCTAATACCACTACCTGTGGTGGGGGTCCCCTTTGAAAGAGTGGGAATAGACATAGTGGGTCCCATGGATCCTCTCACTGCATCTGGGCACAGATTTATACTGGTGGTAGTGGATCATGCCACCAGGTATCCAGAGGCAATTCCCCTTAGGACCACTACAGCTCCTGTTGTGGCCAGGGCCCTGCTGGGAGTATTCTCCAGAGTGGGGTTTCCTAAGGAGGTAGTATCTGACAGAGGTACCAACTTTATGTCAGGATACTTGACAGCTATGTGGAAGGAATGTGGTGTCAACTACAAGTTCACCACCCCTTATCACCCACAATGCAATGGGCTTGTTGAGAGATTCAACAAGACCCTAAAGGGTATGATCAAAGGATTACCTGAAAAGCTCAGGCGAAGATGGGATATCCTTCTACCCTGCCTTCTGTTTGCTTACAGAGAGGTCCCACAAAAAGGAGTTGGCTACAGCCCCTTTGAATTGTTGTTTGGGCACCCTGTGAGAGGCCCACTGTGTTTGGTGAAGGAAGGATGGGAGTTACCTCTCAAAAAGCCTAAGCTAGACATAGTGGACTATGTACTTGGTCTCCGCTCCAGGATGGCTGAGTATATGGAGAAGGCATCTAAAAACCTTGAGGCAAGCCAGGCCTTACAGAAAGCTTGGCATGACCAAAAGGCTGTCTTGGTTGAGTATCAGCCAGGACAGAAGGTATGGGTGTTGGAGCCAGTGGCCCCAGCAGCACTCCAAGACAAATGGTCTGGACCCCATACAATCCTGGAAAAGAAGGGAGAGGTCACCTACTTGGTCGACCTAGGAACTCCCAGGAGTCCCCACAGGGTACTCCATGTTAACAGGCTTAAAGCATATGTTGACAGGGCAGACATGGGCTTGCTCATGGCTACAGATGAGGGACAGGAGGAAGAGAGTGACCCTCTCCCAGACCTGTTGTCTCAGAACCCTGAAGATGGCTCAGTTGAAGGAGTGACCCTTGGAGGCAACCTCACTGCCCATCAGCAGACTGAATGTAGACAGGTTCTACAATCATTTTCACATATGTTTTCCTTGATACCTAGTCAAACTGACTGGTGTACCCATGTTGTGGACACTGGTGACAGTCTGCCTGTAAAGAACAAACTTTACAGACAACCTGACCACGTCAGGGACTGTATAAAGGCTGAGGTACATAAAATGCTGGAATTAGGTGCCATTGAACCCTCAGAGAGCCCCTGGGCTAGCCCAGTGGTTCTGGTCCCCAAACCTCACACCAAAGATGGCAAGAGAGAGATGAGGTTCTGTGTGGACTACAGAGGACTCAATGCTGTCACCAGGACAGATGCACACCCTATTCCAAGGGCAGATGAGCTCATAGACAAACTAGCTTCTGCAAAGTTTTTGAGCACATTTGACTTGACAGCTGGCTATTGGCAAATCAGGTTAGCTGAGGAGTCTAAGGCCAAAACAGCATTCTCAACCCCAGGTGGGCATTATCAGTTTGTGGTGATGCCCTTTGGTCTGAAGAATGCACCTGCCACCTTCCAAAGGCTGGTGAACCAAGTCCTTACTGGGTTGGATGACTTTTGTGCAGCATATCTTGATGACATTGCTGTCTTTAGCTCCACCTGGGAGGATCACCTGATCCACCTGAAGAAGGCTCTTGAGGCCCTGCAGAGGGCAGGCCTCGCTATCAAGGCTACTAAGTGCCAGATAGGGCAGAGTAAGGTTGTATATTTGGGCCACCTTGTAGGTGGAGGCCAAGTTCAACCACTGGAGAGTAAGATACAATCCATCAAGGACTGGTCCCCTCCAACCACCCAGACTCAAGTTCGAGCTTTCTTGGGCTTGACTGGGTATTACAGGAAGTTTGTTAAGAACTATGGGTCCATTGTGACTCCTCTTATTGATCTGACATCCAAGAAGATGCCCAAAAAGGTTCAGTGGACAGTAAGCTGTCAAAAGGCATTTGATGACCTGAAGGAGGCCATGTGCTCTGCACCTATCCTGAAAAGTCCTGACTACTCCAAAGAGTTTATTGTCCAAACAGATGCTTCTGAGTTGGGTGTGGGAGCTGTGCTGTCACAACTTAATGTAGATGGTCAAGACCAACCCATTGCTTTTATTAGCAGAAGGTTGACCCCCAGAGAGAAGAATTGGTCAGCTATTGAGAGGGAGGCCTTTGCTGTGGTGTGGGCCCTGAAGAAGCTGAGGCCATACTTGTTTGGCACTCACTTCAAGATTCAGACCGACCATAAGCCCCTCTTGTGGCTAAATCAGATGAAGGGTGAAAACCCCAAACTGCTTAGGTGGTCCATTTCCCTACAGGGGATGGACTTTACAGTGGAGCACCGGCCAGGTACTGACCATGGGAATGCAGATGGTCTCTCCAGGTACTTCCACTTAGGACATGAAGACGAGACTGGTCAAGGCTAGTTTAATGTCCCAGCGTTTGGGGGGGGGTTGTGTAGGAGAGTAGGGTCTGCTATCCTATGGTCACCCCAAATTTTTGCTTTTTGCTTCACTGGTTTTTGACATATTGAGGCTGTGGGCCTGCCAATCAGACCCCCAGCCTGCTGTTCTCTCTACTAAATTAAAACTATGCACCCTAGGTGCATAACCAATTGGAAGTGGATCACCCTGTCAGCCCCTGTACCAGTGTACACTAGGTACCCAGGGCATTGGTGTACCCAAGGCCTGCCAGGGGCTGCAGCATGTATTATGCCACCCCAGGCTTGGCCTAACAATCTGACACAACTGGCTGATCACTCAGCTGGGGTAAGTTGGTGTAATCACCTCTTACTTAGGTGTAGTATACCTATACCTAACCTTAAATGGGACACCTGGTAACCTATAAGTCACTCCTATGGCAGGCCTTAACAATCCTGAAGGCAGAGTGCTTGGTTCCATGTGAGATGGTGCTCTGGCATGAGCTGAGCCTGTCTGCAGTGGTCGGAACAACTTCCTTCTACTGTTTCCAGATATCGTCATACCATATACTCTTAAGTGCATTATGAACCTCGCGGTTAAATGCTATCTTTGGTTTGGCTTTATCAAAACATGTCGAGTAAGGTGTCATACGAATTGGAATACTAACCCCTCGCCAATTCTGGCGACGGGGTTAGCATTCCACCCTTCTAGAGGGACACGACATGTACAGTACCTGAAACCCGGGTAAAATCAGACATAGCCTCAGCTCCACAAAATGGATGCTGCCACCACAGACACAAGTCTGCCCTCCTGCTGCTGGGAGTCCTTCCAGCTTGGGAGGTGTGGACAAAGGGTTTCCTGCCAGGGGAGGTGCATGCACCACCCCAGACAGGATTTTGTGTATTGGTCAGGTAGGGCTTGAAAGAAACCAGACATGCCTGTGGCTCACAAGGAGCCTCGGTGCATATGCCAGTTCAAACCGGTCCTGGGGCACACCAGTCCCGGGCCTGGGGCGAGCTGGACAAAGGATTGGGGGTGTAACCACCCCCCTTCCTGGTCCCACCCATAGGGAGGGACCTAGCAGGTAGTCCGGCCCCTAGAATCCGAATAAAGGTAGGAGCTGTGTCCTAAGACTTCAGACATCCTGGAATCAACTTGAAACTAAGAAGAAGACGGGAACTTCGACATTCTGCTGCACAGAAGACTGAAGAAAATCTCCCCTGTGGTCAGGGAGTGACCACCTTGCTAACGCAAGCACCATCCAGCGAATCACCGTCTGCTTTGCCGCCGCCTCCCGCCGGAGCCCGAGCCCAGAGACTGACAAGACCTGGACCTCCAGACCTCTCACCGCCCGATCCACAGTCCCTGAAAAGAGGAGACCCGTGGAGGCACCGAGACACGTGGAGCCAGCCATCTTGGAACGACTACGACAAGCTGACCAGTGCAACAACCGAGGCTCCCTCCAAGTTGTGCTTTGGGTCCTGAGAAGCCCAACCCTCGAGCAGCATCTGCACCAAAGGTGAGCCCTCCAGCATCTCCACGATCTGCGTGGGGCCCTTCTGCATTTTGCCACTCGACGCGCCTAACCGGTTGCTGGCCCGCTGGCTAGTGGCCATCTTGGCGACGAAATCTACGACAAACACCGCTGGTCTGGTTGCTCCAGACTGGCCCTTGCTCCCCTCCAAAGGAGCAATCCCTCTGACCTTGCTGGTCAGAACCAACAGCTGATTTCCGAATCCTCCTGCAATTGCTTTTGCCAAGGCTTGTTTGCTT
The DNA here is from genome assembly GCF_964204655.1 of Triturus cristatus. Lineage (NCBI taxonomy): Eukaryota > Metazoa > Chordata > Amphibia > Caudata > Salamandridae > Triturus > Triturus cristatus. The sequence continues at coordinate 546,595,106 of NC_140579.1, forward strand.
CGATCAAGTCGCCGACACCGCCGACAGCGAGAGCCTGCGTGGGACAGCTCGTGAGCCGACTCCTGGACGTCGTCGACCTTCAGGGACCACGTGGCTGCGGAGACAAGCTACCCCTCATCACCTGTTTGCACCCGACATCGCCTGGTACCCACCTGGTGCCACGCTGGTCACTGGCTAGTGACTGTGAACACTGTCCCCTCTGCTTACAGGTCTTCAACATCTCCGATCCACTCTTGGATCCACTGCATCTCTTCCCGACCGACCGCCTGCAGCATCTTTGTCCCAGGCTCAACGGAACAGATAGAAGAAACCCGACGCACTTTGAGGCCTATGCACCCGCTTCCTGTGGGTGAGGTAAAGCTGGTACTCCGGTGCCCATGTGTAGTAATACATCTCTAGTGCCTGTGTTCCAAATCTTAAGTTCCTAGGTCATCCGGAAGATTCCTTTTGCAGTAACTTTGTACTTTTTACGCACCCATTGAAACCTATGGGAGCACGCGTGTGACTATTTGCTCTGCACACGCCACCCGTGGACCTCCTGGTCACTAACTGACGTTAGCTCCTCGTAGGCCCAGCGATTCTAGAGGCCCTAGGCCTTTTCCCTTTTCTGTTCGTGGTACTTATACCACTATTTTAGTATATGGTTCGAGTGGCCACCAGGGCCTATCCATATAAAGTGCAACTTCTGTGTATTCTGTGATAATCTTGTTTGACGATTTGTGCTCCTGTGCTCATAAAGAGACTAGGGGTTACTTTGAGAAATAAATACATATATATTTTGAATATATATCTGTGTGGTGTCCTTTCATTGGTATAAAAGGGGGTTACTATTGGTAAAACAGCTTGCTTAACACGCCTCACGAGTTTAGCCTCAAAGACTGCTTAGCCTACGCTACCACTAGGGCAGCTAGTCCAAAAAGGTTGACTTACAACCACACCATAAGGGTTGCTTGGCATGGTACAAGGTGGTCACTAGAACTAGTGAACAGCATATACCAGGCCAACTTCTCACAGCAGTGCAGTGGTGTTCGGGCAGTGTAGGGGGTCTTGCTGGGGTGATGTTTCAGGGTGTAGGGCAGTGGTTTTTGGGCAGTGTAGGGGGTTGTGCTGGGGTGGTTTTTCAGGGCTTAGGGTAGTGCAGTGGTGTTCGGGCAGTGTAGGGGGTCTTGCTGGGGGTGGTGTTTCAGGGTTTAGGGCAGTGGTGTTCGTGCAGTGTAGGGGGTCTTACTGCGGATGGTGTTTCAGGGTTTAGGGTAGGGGTGGGCGGAATTTGCGTAATCGCGCTACGCAAATCTCCGCGAAACGGTAAAAAATCTCCCCGAACACGCAGAAATTCCGCGAACACGCGGAATTGCTTGTTCGCGATACTTTTTACCTGTTCGCGATCGCTGTTTGCGTGCTCGGGGTGAAATACCTCGCGAACACGCATATTGAGAACGCGAACAAGCAAAAAATTTCGCAAAGTCGCGGAACGCAGATTTTTGGGCAATTTCGCGTTCTCCGCGGAACGCGAAATTACCCAAATTCCGCAAATTCCGCGAACAGAACGGAATTTACCGCCCAGGCCTAGTTTAGGGCAGTGTAGTGGTGTTTGGGCAGTCGAGGTGGTCGTGCTGGGGCTGATGTTTCAGGGTTTAGTGCAGTGCAGTGGTGTTCGGGCAGTGTAGGGGGTCGTGCTGGGGGTGGTGTTTCAGGGTTTAGGGTAGTGTTGTGGTGTTCAGGCAGAGTAGTGGGTCGTGCTGGGGCTGGTGTTTCAGGGTTTAGGGCAGTGTTGTGGTGTTCGGGCAGTGTAGGGGGTCGTGCTGGGGCTGGTGTTTCAAGGTTCAGGGCAGTGCAGTGGCGTTCGGGCAGTGTAGAGGGTCTCGCTGGGAGTGGTGTTTCAGATTTTAGGGCAGTGGTGTACGGGCAGTGTAGGGGGTCTCGCTGGGAGTGGTCTTTCAGATTTTAGGGCAGTGGTGTTCGGGCAGTGTAGGGGGTCTTACTGGGGGTGGTGTTTCAAGGTTTAGGGCAGGGTAGTGTTCAGGCATTGTAGGGGTTCGTGCTGGGGGTGGTGTTTCAGGGTTTAGGGCAGTGTAGTGGTGTATGGGCAGTGTAGGGGGTCATGCTGGGGCTGGTGTTTCAGGGTTTAGGGCAGTGCAGTTGTGTTTGGGCAGAGTAGGGGGTCGTGCTAGGGCTGGTGAATCAGTTTAGGGCAGTGCACTGGTGTTCGGGCAGTGTAGGGGCTCATGCTGGTGGTGGTGTTTCAGGGTTTAGGGCACTGCACTGGTGTTAGGGCAGTGTAGGGGGTCATGCTGGGGTTGGTGTTTCAGGGTTTAGGGCAGTGCAGTGGTGTTCGGGCAGTGTAGGGGTCTTGCTGGGGCAGGTGTTTCAGGGTTTCGGCTAGTGCAGTGGTGTTCGGGCAGTGTAGGGGGTCTTGCTGGTGCTGATGTTTCAGGCTTTAGGGCAGTGCAGTAGTGTTCGGGCAGTGTAGGGGGTCATGCTGGGGCTGGTTTTTCAGGGTTTAGGGCAGTGCAAGGTGTTCAGGCAGTGTAGTGGATCGTGCTGGGGCTGGTGTTTCAGGGTTTAGGGCAGTGCAGTGGTGTTCGGGCAGTGTAGGGGTTCGTGCTGGGGCTGGTGTTTCAGGGATTAGGGCATTGCAGTGGTGTTCGGGAAGTATAGGGACTTGTGCTGGAGCTGATGTTTCAGGGTTTAGTGCAGTGCAGTGGTGTTCTAGCAGTATAGGGGGTCTTGCTGGGGGTGATGTTTCAGGGTGTAGGGCAGTGGTTTTCGGGCAGTGTAGGGGGCTGTGCTGGGGGTGGTGTTTCAGGGTTTAGGGCAGTGGTGTTCGTGCAGTGTAGGGGGTCTTACTGCGGATGGTGTTTCAGGGTTTAGGGCAGTGTAGTGGTATTTGGGCAGTCGAGGTGGTCGTGCTGGGGCTCATGTTTCAGGGTTTAGTGCAGTGCAGTGGGGTGCGGGCAGTGTAGAGGGTCTCGCTGGGAGTGGTGTTTCAGATTTTAGGGCAGTGGTGTACGGGCAGTGTAGGGGGTCTCGCTGGGAGTGGTCTTTCAGATTTTAGGGCAGTGGTGTTCGGGCAGTGTAGGGGGTCTTACTGGGGGTGGTGTTTCAAGGTTTAGGGCAGGGTAGTGTTCAGGCATTGTAGGGGTTCGTGCTGGGGGTGGTGTTTCAGGGTTTAGGGCAGTGTAGTGGTGTTTGGGCAGTGTAGGGGGTCATGCTGGGGCTGGTGTTTCAGGGTTTAGGGCAGTGCAGTTGTGTTTGGGCAGAGTAGGGGGTCGTGCTAGGGCTGGTGAATCAGTTTAGGGCAGTGCACTGGTGTTCGGGCAGTGTAGGGGGTCATGCTGGTGGTGGTGTTTCAGGGTTTAGGGCACTGCACTGGTGTTAGGGCAGTGTAGGGGGTCATGCTGGGGTTGGTGTTTCAGGGTTTATGGCAGTGCAGTGGTGTTCGGGCAGTGTAGGGGGTCTTGCTGGGGCAGGTGTTTCAGGGTTTCGGCTAGTGCAGTGGTGTTCGGGCAGTGTAGGGGGTCTTGCTGGTGCTGATGTTTCAGACTTTAGGGCAGTGCAGTAGTGTTCGGGCAGTGTAGGGGGTCATGCTGGGGCTGGTTTTTCAGGGTTTAGGGCAGTGCAAGGTGTTCAGGCAGTGTAGTGGATCGTGCTGGGGCTGGTGTTTCAGGGTTTAGGGCAGTGCAGTGGTGTTCGGGCAGTGTAGGGGTTCGTGCTGGGGCTGGTGTTTCAGGGATTAGGGCATTGCAGTGGTGTTCGGGAAGTGTAGGGACTTGTGCTGGGGCTGATGTTTCAGGGTTTAGTGCAGTGCAGTGGTGTTCTAGCAGTGTAGGGGGTCTTGCTGGGGGTGATGTTTCAGGGTGTAGGGCAGTGGTTTTCGGGCAGTGTAGGGGGTTGTGCTGGGGTGGTTTTTCAGGGTTTAGGGTAGTGCAGTGGTGTTCGGGCAGTGTAGGGGGTCTTGCTGGGGGTGGTGTTTCAGGGTTTAGGGCAGTGGTGTTCGTGCAGTGTAGGGGGTCTTACTGTGGATGGTGTTTCAGGGTTTAGGGCAGTGTAGTGGTATTTGGGCAGTCGAGGTGGTCGTGCTGGGGCTCATGTTTCAGGGTTTAGTGCAGTGCAGTGGTGTTCGGGCAGTGTAGTGGGTCGTGCTGGGGGTGGTGTTTCAGGGTTTAGGGCAGTGTTGTGGTGTTCAGGTAGAGTAGTGGGTCGTGCTGTGGCTGGTGTTTCAGGGTTTAGTGCAGTGTTGTGGTGTTCGGGCAGTGTAGGGGGTCGTGCTGGGGCTGGTGTTTCAAGGATCAGGGCAGTGCAGTGGGGTTCGGGCAGTGTAGAGGGTCTTGCTGGGAGTGGTGTTTCAGATTTTAGGGCAGTGGTGTACGGGCAGTGTAAGGGGTCTCGCTGGGATTGGTCATTCAGAATTTAGGGCAGTGGTGTTCGGGCAGTGTAGGGGGTCTTACTGGGGGTGGTGTTTCAAGGTTTAGGGCAGGGTAGTGGTGTTCAGGCAGTGTAGGGGTTTCTGCTGGGGGTGGTGTTTCAGGGTTTAGGGCAGTGTAGTGGTGTTTGGGCAGTGTAGGGGGTCATGCTGGGGCTGGTGTTTCAGGGTTTAGGGCAGTGCAGTTGTGTTTGGGCAGTGTAGGGGGTCGTGCTGGGGCTGGTGAATCAGTTTAGGGCAGTGCACTGGTGTTCGGGCAGTGTAGGGGGTCATGCTGGTGGTGGTGTTTCAGGGTTTAGGGCACTGCACTGGTGTTAGGGCAGTGTAGGGGGTCATGCTGGGGGTGGTGTTTCAGGGTTCAGGGCAGTGCAGTGGTGTTCGTGCAGTGTAGGGGGTCTTGCTGGGGCAGGTGTTTCAGGGTTTAGGCTAGTGCAGTGGTGTTCGGGCAGTGTAGGGGGTCTTGCTGGTGCTGATGTTTCAGGCTTTAGGGCAGTGCAGTAGTGTTCGGGCAGTGTAGGGGTCATGCTGGGGCTGGTTTTTCAGGGTTTAGGGCAGTGCAAGGTTTTCAGGCAGTGTAGTGGATCGTGCTGGGGCTGCTGTTTCAGGGTTTAGGGCAGTGCAGTGGTGTTCGGGCAGTGTAGGGGTTCGTGCTGGGGCTGGTGTTTCAGGGATTAGGGCATTGCAGTGGTGTTCGGGAAGTGTAGGGGCTTGTGCTGGGGCTGATGTTTCAGGGTTTAGTGCAGTCTAGTGGTGTTCTAGCAGTGTAGGGGGTCGTGCTACAGCTGGTGTTTCAGGGTTTAGGGCAGTGCAGTGGTGTTCGGGCAGTGTAGGGGGTCTTGCTGGGGGTGATGTTTCAGGGTATAGGGCAGTGGTTTTCGGGCTGTGTAGGGGGTTGTGCTGGGGGTGGTGTTTTAGGGTTTAGGGCAGTGCAGTGGTGTTCGGACAGTGTAGGGGGCCGTGCTGGGGCTGGTGTTTCAGTGTTTTGGGCAGAGCATTGGTGTTCGGGCAGTTTAGGGGGTCAGGCTGGGGCTGGTGTATCAGGGTTCAGGGCAGTGCAGTGGTGTTCGGACAGTGTAGGGGGTCTTGCTGGGAGTGGTGTTTCAGGGTTTAGGGCAGTGGTGTTCTGGCAGTGTATGGGGTCGTGCTGGGGCTGGTGTTTCAGGGTTTTGGGCAGGGCAGTGGTGTTCGGGCAGTGTAGTGGGTCATGCTGGGTCTGGTGTTTCTGGGTTTAGGGTAGTGCAGTGGTGTTCGGGCAGTGTAGGGGGTCTTGCTGGGGGTGGTGTTTCAGGGTTTATGGCAGTGGTGTTCGGGCAGTGTAGGGGGTCCTGCTGGGTCTGATGTTTCAGGGTTTAGGGTAGTGCAGTGGTGTTCGGGCAGTGTAGGGGGTCTTGCTGGGAATGATGTTTCTTGGTGTATGGCAGTGGTTTTCGGGCAGTGGAGTGGGTCATGCTGGGTCTGGTGTTTCAGGGTTTAGGGTAGTGCAGTGGTGCTCGGGCAGTGTAGGGGGTCTTGCTGGGAATGATGTTTCTTGGTGTACGGCAGTGGTTTTCGGGCAGTGTAGGGGGTTGTGCTGGGGGAGGTGTTTTAGGGTTTAGGGCAGTGCAGTGGTGTTCAGACAGTGTAGGGGGCCGAGTTGGGGCTGGTGTTTCATGGTTTTGGGCAGAGCATTGGTGTTCGGGCAGTGTAGGGGGTCGTGCTGGGGCTGGTGTTTTAGGGTTTGGGGCAGTGCAGTGGTGTTCGGGCAGTGTAGGGGTTCGTGCTGAGGCTGGTGTTTCAGGGATTAGGGCATTGCAGTGGTGTTCGGGAAGTGTAGGGGCTTGTGCTGGGGCTGATGTTTCAGGGTTTAGTGCAGTCTAGTGGTGTTCTAGCAGTGTAGGGGGGTCGTGCTGCAGCTGGTGTTTCAGGGTTTAGGGCAGTGGTGTTCGTGCAGTGTAGGGGGTCTTACTGCGGATGGTGTTTCAGGGTTTAGGGCAGTGTAGTGGTATTTGGGCAGTCGAGGTGGACGTGCTGGGGCTCATGTTTCAGGGTTTAGTGCAGTGCAGTGGTGTTCGGGCAGTGTAGGGGGTCGTGCTGGGGGTGGTGTTTCAGGGTTTAGGGCAGTGTTGTGGTGTTCAGGCAGTGTAGGGGGTCGTGCTGGGGCTGGTGTTTCAAGGATCAGGGCAGTGCAGTGGGGTTCGGGCAGTGTAGAGGGTCTTGCTGGGAGTGGTGTTTCAGATTTTAGGGCAGTGGTGTCCGGGCAGTGTAAGGGGTCTCGCTGGGATTGGTCATTCAGAATTTAGGGCAGTGGTGTACGGGCAGTGTGGGGGTCTTACTGGGGGTGGTGTTTCAAGGTTTAGGGCAGGGTAGTGGTGTTCAGGCAGTGTAGGGGTTCGTACTGGGGGTGGTGTTTCAGGGTTTAGGGCAGTGTAGTGGTGTTTGGGCAGTGTAGGGGGTCATGCTGGGGCTGGTGTTTCAGGGTTTAGGGCAGTGCAGTTGTATTTGGGCAGTGTAGGGGGTCGTGCTGGGGCTGGTGAATCAGTTTAGGGCAGTGCACTGGTGTTCGGGCAGTGTAGGGGGTCATGCTGGTGGTGGTGTTTCAGGGTTTAGGGCACTGCACTGGTGTTAGGGCAGTGTAGGGGGTCATGCTGGGGGTGGTGTTTCAGGGTTTAGGGCAGTGCAGTGGTGTTCGTGCAGTGTAGGGGGTCTTGCTGGGGCAGGTGTTTCAGGGTTTAGGCTAGTGCAGTGGTGTTCGGGCAGTGTAGGGGGTCTTGCTGGTGCTGATGTTTCAGGCTTTAGGGCAGTGCAGTAGTGTTCGGGCAGTGTAGGGGGTCATGCTGGGGCTGGTTTTTCAGGGTTTAGGGCAGTGCAAGGTTTTCAGGCAGTGTAGTGGATCGTGCTGGGGCTGCTGTTTCAGGGTTTAGGGCAGTGCAGTGGTGTTCGGGCAGTGTAGGGGTTCGTGCTGGGGCTGGTGTTTCAGGGATTAGGGCATTGCAGTCGTGTTCGGGAAGTGTAGGGGCTTGTGCTGGGGCTGATGTTTCAGGGTTTAGTGCAGTCTAGTGGTGTTCTAGCAGTGTAGGGGGTCGCGCTGCAGCTGGTGTTTCAGGGTTTAGGGCAGTGCAGTGGTGTTCGGGCAGTGTAGGGGGTCTTGCTGGGGGTGATGTTTCAGGGTGTAGGGCAGTGGTTTTCGGGCTGTGTAGGGGGTTGTGCTGGGGGTGGTGTTTTAGGGTTTAGGGCAGTGCAGTGGTGTTCGGACAGTGTAGGGGGCCGTGCTGGGGCTGGTGTTTCAGTGTTTTGGGCAGAGCATTGGTGTTCGGGCAGTGTAGGGGGTCAGGCTGGGGCTGGTGTTTCAGGGTTCAGGGCAGTGCAGTGGTGTTCGGACAGTGTAGGGGGTCTTGCTGGGAGTGGTGTTTCAGGGTTTAGGGCAGTGGTGTTCTGGCAGTGTATGGGGTCGTGCTGGGGCTGGTGTTTCAGGGTTTAGGGTAGTGCAGTGGTGTTCGGGCAGTGTAGGGGGTCTTGCTGGGGGTGGTGTTTCAGGGTTTATGGCAGTGGTGTTCGGGCAGTGTAGGGGGTCCTGCTGGGTCTGATGTTTCAGGGTTTAGGGTAGTGCAGTGGTGTTCGGGCAGTGTAGGGGGTCTTGCGGGGAATGATGTTTCTTGGTGTATGGCAGTGGTTTTCGGGCAGTGGAGTGGGTCATGCTGGGTCTGGTGTTTCAGGGTTTAGGGTAGTGCAGTGGTGTTCGGGCAGTGTAGGGGGTCTTGCTGGGAATGATGTTTCTTGGTGTACGGCAGTGGTTTTCGGGCAGTGTAGGGGGTTGTGCTGGGGGAGGTGTTTTAGGGTTTAGGGCAGTGCAGTGGTGTTCAGACAGTGTAGGGGGCCGAGTTGGGGCTGGTGTTTCATGGTTTTGGGCAGAGCATTGGTGTTCGGGCAGTGTAGGGGGTCGTGCTGGGGCTGGTGTTTTAGGGTTTGGGGCAGTGCAGTGGTGTTCGGGCAGTGTAGGGGGTCTCACTGGGAGTGGTGTTTCAGGGTTTAGTGCAGTGGTGTTCGGGCAGTGTAGGGGGTCATGCTGGGGCTGGTGTTTCAGGGTTTTGGGCAGAGCAGTGGTGTTCGGGCAGTGTAGGGGGTCTTACTGCGGATGGTGTTTCAGGGTTTAGGGCAGTGCAGTGGTGTTCGGGCAGTGTAGGGGGTCTTGCTGGGGTAGTCTTTAAGGGTTTAGGGCAGTGCAGTGGTGTTCGGGCAGTGTAGGCGATCGTGCTGGGGGTGGTGTTTCAGTGTTTAGGGCAGTGTAGTGGTTTTCGGGCAGTGTAGGGGGTCTTGCTGGGAGTGGTGTTCCAGGGTTTAAAGGCAGTGGTGTTCGGGCAGTGTAGGGGGTCGTGCTGGGGCTGGTGTTTCAGGGTTTTGGCAGAGAAGTGGTGTTCGGGCAGTGTAGTGGGTCATGCTGGGTCTGGTGTTTCAGGGTTTAGGGTAGTGCAGTGGTGTTCAGGCAGTGTAGGGGGTCTTGCTGGGGGTGATGTTTCAGGGTGTAGGGCAGTGGTTTTCGGGCAGTGTAGGGGGTTGTGCTGGGGGTGGTGTTTTAGGGTTTAGGGCAGTGCAGTGGTGTTCGGACAGTGTAGGGGGCTGTGCTGGGGCTGGTGTTTCAGTGTTTTGGGCAGAGCATTGGTGTTCGAGCAGTGTAGGGGGTCAGGCTGGGGCTGGTGTTTCAGGGTTCAGGGCAGTGCAGTGGTGTTCGGACAGTGTAGGGGGTCTTGCTGGGAGTGGTGTTTCAGGGTTTAGGGCAGTGGTGTTCTGGCAGTGTATGGGGTTGTGCTGGGGCTGGTGTTTCAGGGTTTTGTGCAGGGCAGTGGTGTTCGGGCAGTGTAGTGGGTCATGCTGGGTCTGGTGTTTCTGGGTTTAGGGTAGTGCAGTGGTGTTCGGGCAGTGTAGGGGGTCTTGCTGGGGGTGGTGTTTCAGGGTTTATGGCAGTGGTGTTCGGTCAGTGTAGGGGGTCTTACAGTGGATGGTGTTTCAGGGTTTAGGGCAGTGCAGTGGTGTTCGGGCAGTGTAGGGGGTCTTGCTGGGATAGTCTTTCATGGTTTAGGGCAGTGCAGTGGTGTTCGGGCAGTGTAGGGGGGCGTGCTGGTGTGGTGTTTCATGGTTTAGGGCAGTGTAGGGGTGTTCGGGCAGTGTAGGGGGTCTCGCTGGGAGTGGTGTTTCAGGGTTTAGGGCAGTGGTGTTCGGGCAGTGTAGGGGGTCCTGCTGGGGCTGGTGTTTCAGGGTTTTGGGCAGAGCAGTGGTGTTCAGGCAGTGGAGTGGGTCATGCCGGGTCTGGTGTTTCAGGGTTTAGGGTAGTGCAGTGGTGTTCGGGCAGTGTAGGGGGTCTTGCTGGGGGTGGTGTTTCAGGGTTTAGGGCAGTGGTGTTCAGGCAGTGTAGGGGGTCTTGCTGCGGATGGTGTTTCAGGGTTTAGGGCAGTGCAGTGGTGTTCGGGAAGTGTAGGGGGTCTTGCTGGGCTAGTCTTTCAGGGTTTAGGGCAGTGCAGTGGTGTTTGGGCAGTGTAGGGGGTCAGGCTAGGGGTGGTGTTTCAGGGTTTAGGGCAGTGTAGTGATGTTAGGGCAGTATAGGGGGTCGTGCTGAGGGTGGTGTTTCAGGGTTTAGGGCAGTGCAGTGGTGTTCAGGAGTGTAGGGGGTCATGCTTGGGGTGGTGTTACAGGGTGTAGGGCAGTGCAGTGGTGTTCAGGCAGTGTAGGGGGTCTTGCTGGGGTAGTCTTTCAGGGTTTAGGGCAGTGATGTTCAGGCAGTGTAGGGGGTCATGCTGGGGCTGGTTTCTCAGGGTTTAGGGTAGTGTAGTGGTGTTCGGGCAGTGTAGGGGGTCATGCTGGGGCTGGTGTTTCAGGGTTTAGGGTAGTGCAGTAGTGTTCGGGCAGTGTAGGGGGTCGTGCTGGTGCTGATGTTTCAGGGATTAGTGCAGTGCAGTTATGTTCGGGCAGTGTAGGGGGTCGGGCTGGGGGTGGTGTCTCAGGGTTTAGGGCAGTGTTGTGGTGTTCGGGCAGTGTAGGGGGTCGTTCTGGGGCTGGTGTTTCAAGGTTCAGGGCTGTGCAGTGGGGTTCGGGCAGTGTAGGGGGTCTCGCTGGGAGTGGTGTTTCAGAGTGGTGTTTCAGATTTTAGGGCAGTGGTGTTCGGGCAGTGTAGGGGGTCTCGCTGGGAGTGGTGTTTCAGATTTTAGGGCAGTGGTGTTCGGGCAGTGTAGCGGGTCTTACTGGGGGTGGTGTTTCAGGGTTTAGGGCAGTGTAGTGGTGTTCAGGCAGTGTAGGGGGTCGTGCTGGGGCTGGTGTTTTAGGGTTCGGGGCAGTGCAGTGGTGTTCGGGCAGTGTAGGGGGTCTCGCTGGGAGTGGTGTTTCAGGGTTTAGTGCAGTGGTGTTCGGGCAGTGTAGGGGGTCGTGCTGGGGCTGGTGTTTCATGGTTTTGGGCAGAGCAGTGGTGTTCGGGCAGTGTAGGGGGTCTTACTGCGGATGGTGTTTCAGGGTTTAGGGCAGTGCAGTGGTGTTCGGGCAGTGTAGGGGGTCTTGCTGGGGTAGTCTTTCACGGTTTGGGGCAGTGCAGTGGTGTTCGGGCAGTGTAGGCGATCGTGCTGGGGGTGGTGTTTCAGTGTTTAGGGCAGTGTAGTGGTGTTCGGGCAGTGTAGGGGGTCTTGCTGGGAGTGGTGTTCCAGGGTTTAGGGCAGTGGTGTTCGGGCAGTGTAGGGGGTCGTGCTGGGGCTGGTGTTTCAGGGTTTTGGCAGAGCAGTGGTGTTCGGGCAGTGTAGTGGGTCATGCTGGGTCTGGTTTTTCAGGGTTTAGGGTAGTGCAGTGGTGTTCGGGCAGTGTAGGGGGTCTTGCTGGGGGTGGTGTTTCAGGGTTTAGGGCAGTGGTGTTCGGGCAGTGTAGGGGGTCTTACTGCGGATGGTGTTTCAGGGTTTAGGGCAGTGTAGTGGTGTTTGGGCAGTCGAGGTGGTCGTGCTGGGGCTGATGTTTCAGGGTTTAGTGCAGTGCAGTGGTGTTCGGCCAGTGTAGGGTGTCATGCTGGGGGTGGTGTTTCAGGGTTTAGGGCAGTGTTGTGGTGTTCAGGCAGAGTAGGGGCTCGTGCTGGGGCTGGTGTTTCAGGGTTTAGGGCAGTGTTGTGGTGTTCGGGCAGTGTAGGGGGTCTTGCTGGGATAGTCTTTCATGGTTTAGGGCAGTGCAGTGGTGTTCGGGCAGTGTAGGGGGGCGTGCTGGTGTGGTGTTTCACGGTTTAGGGCAGTGTAGGGGTGTTCGGGCAGTGTAGGGGGTCTCGCTGGGAGTGGTGTTTCAGGGTTTAGGGCAGTGGTGTTCGGGCAGTGTAGGGGGTCCTGCTGGGGCTGGTGTTTCAGGGTTTTGGGCAGAGCAGTGGTGTTCAGGCAGTGGAGTGGGTCATGCCGGGTCTGGTGTTTCAGGGTTTAGGGTAGTGCAGTGGTGATCGGGCAGTGTAGGGGGTCTTGCTGGGGGTGGTGTTTCAGGGTTTAGGGCAGTGGTGTTCAGGCAGTGTAGGGGGTCTTACTGCGGATGGTGTTTCAGGGTTTAGGGCAGTGCAGTGGTGTTCGGGAAGTGTAGGGGGTCTTGCTGGGCTAGTCTTTCAGGGTTTAGGGCAGTGCAGTGGTGTTTGGGCAGTGTAGGGGGTCAGGCTAGGGGTGGTGTTTCAGGGTTTAGGGCAGTGTAGTGATGTTAGGGCAGTATAGGGGGTCGTGCTGGGGGTGGTGTTTCAGGGTTTAGGGCAGTGCAGTGGTGTTCAGGAGTGTAGGGGGTCATGCTTGGGGTGGTGTTACAGGGTTTAGGGCAGTGCAGTGGTGTTCAGGCAGTGTAGGGGGTCTTGCTGGGGTAGGCTTTCAGGGTTTAGGGCAGTGCAGTGATGTTCAGGCAGTGTAGGGGGTCATGCTGGGGCTGGTTTCTCAGGGTTTAGGGTAGTGTAGTGGTGTTCGGGCAGTGTAGGGGGTCATGCTGGGGCTGGTGTTTCAGGGTTTAGGGTAGTGCAGTAGTGTTCGGGCAGTGTAGGTGGTCGTGCTGGGGCTGATGTTTCAGGGATTAGTGCAGTGCAGTGGTGTTCGGGCAGTGTAGGGGGTCGGGCTGGGGGTGGTGTCTCAGGGTTTAGGGCAGTGTTGTGGTGTTCGGGCAGTGTAGGGGGTCGTTCTGGGGCTGGTGTTTCAAGGTTCAGGGCTGTGCAGTGGGGTTCGGGCAGTGTAGGGGGTCTCACTGGGAGTGGTGTTTCAGAGTGGTGTTTCAGATTTTAGGGCAGTGGTGTTCGGGCAGTGTAGGGGGTCTCGCTGGGAGTGGTGTTTCAGATTTTAGGGCAGTGGTGTTCGGGCAGTGTAGCGGGTCTTACTGGGGGTGGTGTTTCAGGGTTTAGGGAAGTGTAGTAGTGTTCAGGCAGTGTAGGGGGTCGTGCTGGGGCTGGTGTTTTAGGGTTCGGGGCAGTGCAGTGGTGTTCGGGCAGTGTAGGGGGTCTCGCTGGGAGTGGTGTTTCAGGGTTTAGTGCAGTGGTGTTCGGGCAGTGTAGGGGGTCGTGCTGGGGCTGGTGTTTCATGGTTTTGGGCAGAGCAGTGGTGTTCGGGCAGTGTAGGGGGTCTTACTGCGGATGGTGTTTCAGGGTTTAGGGCAGTGCAGTGGTGTTCGGGCAGTGTAGGGGGTCTTGCTGGGGTAGTCTTTCACGGTTTGGGGCAGTGCAGTGGTGTTCGGGCAGTGTAGGCGATCGTGCTGGGGGTGGTGTTTCAGTGTTTAGGGCAGTGTAGTGGTGTTCGGGCAGTGTAGGGGGTCTTGCTGGGAGTGGTGTTCCAGGGTTTAGGGCAGTGGTGTTCGGGCAGTGTAGGGGGTCGTGCTGGGGCTGGTGTTTCAGGGTTTTGGCAGAGCAGTGGTGTTCGGGCAGTGTAGTGGGTCATGCTGGGTCTGGTTTTTCAGGGTTTAGGGTAGTGCAGTGGTGTTCGGGCAGTGTAGGGGGTCTTGCTGGGGGTGGTGTTTCAGGGTTTAGGGCGGTGGTGTTCGGGCAGTGTAGGGGGTCTTACTGCGGATGGTGTTTCAGGGTTTAGGGCAGTGTAGTGGTGTTTGGGCAGTCGAGTTGGTCGTGCTGGGGCTGATGTTTCAGGGTTTAGTGCAGTGCAGTGGTGTTCGGGCAGTGTAGGGGGTCGTGCTGGGGGTGGTGTTTCAGGGTTTAGGGCAGTGTTGTGGTGTTCAGGCAGAGTAGGGGCTCGTGCTGGGGCTGGTGTTTCAGGGTTTAGGGCAGTGTTGTGGTGTTCGGGCAGTGTAGGGGGTCTTGCTGGGGTAGTCTTTCAGGGTTTAGGGCAGTGCAGTGGTGTTCGGGCAGTGTAGGCGATCGTGCTGGGGGTGGTGTTTCAGTGTTTAGGGCAGTGTAGTGGTGTTCGGGCAGTGTAGGGGGTCTTGCTGGGAGTGGTGTTCCAGGGTTTAGGGCAGTGGTGTTCGGGCAGTGTAGGGGGTCGTGCTGGGGCTGGTGTTTCAGGGTTTTGGCAGAGCAGTGGTGTTCGGGCAGTGTAGTGGGTCATGCTGGGTCTGGTTTTTCAGGGTTTAGGGTAGTGCAGTGGTGTTCGGGCAGTGTAGGGGGGTCTTACTGCAGATGGTGTTTCAGGGTTTAGGGCAGTGCAGTGGTGTTCGGGCAGTGTAGGGGGTCTTGCTGGGGTAGTCTTTCAGGGTTTAGGGCAGTGCAGTGGTGTTCGGGCAGTTTAGGCGATCGTGCTGGGGGTGGTGTTTCAATATTTAGGGCAGTGTAGTGGTGTTCGGGCAGTGTAGGGGGTCTTGCTGGGAGTGGTGTTCCAGGGTTTAGGGCAGTGGTGTTCGGGCAGTGTAGGAGGTCGTGCTGGGGCTGGTGTTTCAGGGTTTTGGCAGAGCAGTGGTGTTCGGGCAGTGTAGTGGGTCATGCTGGGTCTGGTTTTTCAGGGTTTAGGGTAGTGCAGTGGTGTTCGGGCAGTGTAGGGGGTCTTGCTGGGGGTGGTGTTTCAGGGTTTAGGGCAGTGGTGTACTGGGCAGTGTAGGGGGTCTTACTGCAGATGGTGTTTCAGGGTTTAGGGCAGTGTAGTGGTGTTTGGGCAGTCGAGGTGGTCGTGCTGGGGCTGATGTTTCAGGGTTTAGTGCAGTACAGTGGTGTTCGGGCAGTGTAGGGGGTCGTGCTGGGGGTGGTGTTTCAGGGTTTAGGGCAGTGTTGTGGTGTTCAGGCAGAGTAGGGGCTCGTGCTGGGGCTGGTGTTTCAGGGTTTAGGGCAGTGTTGTGGTGTTCGGGCAGTGTAGGGGGTCTTGCTGGGGTTAGTTTTTCAGGGTTTAGGGCAGTGCAGTGGTGTTTGGGCAGTGTAGGCGATCGTGCTGGGGGTGGTGTTTCAGTGTTTAGGGCAGTGTAGTGGTGTTCGGGCAGTGTAGGGGGTCTTGCTGGGAGTGGTGTTCCAGGGTTTAGGGCAGTGGTGTTCGGGCAGTGTAGGGGGTCGTGCTGGGGCTGGTGTTTCAGGGTTTTGGCAGAGCAGTGGTGTTCGGGCAGTGTAGTGGGTCATGCTGGGTCTGGTTTTTCAGGGTTTAGGGTAGTGCAGTGGTGTTCGGGCAGTGTAGGGGGTCTTGCTGGGGGTGGTGTTTCAGGGTTTAGGGCAGTGGTGTTCGTGCAGTGTAGGGGGTCTTACTGCGGATGGTGTTTCAGGGTTTAGGGCAGTGTAGTGGTGTTTGGGCAGTCGAGGTGGTCGTGCTGGGGCTGATGTTTCAGGGTTTAGTGCAGTGCAGTGGTGTTCGGGCAGAGTAGGGGGTCGTGCTGGGGGTGGTGTTTCAGGGTTTAGGGCAGTGTTGTGGTGTTCAGGCAGAGTAGGGGGTCGTGCTGGGGCTGGTGTTTCAAGGTTCAGGGCAGTGCAGTGGGGTTCGGGCAGTGTAGAGGGTCTCGCTGGGAGTGGTGTTTCAGATTTTAGGGCAGTGGTGTACGGGCAGTGTAGGGGGTCTCGCTGGGAGTGGTCTTTCAGATTTTAGGGCAGTGGTGTTCGGGCAGTGTAGGGGGTCTTACTGGGGGTGGTGTTTCAAGGTTTAGGGCAGGGTAGTGGTGTTCAGGCAGTGTAGGGGTTCGTGCTGGGGGTGGTGTTTCAGGGTTTAGGGCAGTGTAGTGGTGTTTGGGCAGTGTAGGGGCTCATGCTGGGGCTGGTGTTTCAGGGTTTAGGGCAGTGCAGTTGTGTTTGGGCAGTGTAGGGGGTCGTGCTGGGGCTGGTGAATCAGTTTAGGGCAGTGCACTGGTGTTCGGGCAGTGTAGGGGGTCATGCTGGTGGTGGTGTTTCAGGGTTTAGGGCACTGCACTGGTGTTAGGGCAGTGTAGGGGGTCATGCTGGGGTTGGTGTTTCAGGGTTTAGGGCAGTGCAGTGGTGTTCGGGCAGTGTAGGGGGTCGTGCTGGGGCAGGTGTTTCAGGGTTTAGGCTAGTGCAGTGGTGTTCGGGCAGTGTAGGGGGTCTTGCTGGTGCTGATGTTTCAGGCTTTAGGGCAGTGCAGTAGTGTTCGGGCAGTGTAGGGGGTCATGCTGGGGCTGGTTTTTCAGGGTTTAGGGCAGTGCAAGGTGTTCAGGCAGGGTAGTGGATCGTGCTGGGGCTGGTGTTTCAGGGTTTAGGGCTGTTCAGTGGTGTTCGGACAGTGTAGGGGTTCGTGCTGGGGCTGGTGTTTCAGGGATTAGGGCATTGCAGTGGTGTTCGGGAAATGTAGGGGCTTGTGCTGGGGCTGATGTTTCAGGGTTTAGTGCAGTGCAGTGGTGTTCTAGCAGTGTAGGGGGTCGTGCTGCAGCTGGTGTTTCAGGGTTTAGGGCACTGCAGTGGTGTTCGGGCAGTGTAGGGGGTCATGCTGGGGGTGATGTTTCAGGGTGTAGGGCAGTGCTTTTCGGGCAGTGTAGGGGGTTGTGCTGGGGGTGGTTTTTCAGGGTTTAGGGTAGTGCAGTGGTGTTCGGGCAGTGTAGGGGGTCTTGCTGGGGGTGGTGTTTCAGGGTTTAGGGCAGTGGTGTTCGTGCAGTGTAGGGGGTCTTACTGCGGATGGTGTTTCAGGGTTTAGGGCAGTGTAGTGGTGTTTGGGCAGTCGAGGTGGTCGTGCTGGGGCTGATGTTTCAGGGTTTAGTGCAGTGCAGTGGTGTTCGGGCAGTGTAGGGGGTCGTGCTGGGGGTGGTGTTTCAGGGTTTAGGGCAGTGTTGTGGTGTTCAGGCAGCGTAGGGGGTCGTGCTGGGGCTGGTTTTTCAGGGTTTAGGGCAGTGTTGTGGTGTTCGGGCAGTGTAGGGGGTCGTGCTGGGGCGGGTGTTTCAAGGTTCAGGGCAGTGCAGTGGGGTTCGGGCAGTGTAGAGGGTCTCGCTGGGAGTGGTGTTTCAGATTTTAGGGCAGTGGTGTTCGGGCAGTGTAGGGGGTCTCGCTGGGAGTGGTCTTTCAGATTTTAGGGCAGTGGTGTTCGGGCAGTGTAGAGGGTCTTACTGGGGGTGGTGTTTCAAGGTTTAGGGCAGGGTAGTGGTGTTCAGGCAGTGTAGGGGTTCGTGCTGGGGGTGGTGTTTCAGGGTTTAGGGCAGTGTAGTGGTGTTTGGGCAGTGTAGGGGGTCATGCTGGGGCTGGTGTTTCAGGGTTTAGGGCAGTGCAGTTGTTTTTGGGCAGTGTAGGGGGTCGTGCTGGGGCTGGTGAATCAGTTTAGGGCACTGCACTGGTGTTAGGGCAGTGTAGGGGGTCATGCTGGGGGTGGTGTTTCAGGGTTTAGGGCAGTGCAGTGGTGTTCGGGCAGTGTAGGGGGTCTTGCTGGAGCAGGTGTTTCAGGGTTTAGGCTAGTGCAGTGGTGTTCGGGCAGTGTAGGGGGTCTTGCTGGTGCTGATGTTTCAGGCTTCAGGGCAGTGCAGTAGTGTTCGGGCAGTGTAGGGGGTCATGCTGGGGCTGGTTTTTCAGGGTTTAGGGCAGTGCAAGGTGTTCAGGCAGTGTAGTGGATCGTGCTGGGGCTGGTGTTTCAGGGTTTAGGGCAGTGCAGTGGTGTTTGGGCAGTGTAGGGGTTCGTGCTGGGGCTGGTGTTTCAGGGATTAGGGCATTGCAGTGGTGTTCGGGAAGTGTAGGGGCTTGTGCTGGGGCTGATATTTCAGGGTTTAGTGCAGTGCAGTGGTGTTCTAGCAGTGTAGGGGGTTGTGCTGCAGCTGGTGTTTCAGGGTTTAGGGCAGTGCAGTGGTGTTCGGGCAGTGTAGGGGGTCTTGCTGGGGGTGATGTGTCAGGGTGTAGGGCAGTGGTTTTCGGGCAGTGTAGGGGGTTGTGCTGGGGGTGGTGTTTTAGGGTTTAGGGCAGTGCAGTGGTGTTCGGATACTGTAGGGGTTCTTGCTGGGAGTGGTGTTTCAGGGTTTAGGGCAGTGGTGTTCTGGCAGTGTATGGGGTCGTGCTGGGGCTGGTGTTTCAGGGTTTTGGGCAGGGCAGTGGTATTCGGGCAGTGTAGTGGGTCATGCTGTGTCTGGTGTTTCTGGGTTTAGGGTAGTGCAGTGGTGTTCGGGCAGTATAGGGGGTCTTGCTGGGGGTGGTGTTTCAGGGTTTATGGCAGTGGTGTTCGAGCAGTGTAGGGGGTCTTACAGTGGATGGTGTTTCAGGGTTTAGGGCAGTGCAGTGGTGTTCGGGCAGTGTAGGGGGTCTTGCTGGGATAGTCTTTCATGGTTTAGGGCGGTGCAGTGGTGTTTGGGCAGTGTAGGGGGTTGTGCTGGGGGTGGTGTTTCAGGGTTTAGGGCAGTGTAGGGGTGTTTGGGCAGTGTAGGGGGTCTCGCTGGGAGTGGTGTTTCAGGGTTTAGGGCAGTGGTGTTCGGGCAGTGTAGGGGGTCCTGCTGGGGCTGGTGTTTCAGGGTTTTGGGCAGAGCAGTGGTGTTCGGGCAGTGGAGTGGGTCATGCTGGGTCTGGTGTTTCAGGGTTTAGGGTAGTGCAGTGGTGTTCGGGCAGTGTAGGGGGTCTTGCTGGGGGTGGTGTTTCAGGGTTTAGGGCAGTGTTGTGGTGTTTGGGCAGTCGAGGTGCTCGTGCTGGGGCTGATGTTTCAGGGTTTAGTGCAGTGCAATGGTGTTCGGGCAGTGTAGGGGGTCGTGCTGGGGGTGGTGTTTCAGGGTTTAGGGCAGTGTTGTGGTGTTCAGGCAGAGTAGGGTTCGTGCTGGGGCTGGTGTTTCAGGGTTTAGGGCAGTGTTGTGGTGTTCAGGCAGTGTAGGGGGTAGTGCTGGGGCTGGTGTTTCAAGGTTCAGGGCAGTGCAGTGGGGTTCGGGCAGTGTAGGGGGTCTTACTGGGGGTGGTGTTTCAAGGTTTAGGGCAGGGTAGTGGTGTTCAGGCAGTGTAGGGGGTCTTGCTGGGGCAGGTGTTTCAGGGTTTAGGCTAGTGCAGTGGTGTTCGGGCAGTGTAGGGGGTCTTGCTGGTGCTGATGTTTCAGGCTTTAGGGCAGTGCAGTAGTGTTTGGGCAGTGTAGGGGGTCTTGCTGGTGCTGATGTTTCAGGCTTTAGGGCAGTGCAGTAGTGTTCGGGCAGTGTAGGGGGTCATGCTGGGGCTGGTTTTTCAGGGTTTAGGGCAGTGCACGGTATTCAGGCAGTGTAGTGGATCGTGCTGGGGCTGGTGTTTTAGGGTTTAGGGCAGTGCAGTGGTGTTTGGGCAGTGTAGGGGGTCATGCTGGGGCTGGTGTTTCAGGGTTTTAGGGCAGTGCAGTTGTGTTTGGGCAGAGTAGGGGGTCGTGCTGGGGCTGGTGAATCAGTTTAGGGCAGTGCACTGGTGTTCGGGCAGTGTAGGGGGTCATGCTGGCGGTGGTGTTTCAGGGTTTAGGGCACTGCACTGGTGTTAGGGCAGTGTAGGGGGTCATGCTGGGGGTGGTGTTTCAGGGTTTAGGGCAGTGCAGTGGTGTTCGGGCAGTGTAGGGGGTCTTGCTGGGGCAGGTGTTTCAGGGTTTAGGCTAGTGCAGTGGTTTTCGGGCAGTGTAGGGGGTCTTGCTGGTGCTGATGTTTCAGGCTTTAGGGCAGTGCAGTAGTGTTCGGGCAGTGTAGGGGGTCATGCTGGGGCTGGTGTTTCAGGGTTTAGGGCAGTGCAAGGTGTTCAGGCAGTGTAGTGGATCGTGCTGGGGCTGGTGTTTCAGAATTTAGGGCAGTGCAGTGGTGTTCGGGCAGTGTAGGGGTTCGTGCTGGGGATGGTGTTTCAGGGTTTTGGGCAGAGCAGTGGTGTTCGAGCAGTGTAGGGGGTCTTGCTGGGGCAGGTGTTTCAGGGTTTAGGCTAGTGCAGTGGTGTTCGGGCAGTGTAGGGTGTCTTGCTGGTGCTGATGTTTCAGGCTTTAGGGCAGTGCAGTAGTGTTCGGGCAGTGTAGGGGGTCATGCTGGGGCTGGTTTTTCAGGGTTTAGGGCAGTGCAGTGGTGTTCGGACAGTGTAGGGGGTCTTGCTGGGAGTGGTGTTTCAGGGTTTAGTGCAGTGGTGTTCTGGCAGTGTATGGGGTCGTGCTGGGGCTGGTGTTTCAGGGTTTTGGGCAGGGCAGTGGTGTTCGGGCAGTGTAGTGGGTCATGCTGGGTCTGGTGTTTCTGGGTTTAGGGTAGTGCAGTGGTGTTCGGGCAGTGTAGGGGGTCTTGCTGGGGGTGGTGTTTCAGGGTTTATGGCAGTGGTGTTCGGGCAGTGTAGGGGGTCCTGCTGGGTCTGATGTTTCAGGGTTTAGGGTAGTGCAGTGGTGTTCGGGCAGTGTAGGGGGTCTTGCTGGGAATGATGTTTCTTGGTGTATGGCAGTGGTTTTCGGGCAGTGGAGTGGGTCATGCTGGGTCTGGTGTTTCAGGGTTTAGGGTAGTGCAGTGGTGTTCGGGCAGTGTAGGGGGTCTTGCTGGGAATGATGTTTCTTGGTGTACGGCAGTGGTTTTCGGGCAGTGTAGGGGGTTGTGCTGGGGGAGGTGTTTTAGGGTTTAGGGCAGTGCAGTGGTGTTCAGACAGTGTAGGGGGCCGAGTTGGGGCTGGTGTTTCATGGTTTTGGGCAGAGCATTGGTGTTCGGGCAGTGTAGGGGGTCGTGCTGGGGCTGGTGTTTTAGGGTTTGGGGCAGTGCAGTGGTGTTCGGGCAGTGTAGGGGGTCTCACTGGGAGTGGTGTTTCAGGGTTTAGTGCAGTGGTGTTCGGGCAGTGTAGGGGGTCATGCTGGGGCTGGTGTTTCAGGGTTTTGGGCAGAGCAGTGGTGTTCGGGCAGTGTAGGGGGTCTTACTGCGGATGGTGTTTCAGGGTTTAGGGCAGTGCAGTGGTGTTCGGGCAGTGTAGGGGGTCTTGCTGGGGTAGTCTTTCAGGGTTTAGGGCAGTGCAGTGGTGTTCGGGCAGTGTAGGCGATCGTGCTGGGGGTGGTGTTTCAGTGTTTAGGGCAGTGTAGTGGTTTTCGGGCAGTGTAGGGGGTCTTGCTGGGAGTGGTGTTCCAGGGTTAAGGGCAGTGGTGTTCGGGCAGTGTAGGGGGTCGTGCTGGGGCTGGTGTTTCAGGGTTTTGGCAGAGCAGTGGTGTTCGGGCAGTGTAGTGGGTCATGCTGGGTCTGGTGTTTCAGGGTTTAGGGTAGTGCAGTGGTGTTCAGGCAGTGTAGGGGGTCTTGCTGGGGGTGGTGTTTCAGGGTTTAGGGCAGTGGTGTTCGGGCAGTGTAGGGGGTCTTACTGCGGATGGTGTTTCAGGGTTTAGGGCAGTGTAGTGGTGTTTGGGTAGTCGAGGTGGTCGTGCTGGGGCTGATGTTTCAGGGTTTAGTGCAGTGCAGTGGTGTTCGGGCAGTGTACGGGGTCATGCTGGGGGTGGTGTTTCAGGGTTTAGGGCAGTGTTGTGGTGTTCAGGCAGAGTAGGGGTCATGCTGGGGCTGGTGTTTCAGGGTTTAGGGCAGTGTTGTGGTGTTCGGGCAGTGTAGGGGGTCGTGCTGGGGCTGGTGTTTCAAGGTTCAGGGCAGTGCAGTGGGGTTCGGGCAGTGTAGAGGGTCTCGCTGGGAGTGGTGTTTCAGAATTTAGGGCAGTGGTGTTCGGGCAGTGGAGTGGGTCTTGCTGGGTCTGGTGTTTCAGGGTTTAGGGTAGTGCAGTGGTGTTCGGCCAGTGTAGGGGGTCTTGCTGGGGGTGGTGTTTCAGGGTTTAGGGCAGTGTTGTGGTGTTTGGGCAGTCGAGGTGCTCGTGCTGGGGCTGATGTTTCAGGGTTTAGTGCAGTGCAATGGTGTTCGGGCAGTGTAGGGGGTCGTGCTGGGGGTGGTGTTTCAGGGTTTAGGGCAGTGTTGTGGTGTTCAGGCAGAGTAGGGGGTCGTGCTGGGGCTGGTGTTTCAGGGTTTAGGGCAGTGTTGTGGTGTTCAGGCAGTGTAGGGGGTAGTGCTGGGGCTGGTGTTTCAAGGTTCAGGGCAGTGCAGTGGGGTTCGGGCAGTGTAGGGGGTCTTACTGGGGGTGGTGTTTCAAGGTTTAGGGCAGGGTAGTGGTGTTCAGGCAGTGTAGGGGGTCTTGCTGGGGCAGGTGTTTCAGGGTTTAGGCTAGTGCAGTGGTGTTCGGGCAGTGTAGGGGGTCTTGCTGGTGCTGATGTTTCAGGCTTTAGGGCAGTGCAGTAGTGTTTGGGCAGTGTAGGGGGTCTTGCTGGTGCTGATGTTTCAGGCTTTAGGGCAGTGCAGTAGTGTTCGGGCAGTGTAGGGGGTCATGCTGGGGCTGGTTTTTCAGGGTTTAGGGCAGTGCACGGTATTCAGGCAGTGTAGTGGATCGTGCTGGGGCTGGTGTTTTAGGGTTTAGGGCAGTGCAGTGGTGTTTGGGCAGTGTAGGGGGTCATGCTGGGGCTGGTGTTTCAGGGTTTTAGGGCAGTGCAGTTGTGTTTGGGCAGAGTAGGGGGTCGTGCTGGGGCTGGTGAATCAGTTTAGGGCAGTGCACTGGTGTTCGGGCAGTGTAGGGGGTCATGCTGGCGGTGGTGTTTCAGGGTTTAGGGCACTGCACTGGTGTTAGGGCAGTGTAGGGGGTCATGCTGGGGGTGGTGTTTCAGGGTTTAGGGCAGTGCAGTGGTGTTCGGGCAGTGTAGGGGGTCTTGCTGGGGCAGGTGTTTCAGGGTTTAGGCTAGTGCAGTGGTTTTCGGGCAGTGTAGGGGGTCTTGCTGGTGCTGATGTTTCAGGCTTTAGGGCAGTGCAGTAGTGTCCGGGCAGTGTAGGGGGTCATGCTGGGGCTGGTGTTTCAGGGTTTAGGGCAGTGCAAGGTGTTCAGGCAGTGTAGGGTGTCTTGCTGGTGCTGATGTTTCAGGCTTTAGGGCAGTGCAGTAGTGTTCGGGCAGTGTAGGGGGTCATGCTGGGGCTGGTTTTTCAGGGTTTAGGGCAGTGCAGTGGTGTTCGGACAGTGTAGGGGGTCTTGCTGGGAGTGGTGTTTCAGGGTTTAGTGCAGTGGTGTTCTGGCAGTGTATGGGGTCGTGCTGGGGCTGGTGTTTCAGGGTTTTGGGCAGGGCAGTGGTGTTCGGGCAGTGTAGTGGGTCATGCTGGGTCTGGTGTTTCTGGGTTTAGGGTAGTGCAGTGGTGTTCGGGCAGTGTAGGGGGTCTTGCTGGGGGTGGTGTTTCAGGGTTTATGGCAGTGGTGTTCGGGCAGTGTAGGGGGTCCTGCTGGGTCTGATGTTTCAGGGTTTAGGGTAGTGCAGTGGTGTTCGGGCAGTTTAGGGGGTCTTGCTGGGAATGATGTTTCTTGGTGTATGGCAGTGGTTTTCGGGCAGTGGAGTGGGTCATGCTGGGTCTGGTGTTTCAGGGTTTAGGGTAGTGCAGTGGTGTTCGGGCAGTGTAGGGGGTCTTGCTGGGAATGATGTTTCTTGGTGTACGGCAGTGGTTTTCGGGCAGTGTAGGGGGTTGTGCTGGGGGAGGTGTTTTAGGGTTTAGGGCAGTGCAGTGGTGTTCAGACAGTGTAGGGGGCCGAGTTGGGGCTGGTGTTTCATGGTTTTGGGCAGAGCATTGGTGTTCGGGCAGTGTAGGGGGTCGTGCTGGGGCTGGTGTTTTAGGGTTTGGGGCAGTGCAGTGGTGTTCGGGCAGTGTAGGGGGTCTCACTGGGAGTGGTGTTTCAGGGTTTAGTGCAGTGGTGTTCGGGCAGTGTAGGGGGTCATGCTGGGGCTGGTGTTTCAGGGTTTTGGGCAGAGCAGTGGTGTTCGGGCAGTGTAGGGGGTCTTACTGCGGATGGTGTTTCAGGGTTTAGGGCAGTGCAGTGGTGTTCGGGCAGTGTAGGGGGTCTTGCTGGGGTAGTCTTTCAGGGTTTAGGGCAGTGCAGTGGTGTTCGGGCAGTGTAGGCGATCGTGCTGGGGGTGGTGTTTCAGTGTTTAGGGCAGTGTAGTGGTTTTCGGGCAGTGTAGGGGGTCTTGCTGGGAGTGGTGTTCCAGGGTTAAGGGCAGTGGTGTTCGGGCAGTGTAGGGGGTCGTGCTGGGGCTGGTGTTTCAGGGTTTTGGCAGAGCAGTGGTGTTCGGGCAGTGTAGTGGGTCATGCTGGGTCTGGTGTTTCAGGGTTTAGGGTAGTGCAGTGGTGTTCAGGCAGTGTAGGGGGTCTTGCTGGGGGTGGTGTTTCAGGGTTTAGGGCAGTGGTGTTCGGGCAGTGTAGGGGGTCTTACTGCGGATGGTGTTTCAGGGTTTAGGGCAGTGTAGTGGTGTTTGGGTAGTCGAGGTGGTCGTGCTGGGGCTGATGTTTCAGGGTTTAGTGCAGTGCAGTGGTGTTCGGGCAGTGTACGGGGTCATGCTGGGGGTGGTGTTTCAGGGTTTAGGGCAGTGTTGTGGTGTTCAGGCAGAGTAGGGGTCATGCTGGGGCTGGTGTTTCAGGGTTTAGGGCAGTGTTGTGGTGTTCGGGCAGTGTAGGGGGTCATGCTGGGGCTGGTGTTTCAAGGTTCAGGGCAGTGCAGTGGGGTTCGGGCAGTGTAGAGGGTCTCGCTGGGAGTGGTGTTTCAGAATTTAGGGCAGTGGTGTACGGGCAGTGTAGGGGGTCTCGCTGGGAGTGGTGTTTCAGATTTTAGGGCAGTGGTGTTCGGGCAGTGTAGGGGGTCTTACTGGGGTGGTGTTTCAAGGTTTAGGGCAGGGTAGTGGTGTTCAGGCAGTGTAGGGGTTTGTGCTGGGGGTGGTGTTTCAGGGTTTAGGGCAGTGTAGTGGTGTTTGGGCAGTGTAGGGGGTCATGCTGGGGCGGGTGTTTCAGGGCTTAGGGCAGTGCAGTTGTGTTTGGGCAGTGTAGGGGGTCGTGCTGGGGCTGGTGAATCAGTTTAGGGCAGTGCACTGGTGTTCGGGCAGTGTAGGGGGTCATGCTGGCGGTGGTGTTTCAGGGTTTAGGGCACTGCACTGGTGTTAGGGCAGTGTAGGGGGTCATGCTGGGGGTGGTGTTTCAGGGTTTAGGGCAGTGCAGTGGTGTTCGGGCAGTGTAGGGGGTCTTGCTGGGGCAGGTGTTTCAGGGTTTAGGCTAGTGCAGTGGTGTTCGGGCAGTGTAGGGGGTCTTGCTGGTGCTGATGTTTCAGGCTTTAGGGCAGTGCAGTAGTGTTCGGACAGTGTAGGGGGTCATGCTGGGGCTGGTTTTTCAGGGTTTAGGGCAGTGCAAGGTGTTCAGGCAGTGTAGTGGATCGTGCTGGGGCTCGTGTTTCAGGGTTTAGGGCAGTGCAGTGGTGTTCGGGCAGTGTAGGGGTTCGTGCTGGGGCTGGAGTTTCAGTGATTAGGGCAGTGCAGTGGTGTTCGGGAAGTGTAGGGGCTCGTGCTGGGGCTGATGTTTCAGGGTTTAGTGCAGTGCAGTGGTGTTCTAGCAGTGTAGGGGGTCGTGCTGCAGCTGGTGTTTCAGGGTTTAGGGCAGTGCAGTGGTGTTCGGGCAGTGTAGGGGGTCTTGCTGGGGGTGATGTTTCAGGGTGTAGGGCAGTGGTTTTCGGGCAGTGTAGGGGGTTGTGCTGGGGGTGGTGTTTTAGGGTTTAGGGCAGTGCAGTGGTGTTTGGACAGTGTAGGGGGCTGTGCTGGGGCTGGTGTTTCAGTGTTTTGGGCAGAGCATTGGTGTTCGGGCAGTGTAGGGGGTCAGGCTGGGGCTGGTGTTTCAGGGTTCAGGGCAGTGCAGTGGTGTTCGGACAGTGTAGGGGGTCTTGCTGGGAGTGGTGTTTCAGGGTTTAGGGCAGTGGTGTTCTGGCAGTGTATGGGGTCGTGCTGGGGCTGGTGTTTCAGGGTTTTGTGCAGGGCAGTGGTGTTCGGGCAGTGTAGTGGGTCATGCTGGGTCTGGTGTTTCTGGGTTTAGGGTAGTGCAGTGGTGTTCGGGCAGTGTAGGGGGTCTTGCTGGGGGTGGTGTTTCAGGGTTTATGGCAGTGGTGTTCGGGCAGTGTAGGGGGTCTTACAGTGGATGGTGTTTCAGGGTTTAGGGCAGTGCACTGGTGTTCAGGCAGTCTAGGGGGTCTTGCTGGGATAGTCTTTCATGGTTTAGGGCAGTGCAGTGGTGTTCGGGCAGTGTAGGGGGGCGTGCTGGTGTGGTGTTTCAGTGTTTAGGGCAGTGTAGGGGTGTTCGGGCAGTGTAGGGGGTCTCGCTGGGAGTGGTGTTTCAGGGTTTAGGGCAGTGGTGTTCGGGCAGTGTAGGGGGTCCTGCTGGGGCTGGTGTTTCAGGGTTTTGGGCAGAGCAGTGGTGTTCAGGCAGTGGAGTGGGTCATGCCGGGTCTGGTGTTTCAGGGTTTAGGGTAGTGCAGTGGTGTTCGGGCAGTGTAGGGGGTCTTGCTGGAGGTGGTGTTTCAGGGTTTAGGGCAGTGGTGTTCAGGCAGTGTAGGGGGTCTTACTGCGGATGGTGTTTCAGGGTTTAGGGCAGTGCAGTGGTGTTCGGGAAGTGTAGGGGGTCTTGCTGGGCTAGTCTTTCAGGGTTTAGGGCAGTGCAGTGGTGTTTGGGCAGTGTAGGGGGTCAGGCTAGGGGTGGTGTTTCAGGGTTTAGGGCATTGTAGTGATGTTAGGGCAGTATAGGGGGTCGTGCTGGGGGTGGTGTTTCAGGGTTTACGGCAGTGCAGTGGTGTTCAGGAGTGTAGGGGGTCATGCTTGGGGTGGTGTTACAGGGTGTAGGGCAGTGCAGTGGTGTTCAGGCAGTGTAGGGGGTCTTGCTGGGGTAGTCTTTCAGGGTTTAGGGCAGTGCAGTGATGTTCAGGCAGTGTAGGGGGTCATGCTGGGGCTGGTTTCTCAGGGTTTAGGGTAGTGTAGTGGTGTTCGGGCAGTGTAGGGGGTCATGCTGGGGCTGGTGTTTCAGGGTTTAGGGTAGTGCAGTAGTGTTCGGGCAGTGTAGGGGGTCGTGCTGGGGCTGATGTTTCAGGGATTAGTGCAGTGCAGTGGTGTTCGGGCAGTGTAGGGGGTCGGGCTGGGGGTGGTGTCTCAGGGTTTAGGGCAGTGTTGTGGTGTTTGGGCAGTGTAGGGGGTCATTCTGGGGCTGGTGTTTCAAGGTTCAGGGCTGTGCAGTGGGGTTCGGGCAGTGTAGGGGGTCTCGCTGGGAGTGGTGTTTCAGAGTGGTGTTTCAGATTTTAGGGCAGTGGTGTTCGGGCAGTGTAGGGGGTCTCGCTGGGAGTGGTGTTTCAGATTTTAGGGCAGTGGTGTTCAGGCAGTGTAGCGGGTCTTACTGGGGGTGGTGTTTCAGGGTTTAGGGCAGTGTAGTGGTGTTCAGGCAGTGTAGGGGGTCGTGCTGGGGCTGGTGTTTTAGGGTTTGGGGCAGTGCAGTGGTGTTCGGGCAGTGTAGGGGGTCTCGCTGGGAGTGGTGTTTCAGGGTTTAGTGCAGTGGTATTCGGGCAGTGTAGGGGGTCGTGCTGGGGCTGGTGTTTCAGGGTTTTGGGCAGAGCAGTGGTGTTCGGGCAGTGTAGGGGGTCTTACTGCGGATGGTGTTTCAGGGTTTAGGGCAGTGCAGTGGTGTTCGGGCAGTGTAGGGGGTCTTGCTGGGGTAGTCTTTCACGGTTTGGGGCAGTGCAGTGGTGTTCGGGCAGTGTAGGCGATCGTGCTGGGGGTGGTGTTTCAGTGTTTAGGGCAGTGTAGTGGTGTTCGGGCAGTGTAGGGGGTCTTGCTGGGAGTGGTGTTCCAGGGTTTAGGGCAGTGGTGTTCGGGCAGCGTAGGGGGTCGTGCTGGGGCTGGTGTTTCAGGGTTTTGGCAGAGCAGTGGTGTTCGGGCAGTGTAGTGGGTCATGCTGGGTCTGGTTTTTCAGGGTTTAGGGTAGTGCAGTGGTGTTCGGGCAGTGTAGGGGGTCTTGCTGGGGGTGGTGTTTCGGGGTTTAGGGCAGTGGTGTTCGGGCAGTGTAGGGGGTCTTACTGCGGATGGTGTTTCAGGGTTTAGGGCAGTGTAGTGGTGTTTGGGCAGTCGAGGTGGTCGTGCTGGGGCTGATGTTTCAGGGTTTAGTGCAGTGCAGTGGTGTTCGGGCAGTGTAGGGGGTCGTGCTGGGGGTGGTGTTTCAGGGTTTAGGGCAGTGTTGTGGTGTTCAGGCAGAGTAGGGGCTCGTGCTGGGGCTGGTGTTTCAGGGTTTAGGGCAGTGTTGTGGTGTTCGGGCAGTGTAGGGGGTCTTGCTGGGGTAGTCTTTCAGGGTTTAGGGCAGTGCAGTGGTGTTCGGGCAGTGTAGGCGATCGTGCTGGGGGTGGTGTTTCAGTGTTTTCAGGGCAGTGTAGTGGTGTTCGGGCAGTGTAGGGGGTCTTGCTGGGAGTGGTGTTCCAGGGTTTAGGGCAGTGGTGTTCGGGCAGTGTAGGGGGTCGTGCTGGGGCTGGTGTTTCAGGGTTTTGGCAGAGCAGTGGTGTTCGGGCAGTGTAGTGGGTCATGCTGTGTCTGGTTTTTCAGGGTTTAGGGTAGTGCAGTGGTGTTCGGGCAGTGTAGGGGGTCTTGTTGGGGGTGGTGTTTCAGGGTTTAGTGCAGTGGTGTTTGGGCAGTGTAGGGGGTCATGCTGGGGCTGGTGTTTCAGGGTTTTGGGCAGAGCAGTGGTGTTCGGGCAGTGTAGGGGGTCTTACTGCAGATGGTGTTTCAGGGTTTAGGGCAGTGCAGTGGTGTTCGGGCAGTGTAGGGGGTCGTGCTGGGGCTGGTGTTTCAGAATTTAGGGCAGTGCAGTGGTGTTCGGGCAGTGTAGGGGTTCGTGCTGGGGATGGTGTTTCAGGGTTTTGGGCAGAGCAGTGGTGTTCGAGCAGTGTAGGGGGTCTTGCTGGGGCAGGTGTTTCAGGGTTTAGGCTAGTGCAGTGGTGTTCGGGCAGTGTAGGGTGTCTTGCTGGTGCTGATGTTTCAGGCTTTAGGGCAGTGCAGTAGTGTTCGGGCAGTGGAGGGGGTCATGCTGGGGCTGGTTTTTCAGGCTTTAGGGCAGTGCAGTGGTGTTCGGACAGTGTAGGGGGTCTTGCTGGGAGTGGTGTTTCAGGGTTTAGTGCAGTGGTGTTCTGGCAGTGTATGGGGTCGTGCTGGGGCTGGTGTTTCAGGGTTTTGGGCAGGGCAGTGGTGTTCGGGCAGTGTAGTGGGTCATGCTGGGTCTGGTGTTTCTGGGTTTAGGGTAGTGCAGTGGTGTTCGGGCAGTGTAGGGGTCTTGCTGGGGGTGGTGTTTCAGGGTTTATGGCAGTGGTGTTCGGGCAGTGTAGGGGGTCCTGCTGGGTCTGATGTTTCAGGGTTTAGGGTAGTGCAGTGGTGTTCGGGAAGTGTAGGGGGTCTTGCTGGGAATGATGTTTCTTGGTGTATGGCAGTGGTTTTCGGGCAGTGGAGTGGGTCATGCTGGGTCTGGTGTTTCTGGGTTTAGGGTAGTGCAGTGGTGTTCGGGCAGTGTAGGGGGTCTTGCTGGGAATGATGTTTCTTGGTGTACGGCAGTGGTTTTCGGGCAGTGTAGGGGGTTGTGCTGGGGGAGGTGTTTTAGGGTTTAGGGTTTAGGGCAGTGCAGTGGTGTTCAGACAGTGTAGGGGGCCGAGTTGGGGCTGGTGTTTCATGGTTTTGGGCAGAGCATTGGTGTTCGGGCAGTGTAGGGGGTCGTGCTGGGGCTGGTGTTTTATGGTTTGGGGCAGTGCAGTGGTGTTCGGGCAGTGTAGGGGGTCTCACTGGGAGTGGTGTTTCAGGGTTTAGTGCAGTGGTGTTCGGGCAGTGTAGGGGGTCATGCTGGGGCTGGTGTTTCAGGGTTTTGGGCAGAGCAGTGGTGTTCGGGCAGTGTAGGGGGTCTTACTGCGGATGGTGTTTCAGGGTTTAGGGCAGTGCAGTGGTGTTCGGGCAGTGTAGGGGGTCTTGCTGGGGTAGTCTTTCAGGGTTTAGGGCAGTGCAGTGGTGTTCGGGCAGTGTAGGCGATCGTGCTGGGGGTGGTGTTTCAGTGTTTAGGTCAGTGTAGTGGTTTTCGGGCAGTGTAGGGGGTCTTGCTGGGAGTGGTGTTCCAGGGTTTAGGGCAGTGGTGTTCGGGCAGTGTAGGGGGTCGTGCTGGGGCTGGTGTTTCAGGGTTTTGGCAGAGCAGTGGTGTTCGGGCAGTGTAGTGGGTCATGCTGGGTCTGGTGTTTCAGGGTTTAGGGTAGTGCAGTGGTGTTCAGGCAGTGTAGGGGGTCTTGCTGGGGGTGGTGTTTCAGGGTTTAGGGCAGTGGTGTTCGGGCAGTGTAGGGGGTCTTACTGCGGATGGTGTTTCAGGGTTTAGGGCAGTGTAGTGGTGTTTGGGTAGTCGAGGTGGTCGTGCTGGGGCTGATGTTTCAGGGTTTAGTGCAGTGCAGTGGTGTTCGGGCAGTGTACGGGGTCATGCTGGGGGTGGTGTTTCAGGGTTTAGGGCAGTGTTGTGGTGTTCAGGCAGAGTAGGGGTCGTGCTGGGGCTGGTGTTTCAGGGTTTAGGGCAGTGTTGTGGTGTTCGGGCAGTGTAGGGGGTCGTGCTGGGGCTGGTGTTTCAAGGTTCAGGGCAGTGCAGTGGGGTTCGGGCAGTGTAGAGGGTCTCGCTGGGAGTGGTGTTTCAGAATTTAGGGCAGTGGTGTACGGGCAGTGTAGGGGGTCTCGCTGGGAGTGGTGTTTCAGATTTTAGGGCAGTGGTGTTCGGGCAGTGTAGGGGGTCTTACTGGGGTGGTGTTTCAAGGTTTAGGGCAGGGTAGTGGTGTTCAGGCAGTGTAGGGGTTTGTGCTGGGGGTGGTGTTTCAGGGTTTAGGGCAGTGTAGTGTTGTTTGGGCAGTGTAGGGGGTCATGCTGGGGCGGGTGTTTCAGGGCTTAGGGCAGTGCAGTTGTGTTTGGGCAGTGTAGGGGGTCGTGCTGGGGCTGGTGAATCAGTTTAGGGCAGTGCTCTGGTGTTCTGGCAGTGTAGGGGGTCATGCTGGCGGTGGTGTTTCAGGGTTTAGGGCACTGCACTGGTGTTAGGGCAGTGTAGGGGGTCATGCTGGGGGTGGTGTTTCAGGGTTTAGGGCAGTGCAGTGGTGTTCGGGCAGTGTAGGGGGTCTTGCTGGGGCAGGTGTTTCAGGGTTTAGGCTAGTGCAGTGGTGTTCGGGCAGTGTAGGGGGTCTTGCTGGTGCTGATGTTTCAGGCTTTAGGGCAGTGCAGTAGTGTTCGGACAGTGTAGGGGGTCATGCTGGGGCTGGTTTTTCAGGGTTTAGGGCAGTGCAAGGTGTTCAGGCAGTGTAGTGGATCGTGCTGGGGCTCGTGTTTCAGGGTTTAGGGCAGTGCAGTGGTGTTCGGGCAGTGTAGGGGTTCGTGCTGGGGCTGGAGTTTCAGTGATTAGGGCAGTGCAGTGGTGTTCGGGAAGTGTAGGGGCTCGTGCTGGGGCTGATGTTTCAGGGTTTAGTGCAGTGCAGTGGTGTTCTAGCAGTGTAGGGGGTCGTGCTGCAGCTGGTGTTTCAGGGTTTAGGGCAGTGCAGTGGTGTTCGGGCAGTGTAGGGGGTCTTGCTGGGGGTGATGTTTCAGGGTGTAGGGCAGTGGTTTTCGGGCAGTGTAGGGGGTTGTGCTGGGGGTGGTGTTTTAGGGTTTAGGGCAGTGCAGTGGTGTTCGGACAGTGTTGGGGGCTGTGCTGGGGCTGGTGTTTCAGTGTTTTGGGCAGAGCATTGGTGTTCGGGCAGTGTAGGGGGTCAGGCTGGGGCTGGTGTTTCAGGGTTTAGGGCAGTGCAGTGGTGTTCAGACAGTGTAGGGGTTGTGCAGGGGGTGGTATTTCAGGGTTTAGGGCAGTGCAGTGGTGTGCGGGCAGTGTAGGGGGTCGTGCTGGGGCTGGTGTTTCAGTGTTTAGGGCAGTGCAGTGGTGTTTGACCAGTGTAGGGGGTCGTGCTGTGGGTGGTGTTTCAGGGTTTAGGGCAGTGCAGTGGTGTTCAGGCAGTGTAGGGGCTAGTGTTGGGGCTGGTGTTTCAGGGTTTAGTGCAGTGCAGTGGTGTTCGGGCAGTGTAGGGGGTCGTGCGGGGTGGTGTTTCATGGTCTTGGGCAGTGCAATGGTGTTCGGGCAGTGTAGGGGGTCTTTCTGGGGTGGTGTTTCTGGGTTTAGGGCAGTGCAGTGGTGTTTGGGCAGTGTAGGGGGTCATGCGGGGTTGGTGTTTCAGGGTTTAGGGCAGTGCAGTGGTTTACGGGAAGTGTGGGGGTCATTCTGGGGCTGGTGTTTCAGGGTTTAGGGCAGTGCAGTGGTGTTCGGGCAGTGTAGGGGGTCATGCTGGGGCTGGTGCTTCAGGGTTTAGGGCAGTGCAGTGGTGTTCGGGCGGTGTAGGGGGTCGTGCTGGGGCTGGTGTTTCAGGGTTTAGGTCAGTACAGTGGTGTGCGGGCAGTGTAGGGGTTCGTGCTGGGGCTGGTGTTTCAGGGTTTAGAGCACTGCAGTGGGTTCATGCTGGGGCTGGTGTTTCAGGGTTTAGGGCAGTGCGGTGGTGTTCAGGCAGTGTAGAGGGTCATGCAGGGGGTGGTGTTTCAGGGTTTAGGACAGCGCAGTGGTGTTTGGGCAGTGTAGGGGGTTGTGCAGGGTGTGATGTTTCAGGGTTTAGGGCAGTGCAGCGGTGTTCGGGCAGTGTAGGGAGTCTTGCTGAGGGTGGTGTTTCAGGGTTTAGGGCAGTGGTGTTCGGACAGTGTAAGGGACTTGCTGGGTGTGGTGTTTCAGAGTTTAGGGCAGTGCAGTGGTGTTCAGGCAGTGTAGGGGTTGTGCAGGGGGTGGTATTTCAGGGTTTAGGGCAGTGCAGTGGTGTTCGGGCAGTGTAGGGGGTCGTGCTGGGGCTGGTGTTTCAGGGTTTCGGGCAGTGCAGTGGTGTTCGGGCAGTGTAGGGGGTCTTGCTGGGGGTGATGTTGCGGGGTTTAGGGCAGTGGTTTTTGGGCAGTGTAGGGGGTTGTGCTGGGTGTAGTGTTTTAGGGTTTAGGGCAGTGCAGTTGTGTTCGGGCAGGGTAGGGGGTTGTGCTGGGGCTGGTGTTTCTGGGTTTAGGGCCGAGCAATGGTGTTGTAATAGTGTAGGGGGTCGTGCTGGGGCTGGTGTTTCAGGGTTTAGTGCAGTGCAGTGGTGTTCGGGCAGTGTAGGGGGTCATGCTGTGGGTAGTGTTTCAGGGTTTAGGGCAGTGCAGTGGTGTTCGGGTATTGTAGGGGTCATGCTGGGGGTTGTGTCTTAGGGTTTAGGGCAGTGCAGTGGTGTTCGGGCAGTGTAGCGAGTCTTGCTGGGGTAGTCTTTCAGGGTTTAGGGCAGTGCAGTTGTGTTCGGGCAGTGTAGGGGGTCGTGCTGGGGCTGGTTTTTCAGGGTTTAGGGTAGTGTAGTGGTGTTCGGGCAGTGTAGGGGGTCAAGTTGGGTCTGGTGTTTCAGGGTTTAGGGCAGTGCGGTGGTGTTTGGGCAGTGTAGGGGGTCATGCTGGGGCTGGTGTTTTAGGGTATAGGGCAGTGCAGTGGTGTTCGGGCAGTGTAGGGGGTCTTGCTGGGGGTGATGTTTCAGGGTTTAGGGCAGTGGTTTTCAGGCAGTGTAAGGGGTTGTGCTGGAGGTGGTGTTTCAGGGTTTAGGGCAGTGTTGTGGTGTTCAGGCAGAGTAGGGGCTCGTGCTGGGGCTGGTGTTTCAGGGTTTAGGGCAGTGTTGTGGTGTTCGGGCAGTGTAGGGGGTCTTGCTGGGGTTAGTTTTTCAGGGTTTAGGGCAGTGCAGTGGTGTTTGGGCAGTGTAGGCGATCGTGCTGGGGGTGGTGTTTCAGTGTTTAGGGCAGTGTAGTGGTGTTCGGGCAGTGTAGGGGGTCTTGCTGGGAGTGGTGTTCCAGGGTTTAGGGCAGTGGTGTTCGGGCAGTGTAGGGGGTCGTGCTGGGGCTGGTGTTTCAGGGTTTTGGCAGAGCAGTGGTGTTCGGGCAGTGTAGTGGGTCGTGCTGGGGCTGGTGTTTCAGAGTTTAGGGCAGTGCAGTGGTGTTCGGGCAGTGTAGGGGGTCTTGCTGGGGGTGATGTTGCAGGGTTTAGGGCAGTGTTTTTTGGGCAGTGTAGGGGGTTGTGCTGGGTGTAGTGTTTTAGGGTTTAGGGCAGTGCAGTTGTGTTCGGGCAGGGTAGGGGGTTGTGCTGGGGCTGGTGTTTCTGGGTTTAGGGCCGAGCAATGGTGTTGTAACAGTGTAGGGGGTCGTGCTGGGGCTGGTGTTTCAGGGTTTAGTGCAGTGCAGTGGTGTTCGGGCAGTGTAGGGGGTCGTGCGTGGGTGGTGTTTCATGGTTTTGAGCAGTGCAATGGTGTTCGGGCAGTGTAGGGGGTCTTGCTGGGGGTGGTGTTTCTGGGTTTAGGGCAGTGCAGTGGTGTTTGGGCAGTGGAGGGGTCATGCGGGGTTGGTGTTTCATGGTCTAGGGCAGTGCAGTGGTTTACGGGCAGTGTGGGGGTCTTTCTGGGGCTGGTGTTTCAGGGTTTAGGGCAGTGCAGTGGTGTTCGGGCAGTGTAGGGGGTCCTGCTGGGGCTGGTGTTTCAGGGTTTTGGGCAGAGCAGTGGTGTTCGGGCAGTGGAGTGGGTCATGCTGGGTCTGGTGTTTCAGGGTTTAGGGCAGTGCAGCGGTGTTCGGGCAGTGTAGGGGGTCTTGCTGGGGGTGATGTTTCAGGGTTTAGGGCAGTGGTTTTCAGGCAGTGTAAGGGGTTGTGCTGGAGGTGGTGTTTTAGGGTTTAGGGCAGTGCAGTGGTGTTCGGGCAGTGTAGGGGGTCGTGCTGGGGCTGTTGTTTCAGGGTTTAGGGCAGTGCAATGGTGTTGGAACGGTGTAGGGGGTCTTGCTGGGGGTGGTGTTTCTGGGTTTAGGGCAGTGCAGTGGTGTTCGGGCAGTGTAGGGGTTCGTGCTGGGGCTGGTGTTTCAGGATTTAGGGCACTGCAGTGGTGTTCGGGCAGTGTAGGAGTTCATGCTGGGGCTGGTGTTTCAGGGTTTAGGTCAGTACAGTGGTGTGCGGGCAGTGTAGGGGTTCGTGCTGGGGCTGGTGTTTCAGGGTTTAGAGCACTGCAGTGGGTTCATGCTGGGGCTGGTGTTTCAGGGTTTAGGGCAGTGCGGTGGTGTTCAGGCAGTGTAGGGGGTCATGCAGGGGGTGGTGTTTCAGGGTTTAGGACAGCGCAGTGGTGTTTGGGCAGTGTAGGGGGTTGTGCAGGGTGTGATGTTTCAGGGTTTAGGGCAGTGCAGCGGTGTTCGGGCAGTGTAGGGAGTCTTGCTGAGGGTGGTGTTTCAGGGTTTAGGGCAGTGGTGTTCGGACAGTGTAAGGGACTTGCTGGGTGTGGTGTTTCAGAGTTTAGGGCAGTGCAGTGGTGTTCAGGCAGTGTAGGGGTTGTGCAGGGGGTGGTATTTCAGGGTTTAGGGCAGTGCAGTGGTGTTCGGGCAGTGTAGGGGGTCGTGCTGGGGCTGGTGTTTCAGGGTTTCGGGCAGTGCAGTGGTGTTCGGGCAGTGTAGGGGGTCTTGCTGGGGGTGATGTTGCGGGGTTTAGGGCAGTGGTTTTTGGGCAGTGTAGGGGGTTGTGCTGGGTGTAGTGTTTTAGGGTTTAGGGCAGTGCAGTTGTGTTCGGGCAGGGTAGGGGGTTGTGCTGGGGCTGGTGTTTCTGGGTTTAGGGCCGAGCAATGGTGTTGTAACAGTGTAGGGGGTCGTGCTGGGGCTGGTGTTTCAGGGTTTAGTGCAGTGCAGTGGTGTTCGGGCAGTGTAGGGGGTCATGCTGTGGGTAGTGTTTCAGGGTTTAGGGCAGTGCAGTGGTGTTCGGGTATTGTAGGGGTCATGCTGGGGGTTGTGTCTTAGGGTTTAGGGCAGTGCAGTGGTGTTCGGGCAGTGTAGCGAGTCTTGCTGGGGTAGTCTTTCAGGGTTTAGGGCAGTGCAGTTGTGTTCGGGCAGTGTAGGGGGTCGTGCTGGGGCTGGTTTTTCAGGGTTTAGGGTAGTGTAGTGGTGTTCGGGCAGTGTAGGGGGTCAAGTTGGGTCTGGTGTTTCAGGGTTTAGGGCAGTGCGGTGGTGTTTGGGCAGTGTAGGGGGTCATGCTGGGGCTGGTATTTTAGGGTATAGGGCAGTGCAGTGGTGTTCGGGCAGTGTAGGGGGTCTTGCTGGGGGTGATGTTTCAGGGTTTAGGGCAGTGGTTTTCAGGCAGTGTAAGGGGTTGTGCTGGAGGTGGTGTTTTAGGGTTTAGGGCAGTGCAGTGGTGTTCGGGCAGTGTAGGGGGTCGTGCTGGGGCTGTTGTTTCAGGGTTTAGGGCAGTGCAATGGTGTTGGAACGGTGTAGGGGGTCTTGCTGGGGGTGGTGTTTCTGG
The DNA here is from genome assembly GCF_964204655.1 of Triturus cristatus. Classification (NCBI taxonomy): domain Eukaryota; kingdom Metazoa; phylum Chordata; class Amphibia; order Caudata; family Salamandridae; genus Triturus; species Triturus cristatus. Next base: position 546,630,960 of record NC_140579.1, read on the forward strand.
GTTTAGGGCAGTGCAGTGGTGTTTGGGCAGTGTAGGGGGTCATGCGGGGTTGGTGTTTCAGGGTTTAGGGCAGTGCAGTGGTTTACGGGCAGTGTGGGGGTCTTTCTGGGGCTGGTGTTTCAGGGTTTAGGGCAGTGCAGTGGTGATCGGGCAGTGTAGGGGTTCGTGCTGGGGCTGGTGTTTCAGGGTTTAGAGCACTGCAGTGGTGTTCGGGCAGTGTAGGGGTTCATGCTGGGGCTGGTGTTTCAGGGTTTAGAAAAGTGCAGTGGTGTTCGGGCAGTGTAGGGGGTCATTCAGGGCGTGGTGTTTCAGGGTTTAGGGCAGTGCAGTGGTGTTCAGGCAGTGTAGGGGTTGTGCAGGGGGTGGTATTTCAGGGTTTAGGGCAGTGCAGTGGTGTTCGGGCAGTGTAGGGGGTCGTGCTGGGGCTGGTGTTTCAGTGTTTAGGGCAATGCAGTGGTGTTCGGGCAGTGTAGGGGGTCTTGCTGGGGGTGATGTTTCAGGGTTCAGGGCAGTGGTTTTTGGGCAGTGTAGGGGTTGTGCTGGGTGTAGTGTTTTAGGGTTTAGGGCAGTGCAGTGGTGTTCGGGCAGGGTAGGGGGTCATGCTGGGACTGGTGTTTCAGGGTTTAGGGCTGTGCAATGGTGTTGTAACAGTGTAGGGGGTCGTGCGGGGGTGGTGTTTCATGGTTTTGGTCAGTACAGTGGTGTTCGGGCAGTGTAGGGGTTCGTGCTGGGGCTGGTGTTTCAGAGTTTAGAGCACTGCAGTGGTGTTCGGGCAGTGTAGGGGTTCATGCTGGGGCTGGTGTTTCAGGGTTTAGGGCAGTGCAGTGGTGTTCAGGCAGTGTAGGGGTCATGCAGGGGGTGGTGTTTCAGGGTTTAGGACAGCGCAGTGGTGTTCGGGCAGTGTAGGGGGTTGTGCAGGGTGTGATGTTTCAGGGTTTAGGGCAGTGCAGCGGTGTTCGGGCAGTGTAGGGAGTCTTGCTGAGGGTGGTGTTTCAGGGTTTAGGACAGTGGTGTTCGGACAGTGTAAGGGACTTGCTGGGGGTGGTGTTTCAGAGTTTAGGGCAGTGCAGTGGAGTTCAGGCAGTGTAGGGGTTGTGCAGGGGTTGGTATTTCAGGGTTTAGGGCAGTGCAGTGGTGTTCGGGCAGTGTAGGGGGTCGTGCTGGGGCTGGTGTTTCAGGGTTTAGGGCAGTGCAGTGGTGTTCGGGCAGTGTAGGGGGTCTTGCTGGGGGTGATGTTGCAGGGTTTAGGGCAGTGGTTTTTGGGCAGTGTAGGGGGTTGTGCTGGGTGTAGTGTTTTAGGGTTTAGGGCAGTGCAGTTGTGTTCGGGCAGGGTAGGGGGTTGTGCTGGGGCTGGTGTTTCTGGGTTTAGGGCCGAGCAATGGTGTTGTAACAGTGTAGGGGGTCGTGCTGGGGCTGGTGTTTCAGGGTTTAGTGCAGTGCAGTGGTGTTCGGGCAGTGTAGGGGGTCGTGCTGTGGGTAGTGTTTCAGGGTTTAGGGCAGTGCAGTGGTGTTCGGGTATTGTAGGGGTCATGCTGGGGGTAGTGTCTTAGGGTTTAGGGCAGTGCAGTGGTGTTCGGGCAGTGTAGGGAGTCTTGCTGGAGTAGTCTTTCAGGGTTTAGGGCAGTGCAGTGGTGTTCGGGCAGTGTAGGGGGTCGTGCTGGGGCTAGTTTTTCAGGGTTTAGGGTAGTGTAGTGGTGTTCGGGCAGTGTAGGGGGTCAAGTTGGGTCTGGTGTTTCAGGGTTTAGGGCAGTGCGGTGGTGTTTGGGCAGTGTAGGGGTTCATGCTGGGGCTGGTGTTTTAGGGTTTAGAGCAGTGCAGTGGTGTTCGGACAGTGTAGGGGGTCGTGCTGGGGCTGTTGTTTCAGGGTTTAGGGCAGTGCAATGGTGTTGGAACGGTGTAGGGGGTCGTGCTGGGGCTGGTGTTTCAGGGTTTAGTGCAGTGCAGTGGTGTTCGGGCAGTGTAGGGGGTCGTGCCGGGGCTGGTGTTTCATGGTTTATTGCAGTGCAGTGCTGTTCGGGCAGTATAGGGGTTCATGGGGTGTATTGTTTCAGGGTTTAGGGCAGTGCAGTGGTGTTCGGGCAGTGTAGGAGGTCGTGCTGTGGGTAGTGTTTCAGGGTTTAGGGCAGTGCAGTGGTGTTCGGGTATTGTAGGGGTCATGCTGGGGGTAGCTTCTTAGGGTTTAGTGCAGTGCAGTGGTGTTTGGGTAAGTGTAGGGGGTCATGCAGGGGGTGGTGTTTCAGCGTTTAGGGCAGAGCAATGGTATTCGGGCAGTGTAGGGGGTCATGCCGGGGCTTGTGTTTCAGGGTTTAGGGCAGTGCACTGGTATTTGGGCAGTGTAGGGGGGACGTGCTGGGGGTAGTGTTTCAGGTTTTAGGGCAGAGCAGTGGTGTTCTGGCAGTGTAGGGGGTCATGCTGGGGTAGTGTTTTAGGGTTTAGGGCAGTTCAGTGGTGTTCAGGCATTGTAGGGGTCATGCTGGGGGTAGTGTTTTAGAGTTTAGGGCAGTGCGGTGGTGTTCGAGCAGTGTAGGGGGTCGTGCAGGGTGTGATGTTTCAGGGTTTAGGGCAGTGCAGCGGTGTTCGGGCAGTGTAGGGAGTCTTGCTGAGGGTGGTGTTTCAGGGTTTAGGGCAGTGGTGTTCGGACAGTGTAAGGGTCTTGCTGGGGGTGGTGTTTCAGGGTTTAGGGCAGTGCAGTGGTGTTCAGGCAGTGTAGGGGTTGTGCAGGGGGTGGTATTTCAGGGTTTAGGGCAGTGCAGTGGTGTTCGGGTAGTGTTGGGGGTCGTGCTGGGGCTGGTGTTTCAGTGTTTAGGGCAGTGCAGTGGTGTTCGGGCAGTGTAGGGGGTCTTGCTGGGGGTGATGTTTCAGGGTTTAGGGCAGTGGTTTTTGGGCAGTGTAGGGGGTTGTGCTGGGTGTAGTGTTTTAGGGTTTAGGGCAGTGCAGTGGTGTTCGGGTAGGGTAGGGGGTCATGCTGGGGCTGGTGTTTCAGGGTTAAGGGCCGTGCAATGGTGTTGTAACAGTGGAGGGGGTAGTGCTGGGGCTGGTGTTTCAGGGTTTAGTGCAGTGCAGTGGTGTTCGGTCAGTGTAGGGGGTCTTGCTGGGGGTGGTGTTTCTGGGTTTAGGGCAGTGCAGTGGTGTTTGGGCAGTGTAGGGGGTCATGCGGGGTTGGTGTTTCAGGGTTTAGGGAAGTGCAGTGGTTTACGGGCAGTGTGGGGGTCTTACTGGGGCTGGTGTTTGAGGGTTTAGGGCAGTGCAGTGGTGTTCGGGCAGTGTAGGGGGTCATGCTGGGGCTGGTCTTTCAGGGTTTAGGACAGTGCAGTGGTGTTCGGGCGGTGTAGGGGGTCGTGCTGGTGCTGGTGTTTCAGGGTTTAGGTCAGTACAGTGGTGATCGGGCAGTGTAGTGGTTCGTGCTGGGGCTGGTGTTTCAGGGTTTAGTGCACTGCAGTGGTGTTCGGGCAGTGTAGGGGTTCATGCTGGGGCTGGTGTTTCAGGGTTTAGGGCAGTGCAGTGGTGTTCGGGCAGTGTAGGGGGTCATGCAGGGCGTGGTGTTTCAGGGTTTAGGGCAGTGCAGTGGTGTTCAGGCAGTGTAGGGGTTGTGCAGGGGGTGGTATTTCAGGGTTTAGGGCAGTGCAGTGGTGTTCGGGCAGTGTAGGGGGTCGTGCTGGGGCTGGTGTTTCAGTGTTTAGGGCAGTGCAGTGGTGTTCGGGCAGGGTAGGGGGTCATGCTGGGGCTGGTGTTTCAGGGTTTAGGGCCGTGCAATGGTGTTGTAACAGTGTAGGGGCTAGTGCTGGGGCTGGTGTTTCAGGGTTTAGTGCAGTGCAGTGGTGTTCGGGCAGTGTAGGGGGTCGTGCGGGGGTGGTGTTTCATGGTTTTGGGCAGTGCAATGGTGTTCGGGCAGTGTAGGGGGTCTTGCTGGGGGTGGTGTTTCTGGGTTTAGGGCAGTGCAGTGGTGTTTGGGCAATGTAGGGGGTCATGCGGGTTGGTGTTTCAGGGTTTAGGGCAGTGCAGTGGTTTACGGGCAGTGTGGGGGTCTTTCTGGGGCTGGTGTTTCAGGGTTTAGGGCAGTGCAGTGGTGTTCGGGCAGTGTAGGGGGTCATGCTGGGGCTGGTGTTTCAGGGTTTAGGGTAGTGCAGTGGTGTTCGGGCGGTGTAGGGGGTCGTGCTGGGGCTGGTGTTTCAGGGTTTAGGTCAGTACAGTGGTGATCGGGCAGTGTAGGGGATCGTGCTTGTGCTGGTGTTTCAGGGTTTAGAGCACTGCAGTGGTGTTCGGGCAGTGTACGGGTTCATGCTGGGGCTGGTGTTTCAGGGTTTAGGGCAGTGCAGTGGTGTTCGGGCAGTGTAGGGGGTCATGCAGGGTGTGGTGTTTCAGGGTTTAGGGCAGTGCAGTGGTGTTCAGACAGTGTAGGGGTTGTGCAGGGGGTGGTATTTCAGGGTTTAGGGCAGTGCAGTGGTGTGCGGGCAGTGTAGGGGGTCGTGCTGGGGCTGGTGTTTCAGTGTTTAGGGCAGTGCAGTGGTGTTTGACCAGTGTAGGGGGTCGTGCTGTGGGTGGTGTTTCAGGGTTTAGGGCAGTGCAGTGGTGTTCAGGCAGTGTAGGGGCTAGTGCTGGGGCTGGTGTTTCAGGGTTTAGTGCAGTGCAGTGGTGTTCGGGCAGTGTAGGGGGTCGTGCGGGGGTGGTGTTTCATGGTCTTGGGCAGTGCAATGGTGTTCGAGCAGTGTAGGGGGTCTTGCTGGGGTGGTGTTTCTGGGTTTAGGGCAGTGCAGTGGTGTTTGGGCAGTGTAGGGGGTCATGCGGGGTTGGTGTTTCAGGGTTTAGGGCAGTGCAGTGGTTTACGGGAAGTGTGGGGGTCATTCTGGGGCTGGTGTTTCAGGGTTTAGGGCAGTGCAGTGGTGTTCGGGCAGTGTAGGGGGTCATGCTGGGGCTGGTGTTTCAGGGTTTAGGGCAGTGCAGTGGTGTTCGGGCAGTGTAGGGGGTCGTGCTGGGGCTGGTGTTTCAGGGTTTAGGTCAGTACAGTGGTGTGCGGGCAGTGTAGGGGTTCGTGCTGGGGCTGGTGTTTCAGGGTTTAGGGCAGTGCGGTGGTGTTCAGGCAGTGTAGGGGGTCATGCAGGGGGTGGTGTTTCAGGGTTTAGGACAGCGCAGTGGTGTTCGGGCAGTGTAGGGGGTTGTGCAGGGTGTGATGTTTCAGGGTTTAGGGCAGTGCAGCGGTGTTCGGGCAGTGTAGGGAGTCTTGCTGAGGGTGGTGTTTCAGGGTTTAGGGCAGTGGTGTTCGGACAGTGTAAGGGACTTGCTGGGTGTGGTGTTTCAGAGTTTAGGGCAGTGCAGTGGTGTTCAGTCAGTGTAGGGGTTGTGCAGGGGGTGGTATTTCAGGGTTTAGGGCAGTGCAGTGGTGTTCGGGCAGTGTAGGGGGTCGTGCTGGGGCTGGTGTTTCAGGGTTTCGGGCAGTGCAGTGGTGTTCGGGCAGTGTAGGGGGTCTTGCTGGGGGTGATGTTGCGGGGTTTAGGGCAGTGGTTTTTGGGCAGTGTAGGGGGTTGTGCTGGGTGTAGTGTTTTAGGGTTTAGGGCAGTGCAGTTGTGTTCGGGCAGGGTAGGGGGTTGTGCTGGGGCTGGTGTTTCTGGGTTTAGGGCCGAGCAATGGTGTTGTAACAGTGTAGGGGGTCGTGCTGGGGCTGGTGTTTCAGGGTTTAGTGCAGTGCAGTGGTGTTCGGGCAGTGTAGGGGGTCATGCTGTGGGTAGTGTTTCAGGGTTTAGGGCAGTGCAGTGGTGTTCGGGTATTGTAGGGGTCATGCTGGGGGTTGTGTCTTAGGGTTTAGGGCAGTGCAGTTTTGTTCGGGCAGTGTAGCGAGTCTTGCTGGGGTAGTCTTTCAGGGTTTAGGGCAGTGCAGTGGTGTTCGGGCAGTGTAGGGGGTCATGCTGGGGCTGGTTTTTCAGGGTTTAGGGTAGTGTAGTGGTGTTCGGGCAGTGTAGGGGGTCAAGGTGGGTCTGGTGTTTCAGGGTTTAGGGCAGTGCGGTGGTGTTTGGGCAGTGTAGGGGTTCATGCTGGGGCTGGTGTTTTAGGGTTTAGAGCAGTGCAGTGGTGTTCGGACAGTGTAGGGGGTCGTGCTGGGGCTGTTGTTTCAGGGTTTAGGGCAGTGCAATGGTGTTGGAACGGTGTAGGGGGTCGTGCTGGGGCTGGTGTTTCAGGGTTTAGTGCAGTGCAGTGGTGTTCGGGCAGTGTAGGGGGTCGTGCCGGGGCTGGTGTTTCATGGTTCATTGCAGTGCAGTGGTGTTCGGGCAGTATAGGGGGTCATGGGGTGTGTTGTTTCAGGGTTTAGGGCAGTGCAGTGGTGTTCGGGCAGTGTAGGAGGTCGTGCTGTGGGTAGTGTTTCAGGGTTTAGGGCAGTGCAGTGGTGTTCGGGTATTGTAGGGGTCATGCTGGGGGTAGCATCTTAGGGTTTAGTGCAGTGCAGTGGTGTTTGGGTAAGTGTAGGGGGTCATGCAGGGGGTGGTGTTTCAGCGTTTAGGGCAGAGCAGTGGTATTCGGGCAGTGTAGGGGGTCATGCCGGGGCTTGTGTTTCAGGGTTTAGGGCAGTGCACTGGTATTTGGGCAGTGTAGGGGGGACGTGCTGGGGGTAGTGTTTCAGGTTTTAGGGCAGAGCAGTGGTGTTCTGGCAGTGTAGGGGGTCATGCTGGGGTAGTGTTTTAGGGTTTAGGGCAGTTCAGTGGTGTTCAGGCATTGTAGGGGTCATGCTGGGGGTAGTGTTTTAGAGTTTAGGGCAGTGCGGTGGTGTTCGAGCAGTGTAGGGGGTCGTGCAGGGTGTGATGTTTCAGGGTTTAGGGCAGTGCAGCGGTGTTCGGGCAGTGTAGGGAGTCTTGCTGAGGGTGGTGTTTCAGGGTTTAGGGCAGTGGTGTTCGGACAGTGTAAGGGTCTTGCTGGGGGTGGTGTTTCAGGGTTTAGGGCAGTGCAGTGGTGTTCAGGCAGTGTAGGGGTTGTGCAGGGGGTGGTATTTCAGGGTTTAGGGCAGTGCAGTGGTGTTCGGGTAGTGTAGGGGGTCGTGCTGGGGCTGGTGTTTCAGTGTTTAGGGCAGTGCAGTGGTGTTCGGGCAGTGTAGGGGGTCTTGCTGTGGGTGATGTTTCAGGGTTTAGGGCAGTGGTTTTTGGGCAGTGTAGGGGGTTGTGCTGGGGGTGGTATTTCAGGGTTTAGTGCAGTGCAGTGGTGTTCGGGCAGTGTAGGGGGTCATGCTGTGGGTAGTGTTTCAGGGTTTAGGGCAGTGCAGTGGTGTTCGGGTATTGTAGGGGTCATGCTGGGGGTTGTGTCTTACGGTTTAGGGCAGTGCAGTGGTGTTCGGGCAGTGTAGCGAGTCTTGCTGGGGTAGTCTTTCAGGGTTTAGGGCAGTACAGTGGTGTTCGGGCAGTGTAGGGGGTCGTGCTGGGGCTGGTTTTTCAGGGTTTAGGGTAGTGTAGTGGTGTTCGGGCAGTGTAGGGGGTCAAGTTGGGTCTGGTGTTTCAGGGTTTAGGGCAGTGCGGTGGTGTTTGGGCAGTGTAGGGGGTCATGCTGGGGCTGGTGTTTTAGGGTATAGGGCAGTGCAGTGGTGTTCGGGCAGTGTAGGGGGTCTTGCTGGGGGTGATGTTTCAGGGTTTAGGGCAGTGGTTTTCAGGCAGTGTAAGGGGTTGTGCTGGAGGTGGTGTTTTAGGGTTTAGGGCAGTGCAGTGGTGTTCAGACAGTGTAGGGGTTGTGCAGGGGGTGGTATTTCAGGGTTTAGGGCAGTGCAGTGGTGTGCGGGCAGTGTAGGGGGTCGTGCTGGGGCTGGTGTTTCAGTGTTTAGGGCAGTGCAGTGGTGTTTGACCAGTGTAGGGGGTCGTGCTGTGGGTGGTGTTTCAGGGTTTAGGGCAGTGCAGTGGTGTTCAGGCAGTGTAGGGGTTGTGCAGGGGGTGGTATTTCAGGGTTTAGGGCAGTGCAGTGGTGTTCGGGTAGTGTAGGGGGTCGTGCTGGGGCTGGTGTTTCAGTGTTTAGGGCAGTGCAGTGGTGTTCGGGCAGTGTAGGGGGTCTTGCTGGGGGTGATGTTTCAGGGTTTAGGGCAGTGGTTTTTGGGCAGTGTAGGGGGTTGTGCTGGGTGTAGTGTTTTAGGGTTTAGGGCAGTGCAGTGGTGTTCGGGCAGGGTAGGGGGTCATGCTGGGGCTGGTGTTTCAGGGTTAAGGGCCGTGCAATGGTGTTGTAACAGTGGAGGGGGTAGTGCTGGGGCTGGTGTTTCAGGGTTTAGTGCAGTGCAGTTGTGTTCGGTCAGTGTAGGGGGTCTTGCTGGGGGTGGTGTTTCTGGGTTTAGGGCAGTGCAGTGGTGTTTGGGCAGTGTAGGGGGTCATGCGGGGTTGGTGTTTCAGGGTTTAGGGAAGTGCAGTGGTTTACGGGCAGTTTGGGGGTCTTACTGGGGCTGGTGTTTCAGGGTTTAGGGCAGTGCAGTGGTGTTCGGGCAGTGTAGGGGGTCATGCTGGGGCTGGTCTTTCAGGGTTTAGGGCAGTGCAGTGGTGTTCGGGCGGTGTAGGGGGTCGTGCTGGTGCTGGTGTTTCAGGGTTTAGGTCAGTACAGTGGTGATCGGGCAGTGTAGTGGTTCGTGCTGGGGCTGGTGTTTCAGGGTTTAGTGCACTGCAGTGGTGTTCGGGCAGTGTAGGGGTTCATGCTGGGGCTGGTGTTTCAGGGTTTAGGGCAGTGCAGTGGTGTTCGGGCAGTGTAGGGGGTCATGCAGGGCGTGGTGTTTCAGGGTTTAGGGCAGTGCAGTGGTGTTCAGGCAGTGTAGGGGTTGTGCAGGGGGTGGTATTTCAGGGTTTAGGGCAGTGCAGTGGTGTTCGGGCAATGTAGGGGGTCGTGCTGGGGCTGGTGTTTCAGTGTTTAGGGCAGTGCAGTGGTGTTCGGGCAGGGTAGGGGGTCATGCTGGGGCTGGTGTTTCAGGGTTTAGGGCCGTGCAATGGTGTTGTAACAGTGTAGGGGCTAGTGCTGGGGCTGGTGTTTCAGGGTTTAGTGCAGTGCAGTGGTGTTCGGGCAGTGTAGGGGGTCGTGCGGGGGTGGTGTTTCATGGTTTTGGGCAGTGCAATGGTGTTCGGGCAGTGTAGGGGGTCTTGCTGGGGGTGGTGTTTCTGGGTTTAGGGCAGTGCAGTGGTGTTTGGGCAATGTAGGGGGTCATGCGGGGTTGGTGTTTCAGGGTTTAGGGCAGTGCAGTGGTTTACGGGCAGTGTGGGGGTCTTTCTGGGGCTGGTGTTTCAGGGTTTAGGGCAGTGCAGTGGTGTTCGGGCAGTGTAGGGGGTCATGCTGGGGCTGGTGTTTCAGGGTTTAGGGTAGTGCAGTGGTGTTCGGGTGGTGTAGGGGGTCGTGCTGGGGCTGGTGTTTCAGGGTTTAGGTCAGTACAGTGGTGATCGGGCAGTGTAGGGGATCGTGCTTGTGCTGGTGTTTCAGGGTTTAGAGCACTGCAGTGGTGTTCGGGCAGTGTACGGGTTCATGCTGGGGCTGGTGTTTCAGGGTTTAGGGCAGTGCAGTGGTGTTCGGGCAGTGTAGGGGGTCATGCAGGGTGTGGTGTTTCAGGGTTTAGGGCAGTGCAGTGGTGTTCAGACAGTGTAGGGGTTGTGCAGGGGGTGGTATTTCAGGGTTTAGGGCAGTGCAGTGGTGTGCGGGCAGTGTAGGGGGTCGTGCTGGGGCTGGTGTTTCAGTGTTTAGGGCAGTGCAGTGGTGTTTGACCAGTGTAGGGGGTCGTGCTGTGGGTGGTGTTTCAGGGTTTAGGGCAGTGCAGTGGTGTTCAGGCAGTGTAGGGGCTAGTGCTGGGGCTGGTGTTTCAGGGTTTAGTGCAGTGCAGTGGTGTTTGGGCAGTGTAGGGGGTCGTGCGGGGGTGGTGTTTCATGGTCTTGGGCAGTGCAATGGTGTTCGGGCAGTGTAGGGGGTCTTGCTGGGGTGGTGTTTCTGGGTTTAGGGCAGTGCAGTGGTGTTTGGGCAGTGTAGGGGGTCATGCGGGGTTGGTGTTTCAGGGTTTAGGGCAGTGCAGTGGTTTACGGGAAGTGTGGGGGTCATTCTGGGGCTGGTGTTTCAGGGTTTAGGGCAGTGCAGTGGTGTTCGGGCAGTGTAGGGGGTCATGCTGGGGCTGGTGTTTCAGGGTTTAGGGCAGTGCAGTGGTGTTCGGGCGGTGTAGGGGGTCGTGCTGGGGCTGGTGTTTCAGGGTTTAGGTCAGTACAGTGGTGTGCGGGCAGTGTAGGGGTTCGTGCTGGGGCTGGTGTTTCAGGGTTTAGAGCACTGCAGTGGGTTCATGCTGGGGCTGGTGTTTCAGGGTTTAGGGCAGTGCGGTGGTGTTCAGGCAGTGTAGGGGGTCATGCAGGGGGTGGTGTTTCAGGGTTTAGGACAGCGCAGTGGTGTTCGGGCAGTGTAGGGGGTTGTGCAGGGTGTGATGTTTCAGGGTTTAGGGCAGTGCAGCGGTGTTCGGGCAGTGTAGGGAGTCTTGCTGAGGGTGGTGTTTCAGGGTTTAGGGCAGTGGTGTTCGGACAGTGTAAGGGACTTGCTGGTGTGGTGTTTCAGAGTTTAGGGCAGTGCAGTGGTGTTCAGGCAGTGTAGGGGTTGTGCAGGGGGTGGTATTTCGGGGTTTAGGGCAGTGCAGTGGTGTTCGGGCAGTGTAGGGGGTCGTGCTGGGGCTGGTGTTTCAGGGTTTCGGGCAGTGCAGTGGTGTTCGGGCAGTGTAGGGGGTCTTGCTGGGGGTGATGTTGCGGGGTTTAGGGCAGTGGTTTTTGGGCAGTGTAGGGGGTTGTGCTGGGTGTAGTGTTTTAGGGTTTAGGGCAGTGCAGTTGTGTTCGGGCAGGGTAGGGGGTTGTGCTGGGGCTGGTGTTTCTGGGTTTAGGGCCGAGCAATGGTGTTGTAACAGTGTAGGGGGTCGTGCTGGGGCTGGTGTTTCAGGGTTTAGTGCAGTGCAGTGGTGTTCGGGCAGTGTAGGGGGTCATGCTGTGGGTAGTGTTTCAGGGTTTAGGGCAGTGCAGTGGTGTTCGGGTATTGTAGGGGTCATGCTGGGGGTTGTGTCTTAGGGTTTAGGGCAGTGCAGTGGTGTTCGGGCAGTGTAGCGAGTCTTGCTGGGGTAGTCTTTCAGGGTTTAGGGCAGTGCAGTTGTGTTCGGGCAGTGTAGGGGGTCGTGCTGGGGCTGGTTTTTCAGGGTTTAGGGTAGTGTAGTGGTGTTCGGGCAGTGTAGGGGGTCAAGTTGGGTCTGGTGTTTCAGGGTTTAGGGCAGTGCGGTGGTGTTTGGGCAGTGTAGGGGGTCATGCTGGGGCTGGTGTTTTAGGGTACAGGGCAGTGCAGTGGTGTTCGGGCAGTGTAGGGGGTCTTGCTGGGGGTGATGTTTCAGGGTTTAGGGCAGTGGTTTTCAGGCAGTGTAAGGGGTTGTGCTGGAGGTGGTGTTTTAGGGTTTAGGGCAGTGCAGTGGTGTTCAGACAGTGTAGGGGTTGTGCAGGGGGTGGTATTTCAGGGTTTAGGGCAGTGCAGTGGTGTGCGGGCAGTGTAGGGGGTCGTGCTGGGGCTGGTGTTTCAGTGTTTAGGGCAGTGCAGTGGTGTTTGACCAGTGTAGGGGGTCGTGCTGTGGGTGGTGTTTCAGGGTTTAGGGCAGTGCAGTGGTGTTCAGGCAGTGTAGGGGCTAGTGCTGGGGCTGGTGTTTCAGGGTTTAGTGCAGTGCAGTGGTGTTCGGGCAGTGTAGGGGGTCGTGCGGGGGTGGTGTTTCATGGTCTTGGGCAGTGCAATGGTGTTCGGGCAGTGTAGGGGGTCTTGCTGGGGTGGTGTTTCTGGGTTTAGGGCAGTGCAGTGGTGTTTGGGCAGTGTAGGGGGTCATGCGGGGTTGGTGTTTCAGGGTTTAGGGCAGTGCAGTGGTTTACGGGAAGTGTGGGGGTCATTCTGGGGCTGGTGTTTCAGGGTTTAGGGCAGTGCAGTGGTGTTCGGGCAGTGTAGGGGGTCATGCTGGGGCTGGTGTTTCAGGGTTTAGGGCAGTGCAGTGGTGTTCGGGCGGTGTAGGGGGTCGTGCTGGGGCTGGTGTTTCAGGGTTTAGGTCAGTACAGTGGTGTGCGGGCAGTGTAGGGGTTCGTGCTGGGGCTGGTGTTTCAGGGTTTAGAGCACTGCAGTGGGTTCATGCTGGGGCTGGTGTTTCAGGGTTTAGGGCAGTGCGGTGGTGTTCAGGCAGTGTAGGGGGTCATGCAGGGGGTGGTGTTTCAGGGTTTAGGACAGCGCAGTGGTGTTCGGGCAGTGTAGGGGGTTGTGCAGGGTGTGATGTTTCAGGGTTTAGGGCAGTGCAGCGGTGTTCGGGCAGTGTAGGGAGTCTTGCTGAGGGTGGTGTTTCAGGGTTTAGGGCAGTGGTGTTCGGACAGTGTAAGGGACTTGCTGGGTGTGGTGTTTCAGAGTTTAGGGCAGTGCAGTGGTGTTCAGGCAGTGTAGGGGTTGTGCAGGGGGTGGTATTTCAGGGTTTAGGGCAGTGCAGTGGTGTTCGGGCAGTGTAGGGGGTCGTGCTGGGGCTGGTGTTTCAGGGTTTCGGGCAGTGCAGTGGTGTTCGGGCAGTGTAGGGGGTCTTGCTGGGGGTGATGTTGCGGGGTTTAGGGCAGTGGTTTTTGGGCAGTGTAGGGGGTTGTGCTGGGTGTAGTGTTTTAGGGTTTAGGGCAGTGCAGTTGTGTTCGGGCAGGGTAGGGGGTTGTGCTGGGGCTGGTGTTTCTGGGTTTAGGGCCGAGCAATGGTGTTGTAACAGTGTAGGGGGTCGTGCTGGGGCTGGTGTTTCAGGGTTTAGTGCAGTGCAGTGGTGTTCGGGCAGTGTAGGGGGTCATGCTGTGGGTAGTGTTTCAGGGTTTAGGGCAGTGCAGTGGTGTTCGGGTATTGTAGGGGTCATGCTGGGGGTTGTGTCTTACGGTTTAGGGCAGTGCAGTGGTGTTCGGGCAGTGTAGCGAGTCTTGCTGGGGTAGTCTTTCAGGGTTTAGGGCAGTGCAGTGGTGTTCGGGCAGTGTAGGGGGTCGTGCTGGGGCTGGTTTTTCAGGGTTTAGGGTAGTGTAGTGGTGTTCGGGCAGTGTAGGGGGTCAAGTTGGGTCTGGTGTTTCAGGGTTTAGGGCAGTGCGGTGGTGTTTGGGCAGTGTAGGGGGTCATGCTGGGGCTGGTGTTTTAGGGTATAGGGCAGTGCAGTGGTGTTCGGGCAGTGTAGGGGGTCTTGCTGGGGGTGATGTTTCAGGGTTTAGGGCAGTGGTTTTCAGGCAGTGTAAGGGGTTGTGCTGGAGGTGGTGTTTTAGGGTTTAGGGCAGTGCAGTGGTGTTTGGGCAGTGTAGGGGGTCGTGCTGGGGCTGTTGTTTCAGGGTTTAGGGCAGTGCAATGGTGTTGGAACGGTGTAGGGGGTCTTGCTGGGGGTGGTGTTTCTGGGTTTAGGGCAGTGCAGTGGTGTTTGGGCAGTGTAGGGGGTCATGCGGGGTTGGTGTTTCAGGGTTTAGGGCAGTGCAGTGGTTTACGGGCAGAGTGGGGGTCTTTCTGGGGCTGGTGTTTCAGGGTTTAGGGCAGTGCAGTGGTGATCGGGCAGTGTAGGGGTTCGTGCTGGGGCTGGTGTTTCAGGGTTTAGAGCACTGCAGTGGTGTTCGGGCAGTGTAGGGGTTCATGCTGGGGCTGGTGTTTCAGGGTTAAGAAAAGTGCAGTGGTGTTCGGGCAGTGTAGGGGGTCATTCAGGGCGTGGTGTTTCAGGGTTTAGGGCAGTGCAGTGGTGTTCAGGCAGTGTAGGGGTTGTGCAGGGGGTGGTATTTCAGGGTTTAGGGCAGTGCAGTGGTGTTCGGGCAGTGTAGGGGGTCGTGCTGGGGCTGGTGTTTCAGTGTTTAGGGCAATGCAGTGGTGTTCGGGCAGTGTAGGGGGTCTTGCTGGGGGTGATGTTTCAGGGTTCAGGGCAGTGGTTTTTGGGCAGTGTAGGGGTTGTGCTGGGTGTAGTGTTTTAGGGTTTAGGGCAGTGCAGTGGTGTTCGGGCATGGTAGGGGGTCATGCTGGGGCTGGTGTTTCAGGGTTTAGGGCCGTGCAATGGTGTTGTAACAGTGTAGGGGCTAGTGCTGGGGCTGGTGTTTCAGGGTTTAGTGCAGTGCAGTGGTGTTCGGGCAGTGTAGGGGGTCGTGCGGGGGTGGTGTTTCATGGTTTTGGTCAGTACAGTGGTGTTCGGGCAGTGTAGGGGTTCGTGCTTGGGCTGGTGTTTCAGAGTTTAGAGCACTGCAGTGGTGTTCGGGCAGTGTAGGGGTTCATGCTGGGGCTGGTCTTTCAGGGTTTAGGGCAGTGCAGTGGTGTTCAGGCAGTGTAGGGGTCATGCAGGGGGTGGTGTTTCAGGGTTTAGGACAGTGCAGTGGTGTTCGGGCAGTGTAGGGGGTTGTGCAGGGTGTGATGTTTCAGGGTTTAGGGCAGTGCAGCGGTGTTCGGGCAGTGTAGGGAGTCTTGCTGAGGGTGGTGTTTCAGGGTTTAGGACAGTGGTGTTCGGACAGTGTAAGGGACTTGCTGGGGGTGGTGTTTCAGAGTTTAGGGCAGTGCAGTGGAGTTCAGGCAGTGTAGGGGTTGTGCAGGGGTTGGTATTTCAGGGTTTAGGGCAGTGCAGTGGTGTTCGGGCAGTGTAGGGGGTCGTGCTGGGGCTGGTGTTTCAGGGTTTAGGGCAGTGCAGTGGTGTTCGGGCAGTGTAGGGGGTCTTGCTGGGGGTGATGTTGCAGGGTTTAGGGCAGTGGTTTTTGGGCAGTGTAGGGGGTTGTGCTGGATGTAGTGTTTTAGGGTTTAGGGCAGTGCAGTTGTGTTCGGGCAGGGTAGGGGGTTGTGCTGGGGCTGGTGTTTCTGGGTTTAGGGCCGAGCAATGGTGTTGTAACAGTGTAGGGGGTCGTGCTGGGGCTGGTGTTTCAGGGTTTAGTGCAGTGCAGTGGTGTTCGGGCAGTGTAGGGGGTCGTGCTGTTGGTAGTGTTTCAGGGTTTAGGGCAGTGCAGTGGTGTTCGGGTATTGTAGGGGTCATGCTGGGGGTAGTGTCTTAGGGTTTAGGGCAGTGCAGTGGTGTTCGGGCAGTGTAGGGAGTCTTGCTGGAGTAGTCTTTCAGGGTTTAGGGCAGTGCAGTGGTGTTCGGGCAGTGTAGGGGGTCGTGCTGGGGCTGGTTTTTCAGGGTTTAGGGTAGTGTAGTGGTGTTCGGGCAGTGTAGGGGGTCAAGTTGGGTCTGGTGTTTCAGGGTTTAGGGCAGTGCGGTGGTGTTTGGGCAGTGTAGGGGTTCATGCTGGGGCTGGTGTTTTAGGGTTTAGAGCAGTGCAGTGGTGTTCGGACAGTGTAGGGGGTCGTGCTGGGGCTGTTGTTTCAGGGTTTAGGGCAGTGCAATGGTGTTGGAACGGTGTAGGGGGTCGTGCTGGGGCTGGTGTTTCAGGGTTTAGTGCAGTGCAGTGGTGTTCGGGCAGTGTAGGGGGTCGTGCCGGGGCTGGTGTTTCATGGTTTATTGCAGTGCAGTGGTGTTCGGGCAGTATAGGGGGTCATGGGGTGTGTTGTTTCAGGGTTTAGGGCAGTGCAGTGGTGTTCGGGCAGTGTAGGAGGTCGTGCTGTGGGTAGTGTTTCAGGGTTTAGGGCAGTGCAGTGGTGTTCGGGTATTGTAGGGGTCATGCTGGGGGTAGCATCTTAGGGTTTAGTGCAGTGCAGTGGTGTTTGGGTAAGTGTAGGGGGTCATGCAGGGGGTGGTGTTTCAGCGTTTAGGGCAGAGCAGTGGTATTCGGGCAGTGTAGGGGGTCATGCCGGGGCTTGTGTTTCAGGGTTTAGGGCAGTGCACTGGTATTTGGACAGTGTAGGGGGGACGTGCTGGGGGTAGTGTTTCAGGTTTTAGGGCAGAGCAGTGGTGTTCTGGCAGTGTAGGGGGTCATGCTGGGGTAGTGTTTTAGGGTTTAGGGCAGTTCAGTGGTGTTCAGGCATTGTAGGGGTCATGCTGGGGGTAGTGTTTTAGAGTTTAGGGCAGTGCGGTGGTGTTCGAGCAGTGTAGGGGGTCGTGCAGGGTGTGATGTTTCAGGGTTTAGGGCAGTGCAGCGGTGTTCGGGCAGTGTAGGGAGTCTTGCTGAGGGTGGTGTTTCAGGGTTTAGGGCAGTGGTGTTCGGACAGTGTAAGGGTCTTGCTGGGGGTGGTGTTTCAGGGTTTAGGGCAGTGCAGTGGTGTTCAGGCAGTGTAGGGGTTGTGCAGGGGGTGGTATTTCAGGGTTTAGGGCAGTGCAGTGGTGTTCGGGTAGTGTAGGGGGTCGTGCTGGGGCTGGTGTTTCAGTGTTTAGGGCAGTGCAGTGGTGTTCGGGCAGTGTAGGGGGTCTTGCTGGGGGTGATGTTTCAGGGTTTAGGGCAGTGGTTTTTGGGCAGTGTAGGGGGTTGTGCTGGGTGTAGTGTTTTAGGGTTTAGGGCAGTGCAGTGGTGTTTGGGCAGGGTAGGGGGTCATGCTGGGGCTGGTGTTTCAGGGTTAAGGGCCGTGCAATGGTGTTGTAACAGTGGAGGGGGTAGTGCTGGGGCTGGTGTTTCAGGGTTTAGTGCAGTGCAGTGGTGTTCGGTCAGTGTAGGGGGTCTTGCTGGGGGTGGTGTTTCTGGGTTTAGTGCAGTGCAGTGGTGTTCGGGCAGTGTAGGGGGTCGTGCTGTGGGTAGTGTTTCAGGGTTTAGGGCAGTGCAGTGGTGTTCGGGTATTGTAGGGGTCATGCTGGGGGTAGTGTCTTAGGGTTTAGGGCAGTGCAGTGGTGTTCGGGCAGTGTAGGGAGTCTTGCTGGAGTAGTCTTTCAGGGTTTAGGGCAGTGCAGTGGTGTTCGGGCAGTGTAGGGGGTCGTGCTGGGGCTGGTTTTTCAGGGTTTAGGGTAGTGTAGTGGTGTTCGGGCAGTGTAGGGGGTCAAGTTGGGTCTGGTGTTTCAGGGTTTAGGGCAGTGCGGTGGTGTTTGGGCAGTGTAGGGGTTCATGCTGGGGCTGGTGTTTTAGGGTTTAGAGCAGTGCAGTGGTGTTCGGACAGTGTAGGGGGTCGTGCTGGGGCTGTTGTTTCAGGGTTTAGGGCAGTGCAATGGTGTTGGAACGGTGTAGGGGGTCGTGCTGGGGCTGGTGTTTCAGGGTTTAGTGCAGTGCAGTGGTGTTCGGGCAGTGTAGGGGGTCGTGCCGGGGCTGGTGTTTCATGGTTCATTGCAGTGCAGTGGTGTTCGGGCAGTATAGGGGGTCATGGGGTGTGTTGTTTCAGGGTTTAGGGCAGTGCAGTGGTGTTCGGGCAGTGTAGGAGGTCGTGCTGTGGGTAGTGTTTCAGGGTTTAGGGCAGTGCAGTGGTGTTCGGGTATTGTAGGGGTCATGCTGGGGGTAGCATCTTAGGGATTAGTGCAGTGCAGTGGTGTTTGAGTAAGTGTAGGGGGTCATGCAGGGGGTGGTGTTTCAGCGTTTAGGGCAGAGCAGTGGTATTCGGGCAGTGTAGGGGGTCATGCCGGGGCTTGTGTTTCAGGGTTTAGGGCAGTGCACTGGTATTTGGGCAGTGTAGGGGGGACGTGCTGTGGGTAGTGTTTCAGGTTTTAGGGCAGAGCAGTGGTGTTCTGGCAGTGTAGGGGGTCATGCTGGGGTAGTGTTTTAGGGTTTAGGGCAGTTCAGTGGTGTTCAGGCATTGTTGGGGTCATGCTGGGGGTAGTGTTTTAGAGTTTAGGGCAGTGCGGTGGTGTTCGAGCAGTGTAGGGGGTCGTGCAGGTTGTGATGT
Source organism: Triturus cristatus (assembly GCF_964204655.1). Classification (NCBI taxonomy): domain Eukaryota; kingdom Metazoa; phylum Chordata; class Amphibia; order Caudata; family Salamandridae; genus Triturus; species Triturus cristatus. The sequence goes on from NC_140579.1 coordinate 546,648,615, forward strand.
TTCATGGTTTAGGGCAGTGCAGCGGTGTTCGGGCAGTGTAGGGAGTCTTGCTGAGGGTGGTGTTTCAGGGTTTAGGGCAGTGGTGTTCGGACAGTGTAAGGGTCTTGCTGGGGGTGGTGTTTCAGGGTTTAGGGCAGTGCAGTGGTGTTCAGGCAGTGTAGGGGTTGTGCAGGGGGTGGTATTTCAGGGTTTAGGGCAGTGCAGTGGTGTTCGGGTAGTGTAGGGGGTCGTGCTGGGGCTGGTGTTTCAGTGTTTAGGGCAGTGCAGTGGTGTTCGGGCAGTGTAGGGGGTCTTGCTGGGGGTGATGTTTCAGGGTTTAGGGCAGTGGTTTTTGGGCAGTGTAGGGGGTTGTGCTGGGTGTAGTGTTTTAGGGTTTAGGGCAGTGCAGTGGTGTTCGGGCAGGGTAGGGGGTCATGCTGGGGCTGGTGTTTCAGGGTTAAGGGCCGTGCAATGGTGTTGTAACAGTGGAGGGGGTAGTGCTGGGGCTGGTGTTTCAGGGTTTAGTGCAGTGCAGTGGTGTTCGGTCAGTGTAGGGGGTCTTGCTGGGGGTGGTGTTTCTGGGTTTAGGGCAGTGCAGTGGTGTTTGGGCAGTGTAGGGGGTCATGCGGGGTTGGTGTTTCAGGGTTTAGGGAAGTGCAGTGGTTTACGGGCAGTGTGGGGGTCTTACTGGGGCTGATGTTTGAGGGTTTAGGGCAGTGCAGTGGTGTTCGGGCAGTGTAGGGGGTCATGCTGGGGCTGGTCTTTCAGGGTTTAGGGCAGTGCAGTGGTGTTCGTGGCAGGGTAGGGGGTCGTGCTGGGGCTGGTGTTTCAGGGTTTAGGTCAGTACAGTGGTGATCGGGCAGTGTAGTGGTTCGTGCTGGGGCTGGTGTTTCAGGGTTTAGTGCACTGCAGTGGTGTTCGGGCAGTGTAGGGGTTCATGCTGGGGCTGGTGTTTTAGGGTTTAGAGCAGTGCAGTGGTGTTTGGACAGTGTAGGGGGTCGTGCTGGGTCTGTTGTTTCAGAGTTTAGGGCAGTGCAATGGTGTTGGAACGGTGTAGGGGGTCGTGCCGGGGCTGGTGTTTCATGGTTTATTGCAGTGCAGTGGTGTTCGGGCAGTATAGGGGGTCATGGGGTGTGTTGTTTCAGGGTTTAGGGCAGTGCAGTGGTGTTCGGGCAGTGTAGGAGGTCGTGCTGTGGGTAGTGTTTCAGGGTTTAGGGCAGTGCAGTGGTGTTCGGGTATTGTAGGGGTCATGCTGGGGGTAGCATCTTAGGGTTTAGTGCAGTGCAGTGGTGTTTGGGTAAGTGTAGGGGGTCATGCAGGGGGTGGTGTTTCAGCGTTTAGGACAGAGCAGTGGTATTCGGGCAGTGTAGGGGGTCATGCCGGGGCTTGTGTTTCAGGGTTTAGGGCAGTGCACTGGTATTTGGGCAGTGTAGGGGGGACGTGCTGGGGGTAGTGTTTCAGGTTTTAGGGCAGAGCAGTGGTGTTCTGGCAGTGTGGGGGTCTTACTGGGGCTGATGTTTGAGGGTTTAGGGCAGTGCAGTGGTGTTCGGGCAGTGTAGGGGGTCATGCTGGGGCTGGTCTTTCAGGGTTTAGGGCAGTGCAGTGGTGTTCGTGGCAGGGTAGGGGGTCGTGCTGGGGCTGGTGTTTCAGGGTTTAGGTCAGTACAGTGGTGATCGGGCAGTGTAGTGGTTCGTGCTGGGGCTGGTGTTTCAGGGTTTAGTGCACTGCAGTGGTGTTCGGGCAGTGTAGGGGTTCATGCTGGGGCTGGTGTTTTAGGGTTTAGAGCAGTGCAGTGGTGTTTGGACAGTGTAGGGGGTCGTGCTGGGTCTGTTGTTTCAGAGTTTAGGGCAGTGCAATGGTGTTGGAACGGTGTAGGGGGTCGTGCCGGGGCTGGTGTTTCATGGTTTATTGCAGTGCAGTGGTGTTCGGGCAGTATAGGGGGTCATGGGGTGTGTTGTTTCAGGGTTTAGGGCAGTGCAGTGGTGTTCGGGCAGTGTAGGAGGTCGTGCTGTGGGTAGTGTTTCAGGGTTTAGGGCAGTGCAGTGGTGTTCGGGTATTGTAGGGGTCATGCTGGGGGTAGCATCTTAGGGTTTAGTGCAGTGCAGTGGTGTTTGGGTAAGTGTAGGGGGTCATGCAGGGGGTGGTGTTTCAGCGTTTAGGACAGAGCAGTGGTATTCGGGCAGTGTAGGGGGTCATGCCGGGGCTTGTGTTTCAGGGTTTAGGGCAGTGCACTGGTATTTGGGCAGTGTAGGGGGGACGTGCTGGGGGTAGTGTTTCAGGTTTTAGGGCAGAGCAGTGGTGTTCTGGCAGTGTAGGGGGTCATGCTGGGGTAGTGTTTTAGGGTTTAGGGCAGTTCAGTGGTGTTCAGGCATTGTAGGGGTCATGCTGGGGGTAGTGTTTTAGAGTTTAGGGCAGTGCGGTGGTGTTCGAGCAGTGTAGGGGGTCGTGCAGGGTGTGATGTTTCAGGGTTTAGGGCAGTGCAGCGGTGTTCGGGCAGTGTAGGAGGTCGTGCTGTGGGCAGTGTTTCAGGGTTTAGGGCAGTGCAGTGGTGTTCGGGTATTGTAGGGGTCATGCTGGGGGTAGCATCTTAGGGTTTAGTGCAGTGCAGTGGTGTTTGGGTAAGTGTAGGGGGTCATGCAGGGGGTGGTGTTTCAGCGTTTAGGGCAGTGCAGTGGTGTTCGGGCAGTGTAGGAGGTCGTGCTGTGGGTAGTGTTTCAGGGTTTAGGGCAGTGCAGTGGTGTTCGGGTATTGTAGGGGTCATGCTGGGGGTAGCATCTTAGGGTTTAGTGCAGTGCAGTGGTGTTTGGGTAAGTGTAGGGGGTCATGCAGGGGGTGGTGTTTCAGCGTTTAGGGCAGAGCAATGGTATTCGGGCAGTGTAGGGGGTCATGCCAGGGCTTGTGTTTCAGGGTTTAGGGCAGTGCACTGGTATTTGGGCAGTGTAGGGGGGACGTGCTGGGGGTAGTGTTTCAGGTTTTAGGGCAGAGCAGTGGTGTTCTGGCAGTGTAGGGGGTCATGCTGGGGTAGTGTTTTAGGGTTTAGGGCAGTTCAGTGGTGTTCAGGCATTGTAGGGGTCATGCTGGGGGTAGTGTTTTAGAGTTTAGGGCAGTGCGGTGGTGTTCGAGCAGTGTAGGGGGTCGTGCAGGGTGTGATGTTTCAGGGTTTAGGGCAGTGCAGCGGTGTTCGGGCAGTGTAGGGAGTCTTGCTGAGGGTGGTGTTTCAGGGTTTAGGGCAGTGGTGTTCGGACAGTGTAAGGGTCTTGCTGGGGGTGGTGTTTCAGGGTTTAGGGCAGTGCAGTGGTGTTCAGGCAGTGTAGGGGTTGTGCAGGGGGTGGTATTTCAGGGTTTAGGGCAGTGCAGTGGTGTTCGGGTAGTGTAGGGGGTCATGCTGGGGCTGGTGTTTCAGTGTTTAGGGCAGTGCAGTGGTGTTCGGGCAGTGTAGGGGGTCTTGCTGGGGGTGATGTTTCAGGGTTTAGGGCAGTGGTTTTTGGGCAGTGTAGGGGGTTGTGCTGGGTGTAGTGTTTTAGGGTTTAGGGCAGTGCAGTGGTGTTCGGGCAGGGTAGGGGGTCATGCTGGGGCTGGTGTTTCAGGGTTAAGGGCCGTGCAATGGTGTTGTAACAGTGGAGGGGGTAGTGCTGGGGCTGGTGTTTCAGGGTTTAGTGCAGTGCAGTGGTGTTCGGTCAGTGTAGGGGATCTTGCTGGGGGTGGTGTTTCTGGGTTTAGTGCAGTGCAGTGGTGTTCGGGCAGTGTAGGGGGTCGTGCTGTGGGTAGTGTTTCAGGGTTTAGGGCAGTGCAGTGGTGTTCGGGTATTGTAGGGGTCATGCTGGGGGTAGTGTCTTAGGGTTTAGGGCAGTGCAGTGGTGTTCGGGCAGTGTAGGGAGTCTTGCTGGAGTAGTCTTTCAGGGTTTAGGGCAGTGCAGTGGTGTTCGGGCAGTGTAGGGGGTCGTGCTGGGGCTGGTTTTTCAGGGTTTAGGGTAGTGTAGTGGTGTTCGGGCAGTGTAGGGGGTCAAGTTGGGTCTGGTGTTTCAGGGTTTAGGGCAGTGCGGTGGTGTTTGGGCATTGTAGGGGTTCATGCTGGGGCTGGTGTTTTAGGGTTTAGAGCAGTGCAGTGGTGTTCGGACAGTGTAGGGGGTCGTGCTGGGGCTGTTGTTTCAGGGTTTAGGGCAGTGCAATGGTGTTGGAACGGTGTAGGGGGTCGTGCTGGGGCTGGTGTTTCAGGGTTTAGTGCAGTGCAGTGGTGTTCGGGCAGTGTAGGGGGTCGTGCCGGGGCTGGTGTTTCATGGTTTATTGCAGTGCAGTGGTGTTCGGGCAGTATAGGGGGTCATGGGGTGTGTTGTTTCAGGGTTTAGGGCAGTGCAGTGGTGTTCGGGCAGTGTAGGAGGTCGTGCTGTGGGTAGTGTTTCAGGGTTTAGGGCAGTGCAGTGGTGTTCGGGTATTGTAGGGGTCATGCTGGGGGTAGCATCTTAGGGTTTAGTGCAGTGCAGTGGTGTTTGGGTAAGTGTAGGGGGTCATGCAGGGGGTGGTGTTTCAGCGTTTAGGGCAGAGCAGTGGTATTCGGGCAGTGTAGGGGGTCATGCCGGGGCTTGTGTTTCAGGGTTTAGGGCAGTGCACTGGTATTTGGGCAGTGTAGGGGGGACGTGCTGGGGGTAGTGTTTCAGGTTTTAGGGCAGAGCAGTGGTGTTCTGGCAGTGTAGGGGGTCATGCTGGGGTAGTGTTTTAGGGTTTAGGGCAGTTCAGTGGTGTTCAGGCATTGTAGGGGTCATGCTGGGGGTAGTGTTTTAGAGTTTAGGGCAGTGCGGTGGTGTTCGAGCAGTGTAGGGGGTCGTGCAGGGTGTGATGTTTCAGGGTTTAGGGCAGTGCAGCGGTGTTCGGGCAGTGTAGGGAGTCTTGCTGAGGGTGGTGTTTCAGGGTTTAGGGCAGTGGTGTTCGGACAGTGTAAGGGTCTTGCTGGGGGTGGTGTTTCAGGGTTTAGGGCAGTGCAGTGGTGTTCAGGCAGTGTAGGGGTTGTGCAGGGGGTGGTATTTCAGGGTTTAGGGCAGTGCAGTGGTGTTCGGGTAGTGTAGGGGGTCATGCTGGGGCTGGTGTTTCAGTGTTTAGGGCAGTGCAGTGGTGTTCGGGCAGTGTAGGGGGTCTTGCTGGGGGTGATGTTTCAGGGTTTAGGGCAGTGGTTTTTGGGCAGTGTAGGGGGTTGTGCTGGGTGTAGTGTTTTAGGGTTTAGGGCAGTGCAGTGGTGTTCGGGCAGGGTAGGGGGTCATGCTGGGGCTGGTGTTTCAGGGTTAAGGGCCGTGCAATGGTGTTGTAACAGTGGAGGGGGTAGTGCTGGGGCTGGTGTTTCAGGGTTTAGTGCAGTGCAGTGGTGTTCGGTCAGTGTAGGGGGTCTTGCTGGGGGTGGTGTTTCTGGGTTTAGTGCAGTGCAGTGGTGTTCGGGCAGTGTAGGGGGTCGTGCTGTGGGTAGTGTTTCAGGGTTTAGGGCAGTGCAGTGGTGTTCGGGTATTGTAGGGGTCATGCTGGGGGTAGTGTCTTAGGGTTTAGGGCAGTGCAGTGGTGTTCGGGCAGTGTAGGGAGTCTTGCTGGAGTAGTCTTTCAGGGTTTAGGGCAGTGCAGTGGTGTTCGGGCAGTGTAGGGGGTCGTGCTGGGGCTGGTTTTTCAGGGTTTAGGGTAGTGTAGTGGTGTTCGGGCAGTGTAGGGGGTCAAGTTGGGTCTGGTGTTTCAGGGTTTAGGGCAGTGCGGTGGTGTTTGGGCATTGTAGGGGTTCATGCTGGGGCTGGTGTTTTAGGGTTTAGAGCAGTGCAGTGGTGTTCGGACAGTGTAGGGGGTCGTGCTGGGGCTGTTGTTTCAGGGTTTAGGGCAGTGCAATGGTGTTGGAACGGTGTAGGGGGTCATGCTGGGGCTGGTGTTTCAGGGTTTAGTGCAGTGCAGTGGTGTTCGGGCAGTGTAGGGGGTCGTGCCGGGGCTGGTGTTTCATGGTTTATTGCAGTGCAGTGGTGTTCGGGCAGTATAGGGGGTCATGGGGTGTGTTGTTTCAGGGTTTAGGGCAGTGCAGTGGTGTTCGGGCAGTGTAGGAGGTCGTGCTGTGGGTAGTGTTTCAGGGTTTAGGGCAGTGCAGTGGTGTTCGGGTATTGTAGGGGTCATGCTGGGGGTAGCATCTTAGGGTTTAGTGCAGTGCAGTGGTGTTTGGCTAAGTGTAGGGGGTCATGCAGGGGGTGGTGTTTCAGCGTTTAGGGCAGAGCAGTGGTATTCGGGCAGTGTAGGGTGTCATGCCGGGGCTTGTGTTTCAGGGTTTAGGGCAGTGCACTGGTATTTGGGCAGTGTAGGGGGGACGTGCTGGGGGTAGTGTTTCAGGTTTTAGGGCAGAGCAGTGGTGTTCTGGCAGTGTAGGGGGTCATGCTGGGGTAGTGTTTTAGGGTTTAGGGCATTTCAGTGGTGTTCAGGCATTGTAGGGGTCATGCTGGGGGTAGTGTTTTAGAGTTTAGGGCAGTGCGGTGGTGTTCGAGCAGTGTAGGGGGTCGTGCAGGGTGTGATGTTTCAGGGTTTAGGGCAGTGCAGCGGTGTTCGGGCAGTGTAGGGAGTCTTGCTGAGGGTGGTGTTTCAGGGTTTAGGGCAGTGGTGTTCGGACAGTGTAAGGGTCTTGCTGGGGGTGGTGTTTCAGGGTTTAGGGCAGTGCAGTGGTGTTCAGGCAGTGTAGGGGTTGTGCAGGGGGTGGTATTTCAGGGTTTAGGGCAGTGCAGTGGTGTTCGGGTAGTGTAGGGGGTCGTGCTGGGGCTGGTGTTTCAGTGTTTAGGGCAGTGCAGTGGTGTTCGGGCAGTGTAGGGGGTCTTGCTGGGGGTGATGTTTCAGGGTTTAGGGCAGTGGTTTTTGGGCAGTGTAGGGGGTTGTGCTGGGTGTAGTGTTTTAGGGTTTAGGGCAGTGCAGTGGTTTTCGGGCAGGGTAGGGGGTCATGCTGGGGCTGGTGTTTCAGGGTTAAGGGCCGTGCAATGGTGTTGTAACAGTGGAGGGGGTAGTGCTGGGGCTGGTGTTTCAGGGTTTAGTGCAGTGCAGTGGTGTTCGGTCAGTGTAGGGGGTCTTGCTGGGGGTGGTGTTTCTGGGTTTAGGGCAGTGCAGTGGTGTTTGGGCAGTGTAGGGGGTCATGCGGGGTTGGTGTTTCAGGGTTTAGGGAAGTGCAGTGGTTTACGGGCAGTGTGGGGGTCTTACTGGGGCTGGTGTTTGAGGGTTTAGGGCAGTGCAGTGGTGTTCGGGCAGTGTAGGGGGTCATGCTGGGGCTGGTCTTTCAGGGTTTAGGGCAGTGCAGTGGTGTTCGGGCGGTGTAGGGGGTCGTGCTGGTGTTTCAGGGTTTTGGTCAGTACAGTGGTGATCGGGCAGTGTAGTGGTTCGTGCTGGGGCTGTTGTTTCAGGGTTTAGTGCACTGCAGTGGTGTTCGGGCAGTGTAGGGGTTCATGCTGGGGCTGGTGTTTCAGGGTTTAGGGCAGTGCAGTGGTGTTCGGGCAGTGTAGGGGGTCATGCAGGGCGTGGTGTTTCAGGGTTTAGGGCAGTGCAGTGGTGTTCAGGCAGTGTAGGGGTTGTGCAGGGGGTGGTATTTCAGGGTTTAGGGCAGTGCAGTGGTGTTCGGGCAGTGTAGGGGGTCGTGCTGGGGCTGGTGTTTCAGTGTTTAGGGCAGTGCAGTGGTGTTCGGGCAGTGTAGGGGGTCTTGCTGGGGGTGATGTTTCAGGGTTTAGGGCAGTGGTTTTTGGGCAGTGTAGGGGTTGTGCTGGGTGTAGTGTTTTAGGGTTTAGGGCAGTGCAGTGGTGTTCAGGCAGGGTAGGGGGTCATGCTGGGGCTGGTGTTTCAGGGTTTAGGGCCGTGCAATGGTGTTGTAACAGTGTAGGGGCTAGTGCTGGGGCTGGTGTTTCAGGGTTTAGTGCAGTGCAGTGGTGTTCGGGCAGTGTAGGGGGTCGTGCGGGGGTTGTGCTTTATGGTTTTGGGCAGTGCACTGGTGTTCGGGCAGTGTAGGGGGTCTTGCTGGGGGTGGTGTTTCTGGGTTTAGGGCAGTGCAGTGGTGTTTGGACAGTGTGGGGGGTCATGCGGTGTTGGTGTTTCAGGGTTTAGGGCAGTGCAGTGGTTTACGGGCAGTGTGGGGGTCTTTCTGGGGCTGGTGTTTCAGGGTTTAGGGCAGTGCAGTGGTGTTCGGGCAGTGTAGGGGGTCATGCTGGGGCTGGTGTTTCAGGGTTTAGGGCAGTGCAGTGGTGTTCGGGCGGTGTAGGGGGTCGTGCTGGGGCTGGTGTTTCAGGGTTTAGGTCAGTACAGTGGTGTTCGGGCAGTGTAGGGGTTCGTGCTGGGGCTGGTGTTTCAGGGTTTAGAGCACTGCAGTGGTGTTCGGGCAGTGTAGGGGTTCATGCTGGGGCTGGTGTTTTTAGGGTTTAGGGCAGTGCAGTGGTGTTCGGGCAGTGTAGGGGGTCATGCAGGGGGTGGTGTTTCAGGGTTTAGGACAGCGCAGTGGTGTTTGGGCAGTGTAGGGGGTTGTGCAGGGTGTGATGTTTCAGGGTTTAGGGCAGTGCAGCGGTGTTCGGGCAGTGTAGGGAGTCTTGCTGAGGGTGGTGTTTCAGGGTTTAGGGCAGTGGTGTTCGGACAGTGTAAGGGACTTGCTGGGGGTGGAGTTTCAGAGTTTAGGGCAGTGCAGTGGTGTTCAGGCAGTGTAGGGGTTGTGCCGGGGGTGGTATTTCAGGGTTTTAGGCAGTGCAGTGGTGTTCGGGCAGTGTAGGGGGTCGTGCTGGGGCTGGTGTTTCAGGGTTGAGGGCAGAGCAGTGGTGTTCGGGCAGTGTAGGGGGTCTTGCTGGGGGTGATGTTGCAGGGTTTAGAGCAGTGGTTTTTGGGCAGTGTAGGGGGTTGTGCTGGGTGTAGTGTGGTTTAGGGTTTAGGGCAGTACAGTTGTGTTCGGGCAGGGTAGGGGGTTGTGCTGGGGCTGGTGTTTCTGGGTTTAGGGCCGAGCAATGGTGTTGTAACAGTGTAGGGGGTCGTGCTGGGGCTGGTGTTTCAGGGTTTAGTGCAGTGCAGTGGTGTTCGGGCAGTGTAGGGGGTCATTCTGTGGGTAGTGTTTCAGGGTTTAGGGCAGTGCAGTGGTGTTCGGGTATTGTAGGGGTCATGCTGGGGGTAGTGTCTTAGGGTTTAGGGCAGTGCAGTGGTGTTCGGGCAGTGTAGGGAGTCAAGTTAGGTCTGGTGTTTCAGGGTTTAGGGCAGTGCAGTGGGTTTTGGGCAGTGTAGGGGGTCATGCTGGGGCTGGTGTTTTAGGGTTTAGGGCAGTGTGGTGGTGTTCGGGCAGAGTAGGGGTCGTGCTGGGGCTGGTGTTTCAGGGTTTAGGGCAGGGCAGTGGTGTTCGGGCAGTGTAGGGTGTCGTGCTGGGGCTGGTGTTTCAGGGTTTAGGTCAGTGCAGTGGTGTTCGGGAAGTGTAGGGGGTCGTGCTGGGGGCGATGTTTCAGGGTATAGGGCAGTGCAGTGGTGTTCGGGCAGTGTAGGGGCACATGATGAGGCTGGTGTTTTAGGGTTTAGAGCAGTGCAGTGGTGTTCGGACAGTGTAGGGGATCATGCTGGGGCTGGTGTTTCAGGGTTTAGGGTAGTGCAGTGTTGTTCGGGCAGTGTAGGGGGTCATACTGGGGCTGGTGTTCCAGGGTTTAGGGCAGTGCAGTGGTGTACGGGCAGTGTAGGGGGTCTTGCTGGGGGTGATGTTTCAGGGTTTAGGGCAGTGGTTTTCAGGCAGTGTAGGGGGTTGTGCTGGAGGTGGTGTTTTAGGGTTTAGGGCAGTGCAGTGGTGTTTGGGCAGTGTAGGGGGTCGTGCTGGGGCTGTTGTTTCAGGGTTTAGGGCAGTGCAATGGTGTTGGAACGGTGTAGGGGGTCGTGCTGGGGCTGGTGTTTCAGGGTTTAGTGCAGTGCAGTGGTGTTCGGGCAGTATAGGGGTCGTGCCGGGAGTGTTGTTTCATGGTTTTGGGCAGTGCAATGGTGTTCGCACAGTGTAGGGGGTCTTGCTCGGGGTGTTGTTTCAGGGTTTAGTGCAGTGCAGTGGTGTTCGGGCAGCATAGGGGGTCATGGGGTGTGTTGTTTCAGGGTTTATGGCAGTGCAGTGGTGTTCGGGCAGTGTAGGAGGTCGTGCTGTGGGTAGTGTTTCAGGGTTTAGGGCAGTGCAGTGGTGTTCGGGTATTGTAGGGGTCATGCTGGGGGTAGTATCTTAGGGTTTAGGGCAGTGCAGTGGTGTTTGGGTAAGTGTAGGGGGTCATGCAGGGGGTGGTGTTTCAGCGTTTAGGGCAGAGCAGTGGTATTCGGGCAGTGTAGGGGGTCATGCCGGGGCTTGTGTTTCAGGGTTTAGGGCAGTGCACTGGTATTTGGGCAGTGTAGGGGGACGTGCTGGGGGTGGTATTTCAGGTTTTAGGGCAGAGCAGTAGCGTTCTGGCAGTGTAGGGGGTCATGCTGGGGTAGTGTTTTAGGGTTTAGGGCAGTTCAGTGGTGTTCAGGCATTGTAGGGGTCATGCTGGGGGTAGTGTTTTAGAGTTTAGGGCAGTGCGGTGGTGTTCGGGCAGTGTAGGGGGTCATGCAGGGTGTGATGTTTCAGGGTTTAGGGCAGTGCAGCGGTGTTCGGGCAGTGTAGGGAGTCTTGCTGAGGGTGGTGTTTCAGGGTTTAGGGCAGTGGTGTTCGGACAGTGTAAGGGTCTTGCTGGGGGTGGTGTTTCAGGGTTTAGGGCAGTGCAGTGGTGTTCAGGCAGTGTAGGGGTTGTGCAGGGGGTGCTATTTCAGGGTTTAGGGCAGTGCAGTGGTGTTCGGGTAGTGTAGGGGGTCGTGCTGGGGCTGGTGTTTCAGTGTTTAGGGCAGTGCAGTGGTGTTCGGGCAGTGTAGGGGGTCTTGCTGGGGGTGATGTTTCAGGGTTTAGGGCAGTGGTTTTTGGGCAGTGTAGGGGGTTGTGCTGGGTGTAGTGTTTTAGGGTTTAGGGCAGTGCAGTGGTGTTCGGGCAGGGTAGGGGGTCATGCTGGGGCTTGTGTTTCAGGGTTTAGGGCCGTGCAATGGTGTTGTAACAGTGTAGGGGGTCGTGCTGGGGCTGGTGTTTCAGGGTTTAGTGCAGTGCAGTGGTGTTCGGGCAGTGTAGGGGGTCGTGCTGTGGATAGTGTTTCAGGGTTTAGGGCAGTGCAGTGGTGTTCGGGTATTGTAGGGGTCATGCTGGGGGTAGTGTCTTAGGGTTTAGGGCAGTGCAGTGGTGTTCGGGCAGTGTAGGGTATCTTGCTGGGGTAGTCTTTCAGGGTTTAGGGCAGTGCAGTGGTGTTCAGGCATTGTAGGGGTCATGCTGGGGGTAGTGTTTTAGAGTTTAGGGCAGTGCGGTGGTGTTCGGGCAGTGTAGGGGGTCGTGCAGGGTGTGATGTTTCAGGGTTTAGGGCAGTGCAGCGGTATTCGGGCAGTGTAGGGAGTCTTGCTGAGGGTGGTGTTTTAGGGTTTAGGGCAGTGGTGTTCGGACAGTGTAAGGGTCTTGCTGGGGGTGGTGTTTCAGGGTTTAGGGCAGTGCAGTGGTGTTCAGGCAGGGTAGGGGTTGTGAAGGAGGTGGTATTTCAGGGTTTAGGGCAGTGCAGTGGTGTTCGGGTAGTGTAGGGGGTCGTGCTGGGGCTGGTGTTTCAGTGTTTAGGGCAGTGCAGTGGTGTTCGGGCAGTGTAGGGGGTCTTGCTGGGGGTGATGTTTCAGGGTTTAGGGCAGTGGTTTTTGGGCAGTGTAGGGGTTGTGCTGGGTGTAGTGTTTTAGGGTTTAGGGCAGTGCAGTGGTGTTCGGGCAGGGTAGGGGGTCATGCTGGGCCTGGTGTTTCAGGGTTTAGGGCCGTGCAATGGTGTTGTAACAGTGTAGGGGCTAGTGCTGGGGCTGGTGTTTCAGGGTTTAGTGCAGTGCAGTGGTGTTCGGGCAGTGTAGGGGGTCGTGCGTGGGTGGTGTTTCATGGTTTTGAGCAGTGCAATGGTGTTCGGGCAGTGTAGGGGGTCTTGCTGGGGGTGGTGTTTCTGGGTTTAGGGCAGTGCAGTGGTGTTTGGGCAGTGTAGGGGGTCATGCGGGGTTGGTGTTTCAGGGTCTAGGGCAGTGCAGTGGTTTACGGGCAGTGTGGGGGTCTTTCTGGGGCTGGTGTTTCAGGGTTTAGGGCAGTGCAGTGGTGTTCGGGCAGTGTAGGGGGTCATGCTGGGGCTGGTGTTTCAGGGTTTAGGGCATTGCAGTGGTGTTCGGGCAGTGTAGGGGGTCATGCTGGGGCTGGTGTTTCAGGGTTTAGGTCAGTACAGTGGTGTTCGGGCAGTGTAGGGGTTCGTGCTGGGGCTGGTGTTTCAGGGTTTAGAGCACTGCAGTGGTGTTCGGGCAGTGTAGGGGTTCATGCTGGGGCTGGTGTTTCAGGGTTTAGGGCAGTGCAGTGGTGTTCGGGCAGTGTAGGGGGTCATGCAGGGGGTGGTGTTTCAGGGTTTAGGACAGCGCAGTGGTGTTCGGGCAGTGTAGGGGGTTGTGCAGGGTGTGATGTTTCAGGGTTTAGGGCAGTGCAGCGGTGTTCGGGCAGTGTAGGGAGTCTTGCTGGGGGTGGTTTTTCAGAGTTTAGGGCAGTGCAGTGGTGTTCAGGCAGTGTAGGGGTTGTGCAGGGGCTGGTATTTCAGGGTTTAGGGCAGTGCAGTGGTGTTCGGGCAGTGTAGGGGGTCGTGCTGGGGCTGGTGTTTCAGGGTTTAGGGCAGTGCAGTGGTGTTCGGGCAGTGTAGGGGGTCTTGCTGGGGGTGATGTTTCAGGGTTTAGGGCAGTGGTTTTTGGGCAGTGTAGGGGGTTGTGCTGGGTGTAGTGTTTTAGGGTTTAGGGCAGTGCAGTTGTGTACGGGCAGGGTAGGGGGTTGTGCTGGGGCTGGTGTTTCTGGCTTTAGGGCTGAGCAATGGTGTTGTAACAGTGTAGGGGGTCGTGCTGGGGCTGGTGTTTCAGGGTTTAGTGCAGTACAGTGGTGTTCAGGCAGTGTAGGGGTCGTGCTGTGGATAGTGTGTCAGGGTTTAGGGCAGTGCAGTGGTGTTCGGGTATTGTAGGGGTCATGCTGGGGGTAGTGTCCTAGGGTTTAGGGCAGTGCAGTGGTGTTCGGGCAGTGTAGGGAGTCTTGCTGGGGTAGTCTTTTAGGGTTTAGGGCAGTGCAGTGGTGTTCGGGCAGTGTAGGGGGTCGTGCTGGGGCAGGTTTTTCAGGGTTTAGGGTAGTGTAGTGGTGTTCGGGCTATGTAGGGGGTCAAGCTGGGTCTGGTGTTTCAGGGTTTAGGGCAGTGCGGTTGTGTTCGGGCAGTGTAGGGGGTCATGCTGGGGCTGGTGTTTCAGGGTTTAGGGCAGTGTGGTGGTGTTCGGGCAGAGTAGGGGTCGTGCTGGGGCTGGTGTTTCAGGGTTTAGGGCAGGGCAGTGGTGTTCGGGCAGTGTAGGGTGTCGTGCTGGGGCTGGTGTTTCAGGGTTTAGGGCAGTGCGGTGGTGTTCGGGAAGTGTAGGGGGTCGTGCTGGGGGTGATGTTTCAGGGTTTAGGGCAGTGCAGTGGTGTTCGGGCAGTGTAGGGGCACATGATGAGGCTGTTGTTTTAGGGTTTAGAGCAGTGCAGTGGTGTTCGGACAGTGTAGGGGATCATGCTGGGGCTGCTGTTTCAGGGTTTAGGGTAGTGCAGTGGTGTTCGGGCAGTGTAGGGGGCTTACTGGGGCTGGTGTTCCAGGGTATAGGGCAGTGCAGTGGTGTTCGGGCAGTGTAGGGGGTCTTGCTGGGGGTGATGTTTCAGGGTTTAGGGCAGTGGTTTTCAGGCAGTGTAGGGGGTTGTGCTGGAGGTGGTATTTTAGGGTTTAGGGCAGTGCAGTGGTGTTCGGGCAGTGTAGGGGGTCGTGCTGGGGCTGTTGTTTCAGGGTTTAGGGCAGTGCAATGGTGTTGGAACGGTGTAGGGGGTCGTGCTGGGGCTGGTGTTTCAGGGTTTAGTGCAGTGCAGTGGTGTTCGGGCAGTGTAGGGGGTCGTGCCGGGAGTGTTGTTTCATGGTTTTGGGCAGTGCAATGGTGTTCGCACAGTGTAGGGGGTCTTGCTTGGGGTGTTGTTTCAGGGTTTAGTGCAGTGCAGTGGTGTTCGGGCAGTATAAGGGGTCATGGGGTGTGTTGTTTCAGGGTTTAGGGAAGTGCAGTGGTGTTCGGGCAGTGTAGGAGGTCGTGCTGTGGGTAGTGCTTCAGGGTTTAGGGCAGTGAAGTGGTGTTCGGGTATTGTAGGGGTCATGCTGGGGGTAGCATCTTAGGGTTTAGGGCAGTGCAGTGGTGTTTGGGTAAGTGTAGGGGTTCCTGCAGGGGATGGTGTTTCAGCGTTTAGGGCAGAACAGTGGCATTCGGGCAGTGTAGGGGGTCATGCCGGGGCTTGTGTTTCAGGGTTTAGGGCAGTGCACTGGTATTTGGGCAGTGTAGGGGGACGTGCTGGGGGTAGTGTTTCAGGTTTTAGGGCAGAGCAGTGGCGTTCTGGCAGTGTAGGGGGTCATGCTGGGGTAGTGTTTTAGGGTTTAGGGCAGTTCAGTGGTGTTCAGGCATTGTAGGGGTCATGCTGGGGGTAGTGTTTTAGAGTTTAGGGCAGTGCAGTGGTGTTCGGGCAGTGTAGGGGGTCGTGCAGGGTGTGATGTTTCAGGGTTTAGGGCAGTGCAGCGGTGTTCGGGCAATGTAGGGAGTCTTGCTGAGGGTGGTGTTTCAGGGTTTATGGCAGTGGTGTTCGGACAGTGTAAGGGTCTTGCTGGGGGTGGTGTTTCAGGGTTTAGGGCAGTGCAGTGGTGTTCAGGCAGTGTAGGGGTTGTGCAGGGGGTGGTATTTCAGGGTTTAGGGCAGGGCAGTGGTGTTCGGGTAGTGTAGGGGGTCGTGCTGGGGCTGGTGTTTCAGTGTTTAGGGCAGTGCAGTGGTGTTCGGGCAGTGTAGGGGGTCTTGCTGGGGGTGATGTTTCAGGGTTTAGGGCAGTGGTTTTTGGGCAGTGTAGGGGGTTGTGCTGGGTGTAGTGTTTTAGGGTTTAGGGCAGTGCAGTGGTGTTCGGGCAGGGTAGGGGGTCATGCTGGGGCTGGTGTTTCAGGGTTTAGGGCCGTGCAATGGTGTTGTAACAGTGTAGGGGGTCGTGCTGGGGCTGGTGTTTCAGGGTTTAGGGCAGTGCAGTGGTGTTCGGGTAGTGTAGGGGGTCGTGCTGGGGCTGGTGTTTCAGTGTTTAGGGCAGTGCAGTGGTGTTCGGGCAGTGTAGGGGGTCTTGCTGGGGGTGATGTTTCAGGGTTTAGGGCAGTGGTTTTTGGGCAGTGTAGGGGGTTGTGCTGGGTGTAGTGTTTTAGGGTTTAGGGCAGTGCAGTGGTGTTCGGGCAGGGTAGGGGGTCATGCTGGGGCTGGTGTTTCAGGGTTTAGGGCCGTGCAATGGTGTTGTAACAGTGTAGGGGGTCGTGCTGGGGCTGGTGTTTCAGGGTTTAGTGCAGTGCAGTGGTGTTCGGGCAGTGTAGGGGGTCGTGCTGTGGGTAGTGTTTCAGGGTTTAGGGCAGTGCAGTGGTGTTAGGGTATTGTAGGGGTCATGCTGGGGGTAGTGTCTTAGGGTTTAGGGCAGTGCAGTGGTGTTCGGGCAGTGTAGGGTATCTTGCTGGGGTAGTCATTCAGGGTTTAGGGCAGTGCAGTGGTGTTCAGGCATTGTAGGGGTCATGCTGGGGGTAGTGTTTTAGAGTTTAGGGCAGTGCGGTGGTGTTCGGGCAGTGTAGGGGGTCGTGCAGGGTGTGATGTTTCAGGGTTTAGGGCAGTGCAGCGGTATTCGGGCAGTGTAGGGAGTCTTGCTGAGGGTGGTGTTTCAGGGTTTAGGGCAGTGGTGTTCGGACAGTGTAAGGGTCTTGCTGGGGGTGGTGTTTCAGGGTTTAGGGCAGTGCAGTGGTGTTCAGGCAGGGTAGGGGTTGTGCAGGGGGTGGTATTTCAGGGTTTAGGGCAGTGCAGTGGTGTTCGGGTAGTGTAGGGGGTCATGCTGGGGCTGGTGTTTCAGTGTTTAGGGCAGTGCAGTGGTGTTTGGGCAGTGTAGGGGGTCTTGCTGGGGGTGATGTTACAGGGTTTAGGGCAGTGGTTTTTGGGCAGTGTAGGGGTTGTGCTGGGTGTAGTGTTTTAGGGTTTAGGGCAGTGCAGTGGTGTTCGGGCAGGGTAGGGGGTCATGCTGGGCCGGGTGTTTCAGGGTTTAGGGCCGTGCAATGGTGTTGTAACAGTGTAGGGGCTAGTGCTGGGGCTGGTGTTTCAGGGTTTAGTGCAGTGCAGTGGTGTTCGGGCAGTGTAGGGGGTCGTGCGTGGGTGGTGTTTCATGGTTTTGAGCAGTGCAATGGTGTTCGGGCAGTGTAGGGGGTCTTGCTGGGGGTGGTGTTTCTGGGTTTAGGGCAGTGCAGTGGTGTTTGGGCAGTGGAGGGGTCATGCGGGGTTGGTGTTTCATGGTCTAGGGCAGTGCAGTGGTTTACGGGCAGTGTGGGGGTCTTTCTGGGGCTGGTGTTTCAGGGTTTAGGGCAGTGCAGTGGTGTTCGGGCAGTGTAGGGGGTCATGCTGGGGCTGGTGTTTCAGGGTTTAGGGCATTGCAGTGGTGTTCGGGCAGTGTAGGGGGTCGTGCTGGGGCTGGTGTTTCAGGGTTTAGGTCAGTACAGTGGTGTTCGGGCAGTGTAGGGGTTCGTGCTGGGGCTGGTGTTTCAGGGTTTAGAGCACTGCAGTGGTGTTCGGGCAGTGTAGGGGTTCATGCTGGGGCTGGTGTTTCAGGGTTTAGGGCAGTGCAGTGGTGTTCGGGCAGTGTAGGGGGTCATGCAGGGGGTGGTGTTTCAGGGTTTAGGACAGCGCAGTGGTGTTCGGGCAGTGTAGGGGGTTGTGCAGGGTGTGATGTTTCAGGGTTTAGGGCAGTGCAGCGGTGTTCGGGCAGTGTAGGGAGTCTTGCTGGGGGTGGTTTTTCAGAGTTTAGGGCAGTGCAGTGGTGTTCAGGCAGTGTAGGGGTTGTGCAGGGGCTGGTATTTCAGGGTTTAGGGCAGTGCAGTGGTGTTCGGGCAGTGTAGGGGGTCGTGCTGGGGCTGGTGTTTCAGGGTTTAGGGCAGTGCAGTGGTGTTCGGGCAGTGTAGGGGGTCTTGCTGGGGGTGATGTTTCAGGGTTTAGGGCAGTGGTTTTTGGGCAGTGTAGGGGGTTGTGCTGGGTGTAGTGTTTTAGGGTTTAGGGCAGTGCAGTTGTGTTCGGGCAGGGTAGGGGGTTGTGCTGGGGCTGGTGTTTCTGGCTTTAGGGCTGAGAAATGGTGTTGTAACAGTATAGGGGGTCGTGCTGGGGCTGGTGTTTCAGGGTTTAGTGCAGTACAGTGGTGTTCAGGCAGTGTAGGGGTAGTGCTGTGGATAGTGTGTCAGGGTTTAGGGCAGTGCAGTGGTGTTCGGGTATTGTAGGGGTCATGCTGGGGGTAGTGTCCTAGGGTTTAGGACAGTGCAGTGGTGTTCGGGCAGAGTAGGGAGTCTTGCTGGGGTAGTCTTTTAGGGTTTAGGGCAGTGCAGTGGTGTTCGGGCAGTGTAGGGGGTCGTGCTGGGGCTGGTTTTTCAGGGTTTAGGGTAGTGTAGTTGTGTTCGGGCTATGTAGGGGGTCAAGCTGGGTCTGGTGTTTCAGGGTTTAGGGCAGTGCGGTTGTGTTCGGGCAGTGTAGGGGGTCATGCTGGGGCTGGTGTTTCAGGGTTTAGGGCAGTGTGGTGGTGTTCGGGCAGAGTAGGGGTCGTGCTGGGGCTGGTGTTTCAGGGTTTAGGGCAGGGCAGTGGTGTTCGGGCAGTGTAGGGTGTCGTGCTGGGGCTGGTGTTTCAGGGTTTAGGGCAGTGCGGTGGTGTTCGGGAAGTGTAGGGGGTCGTGCTGGGGGTGATGTTTCAGGGTTTAGGGCAGTGCAGTGGTGTTCGGGCAGTGTAGGGGCACATGATGAGGCCGTTGTTTTAGGGTTTAGAGCAGTGCAGTGGTGTTCGGACAGTGTAGGGGATCATGCTGGGGCTGCTGTTTCAGGGTTTAGGGTAGTGCAGTGGTGTTCGGGCAGTGTAGGGGCCTTACTGGGGCTGGTGTTCCAGGGTATAGGGCAGTGCAGTGGTGTTCGGGCAGTGTAGGGGGTCTTGCTGGGGGTGATGTTTCAGGGTTTAGGGCAGTGGTTTTCAGGCAGTGTAGGGGGTTGTGCTGGAGGTGGTATTTTAGGGTTTAGGGCAGTGCAGTGGTGTTCGGGCAGTGTAGGGGGTCATGCTGGGGCTGTTGTTTCAGGGTTTAGGGCAGTGCAATGGTGTTGGAACGGTGTAGGGGGTCGTGCTGGGGCTGGTGTTTCAGGGTTTAGTGCAGTGCAGTGGTGTTCGGGCAGTGTAGGGGGTCGTGCCGGGAGTGTTGTTTCATGGTTTTGGGCAGTGCAATGGTGTTCGCACAGTGTAGGGGGTCTTGCTTGGGGTGTTGTTTCAGGGTTTAGTGCAGTGCAGTGGTGTTCGGGCAGTATAAGGGGTCATGGGGTGTGTTGTTTCAGGGTTTAGGGCAGTGCAGTGGTGTTCGGGCAGTGTAGGAGGTCGTGCTGTGGGTAGTGCTTCAGGGTTTAGGGCAGTGAAGTGGTGTTCGGGTATTGTAGGGGTCATGCTGGGGGTAGCATCTTAGGGTTTAGGGCAGTGCAGTGGTGTTTGGGTAAGTGTAGGGGTTCCTGCAGGGGATGGTGTTTCAGCGTTTAGGGCAGAACAGTGGTATTCGGGCAGTGTAGGGGGTCATGCCGAGGCTTGTGTTTCAGGGTTTAGGGCAGTGCACTGGTATTTGGGCAGTGTAGGGGGACGTGCTGGGGGTAGTGTTTCAGGTTTTAGGGCAGAGCAGTGGCGTTCTGGCAGTGTAGGGGTCATGCTGGGGTAGTGTTTTAGGGTTTAGGGCAGTTCAGTGGTGTTCAGGCATTGTAGGGGTCATGCTGGGGGTAGTGTTTTAGAGTTTAGGGCAGTGCAGTGGTGTTCGGGCAGTGTAGGGGGTCGTGCAGGGTGTGATGTTTCAGGGTTTAGGGCAGTGCAGCGGTGTTCGGGCAGTGTAGGGAGTCTTGCTGAGGGTGGTGTTTCAGGGTTTATGGCAGTGGTGTTCGGACAGTGTAAGGGTCTTGCTGGGGGTGGTGTTTCAGGGTTTAGGGCAGTGCAGTGGTGTTCAGGCAGTGTAGGGGTTGTGCAGGGGGTGCTATTTCAGGGTTTAGGGCAGTGCAGTGGTGTTCGGGTAGTGTAGGGGGTCGTGCTGGGGCTGGTGTTTCAGGGTTTAGGGCTGTGCAATGGTGTTGTAACAGTGTAGGGGGTAGTGCTGGGGCTGGTGTTTCAGGGTTTAGTGCAGTGCAGTGGTGTTCGGGCAGTGTAGGGGGTCGAGCGGGGGTGGTGTTTCATGGTTTTGGGCAGTGCAATGGTGTTCGGGCAGTGTAGGGGGTCTTGCTGGGGGTGGTGTTTCTGGGTTTAGGGCAGTGCAGTGGTGTTTGGGCAGTGTAGGGGGTCATGCGGGGTTGGTGTTTCAGGGTTTAGGGCAGTGCAGTGGTTTACGGGCAGTGTGGGGGTCTTTCTGGGGCTGGTGTTTCAGGGTTTAGGGCAGTGCAGTGGTGTTCGGGCAGTGTAGGGGGTCCTGCTAGGGCTGGTGTTTCAGAGTTTAAGGCAGTGCAGTGGTGTTCGGGCGGTGTAGGGGGTCGTGCTGGGGCTAGTGTTTCAGGGTTTAGGTCAGTACAGTGGTGATTGGGCAGTGTAGGGGTTCGTGCTGGGGCTGGTGTTTCAGGGTTTAGAGCACTGCAGTGGTGTTCGGGCAGTGTAGGGGTTCATGCTGGGGCTAGTGTTTCAGGGTTTAGGGCAGTGCAGTGGTGTTCGGGCAGTGTAGTGGGTCATGCAGGGCGTGGTGTTTCAGGGTTTAGGGCAGTGCAGTGGTGTTCAGGCAGTGTAGGGGTTGTGCAGGGGGTGGTATTTCAGGGTTTAGGGCAGTGCAGTGGTGTTCGGGCAGTGTAGGGGGTCGTGCTGGGGCTGGGGTTTCAGTGTTTAGGGCAGTGCAGTGCCCTGTAGGGGGTCTTGCTGGGGGTGATGTTTCAGGGTTTAGGGCAGTGGTTTTTGGGCAGTGTAGGGGTTGTGCTGGGTGTAGTGTTTTAGGGTTTAGGGCAGTGCAGTGGTGTTCGGGCAGGGTAGGGGGTCATGCTGGGGCTGGTGTTTCAGGGTTTAGGGCCGTGCAATGGTGTTGTAACAGTGTAGAGGCTAGTGCTGGGGCTGGTGTTTCAGGGTTTAGTGCAGTGCAGTGGTGTTCGGGCACTGTAGGGGGTCGTGCGGGGTGGTGTTTCATGGTTTTGGGCAGTGCAATGGTGTTCGGGCAGTGTAGGGGGTCTTGCTGGGGGTGGTGTTTCTGGGTTTAGGGCAGTGCAGTGGTGTTTGGGCAGTGTAGGGGGTCATGCGGGGTTGGTGTTTCAGGGTTTAGGGCAGTGCAGTGGTTTACGGGCAGTGTGGGGGTCTTTCTGGGGCTGGTGTTTCAGGGTTTAGGGCAGTGCAGTGGTGTTCGGGCAGTGTAGGGGGTCATGCTGGGGCTGGTGTTTCAGGGTTTAGGGCAGTGCAGTGGTGTTCGGGCGGTGTAGGGGGTCGTGCTGGGGCTGGTGTTTCAGGGTTTAGGTCAGTACATTGGTGTTCGGGCAGTGTAGGGGTTCGTGCTGGGGCTGGTGTTTCAGGGTTTAGAGCACTGCAGTGGTGTTCGGGCAGTATAGGGGGTCATGCAGGGGGTGGTGTTTCAGGGTTTAGGACAGCGCAGTGGTGTTCGGGCAGTGTAGGGGGTTGTGCAGGGTGTGATGTTTCAGGGTTTAGGGCAGTGCAGCAGTGTTCGGGCAGTTTAGGGAGTCTTGCTGAGGGTGGTTTTTCAGGGTTTAGGGCAGTGCTGTTCGGACAGTATAAGGGACTTGCTGGGGGTGGTGTTTCAGAGTTTAGGGCAGTGCAGTGGTGTTCAGGCAGTGTAGGGGTTGTGCAGGGGGTGGTATTTCAGGGTTTAGGGCAGTGCAGTGGTGTTCGGGCAGTGTAGGCGGTCGTGCAGGGGCCGGTGTTTCAGGGTTTAGGGCAGTGCAGTGGTGTTCGGGCAGTGTAGGGGGTCTTGCTGGGGGTGATGTTGCAGGGTTTAGGGCAGTGTTTTTTGGGCAGTGTAGGGGGTTGTGCTGGGTGTAGTGTTTTAGGGTTTAGGGCAGTGCAGTTGTGTTCGGGCAGGGTAGGGGGTTGTGCTGGGGCTGGTGTTTCTGGGTTTAGGGCCGAGCAATGGTGTTGTAACAGTGTAGGGGGTCGTGCTGGGGCTGGTGTTTCAGGGTTTAGTGCAGTGCAGTGGTGTTCGGGCAGTGTAGGGGGTCGTGCTGTGGGTAGTGTTTCAGGGTTTAGGGCAGTGCAGTGGTGTTCGGGTATTGTAGGGGTCATGCTGGGGGTAGTGTCTTAGGGTTTAGGGCAGTGCAGGGAGTCTTGCTGGGGTAGTCTTTCAGGGTTTAGGGCAGTGCAGTGGTGTTCGGGCAGTGTAGGGAGTCGTGCTGGGGCTGGTTTTTCAGGGTTTAGGGTAGTTTAGTGGTGTTCGGGCAGTGTAGGGGGTCAAGCTGGGTCTGGTGTTTCAGGGTTTAGGGCAGTGCGGTGGTGTTTGGGCAGAGTAGGGGTCGTGCTGGGGCTGGTGTTTCAGGGTTTAGGCCAGGGCAGTGGTGTTCGGGCAGTGTAGGGTGTCGTGCTGGGGCTGGTGTTTCAGGGTTTAGGGCAGTGCAGTGGTGTTCGGGAAGTGTAGTTGGTCGTGCTGGGGGCGATGTTTCAGGGTATAGGGCAGTGCAGTGGTGTTCGAGCAGTGTAGGGGCACATGATGAGGCTGGTGTTTTAGGGTTTAGAGCAGTGCAGTGGTGTTCGGACAGTGTAGGGGATCGTGCGGGGGCTGGTGTTTCAGGGTTTAGGGTAGTGCAGTGTTGTTCGGGCAGTGTAGGGGGTCATACTGGGGCTGGTGTTCCAGGGTTTAGGGCAGTGCAGTGGTGTTCGGGCAGTGTAGGGGGTCTTGCTGGGGGTGATGTTTCAGGGTTTAGGGCAGTGGTTTTCAGGCAGTGTAGGGGGTTGTGCTGGAGGTGGTGTTTTAGGATTTAGGGCAGTGCAGTGGTGTTTGGGCAGTGTAGGGGGTCGTGCTGGGGCTGTTGTTTCAGGGTTTAGGGCAGTGCAATGGTGTTGGAACGGTGTAGGGGGTCGTGCTGGGGCTGGTGTTTCAGGGTTTAGTGCAGTGGTGTTCGGGCAGTATAGGGGGTCGTGCCGGGAGTGTTGTTTCATTGTTTTGGGCAGTGCAATGGTGTTCGCACAGTGTAGGGGGTCTTGCTCGGGGTGTTGTTTCAGGGTTTAGTGCAGTGTAGTGGTGTTCAGGCAGTATAGGGGGTCATGGGGTGTGTTGTTTCAGGGTTTAGGGCAGTGCAGTGGTGTTCGGGCAGTGTAGGAGGTCGTGCTGTGGGTAGTGTTTCAGGGTTTAGGGCAGTGCAGTGGTGTTCGGGTATTGTAGGGGTCATGCTGGGGGTAGTATCTTAGGGTTTAGGGCAGTGCAGTGGTGTTTGGGTAAGTGTAGGGGGTCATTCAGGGGGTGGTGTTTCAGCGTTTAGGGCAGAGCAGTGGTATTCGGGCAGTGTAGGGGGTCATGCCGGGGCTTGTGTTTCAGGGTTTAGGGCAGTGCACTGGTATTTGGGCAGTGTAGGGGGACGTGCTGGGGGTAGTGTTTCAGGTTTTAGGGCAGAGCAGTAGCGTTCTGGCAGTGTAGGGGGTCATGCTGGGGTAGTGTTTTAGGGTTTAGGGCAGTTCAGTGGTGTTCAGGCATTGTAGGGGTCATGCTGGGGGTAGTGTTTTAGAGTTTAGGGCAGTGCGGTGGTGTTCGGGCAGTGTAGGGGGTCGTGCAGGGTGTGATGTTTCAGGGTTTAGGGCAGTGCAGTGGTGTTCGGGCAGTGTAGGGAGTCTTGCTGAGGGTGGTGTTTCAGGGTTTAGGGCAGTGGTGTTCGGACAGTGTAAGGGTCTTGCTGGGGGTGGTGTTTCAGGGTTTAGGGCAGTGCAGTGGTGTTCAAGCAGTGCAGGGGTTGTGCAGGGGGTGCTATTTCAGGGTTTAGGGCAGTGCAGTGGTGTTCGGGTGGTGTAGGGGGTCGTGCTGGGGCTGGTGTTTCAGTGTTTAGGGCAGTGCAGTGGTGTTCGGGCAGTGTAGGGGGTCTTGCTGGGGGTGATGTTTCAGGGTTTAGAGCAGTGTTTTTTGGGCAGTGTAGGGGGTTGTGCTGGGTGTAGTGTTTTAGGGTTTAGGGCAGTGCAGTGGTGTTCGGGCAGGGTAGGGGGTCATGCTGGGGCTGGTGTTTCAGGGTTTAGGGCCGTGCAATGGTGTTGTAACAGTGTAGGGGGTAGTGCTGGGGCTGGTGTTTAAGGGTTTAGTGCAGTGCAGTGGTGTTCGGGCAGTGTAGGGGGTCGTGCGGGGGTGGTGTTTCATGGTTTTGGGCAGTGCAATGGTGTTCGGGCAGTGTAGGGGGTCTTGCTGGGGGTGGTGTTTCTGGGTTTAGGGCAGTGCAGTGGTGTTTGGGCAGTGTAGGGGGTCATGCGGGGTTGGTGTTTCAGGGTTTAGGGCAGTGCAGTGGTTTACGGGCAGTGTGGGGGTCTTTCTGGGGCTGGTGTTTCAGGGTTTAGGGCAGTGCAGTGGTGTTCGGGCAGTGTAGGGGGTCATGCTGGGGCTGGTGTTTCAGGGTTTAGGGCAGTGCAGTGGTGGTCGGGCAGTGTAGGGGGTCGTGCTGGGGTTGGTGTTTCAGGGTTTAGGTCAGTACAGTGGTGATCGGGCAGTGTAGGGGTTCGTGCTGGGGCTGGTGTTTCAGGGTTTAGAGCACTGCAGTGGTGTTCAGGCAGTGTAGGGGTTCATGCTGGGGCTGGTGTTTCAGGGTTTAGGGCAGTGCAGTGGTGTTCGGGCAGTGTAGGGGGTAATGCAGGGCGTGGTGTTTCAGGGTTTAGGGCAGTGCAGTGGTGTTCAGGCAGTGTAGGGGTTGTGCAGGGGGTGGTATTTCAGGGTTTAGGGCAGTGCAGTGGTGTTTGGGCAGTGTAGGGGGTCGTGCTGGGGCTGGTGTTTCAGTGTTTAGGGCAGTGCAGTGGTGTTCGGGCAGTGTAGGGGGTCTTGCTGGGGGTGATGTTTCAGGGTTTAGGGCAGTGGTTTTTGGGCAGTGTAAGGGTTGTGCTGGGTGTAGTGTTTTAGGGTTTAGGCCAGTGCAGTGGTGTTCGGGCAGGGTAGGGGGTCATGCTGGGGCTGGTGTTTCAAGGTTTAGGGCCGTGCAATGGTGTTGTAACAGTGTAGAGGCTAGTGCTGGGGCTGGTGTTTCAGGGTTTAGTGCAGTGCAGTGGTGTTCGGGCAGTGTAGGGGGTCGTGCGGGGGTGGTGTTTCATGGTTTTGGGCAGTGCAATGGTGTTCGGGCAGTGTAGGGGGTCTTGCTGGGGGTGGTGTTTCTGGGTTTAGGGCAGTGCAGTGGTGTTTGGGCAGTGTAGGTGGTCATGCGGGGTTGGTGTTTCAGGGTTTAGGGCAGTGCAGTGGTTTACGGGCAGTGTGGGGGTCTTTCTGGGGCTGTTGTTTCAGGGTTTAGGGCAGTGCAGTGGTGTTCGGGCAGTGTAGGGGGTATGCTGGGGCTGGTGTTTCAGGGTTTAGGGCAGTGCAGTGGTGTTCGGGCGGTGTAGGGGGTCGTGCTGGGGCTGGTGTTTCAGGGTTTAGGTCAGTACAGTGGTGTTCGGGCAGTGTAGGGGTTAGTGCTGGGGCTGGTGTTTCAGTGTTTAGGGCAGTGCAGTGGTGTTTAGGCAGTGTAGGGGGTGGTGTTTCAGGGTTTAGGACAGCGCAGTGGTGTTCGGGCAGTGTAGGGGGTTGTGCAGGGTGTGATGTTTCAGGGTTTAGGGCAGTGCAGCGGTGTTCGGGCAGTGTAGGGAGTCTTGCAGAGGGTGGTGTTTCAGGGTTTAGGGCAGTGGTGTTCGGAAGGTGTAAGGGACTTGCTGGGGGTGGTGTTTCAGAGTTTAGGGCAGTGCAGTGGTGTTCAGGCAGGTTAGGGGTTGTGCAGGGGGTGGTATTTCAGGGTTTAGGGCAGTGCAGTGGTGTACGGGCAGTTTAGGGGGTCGTGCTGGGGCTGGTGTTTCAGAGTTTAGGGCAGTGCAGTGGTGTTCGGGCAGTGTAGGGGGTCTTGCTGGGGGTGATGTTGCAGGGTTTAGGGCATTGGTTTTTGGGCAGTGTAGGGGGTTGTGCTGGGTGTAGTGTTTTAGGGTTTAGGGCAGTGCAGTTGTGTTTGGGCAGGGTAGGGGTTTGTGCTGGGGCTGGTGTTTCTGGGTTTAGGGCCGAGCAATGGTGTTGTAACAGTGTAGGGGGTCGTGCTGGGGCTGGTGTTTCAGGGTTTAGTGCAGTGCAGTGGTGTTCGGGCAGTGTAGGGGGTTATGCTGTGGGTAGTGTTTCAGGGTTTAGGGCAGTGCAGTGGTGTTCGGGTATTGTAGGGGTCATGCTGGGGGTAGTGTCTTAGGGTTTAGGGCAGTGCAGTGGTGTTCGGGCAGTGTAGGGTATCTTGCTGGGGTAGTCTTTCAGGGTTTAGGGCAGTGCAGTGGTGTTCGGGCAGTGTAGGGGGTCGTGCTGGGGCTGGTTTTTCAGGGTTTAGGGTAGTGTAGTGGTGTTCGGGCAGTGTAGGGGGTCAAGCTGGGTCTGGTGTTTCAGGGTTTAGGGCAGTGCGGTGGTGTTTGGGCAGTGTAGGGGGTCATGCTGGGGCTGGTGTTTTAGGGTTTAGGTCAGTGTGGTGGTGTTCGGGCAGAGTAGGGGTCGTGCTGGGGCTGGTGTTTCAGGGTTTAGGGCAGTGCAGCGGTGTTCGGAAAGTGTAGGGGGTCGTGCTGGGGGCGATGTTTCAGGGTATAGGGCAGTGCAGTGGTGTTCGGGCAGTGTAGGGGCACATGATGAGGCTGGTGTTTTAGGGTGTAGAGCAGTGCAGTGGTGTTCGGACAGTGTAGGGGATCATGCTTGGGCTGGTGTTTCAGGGTTTAGGGTAGTGCAGTGTTGTTCGGGCAGTGTAGGGGGTCATACTGGGGCTGGTGTTCCAGGGTTTAGGGCAGTGCAGTGGTGTTCGGGCAGTGTAGGGGGTCTTGCTGGGGGTGATGTTTCAGGGTTTAGGGCAGTGGTTTTCAGGCAGTGTAGGGGGTTGTGCTGGAGGTGGTGTTTTAGGGTTTAGGGCAGTGCAGTGGTGTTTGGGCAGTGTAGGGGGTCATGCTGGGGCTGTTGTTTCAGGGTTTAGGGCAGTGCAATGGTGTTGGAACGGTGTAGGGGGTCGTGCTGGGGCTGGTGTTTCAGGGTTTAGTGCAGTGCAGTGGTGTTCGGGCAGTATAGGGGGTCGTGCCGGGAGTGTTGTTTCATGGTTTTGGGCAGTGCAATGGTGTTCGCACAGTGTAGGGGGTCGTGCTCGGGGTGTTGTTTCAGGGTTTAGTGCAGTGCAGTGATGTTCGGGCAGTATAGGGGGTCATGAGGTGTGTTGTTTCAGGGTTTAGGGCAGTGCAGTGGTGTTCGGGCAGTGTAGGAGGTCGTGCTGTGGGTAGTGTTTCAGGGTTTAGTGCAGTGCAGTGGTGTTCGGGTATTGTAGGGGTCATGCTGGGGGTAGTATATGGGTTTAGGGCAGTGCAGTGGTGTTTGGGTAAGTGTAGGGGGTCATACAGGGGGTGGTGTTTCAGCGTTTAGGGCAGAGCAGTGGTATTCAGGCAGTGTAGGGGTCATGCCGGGGCTTGTGTTTCAGGGTTTAGGGCAGTGCACTAGTATTTGGGCAGTGTAGGGGGACGTGCTGGGGTTAGTGTTTCAGGTTTTAGGGCAGAGCAGTAGCGTTCTGGCAGTGTAGGGGGTCATGCTGGGGTAGTGTTTTAGGGTTTAGGGCAGTTCAGTGGTGTTCAGGCATTGTAGGGGTCATGCTGGGTGTAGTGTTTTAGAGTTTAGGGCAGTGCGGTGGTGTTCGGGCAGTGTAGGGGGTCGTGCAGGGTGTGATGTTTCAGGGTTTAGGGCAGTGCAGCGGTGTTCGGGCAGTGTAGGGAGTCTTGCTGAGGGTGGTGTTTCAGGGTTTAGGGCAGTGGTGTTCGGACAGTGTAAGGGTCTTGCTGGGGGTGGTGTTTCAGGGTTTAGGGCAGTGCAGTGGTGTTCAGGCAGTGTAGGGGTTGTGCAGGGGGTGCTATTTCAGGGTTTAGGGCAGTGCAGTGGTGTTCGGGTAGTGTAGGGGGTCGTGCTGGGGCTGGTGTTTCAGTGTTTAGGGCAGTGCAATGGTGTTCGGGCAGTGTAGGGGGTCTTGATGGGGGTGATGTTTCAGGGTTTAGGGCAGTGGTTTTTGGGCAGTGTAGGGGGTTGTGCTGGGTGTAGTGTTTTAGGGTTTAGGGCAGTGCAGTGGTGTTCGGGCATGGTAGGGGGTCATGCTGGGGCTGGTGTTTCAGGGTTTAGGGCCGTGCAATGGTGTTGTAACAGTGTAGGGGGTCGTGCTGGGGCTGGTGTTTCAGGGTTTAGTACAGTGCAGTGGTGTTCGGGCAGTGTAGGGGGTCGTGCTGTGGGTAGTGTTTCAGGGTTTAGGGCAGTGCAGTGGTGTTCGGGTATTGTAGGGGTCATGCTGGGGGTAGTGTCTTAGGGTTTAGGGCAGTGCAGTGGTGTTCGGGCAGTGTAGGGTATCTTGCTGGGGTAGTCTTTCAGGGTTTAGGGCAGTGCAGTGGTGTTCGGGCAGTGTAGGGGGTCGTGCTGGGGCTGGTTTTTCAGGGTTTAGGGTAGTGTAGTGGTGTTCGGGCAGTGTAGGGGGTCAAGCTGGGTCTGGTGTTTCAGGGTTTAGGGCAGTGCGGTTGTGTTCGGGCAGTGTAGGGGGTCATGCTGGGGCTGGTGTTTCAGGGTTTAGGGCAGTGTGGTGGTGTTCGGGCAGAGTAGGGGTCGTGCTGGGGCTGGTGTTTCAGGGTTTAGGGCAGGGCAGTGGTGTTCGGGCAGTGTAGGGTGTCGTGCTGGGGCTGGTGTTTCAGGGTTTAGGGCAGTGCAGTGGTGTTCGGAGAGTGTAGGGGGTCGTGCTATGGGGTGATGTTTCAGGGTTTAGGGCAGAGCTGTGGTGTTCGGGCAGTGTAGGGGCACATGATGAGGCTGGTGTTTTAGGGTTTAGAGCAGTGCAGTGGTGTTCGGACAGTGTAGGGGATTATGCTGGGGCTGGTGTTTCAGGGTTTAGGGTAGTGCAGTGGTGTTCGGGCAGTGTAGGGGGTCATACTGGGGCTGGTGTTCCAGGGTATAGGGCAGTGCAGTGGTGTTCGGGCAGTGTAGGGGGTCTTGCTGGGGGTGATGTTTCAGGGTTTAGGGCAGTGGTTTTCAGGCAGTGTAGGGGGTTGTGCTGGAGGTGGTGTTTTAGGGTTTAGGGCAGTGCAGTGGTGTTCGGGCAGTGTAGGGGGTCGTGCTGGGGCTGTTGTTTTAGGGTTTAGGGCAGTGCAATGGTGTTGGAACGGTGTAGGGGGTCGTGCTGGGGCTGGTGTTTCAGGGTTTAGTGCAGTGCAGTGGTGTTCGGGCAATATAGGGGGTCGTGCCGGGAGTGTTGTTTCATGGTTTTGGGCAGTGCAATGGTGTTCGCACAGTGTAGGGGGTCTTGCTCGGGGTGTTGTTTCAGGGTTTAATGCAGTGCAGTGGTGTTCGGGCAGTATAGGGGGTCATGGGGTGTGTTGTTTCAGGGTTTAGGGCAGTGCAGTGGTGTTCGGGCAGTGTAGGAGGTCATGCTGTGGGTAGTGTTTCAGGGTTTAGGGCAGTGCAGTGGTGTTCGGGTATTGTAGGGGTCATGCTGGGGGTAGTATCTTAGGGTTTAGGGCAGTGCAGTGGTGTTTGGGTAAGTGTAGGGGGTCATGCAGGGGGTGGTGTTTCAGCGTTTAGGGCAGAGCAGTGGTATTGGGGCAGTGTAGGGGGTCATGCCGGGGCTTGTGTTTCAGGGTTTAGGGCAGTGCACTGGTATTTGGGCAGTGTAGGGGGGCGTGCTGGGGGTAGTGTTTCAGGTTTTAGGGCAGAGCAGTAGCGTTCTGGCAGTGTAGGGGGTCATGCTGGGGTAGAGTTTTAGGGTTTAGGGCAGTGCAGTGGTGTTCGGGCAGTGTAGGAGGTCATGCTGTGGGTAGTGTTTCAGGGTTTAGGGCAGTGCAGTGGTGTTCGGGTATTGTAGGGGTCATGCTGGGGGTAGTATCTTAGGGTTTAGGGCAGTGCAGTGGTGTTTGGGTAAGTGTAGGGGGTCATGCAGGGGGTGGTGTTTCAGCGTTTAGGGCAGAGCAGTGGTATTGGGGCAGTGTAGGGGGTCATGCCGGGGCTTGTGTTTCAGGGTTTAGGGCAGTGCACTGGTATTTGGGCAGTGTAGGGGGACGTGCTGGGGGTAGTGTTTCAGGTTTTAGGGCAGAGCAGTAGCGTTCTGGCAGTGTAGGGGGTCATGCTGGGGTAGAGTTTTAGAGTTTAGGGCAGTGCGGTGGTGTTCGGGCAGTGTAGGGGGTCGTGCAGGGTGTGATGTTTCAGGGTTTAGGGCAGTGCAGCGGTGTTCGGGCAGTGTAGGGAGTCTTGCTGAGGGTGGTGTTTCAGGGTTTAGGGCAGTGGTGTTCGGACAGTGTAAGGGTCTTGCTGGGGGTGGTGTTTCAAGGTTTAGGGCAGTGCAGTGGTGTTCAGGCAGTGTAGGGGTTGTGCAGGGGGTGCTATTTCAGGGTTTAGGGCAGTGCAGTGGTGTTCGGGTAGTGTAGGGGGTCGTGCTGGGGCTGGTGTTTCAGTGTTTAGGGCAGTGCAGTGGTGTTCGGGCAGTGTAGGGGGTCTTGCTGGGGGTGATGTTTCAGGGTTTAGGGCAGTGGTTTTTGGGCAGTGTAGGGGGTTGTGCTGGGTGTAGTGTTTTAGGGTTTAGGGCAGTGCAGTGGTGTTCGGGCAGGATAGGGGGTCATGCTGGGGCTGGTGTTTCAGGGTTTAGGGCCGTGCAATGGTGTTGTAACAGTGTAGGGGGTCGTGCTGGGGCTGGTGTTTCAGGGTTTAGTGCAGTGCAGTGGTGTTCCGGCAGCGTAGGGGGTCGTGCTGTGGGTAGTGTTTCAGGGTTTAGGGCAGTGCAGTGGTGTTCGGGTATTGTAGGGGTCATACTGGGGGTAGTGTCTTAGGGTTTAGGGCAGTGCAGTGGTGTTCGGGCAGTGTAGGGTATCTTGCTGGGGTAGTCTTTCAGGGTTTAGGGCAGTGCAGTGGTGTTCGGGCAGTGTAGGGGGTTGTGCTGGGGCTGGTTTTTCAGGGTTTAGGATAGTGTTGTGGTGTTCGGGCAGTGTAGGGGGTCAAGCTGGGTCTAGTGTTTCAGGGTTTAGGGCAGTGCGGTGGTGTTCGGGCAGTGTAGGGGGTCGTGTTGGGGCTGGTGTTTCAGGGTTTAGGGCAGTGTGGTGGTGTTCGGGCAGAGTAGGGGTCGTGCTGGGGCTGGTGTTTCAGGGTTTAGGGCAGCGCAGTGGTGTTCAGGCAGTGTAGGGTGTCGAGCTGGGGCTGGTGTTTCAGGGTTTAGGGCAGTGCAGTGGTGTTCAGGAAGTGTAGGGGTTCGTGCTGGGGGTGATGTTTCAGGGTTTAGGGCAGTGCAGTGGTGTTCGGGCAGTGTAGGGGCACATGTTGAGGCTGGTGTTTCAGGGTTTAGAGCAGTGCAGTGGTGTTCGGACAGTGTACGGGATCATGCTGGGGCTGGTGTTTCAGGGTTTAGGGTAGTGCAGTGGTGTTCGGGCAGTGTAGGGGGTCATACTGGGGCTGGTGTTCCAGGGTTTAGGGCAGTGCAGTGGTGTTCGGGCAGTTTAGGGGGTCTTGCTGGGGGTGATGTTTCAGGGTTTAGGGCAGTGGTTTTCAGGCAGTGTAGGGGGTTGTGCTGGAGGTGGTGTTTTAGGGTTTAGGGCAGTGCAGTGGTGTTCGGGCAGTGTAGGGGTCGTGCTGGGTGTGATGTTTCAGGGTTTAGGGCAGTGCAGCGGTGTTCGGGCAGTGTAGGGAGTCTTGCTGAAGGTGGTGTTTCAGGGTTTAGGGCAGTGGTGTTCGGACAGTGTAAGGGTCTTGCTGGGGGTGGTGTTTCAGGGTTTAGGGCAGCGCAGTGGTGTTCAGGCAGTGTAGGGGTTGTGCAGGGGGTGGTATTTCAGGGTTTAGGGCAGTGCAGTGGTGTTCGGGTAGTGTAGGGGGTCCTGCTGGGGCTGGTGTTTCTGTGTTTAGGGCAGTGCAGTGGTGTTCGGGCAGTGTAGGGGGTCTTGCTGGGGGTGATGTTTCAGGGTTTAGGGTAGTGGTTTTTGGGCAGTGTAGGGGGTTGTGCTGGGTGTAGTGTTTTAGGGTTTAGGGCAGTGCAGTGGTGTTCGAGCAGGGTAGGGGGTCATGCTGGGGCTGGTGTTTCAGGGTTTAGGGCAGTGCAATGGTGTTGTAACAGTGTAGGGGGTAGTGCTGGGGCTGGTGTTTCAGGGTTTAGTGCAGTGCAGTGGTGTTCGGACAGTGTAGGGGGTCGTGCGGGGGTGGTGTTTCATGGTTTTGGGCAGTGCAATGGTGTTCGGGAAGTGTAGGGGGTCTTGCTGGGGGTGGTGTTTCTGGGTTTAGGGCAGTGCAGTGGTGTTTGGGCAGTGTAGGGGGTCATGCGGGGTTGGTGTTTCAGGGTTTAGGGCAGTGCAGTGGTTTACGGGCAGTGTGGGGGGTCTTTCTGGGGCTGGTGTTTCAGGGTTTAGGGCAGTGCAGTGGTGTTCGGGCAGTGTAGGGGGTCATGCTGGGGCTAGTGTTTCAGGGTTTAGGGCAGTGCAGTGGTGTTCGGGCAGTGTAGGGGGTCGTGCTGGGGCTGGTGTTTCAGGGTTTAGGTCAGTACAGTGGTGTTCGGGCAGTGTAGGGGTTCGTGCTGGGGCTGGTGTTTCAGGGTTTCGAGCACTGCAGTGGTGTTCGGGCAGTGCAGGGGTTCATGCTGGGGCTGGTGTTTCAGGGTTTAGGGCAGTGCAGTGGTGTTCGGGCACTGTAGGGGGTCATGCAGGGCGTGGTGTTTCAGGGTTTAGGGCAGTGCAGTGGTGTTCAGGCAGTGTAGGGGTTGTGCAGGGGGTGGTATTTCAGGTTTAGGGCAGTTCAGTGGTGTTCGGGCAGTGTAGAGGGTCGTGCTGGGGCTGGTGTTTCAGGGTTTAGCACAGTGCAGTGGTGTTCGGGCAGTGTAGGGGGTCTTGCTGGGGGTGATGTTTCAGGGTTTAGGGCAGTGGTTTTTGGGCAGTGTAGGGGGTTGTGCTGGGTGTAGTGTTTTAGGGTTTAGGGCAGTGCAGTGGTGTTCGGGCAGGGTAGGGGGTTGTGCTGAGGCTGGTGTTTCTGGGTTTAGGGCCGTGCAATGGTGTTGTAACAGTGTAGGGGGTCATGTTGGGGCTGGTGTTTCAGGGTTTAGTGCAGTGCAGTGGTGTTCGGGTATTGTAGGGGTCATGCTGGGGGTAGTGTCTTAGGGTTTAGGGCAGTGCAGTGGTGTTCGGGCAGTGTAGGGAGTCTTGCTGGAGTAGTCTTTCAGGGTTTAGGGTAGTGCAGTGGTGTTCGGGCAGTGCAGGAGGTCGTGATGGGGCTGGTTTTTTAGGGTTTAGGGTAGTGTAGTGGTGTTCGGGCAGTGTAGGGGGTCATGCTGGGTCTGGTGTTTCAGGGTTTAGGGCAGTGCGGTGGTGTTCGGCCAGTGTAGGGGTCGTGCTGGGGCTGGTGTTTCAGGGTTTAGGGCAGCGCAGTGGTGTTCGGGCAGTGTAGGGTGTCGTGCTGGGGCTGATGTTTCAGGGTTTAGGGCAGTGCGGTGGTGTTCGTGCAGAGTAGGGGTCGTGCTGGGGCTGGTGTTTCAGGGTTTAGGGCAGCGCAGTGGTGTTCGGGCAGTGTAGCTTGTCGTGCTGGGGCTGGTGTTTCAGGGTTTAGGGCAGTGCAGTGGTGTTCAGGAAGTGTAGGGGGTCGTGCTGGGGGTGATGTTTCAGGGTTTAGGGCAGTGCAGTGGTGTTCGGGCAGTGTAGGGGGTTGTGCTAGAGGTGGTGTTTTAGGGTTTAGGGCAGTGCAGTGGTGTTCGGGCAGTGTAGGGGGTCGTGCTGGGGCTGTTGTTTCAGGGTTTAGGGCAGTGCAATGGTGTTGGAACGGTGTAGGGGGTCGTGCTGGGGCTGGTGTTTCAGGGTTTAGTGCAGTGCAGTGGTGTTCGGGCAGTGTAGGGGGTTGTGCGGGGGTGGTGTTTCATGGTTTTGGGCAGTGCAATGGTGTTCGGGCAGTGTAGGGGGTCTTGCTGGGGGTGGTGTTTCTGGGTTTAGGGCAGTGCAGTGGTGTTTGGGCAGTGTAGGGGGTCATGCGGGGTTGGTGTTTCAGGGTTTAGGGCAGTGCAGTGGTTTATGGGCAGTGTGTGGGGTCTTTCTGTGGCTGGTGTTTCAGGGTTTAGGGCAGTGCAGTGGTGTTCGGGCAGTGTAGGGGGTCATGCTGGGGCTAGTGTTTCAGGGTTTAGGGCAGTGCAGTGGTGTTCGGGCAGTGTAGGGGGTCGTGCTGGGGCTGGTGTTTCAGGGTTTAGGTCAGTACAGTGGTGTTCGGGCAGTGTAGGGGTTCGTGCTGGGGCTGGTGTTTCAGGGTTTCGAGCACTGCAGTGGTGTTCGGGCAGTGCAGGGGTTCATGCTGGGGCTGGTGTTTCAGGGTTTAGGGCAGTGCAGTGGTGTTCGGGCACTGTAGGGGGTCATGCAGGGCGTGGTGTTTCAGGGTTTAGGGCAGTGCAGTGGTGTTCAGGCAGTGTAGGGGTTGATCAGGGGGTGGTATTTCAGGTTTAGGGCAGTTCAGTGGTGTTCGGGCAGTGTAGAGGGTCGTGCTGGGGCTGGTGTTTCAGGGTTTAGCACAGTGCAGTGGTGTTCGGGCAGTGTAGGGGGTCTTGCTGGGGGTGATGTTTCAGGGTTTAGGGCAGTGGTTTTTGGGCAGTGTAGGGGGTTGTGCTGGGTGTAGTGTTTTAGGGTTTAGGGCAGTGCAGTGGTGTTCGGGCAGGGTAGGGGGTTGTGCTGGGGCTGGTGTTTCTGGGTTTAGGGCCGTGCAATGGTGTTGTAATAGTGTAGGGGGTCATGTTGGGGCTGGTGTTTCAGGGTTTAGTGCAGTGCAGTGGTGTTCGGGTATTGTAGGGGTCATGCTGGGGGTAGTGTCTTAGGGTTTAGGGCAGTGCAGTGGTGTTCGGGCAGTGTAGGGAGTCTTGCTGGAGTAGTCTTTCAGGGTTTAGGGTAGTGCAGTGGTGTTCGGGCAGTGCAGGAGGTCGTGATGGGGCTGGTTTTTTAGGGTTTAGGGTAGTGTAGTGGTGTTCGGGCAGTGTAGGGGGTCATGCTGGGTCTGGTGTTTCAGGGTTTAGGGCAGTGCGGTGGTGTTCGGCCAGTGTAGGGGTCGTGCTGGGGCTGGTGTTTCAGGGTTTAGGGCAGCGCAGTGGTGTTCGGGCAGTGTAGGGTGTCGTGCTGGGGCTGATGTTTCAGGGTTTAGGGCAGTGCGGTGGTGTTCGTGCAGAGTAGGGGTCGTGCTGGGGCTGGTGTTTCAGGGTTTAGGGCAGCGCAGTGGTGTTCGGGCAGTGTAGGTTGTCGTGCTGGGGCTGGTGTTTCAGGGTTTAGGGCAGTGCAATGGTGTTCAGGAAGTGTAGGGGGTCGTGCTGGGGGTGATGTTTCAGGGTTTAGGGCAGTGCAGTGGTGTTCGGGCAGTGTAGGGGGTTGTGCTAGAGGTGGTGTTTTAGGGTTTAGGGCAGTGCAGTGATGTTCGGGCAGTGTAGGGGGTCGTGCTGGGGCTGTTGTTTCAGGGTTTAGGGCAGTGCAATGGTGTTGGAACGGTGTAGGGGGTCGTGCTGGGGCTGGTGTTTCAGGGTTTAGTGCAGTGCAGTGGTGTTCGGGCAGTGTAGGGGGTTGTGCGGGGGTGGTGTTTCATGGTTTTGGGCAGTGCAATGGTGTTCGGGCAGTGTAGGGGGTCTTGCTGGGGGTGGTGTTTCTGGGTTTAGGGCAGTGCAGTGGTGTTTGGGCAGTGTAGGGGGTCATGCGGGGTTGGTGTTTCAGGGTTTAGGGCAGTGCAGTGGTTTACGGGCAGTGTGTGGGGTCTTTCTGGGGCTGGTGTTTCAGGGTTTAGCGCAGTGCAGTGGTGTTCGGGCAGTGTAGGGGGTCATGCTGGGGCTGGTGTTTCAGGGTTTAGGGCAGTGCAGTGGTGTTCGGGCGGTGTAGGGGGTCGTGCTGGGGCTGGTGTTTCAGGGTTTAGGTCAGTACAGTGGTGTTCGGGCAGTGTAGGGGTTCGTACTGGGGCTGGTGTTTCAGGGTTTAGAGCACTGCAGTGGTGTTCGGGCAGTGTAGGGGTTCATGCTGGGGCTGGTGTTTCAGGGTTTAGGGCAGTGCAGTGGTGTTCGGGCACTGTAGGGGGTCATGCAGGGCATGGTGTTTCAGGGTTTAGGGCAGTGCAGTGGTATTCAGGCAGTGTAGGGGTTGTGCAGGGGGTGGTATTTCAGGTTTAGGGCAGTTCAGTGGTGTTCGGGCAGTGTAGGGGGTCGTGCTGGGGATGGTGTTTCAGGGTTTAGCACAGTGCAGTGGTGTTCGGGCAGTGTAGGGGGTCTTGCTGGGGGTGATGTTTCAGGGTTTAGGGCAGTGGTTTTTGGCAGTGTAGGGGATTGTGCTAGGTGTAGTGTTTTAGGGTTTAGGGCAGTGCAGTGGTGTTCGGGCAGGGTAGGGGGTTGTGCTGGGGCTGGTGTTTCTGGGTTTAGGGCCGTGCAATGGTGTTGTAACTGTGTAGGGGGTCGTGCTGGGGCTGGTGTTTCAGGGTTTAGTGCAGTGCAGTGGTGTTCGGGTATTGTAGGGGTCATGCTGGGGGTAGTGTCTTAGGGTTTAGGGCAGTGCAGTGGTGTTCGGGCAGTGTAGGGAGTCTTGCTGGAGTAGTCTTTCAGGGTTTAGGGCAGTGCAGTGGTGTTCAGGAAGTGTAGGGGTTCGTGCTGGGGGTGATGTTTCAGGGTTTAGGGCAGTGCTGTGGTGTTCGGGCAGTGTAGGGGCACATGCTGAGGCTGGTGTTTCAGGGTTTAGAGCAGTGCAGTGGTGTTCGGACAGTGTAGGGGATCATGCTGGGGCTGGTGTTTCAGGGTTTAGGGTAGTGCAGTGGTGTTCGGGCAGTGTAGGGGGTCATACTGGGGCTGGTGTTCCAGGGTTTAGGGCAGTGCAGTGGTGTTCGGGCAGTTTAGGGGGTCTTGCTGGGGGTGATGTTTCAGGGTTTAGGGCAGTGGTTTTCAGGCAGTGTAGGGGTTGTGCTGAAGGTGGTGTTTCAGGGTTTAGGGCAGTGGTGTTCGGACAGTGTAAGGGTCTTGCTGGGGGTGGTGTTTCAGGGTTTAGGGCAGCGCAGTGGTGTTCAGGCAGTGTAGGGGTTGTGCAGGGGGTGGTATTTCAGGGTTTAGGGCAGTGCAGTGGTGTTCGGGTAGTGTAGGGGGTCGTGCTGGGGCTGGTGTTTCAGTGTTTAGGGCAGTGCAGTGGTGTTCGGGCAGTGTAGGGGGTCTTGCTGGGGGTGATGTTTCAGGGTTGAGGGCAGTGGTTTTTGGGCAGTGTAGGGGGTTGTGCTGGGTGTAGTGTTTTAGGGTTTAGGGCAGTGCAGTGGTGTTCGGGCAGGGTAGGGGGTCATGCTGGGGCTGGTGTTTCAGGGTTTAGGGCCGTGCAATGGTGTTGTAACAGTGTAGGGGGTAGTGCTGGGGCTGGTGTTTCAGGGTTTAGTGCAGTGCAGTGGTGTTCGGGCAGTGTAGGGGGTCGTGCGGGGGAGGTGTTTCATGGTTTTGGGCAGTGCAATGGTGTTCGGGAAGTGTAGGGGGTCTTGCTGGGGGTGGTGTTTCTGGGTTTAGGGCAGTGCAGTGGTGTTTGGGCAGTGTAGGGGGTCATGCGGGGTTGGTGTTTCAGGGTTTAGGGCAGTGCAGTGGTTTACGGGCAGTGTGGGGGTCTTTCTGGGGCTGGTGTTTCAGGGTTTAGGGCAGTGCAGTGGTGTTCGGGCAGTGTAGGGGGTCATGCTGGGGCTAGTGTTTCAGGGTTTAGGGCAGTGCAGTGGTGTTTGGGCGGTGTAGGGGGTCGTGCTGGGGCTGGTGTTTCAGGGTTTAGGTCAGTACAGTGGTGTTCGGGCAGTGTAGGGGTTCGTGCTGGGGCTGGTGTTTCAGGGTTTCGAGCACTGCAGTGGTGTTCGGGCAGTGCAGGGGTTCATGCTGGGGCTGGTGTTTCAGGGTTTAGGGCAGTGCAGTGGTGTTCGGGCACTGTAGGGGGTCATGCAGGGCGTGGTGTTTCAGGGTTTAGGGCAGTGCAGTGGTTTTCAGGCAGTGTAGGGGTAGTGCAGGGGGTGGTATTTCAGGTTTAGGGCAGTTCAGTGGTTTTCGGGCAGTGTAGAGGGTCGTGCTGGGGCTGGTGTTTCAGGGTTTAGCACAGTGCAGTGGTGTTCGGGCAGTGTAGGGGGTCTTGCTGGGGGTGATGTTTCAGGGTTTAGGGCAGTGGTTTTTGGGCAGTGTAGGGGGTTGTGCTGGGTGTAGTGTTTTAGGGTTTAGGGCAGTGCAGTGGTGTTCGGGCAGGGTAGGGGGTTGTGCTGGGGCTGGTGTTTCTGGGTTTAGGGCCGTGCAATGGTGTTGTAACAGTGTAGGGGGTCATGCTGGGGCTGGTGTTTCAGGGTTTAGTGCAGTGCAGTGGTGTTCGGGTATTGTAGGGGTCATGCTGGGGGTAGTGTCTTAGGGTTTAGGGCAGTGCAGTGGTGTTCGGGCAGTGTAGGGAGTCTTGCTGGAGTAGTCTTTCAGGGTTTAGGGTAGTGCAGTGGTGTTCGGGCCGTGCAGGAGGTCGTGATGGGGCTGGTTTTTCAGGGTTTAGGGTAGTGTAGTGGTGTTCGGGCAGTGTAGGGGGTCATGCTGGGTCTGGTGTTTCAGGGTTTAGGGCAGTGCGGTGGTGTTCGGCCAGTGTAGGGGTCGTGCTGGGGCTGGTGTTTCAGGGTTTAGGGCAGCGCAGTGGTGTTCGGGCAGTGTAGGGTGTCGTGCTGGGGCTGATGTTTCAGGGTTTAGGGCAGTGCGGTGGTGTTCGTGCAGAGTAGGGGTCGTGCTGGGGCTGGTGTTTCAGGGTTTAGGGCAGCGCAGTGGTGTTCGGGCAGTGTAGGTTGTCGTGCTGGGGCTGGTGTTTCAGGGTTTAGGGCAGTGCAGTGGTGTTCAGGAAGTGTAGGGGGTCGTGCTGGGGGTGATGTTTCAGGGTTTAGGGCAGTGCAGTGGTGTTCGGGCAGTGTAGGGGCACATGCTGAGGCTGGTGTTTCAGGGTTTAGAGCAGTGCAGTGGTGTTCGGACAGTGTAGGGGATCATGCTGGGGCTGGTGTTTCAGGGTTTAGGGTAGTGCAGTGTTGTTCGGGCAGTGTAGGGGGTCATACTGGGGCTGGTGTTCCAGGGTTTAGGGCAGTGCAGTGTTGTTCGGGCAGTGTAGGGGGTCTTGCTGGGGGTGATGTTTCAGGGTTTAGGGCAGTGGTTTTCAGGCAGTGTAGGGGGTTGTGCTGGAGGTGGTGTTTTAGGGTTTAGGGCAGTGCAGTGGTGTTTGGGCAGTGTAGGGGGTCGTGCTGGGGCTGTTGTTTCAGGGTTTAGGGCAGTGCAATGGTGTTGGAACGGTGTAGGGGGTCGTGCTGGGGCTGGTGTTTCAGGGTTTAGTGCAGTGCAGTGGTGTTCGGGCAATATAGGGGGTCATGCTGGGGCTGGTGTTTCAGGGTTTAGGGCCGTGCAATGGTGTTGTAACAGTGTAGGGGGTCGTGCTGGGGCTGGTGTTTCAGGGTTTAGTGCAGTGCAGTGGTGTTCCGGCAGTGTAGCGGGTCGTGCTGTGGGTAGTGTTTCAGGGTTTAGGGCAGTGCAGTGGTGTTCGGGTATTGTAGGGGTCATGCTGGGGGTAGTGTCTTAGGGTTTAGGGCAGTGCAGTGGTGTTCGGGCAGTGTAGGGTATCTTGCTGGGGTAGTCTTTCAGGGTTTAGGGCAGTGCAGTGGTGTTCGGGCAGTGTAGGGGGTTGTGCTGGGGCTGGTTTTTCAGGGTTTAGGATAGTGTTGTGGTGTTCGGGCAGTGTAGGGGGTCAAGCTGGGTCTAGTGTTTCAGGGTTTAGGGCAGTGCGGTGGTGTTCGGGCAGTGTAGGGGGTCGTGTTGGGGCTGGTGTTTCAGGGTTTAGGGCAGTGTGGTGGTGTTCGGGCAGAGTAGGGGTCGTGCTGGGGCTGGTGTTTCAGGGTTTAGGGCAGCGCAGTGGTGTTCAGGCAGTGTAGGGTGTCGAGCTGGGGCTGGTGTTTCAGGGTTTAGGGCAGTGCAGTGGTGTTCAGGAAGTGTAGGGGTTCGTGCTGGGGGTGATGTTTCAGGGTTTAGGGCAGTGCAGTGGTGTTCGGGCAGTGTAGGGGCACATGTTGAGGCTGGTGTTTCAGGGTTTAGAGCAGTGCAGTGGTGTTCGGACAGTGTACGGGATCATGCTGGGGCTGGTGTTTCAGGGTTTAGGGTAGTGCAGTGGTGTTCGGGCAGTGTAGGGGGTCATACTGGGGCTGGTGTTCCAGGGTTTAGGGCAGTGCAGTGGTGTTCGGGCAGTTTAGGGGGTCTTGCTGGGGGTGATGTTTCAGGGTTTAGGGCAGTGGTTTTCAGGCAGTGTAGGGGGTTGTGCTGGAGGTGGTGTTTTAGGGTTTAGGGCAGTGCAGTGGTGTTCGGGCAGTGTAGGGGTCGTGCTGGGTGTGATGTTTCAGGGTTTAGGGCAGTGCAGCGGTGTTCGGGCAGTGTAGGGAGTCTTGCTGAAGGTGGTGTTTCAGGGTTTAGGGCAGTGGTGTTCGGACAGTGTAAGGGTCTTGCTGGGGGTGGTGTTTCAGGGTTTAGGGCAGCGCAGTGGTGTTCAGGCAGTGTAGGGGTTGTGCAGGGGGTGGTATTTCAGGGTTTAGGGCAGTGCAGTGGTGTTCGGGTAGTGTAGGGGGTCCTGCTGGGGCTGGTGTTTCTGTGTTTAGGGCAGTGCAGTGGTGTTCGGGCAGTGTAGGGGGTCTTGCTGGGGGTGATGTTTCAGGGTTTAGGGTAGTGGTTTTTGGGCAGTGTAGGGGGTTGTGCTGGGTGTAGTGTTTTAGGGTTTAGGGCAGTGCAGTGGTGTTCGAGCAGGGTAGGGGGTCATGCTGGGGCTGGTGTTTCAGGGTTTAGGGCAGTGCAATGGTGTTGTAACAGTGTAGGGGGTAGTGCTGGGGCTGGTGTTTCAGGGTTTAGTGCAGTGCAGTGGTGTTCGGACAGTGTAGGGGGTCGTGCGGGGGTGGTGTTTCATGGTTTTGGGCAGTGCAATGGTGTTCGGGAAGTGTAGGGGGTCTTGCTGGGGGTGGTGTTTCTGGGTTTAGGGCAGTGCAGTGGTGTTTGGGCAGTGTAGGGGGTCATGCGGGGTTGGTGTTTCAGGGTTTAGGGCAGTGCAGTGGTTTACGGGCAGTGTGGGGGGTCTTTCTGGGGCTGGTGTTTCAGGGTTTAGGGCAGTGCAGTGGTGTTCGGGCAGTGTAGGGGGTCATGCTGGGGCTAGTGTTTCAGGGTTTAGGGCAGTGCAGTGGTGTTCGGGCAGTGTAGGGGGTCGTGCTGGGGCTGGTGTTTCAGGGTTTAGGTCAGTACAGTGGTGTTCGGGCAGTGTAGGGGTTCGTGCTGGGGCTGGTGTTTCAGGGTTTCGAGCACTGCAGTGGTGTTCGGGCAGTGCAGGGGTTCATGCTGGGGCTGGTGTTTCAGGGTTTAGGGCAGTGCAGTGGTGTTCGGGCACTGTAGGGGGTCATGCAGGGCGTGGTGTTTCAGGGTTTAGGGCAGTGCAGTGGTGTTCAGGCAGTGTAGGGGTTGTGCAGGGGGTGGTATTTCAGGTTTAGGGCAGTTCAGTGGTGTTCGGGCAGTGTAGAGGGTCGTGCTGGGGCTGGTGTTTCAGGGTTTAGGTCAGTACAGTGGTGTTCGGGCAGTGTAGGGGTTCGTGCTGGGGCTGGTGTTTCAGGGTTTCGAGCACTGCAGTGGTGTTCGGGCAGTGCAGGGGTTCATGCTGGGGCTGGTGTTTCAGGGTTTAGGGCAGTGCAGTGGTGTTCGGGCACTGTAGGGGGTCATGCAGGGCGTGGTGTTTCAGGGTTTAGGGCAGTGCAGTGGTGTTCAGGCAGTGTAGGGGTTGTGCAGGGGGTGGTATTTCAGGTTTAGGGCAGTTCAGTGGTGTTCGGGCAGTGTAGAGGGTCGTGCTGGGGCTGGTGTTTCAGGGTTTAGCACAGTGCAGTGGTGTTCGGGCAGTGTAGGGGGTCTTGCTGGGGGTGATGTTTCAGGGTTTAGGGCAGTGGTTTTTGGGCAGTGTAGGGGGTTGTGCTGGGTGTAGTGTTTTAGGGTTTAGGGCAGTGCAGTGGTGTTCGGGCAGGGTAGGGGGTTGTGCTGAGGCTGGTGTTTCTGGGTTTAGGGCCGTGCAATGGTGTTGTAACAGTGTAGGGGGTCATGTTGGGGCTGGTGTTTCAGGGTTTAGTGCAGTGCAGTGGTGTTCGGGTATTGTAGGGGTCATGCTGGGGGTAGTGTCTTAGGGTTTAGGGCAGTGCAGTGGTGTTCGGGCAGTGTAGGGAGTCTTGCTGGAGTAGTCTTTCAGGGTTTAGGGTAGTGCAGTGGTGTTCGGGCAGTGCAGGAGGTCGTGATGGGGCTGGTTTTTTAGGGTTTAGGGTAGTGTAGTGGTGTTCGGGCAGTGTAGGGGGTCATGCTGGGTCTGGTGTTTCAGGGTTTAGGGCAGTGCGGTGGTGTTCGGCCAGTGTAGGGGTCGTGCTGGGGCTGGTGTTTCAGGGTTTAGGGCAGCGCAGTGGTGTTCGGGCAGTGTAGGGTGTCGTGCTGGGGCTGATGTTTCAGGGTTTAGGGCAGTGCGGTGGTGTTCGTGCAGAGTAGGGGTCGTGCTGGGGCTGGTGTTTCAGGGTTTAGGGCAGCGCAGTGGTGTTCGGGCAGTGTAGCTTGTCGTGCTGGGGCTGGTGTTTCAGGGTTTAGGGCAGTGCAGTGGTGTTCAGGAAGTGTAGGGGGTCGTGCTGGGGGTGATGTTTCAGGGTTTAGGGCAGTGCAGTGGTGTTCGGGCAGTGTAGGGGGTTGTGCTAGAGGTGGTGTTTTAGGGTTTAGGGCAGTGCAGTGGTGTTCGGGCAGTGTAGGGGGTCGTGCTGGGGCTGTTGTTTCAGGGTTTAGGGCAGTGCAATGGTGTTGGAACGGTGTAGGGGGTCGTGCTGGGGCTGGTGTTTCAGGGTTTAGTGCAGTGCAGTGGTGTTCGGGCAGTGTAGGGGGTTGTGCGGGGGTGGTGTTTCATGGTTTTGGGCAGTGCAATGGTGTTCGGGCAGTGTAGGGGGTCTTGCTGGGGGTGGTGTTTCTGGGTTTAGGGCAGTGCAGTGGTGTTTGGGCAGTGTAGGGGGTCATGCGGGGTTGGTGTTTCAGGGTTTAGGGCAGTGCAGTGGTTTATGGGCAGTGTGTGGGGTCTTTCTGTGGCTGGTGTTTCAGGGTTTAGGGCAGTGCAGTGGTGTTCGGGCAGTGTAGGGGGTCATGCTGGGGCTAGTGTTTCAGGGTTTAGGGCAGTGCAGTGGTGTTCGGGCAGTGTAGGGGGTCGTGCTGGGGCTGGTGTTTCAGGGTTTAGGTCAGTACAGTGGTGTTCGGGCAGTGTAGGGGTTCGTGCTGGGGCTGGTGTTTCAGGGTTTCGAGCACTGCAGTGGTGTTCGGGCAGTGCAGGGGTTCATGCTGGGGCTGGTGTTTCAGGGTTTAGGGCAGTGCAGTGGTGTTCGGGCACTGTAGGGGGTCATGCAGGGCGTGGTGTTTCAGGGTTTAGGGCAGTGGTTTTCAGGCAGTGTAGGGGGTTGTGCTGGAGGTGGTGTTTTAGGGTTTAGGGCAGTGCAGTGGTGTTCGGGCAGTGTAGGGGTCGTGCTGGGTGTGATGTTTCAGGGTTTAGGGCAGTGCAGCGGTGTTCGGGCAGTGTAGGGAGTCTTGCTGAAGGTGGTGTTTCAGGGTTTAGGGCAGTGGTGTTCGGACAGTGTAAGGGTCTTGCTGGGGGTGGTGTTTCAGGGTTTAGGGCAGCGCAGTGGTGTTCAGGCAGTGTAGGGGTTGTGCAGGGGGTGGTATTTCAGGGTTTAGGGCAGTGCAGTGGTGTTCGGGTAGTGTAGGGGGTCCTGCTGGGGCTGGTGTTTCTGTGTTTAGGGCAGTGCAGTGGTGTTCGGGCAGTGTAGGGGGTCTTGCTGGGGGTGATGTTTCAG
This sequence comes from Triturus cristatus, assembly GCF_964204655.1. Lineage (NCBI taxonomy): Eukaryota > Metazoa > Chordata > Amphibia > Caudata > Salamandridae > Triturus > Triturus cristatus. Next base: position 546,691,679 of record NC_140579.1, read on the forward strand.
GGTTTAGGGTAGTGGTTTTTGGGCAGTGTAGGGGGTTGTGCTGGGTGTAGTGTTTTAGGGTTTAGGGCAGTGCAGTGGTGTTCGAGCAGGGTAGGGGGTCATGCTGGGGCTGGTGTTTCAGGGTTTAGGGCAGTGCAATGGTGTTGTAACAGTGTAGGGGGTAGTGCTGGGGCTGGTGTTTCAGGGTTTAGTGCAGTGCAGTGGTGTTCGGACAGTGTAGGGGGTCGTGCGGGGGTGGTGTTTCATGGTTTTGGGCAGTGCAATGGTGTTCGGGAAGTGTAGGGGGTCTTGCTGGGGGTGGTGTTTCTGGGTTTAGGGCAGTGCAATGGTGTTGGAACGGTGTAGGGGGTCGTGCTGGGGCTGGTGTTTCAGGGTTTAGTGCAGTGCAGTGGTGTTCGGGCAGTGTAGGGGGTTGTGCGGGGGTGGTGTTTCATGGTTTTGGGCAGTGCAATGGTGTTCGGGCAGTGTAGGGGGTCTTGCTGGGGGTGGTGTTTCTGGGTTTAGGGCAGTGCAGTGGTGTTTGGGCAGTGTAGGGGGTCATGCGGGGTTGGTGTTTCAGGGTTTAGGGCAGTGCAGTGGTTTATGGGCAGTGTGTGGGGTCTTTCTGTGGCTGGTGTTTCAGGGTTTAGGGCAGTGCAGTGGTGTTCGGGCAGTGTAGGGGGTCATGCTGGGGCTAGTGTTTCAGGGTTTAGGGCAGTGCAGTGGTGTTCGGGCAGTGTAGGGGGTCGTGCTGGGGCTGGTGTTTCAGGGTTTAGGTCAGTACAGTGGTGTTCGGGCAGTGTAGGGGTTCGTGCTGGGGCTGGTGTTTCAGGGTTTCGAGCACTGCAGTGGTGTTCGGGCAGTGCAGGGGTTCATGCTGGGGCTGGTGTTTCAGGGTTTAGGGCAGTGCAGTGGTGTTCGGGCACTGTAGGGGGTCATGCAGGGCGTGGTGTTTCAGGGTTTAGGGCAGTGCAGTGGTGTTCAGGCAGTGTAGGGGTTGATCAGGGGGTGGTATTTCAGGTTTAGGGCAGTTCAGTGGTGTTCGGGCAGTGTAGAGGGTCGTGCTGGGGCTGGTGTTTCAGGGTTTAGCACAGTGCAGTGGTGTTCGGGCAGTGTAGGGGGTCTTGCTGGGGGTGATGTTTCAGGGTTTAGGGCAGTGGTTTTTGGGCAGTGTAGGGGGTTGTGCTGGGTGTAGTGTTTTAGGGTTTAGGGCAGTGCAGTGGTGTTCGGGCAGGGTAGGGGGTTGTGCTGGGGCTGGTGTTTCTGGGTTTAGGGCCGTGCAATGGTGTTGTAATAGTGTAGGGGGTCATGTTGGGGCTGGTGTTTCAGGGTTTAGTGCAGTGCAGTGGTGTTCGGGTATTGTAGGGGTCATGCTGGGGGTAGTGTCTTAGGGTTTAGGGCAGTGCAGTGGTGTTCGGGCAGTGTAGGGAGTCTTGCTGGAGTAGTCTTTCAGGGTTTAGGGTAGTGCAGTGGTGTTCGGGCAGTGCAGGAGGTCGTGATGGGGCTGGTTTTTTAGGGTTTAGGGTAGTGTAGTGGTGTTCGGGCAGTGTAGGGGGTCATGCTGGGTCTGGTGTTTCAGGGTTTAGGGCAGTGCGGTGGTGTTCGGCCAGTGTAGGGGTCGTGCTGGGGCTGGTGTTTCAGGGTTTAGGGCAGCGCAGTGGTGTTCGGGCAGTGTAGGGTGTCGTGCTGGGGCTGATGTTTCAGGGTTTAGGGCAGTGCGGTGGTGTTCGTGCAGAGTAGGGGTCGTGCTGGGGCTGGTGTTTCAGGGTTTAGGGCAGCGCAGTGGTGTTCGGGCAGTGTAGGTTGTCGTGCTGGGGCTGGTGTTTCAGGGTTTAGGGCAGTGCAGTGGTGTTCAGGAAGTGTAGGGGGTCGTGCTGGGGGTGATGTTTCAGGGTTTAGGGCAGTGCAGTGGTGTTCGGGCAGTGTAGGGGGTTGTGCTAGAGGTGGTGTTTTAGGGTTTAGGGCAGTGCAGTGATGTTCGGGCAGTGTAGGGGGTCGTGCTGGGGCTGTTGTTTCAGGGTTTAGGGCAGTGCAATGGTGTTGGAACGGTGTAGGGGGTCGTGCTGGGGCTGGTGTTTCAGGGTTTAGTGCAGTGCAGTGGTGTTCGGGCAGTGTAGGGGGTTGTGCGGGGGTGGTGTTTCATGGTTTTGGGCAGTGCAATGGAGTTCGGGCAGTGTAGGGGGTCTTGCTGGGGGTGGTGTTTCTGGGTTTAGGGCAGTGCAGTGGTGTTTGGGCAGTGTAGGGGGTCATGCGGGGTTGGTGTTTCAGGGTTTAGGGCAGTGCAGTGGTTTACGGGCAGTGTGTGGGGTCTTTCTGGGGCTGGTGTTTCAGGGTTTAGCGCAGTGCAGTGGTGTTCGGGCAGTGTAGGGGGTCATGCTGGGGCTGGTGTTTCAGGGTTTAGGGCAGTGCAGTGGTGTTCGGGCGGTGTAGGGGGTCGTGCTGGGGCTGGTGTTTCAGGGTTTAGGTCAGTACAGTGGTGTTCGGGCAGTGTAGGGGTTCGTACTGGGGCTGGTGTTTCAGGGTTTAGAGCACTGCAGTGGTGTTCGGGCAGTGTAGGGGTTCATGCTGGGGCTGGTGTTTCAGGGTTTAGGGCAGTGCAGTGGTGTTCGGGCACTGTAGGGGGTCATGCAGGGCATGGTGTTTCAGGGTTTAGGGCAGTGCAGTGGTATTCAGGCAGTGTAGGGGTTGTGCAGGGGGTGGTATTTCAGGTTTAGGGCAGTTCAGTGGTGTTCGGGCAGTGTAGGGGGTCGTGCTGGGGATGGTGTTTCAGGGTTTAGCACAGTGCAGTGGTGTTCGGGCAGTGTAGGGGGTCTTGCTGGGGGTGATGTTTCAGGGTTTAGGGCAGTGGTTTTTGGCAGTGTAGGGGATTGTGCTAGGTGTAGTGTTTTAGGGTTTAGGGCAGTGCAGTGGTGTTCGGGCAGGGTAGGGGGTTGTGCTGGGGCTGGTGTTTCTGGGTTTAGGGCCGTGCAATGGTGTTGTAACTGTGTAGGGGGTCGTGCTGGGGCTGGTGTTTCAGGGTTTAGTGCAGTGCAGTGGTGTTCGGGTATTGTAGGGGTCATGCTGGGGGTAGTGTCTTAGGGTTTAGGGCAGTGCAGTGGTGTTCGGGCAGTGTAGGGAGTCTTGCTGGAGTAGTCTTTCAGGGTTTAGGGTAGTGCAGTGGTGTTCGGGCAGTGCAGGAGGTCGTGATGGGGCTGGTTTTTTAGGGTTTAGGGTAGTGTAGTGGTGTTCGGGCAGTGTAGGGGGTCATGCTGGGTCTGGTGTTTCAGGGTTTAGGGCAGTGCGGTGGTGTTCGGCCAGTGTAGGGGTCGTGCTGGGGCTGGTGTTTCAGGGTTTAGGGCAGCGCAGTGGTGTTCGGGCAGTGTAGGGTGTCGTGCTGGGGCTGATGTTTCAGGGTTTAGGGCAGTGCGGTGGTGTTCGTGCAGAGTAGGGGTCGTGCTGGGGCTGGTGTTTCAGGGTTTAGGGCAGCGCAGTGGTGTTCGGGCAGTGTAGGTTGTCGTGCTGGGGCTGGTGTTTCAGGGTTTAGGGCAGTGCAGTGGTGTTCAGGAAGTGTAGGGGGTCGTGCTGGGGGTGATGTTTCAGGGTTTAGGGCAGTGCAGTGGTGTTCGGGCAGTGTAGGGGGTTGTGCTAGAGGTGGTGTTTTAGGGTTTAGGGCAGTGCAGTGATGTTCGGGCAGTGTAGGGGGTCGTGCTGGGGCTGTTGTTTCAGGGTTTAGGGCAGTGCAATGGTGTTGGAACGGTGTAGGGGGTCGTGCTGGGGCTGGTGTTTCAGGGTTTAGTGCAGTGCAGTGGTGTTCGGGCAGTGTAGGGGGTTGTGCGGGGGTGGTGTTTCATGGTTTTGGGCAGTGCAATGGTGTTCGGGCAGTGTAGGGGGTCTTGCTGGGGGTGGTGTTTCTGGGTTTAGGGCAGTGCAGTGGTGTTTGGGCAGTGTAGGGGGTCATGCGGGGTTGGTGTTTCAGGGTTTAGGGCAGTGCAGTGGTTTACGGGCAGTGTGTGGGGTCTTTCTGGGGCTGGTGTTTCAGGGTTTAGCGCAGTGCAGTGGTGTTCGGGCAGTGTAGGGGGTCATGCTGGGGCTGGTGTTTCAGGGTTTAGGGCAGTGCAGTGGTGTTCGGGCGGTGTAGGGGGTCGTGCTGGGGCTGGTGTTTCAGGGTTTAGGTCAGTACAGTGGTGTTCGGGCAGTGTAGGGGTTCGTACTGGGGCTGGTGTTTCAGGGTTTAGAGCACTGCAGTGGTGTTCGGGCAGTGTAGGGGTTCATGCTGGGGCTGGTGTTTCAGGGTTTAGGGCAGTGCAGTGGTGTTCGGGCACTGTAGGGGGTCATGCAGGGCATGGTGTTTCAGGGTTTAGGGCAGTGCAGTGGTATTCAGGCAGTGTAGGGGTTGTGCAGGGGGTGGTATTTCAGGTTTAGGGCAGTTCAGTGGTGTTCGGGCAGTGTAGGGGGTCGTGCTGGGGATGGTGTTTCAGGGTTTAGCACAGTGCAGTGGTGTTCGGGCAGTGTAGGGGGTCTTGCTGGGGGTGATGTTTCAGGGTTTAGGGCAGTGGTTTTTGGCAGTGTAGGGGATTGTGCTAGGTGTAGTGTTTTAGGGTTTAGGGCAGTGCAGTGGTGTTCGGGCAGGGTAGGGGGTTGTGCTGGGGCTGGTGTTTCTGGGTTTAGGGCCGTGCAATGGTGTTGTAACTGTGTAGGGGGTCGTGCTGGGGCTGGTGTTTCAGGGTTTAGTGCAGTGCAGTGGTGTTCGGGTATTGTAGGGGTCATGCTGGGGGTAGTGTCTTAGGGTTTAGGGCAGTGCAGTGGTGTTCGGGCAGTGTAGGGAGTCTTGCTGGAGTAGTCTTTCAGGGTTTAGGGCAGTGCAGTGGTGTTCAGGAAGTGTAGGGGTTCGTGCTGGGGGTGATGTTTCAGGGTTTAGGGCAGTGCTGTGGTGTTCGGGCAGTGTAGGGGCACATGCTGAGGCTGGTGTTTCAGGGTTTAGAGCAGTGCAGTGGTGTTCGGACAGTGTAGGGGATCATGCTGGGGCTGGTGTTTCAGGGTTTAGGGTAGTGCAGTGGTGTTCGGGCAGTGTAGGGGGTCATACTGGGGCTGGTGTTCCAGGGTTTAGGGCAGTGCAGTGGTGTTCGGGCAGTTTAGGGGGTCTTGCTGGGGGTGATGTTTCAGGGTTTAGGGCAGTGGTTTTCAGGCAGTGTAGGGGTTGTACTGAAGGTGGTGTTTCAGGGTTTAGGGCAGTGGTGTTCGGACAGTGTAAGGGTCTTGCTGGGGGTGGTGTTTCAGGGTTTAGGGCAGCGCAGTGGTGTTCAGGCAGTGTAGGGGTTGTGCAGGGGGTGGTATTTCAGGGTTTAGGGCAGTGCAGTGGTGTTCGGGTAGTGTAGGGGGTCGTGCTGGGGCTGGTGTTTCAGTGTTTAGGGCAGTGCAGTGGTGTTCGGGCAGTGTAGGGGGTCTTGCTGGGGGTGATGTTTCAGGGTTGAGGGCAGTGGTTTTTGGGCAGTGTAGGGGGTTGTGCTGGGTGTAGTGTTTTAGGGTTTAGGGCAGTGCAGTGGTGTTCGGGCAGGGTAGGGGGTCATGCTGGGGCTGGTGTTTCAGGGTTTAGGGCCGTGCAATGGTGTTGTAACAGTGTAGGGGGTAGTGCTGGGGCTGGTGTTTCAGGGTTTAGTGCAGTGCAGTGGTGTTCGGGCAGTGTAGGGGGTCGTGCGGGGGAGGTGTTTCATGGTTTTGGGCAGTGCAATGGTGTTCGGGAAGTGTAGGGGGTCTTGCTGGGGGTGGTGTTTCTGGGTTTAGGGCAGTGCAGTGGTGTTTGGGCAGTGTAGGGGGTCATGCGGGGTTGGTGTTTCAGGGTTTAGGGCAGTGCAGTGGTTTACGGGCAGTGTGGGGGTCTTTCTGGGGCTGGTGTTTCAGGGTTTAGGGCAGTGCAGTGGTGTTCGGGCAGTGTAGGGGGTCATGCTGGGGCTAGTGTTTCAGGGTTTAGGGCAGTGCAGTGGTGTTTGGGCGGTGTAGGGGGTCGTGCTGGGGCTGGTGTTTCAGGGTTTAGGTCAGTACAGTGGTGTTCGGGCAGTGTAGGGGTTCGTGCTGGGGCTGGTGTTTCAGGGTTTCGAGCACTGCAGTGGTGTTCGGGCAGTGCAGGGGTTCATGCTGGGGCTGGTGTTTCAGGGTTTAGGGCAGTGCAGTGGTGTTCGGGCACTGTAGGGGGTCATGCAGGGCGTGGTGTTTCAGGGTTTAGGGCAGTGCAGTGGTTTTCAGGCAGTGTAGGGGTTGTGCAGGGGGTGGTATTTCAGGTTTAGGGCAGTTCAGTGGTTTTCGGGCAGTGTAGAGGGTTGTGCTGGGGCTGGTGTTTCAGGGTTTAGCACAGTGCAGTGGTGTTCGGGCAGTGTAGGGGGTCTTGCTGGGGGTGATGTTTCAGGGTTTAGGGCAGTGGTTTTTGGGCAGTGTAGGGGGTTGTGCTGGGTGTAGTGTTTTAGGGTTTAGGGCAGTGCAGTGGTGTTCGGGCAGGGTAGGGGGTTGTGCTGGGGCTGGTGTTTCTGGGTTTAGGGCCGTGCAATGGTGTTGTAACAGTGTAGGGGGTCATGCTGGGGCTGGTGTTTCAGGGTTTAGTGCAGTGCAGTGGTGTTCGGGTATTGTAGGGGTCATGCTGGGGGTAGTGTCTTAGGGTTTAGGGCAGTGCAGTGGTGTTCGGGCAGTGTAGGGAGTCTTGCTGGAGTAGTCTTTCAGGGTTTAGGGTAGTGCAGTGGTGTTCGGGCCGTGCAGGAGGTCGTGATGGGGCTGGTTTTTCAGGGTTTAGGGTAGTGTAGTGGTGTTCGGGCAGTGTAGGGGGTCATGCTGGGTCTGGTGTTTCAGGGTTTAGGGCAGTGCGGTGGTGTTCGGCCAGTGTAGGGGTCGTGCTGGGGCTGGTGTTTCAGGGTTTAGGGCAGCGCAGTGGTGTTCGGGCAGTGTAGGGTGTCGTGCTGGGGCTGATGTTTCAGGGTTTAGGGCAGTGCGGTGGTGTTCGTGCAGAGTAGGGGTCGTGCTGGGGCTGGTGTTTCAGGGTTTAGGGCAGCGCAGTGGTGTTCGGGCAGTGTAGGTTGTCGTGCTGGGGCTGGTGTTTCAGGGTTTAGGGCAGTGCAGTGGTGTTCAGGAAGTGTAGGGGGTCGTGCTGGGGGTGATGTTTCAGGGTTTAGGGCAGTGCAGTGGTGTTCGGGCAGTGTAGGGGCACATGCTGAGGCTGGTGTTTCAGGGTTTAGAGCAGTGCAGTGGTGTTCGGACAGTGTAGGGGATCATGCTGGGGCTGGTTGTAGGAGAGTAGGGTCTGCTATCCTATGGTCACCCCAAATTTTTGCTTTTTGCTTCACTGGTTTTTGACATATTGAGGCTGTGGGCCTGCCAATCAGACCCCCAGCCTGCTGTTCTCTCTACTAAATTAAAACTATGCACCCTAGGTGCATAACCAATTGGAAGTGGATCACCCTGTCAGCCCCTGTACCAGTGTACACTAGGTACCCAGGGCATTGGTGTACCCAAGGCCTGCCAGGGGCTGCAGCATGTATTATGCCACCCCAGGCTTGGCCTAACAATCTGACACAACTGGCTGATCACTCAGCTGGGGTAAGTTGGTGTAATCACCTCTTACTTAGGTGTAGTATACCTATACCTAACCTTAAATGGGACACCTGGTAACCTCTAAGTCACTCCTATGGCAGGCCTTAACAATCCTGAAGGCAGAGTGCTTGGTTCCATGTGAGATGGTGCTCTGGCATGAGCTGAGCCTGTCTGCAGTGGTCGGAACAACTTCCTTCTGCTGTTTCCAGATATCGTCATACCATATACTCTTAAGTGCATTATGAACCTCGCGGTTAAATGCTATCTTTGGTTTGGCTTTATCAAAACATGTCGAGTAAGGTGTCATACGAATTGGAATACTAACCCCTCGCCAATTCTGGCGACGGGGTTAGCATTCCACCCTTCTAGAGGGACACGACATGTACAGTACCTGAAACCCGGGTAAAATCAGACATAGCCTCAGCTCCACAAAATGGATGCTGCCACCACAGACACAAGTCTGCCCTCCTGCTGCTGGGAGTCCTTCCAGCTTGGGAGGTGTGGACAAAGGGTTTCCTGCCAGGGGAGGTGCGTGCACCACCCCAGACAGGATTTTGTGTATTGGTCAGGTAGGGCTTGAAAGAAACCAGACATGCCTGTGGCTCACAAGGAGCCTCGGTGCATATGCCAGTTCAAACCGGTCCTGGGGCACACCAGTCCCGGGCCTGGGGCGAGCTGGACAAAGGATTGGGGGTGTAACCACCCCCCTTCCTGGTCCCACCCATAGGGAGGGACCTAGCAGGTAGTCCGGCCCCTAGAATCCGAATAAAGGTAGGAGCTGTGTCCTAAGACTTCAGACATCCTGGAATCAACTTGAAACTAAGAAGAAGACGGGAACTTCGACATTCTGCTGCACAGAAGACTGAAGAAAATCTCCCCTGTGGTCAGGGAGTGACCACCTTGCTAACGCAAGCACCATCCAGCGCATCAACGTCTGATTTGCTGCCGCCTCCCGCCGGAGCCCGAGCCCAGAGACTGACAAGACCTGGACCTCCAGACCTCTCACCGCCCGATCCACAGTCCCTGAAAAGAGGAGACCCGTGGAGGCACCGAGACACGTGGAGCCAGCCATCTTGGAACGACTACGACAAGCTGACAAGTGCAACAACCGAGGCTCCCTCCAAGTTGTGCTTTGGGTCCTGAGAAGCCCAACCCTCGAGCAGCATCTGCACCAAAGGTGAGCCCTCCAGCATCTCCACGATCTGCGTGGGGCCCTTCTGCATTTTGCCACTCGACGCGCCTAACCGGTTGCTGGCCCGCTGGCTAGTGGCCATCTTGGCGACGAAATCTACGACAAACACCGCTGGTCTGGTTGCTCCAGACTGGCCCTTGCTCCCCTCCAAAGGAGCAATCCCTCTGACCTTGCTGGTCAGAACCAACAGCTGATTTCCGAATCCTCCTGCAATTGCTTTTGCCAAGGCTTGTTTGCTTCGATCAAGTCGCCGACACCGCCGACAGCGAGAGCCCGCGTGGGACAGCTCGTGAGCCGACTCCTGGACGTCGTCGACCTTCAGGGACCACGTGGCTGCGGAGACAAGCTACCCCTCATCACCTGTTTGCACCCGACATCGCCTGGTACCCACCTGGTGCCACGCTGGTCACTGGCTAGTGACTGTGAACACTGTCCCCTCTGCTTACAGGTCTTCAACATCTCCGATCCACTCTTGGATTCACTGCATCTCTCCCGGACCGACCGCCTGCAGCATCTTTGTCTTCAAGCTCCACGGAACAGATAGAAGCAACCCGACGCACTTCGAGGCCTATGCACCCGCTTCCTGTGGGTGAGGTAAAGCTGGCACACCTGTGCCCCAGTGTAGTATTACATCTCTAGTGCCTGTGTTCCAAATCTTGAGTTCCTAGTCCATCCGGAAGATCCTCTTTGCAGTAACTTTGTACTTTTTACGCACCCATTGAAACCTATGGGAGCACGCGTGTGACTATTTGCTCTGCACACGCCACCCGTGGACCTCCTGGTCACTAACTGACGTTAGCTCCTTGTAGGCCCAGCGATTCTCGAGGCCCTAGGCCTTTTCCCTTTTCTGTTCGTGGTACTTATACCACTATTTTAGTATATGGTTTGAGTGGCCACCAGGGCCTATCCATATAAAGTGCAACTTCTGTGTATTCTGTGATAATCTTGTTTGACGATTTGTGCTCCTGTGCTCATAAAGAGACTAGGGGTTACTTTGATAAATAAATACATATATATTTTGAATATATATCTGTGTGGTGTCCTTTCATTGGTATAAAAGGGGGTTGCATTTGGTAAAACAGCTGGCTTAACACGCTTCACGAGTTTAGCCTCAAAGACTGCTTAGCCTACGCTACCACTAGGGCAGCTAGTCCAAAAAGGTTGACTTACAACCACACCATAAGGGTTGCTTGGCATGGTACAAGGTGGTCACTAGAACTAGTGAACAGCATATACCAGGCCAACTTCTCACATTGGTGGCAGCGGTGGGATTTGAGCTTGCTGTGTTTTACCATTGTAATCTCTTGGTTACCAATTGAAAGATCACATAGGTACCTGTAGGTACATATAAAACAAGATTAGATATACATAAGTTCTACTGAACTTAGTTGTTGTAGAGCAAAGGGAGTAGCACACCCTGACTACAACTACTAGATAGGTTTAGTAGGTAAACCCAAGTGTAGGTAGATTGCAACACATCCACCCACACTTAAGAGCAATGGCCGGGGCAGAGGGGTCCACTGTACCCATCTCTGTTGAGAGTGACCCCCAGAGGGCACCATCCAGCTTTGCTACCCTTAATCAGAATGAGCTCAGGCATTTGGCAACTCTTAGAGGCCTTAAACAGCCCAAGAACCCAAACTCTGCTGAGCTCAGAGAGCTCTTACAGAATGATGAGAATCAGAGAGCACTCAAGAAAGCTTCCCAGTTAGCCCCCTTAGGGTCAGGAACAGGAGGCCCCCCTTCTAAAGATGCCACTGAAGTACCCCTTCCCAATAGTCACCCCTTAGATGGGATGCCTACCACAGAGGATGAGAGTGAAAAGGATACTGACAGTAGTGAGGATGAAGGGAGAACTAGCCCAGTGCCAAGTGTTATACTTGGCCCAGCTAAACCAAGGCTATTGGGGACTGACAGTGGGTTCAACCCACTGGATCTCCCCAGTGGACTTAACACAGGGCTGGGAAGGCAAAGGAATCGCTCAGGTGACTCCAATGCTTCCCATGGCTCTAGAGGCTCTCAAGGTCACTCCAGGAGAAGGATGACCACCCCTCAGAGGAGGGAACATGAGGCCAAGATGCAAGAGGCCCAGCTGAGGATCAGGAAGCAGGAGCTAGAAGTAGCCCTGATGGAAGAGAAACTTAGCAAGGCTAGACAGCATAAAGAGAGTGGGTCTATACCCACTGGTGGCAGCATTGTCCCTAAGGACAAAGATAGGGTTTTCGACAATAGAAACCTGTCTAAGGTTGTGCCCCCCTACAAAAGTGGGGATGACATCCACAAGTGGATAACTGCTCTTGAGAGAGCCTGCAAAGTACAGCAGGTTCCTGAAGATCAGTGGGCAGCAATCCTCTGGCTCTCCTTTGAGGGAAGAGGCAGAGACAGACTCCTCACTGTTAGAGAAGAGGATGTCAGAAACTACAGAGTCCTGAAGAGTGTTCTAGTAGATGGGTTAGGCTTAACCACTGAACAGTACAGGTTAATGTTCAGAGACACCCAAAAGACACAGACTCAGGACTGGTCTGAATACATTGAATGTGCCACTAAGGCTTTGGAGGGTTGGTTGCTGGGAAGTAAGGTATCTGATTTTACAGGATTGTATAATTTGATGATGAGAGAACAGATTTTAAATAACTGTCAAAACCAGCAACTGCATCAACACTTGGTTGACTCTGATCTGACCTCTCCCCAAGAATTGGGAAAGAAGGCAGACAAATGGGTCAGAACCAGGGTTAAGCAAAAGAACCAGAACCAGGGCCAAGGGGGTGATCAGAAGAAAACAGACCAAAAGGGTGGAGATCAGAAATCTAAAGACCAGAAGTCTTCAACAGGGCCCCAAACTACTGCTAAGGAGGGTGGGTCCCAACAACAGTCCAAAAAGAAGAAAGAAGGTCAAAAGAAACCCTGGTGCAATCATTGCAAAAATACAACTCACTGGACTAGTGATTGCAAAAAGGGTGGAGCCCCCAACACTGTTGCCCCTAAGGCACCTGCTCCCAGTACTACTGTTAGCAGTGTTGGTCCCCAGACAAAGGGTGTAGTGGGAATCACTATGGGAACTGAAGGAGATTCTGACTTAGACAGAACCCTTACACAGGCAGTCTTGATCTGTGATGGGGACATTGATTTGTCCCTGACTGTGAGCCCCAGTAACCTGGGCAAGTACAGACAGACTCCTTTAATTAATGACAAAGTGGCTCAAGCCTACAGGGACACATGTGCCAGTGTCACTATGGTGACACCAGGCTTTGTGGACCCTGGACAGTACATACCAGGTGAGAACTACCTGGTGACCAATGCCAGCAATGCCACTACTTCACACAGTGTGGCAGTTGTTAACTTCTCATGGGGAGGGGTAACTGGCCTCAAAAGGGTTGTGGTTAGTGCAGACCTCCCAGTAGAATGTTTGTTGGGCAATGACCTAGAGAGTTCTCTATGGTCAGAAGTGGAGTACAGGACTCATGCAGAGATGTTAGGTATATCATCACATGTCCTTGCTGTGACCAGGTCACAGGCCAAAAAGTGCCTCACTGAACCTCAGGTCTTGGATCCTGGAACAATGGACCAAGCACCTACCAAGAAGAAGAACAGGAGGGTCAAGGCTGTGCCTTCCCCCCTGCCTCAGAGTGATGATCAGCCTTCCCAGGAAGCTGATCTAGAGGACCCTGAAGGAACTGTCCCTGAAGAGCTTGAACCTGATCAGGTTGAGTTTCTGGGGACAGGGGGACCTTCAAGGGCTGACTTGAGGCAGGCTCAGTTATCCTGTCCCTCTCTTGAACCCCTCAGACAGCTGGCTGCTGCTGAGGCTGCTGGGAATGCTCAAGGTACCCATAAAGTGTATTGGGATGAAGGGCTCCTTTATTCAGAGGCTAGAGACCCCAAGCCTGGTGCAACCAGGAGGTTGGTCATACCTCTGCAATTTAGGGGCTTCCTTCTTACCTTGGCCCATGACATTCCTTTAGCAGGACACTTAGGCCAGAACAAGACTTGGGACAGGCTTGTCCCTCACTTTCACTGGCCTCATATGAATGAAGATACAAAGGAGTTTTGTCGCTCCTGTGTTACCTGCCAAGCCAGTGGCAAATCAGGTGGCACAACAAAGGCCCCCCTAATACCACTACCTGTGGTGGGGGTCCCCTTTGAAAGAGTGGGAATAGACATAGTGGGTCCCATGGATCCTCCCACTGCATCTGGGCACAGATTTATACTGGTGGTAGTGGATCATGCCACCAGGTATCCAGAGGCAATTCCCCTTAGGACCACTACAGCTCCTGTTGTGGCCAGGGCCCTGCTGGGAGTATTCTCCAGAGTGGGGTTTCCTAAGGAGGTAGTATCTGACAGAGGTACCAACTTTATGTCAGGATACTTGACAGCTATGTGGAAGGAATGTGGTGTCAACTACAAGTTCACCACCCCTTATCACCCACAATGCAATGGGCTTGTTGAGAGATTCAACAAGACCCTAAAGGGTATGATCAAAGGATTACCTGAAAAGCTCAGGCGAAGATGGGATATCCTTCTACCCTGCCTTCTGTTTGCTTACAGAGAGGTCCCACAAAAAGGAGTTGGCTACAGCCCCTTTGAATTGTTGTTTGGGCACCCTGTGAGAGGCCCACTGTGTTTGGTGAAGGAAGGATGGGAGTTACCTCTCAAAAAGCCTAAGCTAGACATAGTGGACTATGTACTTGGTCTCCGCTCCAGGATGGCTGAGTATATGGAGAAGGCATCTAAAAACCTTGAGGCAAGCCAGGCCTTACAGAAAGCTTGGCATGACCAAAAGGCTGTCTTGGTTGAGTATCAGCCAGGACAGAAGGTATGGGTGTTGGAGCCAGTGGCCCCAGCAGCACTCCAAGACAAATGGTCTGGACCCCATACAATCCTGGAAAAGAAGGGAGAGGTCACCTACTTGGTGGACCTAGGAACTCCCAGGAGTCCCCACAGGGTACTCCATGTTAACAGGCTTAAAGCATATGTTGACAGGGCAGACATGGGCTTGCTCATGGCTACAGATGAGGGACAGGAGGAAGAGAGTGACCCTCTCCCAGACCTGTTGTCTCAGAACCCTGAAGATGGCTCAGTTGAAGGAGTGACCCTTGGAGGCAACCTCACTGCCCATCAGCAGACTGAATGTAGACAGGTTCTACAATCATTTTCACATATGTTTTCCTTGATACCTAGTCAAACTGACTGGTGTACCCATGTTGTGGACACTGGTGACAGTCTGCCTGTAAAGAACAAACTTTACAGACAACCTGACCACGTCAGGGACTGTATAAAGGCTGAGGTACATAAAATGCTGGAATTAGGTGTCATTGAACCCTCAGAGAGCCCCTGGGCTAGCCCAGTGGTTCTGGTCCCCAAACCTCACACCAAAGATGGCAAGAGAGAGATGAGGTTCTGTGTGGACTACAGAGGACTCAATGCTGTCACCAGGACAGATGCACACCCTATTCCAAGGGCAGATGAGCTCATAGACAAACTAGCTTCTGCAAAGTTTTTGAGCACATTTGACTTGACAGCTGGCTATTGGCAAATCAGGTTAGCTGAGGAGTCTAAGGCCAAAACAGCATTCTCAACCCCAGGTGGGCATTATCAGTTTGTGGTGATGCCCTTTGGTCTGAAGAATGCACCTGCCACCTTCCAAAGGCTGGTGAACCAAGTCCTTACTGGGTTGGATGACTTTTGCGCAGCATATCTTGATGACATTGCTGTCTTTAGTTCCACCTGGGAGGATCACCTGATCCACCTGAAGAAGGCTCTTGAGGCTCTGCAAAGGGCAGGCCTCACTATCAAGGCTACTAAGTGCCAGATAGGGCAGAGTAAGGTTGTGTATTTGGGCCACCTTGTAGGTGGGGGCCAAGTTCAACCACTGGAGAGTAAGATACAGTCCATCAAGGATTGGTCCCCTCCAACCACCCAGACTCAAGTTCGAGCTTTCTTGGGCTTGACTGGGTATTACAGGAAGTTTGTTAAGAACTATGGGTCCATTGTGACTCCTCTTAATGATCTGACATCCAAGAAGATGCCCAAAAAGGTTCAGTGGACAGTAAGCTGTCAAAAGGCATTTGATGACCTGAAGGAGGCCATGTGCTCTGCACCTATCCTGAAAAGTCCTGACTACTCCAAAGAGTTTATTGTCCAAACAGATGCTTCTGAGTTGGGTGTGGGAGCTGTGCTGTCACAACTTAATGTAGATGGTCAAGACCAACCCATTGCTTTTATTAGCAGAAGGTTGACCCCCAGAGAGAAGAATTGGTCAGCTATTGAGAGGGAGGCCTTTGCTGTGGTGTGGGCCCTGAAGAAGCTGAGGCCATACTTGTTTGGCACTCACTTCAAGATTCAGACCGACCATAAGCCCCTCTTGTGGCTAAATCAGATGAAGGGTGAAAACCCCAAACTGCTTAGGTGGTCCATTTCCCTACAGGGGATGGACTTTACAGTGGAGCACCGGCCAGGTACTGACCATGGGAATGCAGATGGTCTCTCCAGGTACTTCCACTTAGGACATGAAGACGAGACTGGTCAAGGCTAGTTTAATGTCCCAGCGTTTGGGGGGGGGTTGTGTAGGAGAGTAGGGTCTGCTATCCTATGGTCACCCCAAATTTTTGCTTTTTGCTTCACTGGTTTTTGACATATTGAGGCTGTGGGCCTGCCAATCAGACCCCCAGCCTGCTGTTCTCTCTACTAAATTAAAACTATGCACCCTAGGTGCATAACCAATTGGAAGTGGATCACCCTGTCAGCCCCTGTACCAGTGTACACTAGGTACCCAGGGCATTGGTGTACCCAAGGCCTGCCAGGGGCTGCAGCATGTATTATGCCACCCCAGGCTTGGCCTAACAATCTGACACAACTGGCTGATCACTCAGCTGGGGTAAGTTGGTGTAATCACCTCTTACTTAGGTGTAGTATACCTATACCTAACCTTAAATGGGACACCTGGTAACCTCTAAGTCACTCCTATGGCAGGTGTGAGAAGTTGGCCTGGTATATGATGCTCACTAGTTAAAGTGATCACCTTGTACCATGCCAAGCAACCCTTATGGTGTGGTTGTAAGTCAACCTTTTTGGACTAGCTGCCCTAGTGGTAGCGTAGGCTAAGCAGTCTTTGAGGCTAAACTCGTGAAGCGTGTTAAGCAAGCTGTTTTACCAATAGTAACCCCCTTTTATACCAATGAAAGGACACCACACAGATATATATTCAAAATATATATGTATTTATTTCTCAAAGTAACCCCTAGTCTCTTTATGAGCACAGGAGCACAAATCGTCAAACAAGATTATCACAGAATACACAGAAGTTGCACTTTATATGGATAGGCCCTGGTGGCCACTCGAACCATATACTAAAATAGTGGTATAAGTACCACGAACAGAAAAGGGAAAAGGCCTAGGGCCTCTAGAATCGCTGGGCCTACAAGGAGCTAACGTCAGTTAGTGACCAGGAGGTCCACGGGTGGCGTGTGCAGAGCAAATAGTCACACGCGTGCTCCCATAGGTTTCAATGGGTGCGTAAAAAGAACAAAGTTACTGCAAAGGAGATCTTCCGGGTTGACTAGGAACTTAAGATTTGGAACACAGGCACTAGAGATGTATTACTACACATGGGCACCGGAGTACCAGCTTTACCTCACCCACAGGAAGCGGGTGCATAGGCCTCAAAGTGCGTCGGGTTTCTTCTATCTGTTCCGTTGAGCCTGGGACAAAGATGCTGCAGGCGGTCGGTCCGGTAGAGATGCGGTGGATCCAAGGGTGGATCGGAGATGTTGAAGACCTGTAAGCAGAGGGGACAGTGTTCACAGTCACTAGCCAGTGACCAGCGTGGCACCAGGTGGGTACCAGGCGATGTCGGGTGCAAACAGGTGATGAGGGGTAGCTTGTCTCCGCAGCCACGTGGTCCCTGAAGGTCGACGACGTCCAGGAGTCGGCTCACGAGCTGTCCCACGCAGTCTCTCACTGTCGGCGGTGTCGGCGACTTGATCGAAGCAAACAAGCCTTGGCAAAAGCAATTGTAGAAGGATTCGGAAATCAGCTGTTGGTTCTGACCAGCAAGGTCAGAGGGATTGCTCCTTTGGAGGGGAGCAAGGGCCAGTCTGGAGCAACCAGACCAGCGGTGTTTGTCGTAGATTTCGTCGCCAAGATGGCCACTAGCCAGCGGGCCAGCAACCGGTTAGGCGCGTCGAGTGGCAAAATGCAGAAGGGCCCCACGCAGATCGTGGAGATGCTGGAGGGCTCACCTTTGGTGCAGATGCTGCTCGAGGGTTGGGCTTCTCAGGACCCAAAGCACAACTTGGAGGGAGCCTCGGTTGTTGCACTGGTCAGCTTGTCGTAGTCGTTTCAAGATGGCTGGCTCCACGTGTCTCGGTGCCTCCACGGGTCTCTTCTTTTCAGGGACTGTGGATCGGGCGGTGAGAGGTCTGGAGGTCCAGGTCTTGTCAGTCTCTGGGCTCGGGCTCCGGCGGGAGGCGGCGGCAAAGCAGACGGTGATTCGCTGGATGGTGCTTGCGTTAGCAAGGTGGTCACTCCCTGACCACAGGGGAGATTGGCTTCAGTCCTCTGTGCGGCAGAGCGTCGAAGTTCCCGTCTTCTTCTTAGTTTCAAGTTGATTCCAGGATGTCTAAAGTCTTAGGACACAGCTCCTACCTTTATTCGGATTCTAGGGGCCGGACTACCTGCTAGGTCCCTCCCTATGGGTGGGACCAGGAAGGGGGGTGGTTACACCCCCAATCCTTTGTCCAGCTCGCCCCAGGCCCGGGACTGGTGTGCCCCAGGACCGGTTTGAACTGGCATATGCCCCGAGGCTCCTTGTGAGCCACAGGCATGTCTGGTTTCTTTCAAGCCCTACCTGACCAATACACAAAATCCTGTCTGGGGTGGTGCATGCACCTCCCCTGGCAGGAAACCCTTTGTCCACACCTCCCAAGCTGGAAGGACTCCCAGCAGCAGGAGGGCAGACTTGTGTCTGTGGTGGCAGCATCCATTTTGTGGAGCTGAGGCTATGTCTGATTTTACCCGGGTTTCAGGCACTGTACATGTCGTGTCCCTCTAGAAGGGTGGAATGCTAACCCCGTCGCCAGAATTGGCGAGGGGTTAGTATTCCAATTCGTATGACACCTTACTCGACATGTTTTGATAAAGCCAAACCAAAGATAGCATTTAACCGCGAGGTTCATAATGCACTTAAGAGTATATGGTATGACGATATCTGGAAACAGTAGAAGGAAGTTGTTCCGACCACTGCAGACAGGCTCAGCTCATGCCAGAGCACCATCTCACATGGAACCAAGCACTCTGCCTTCAGGATTGTTAAGGCCTGCCATAGGAGTGACTTATAGGTTACCAGGTGTCCCATTTAAGTTTAGGTATAGGTATACTACACCTAAGTAAGAGGTGATTACACCAACTTACCCCAGCTGAGTGATCAGCCAGTTGTGTCAGATTGTTAGGCCAAGCCTGGGGTGGCATAATACATGCTTCAGCCCCTGGCAGGCCTTGGATACACCAATGCCCTGGGTACCTAGTGTACACTGGTACAGGGGCTGACAGGGTGATCCAACCAATTGGGTATGTACCTAGGGTACATGGAGTCCATTTTACAGAGAGAGCAGATAGCCTGAGAGCCTGAATGGCAGGATCTCAGGCCAACTAAGTCGAAAAACCAGCTAGACACTAGGCAAAAATTTGGGGGTAACCATAGTCAGATATCCACCTTCCTACACAACCCCCCCCCAAACGAAGGGAGATAAGGCTGACCTTGACCAGGTAAGCCTATATTGCCCAAGTGGCCATATAAGGAGGAACCAGCACTGGCATGGTTACCCCCTGTCTCATGGTCCACTAAGCAATCCCTCACCCTAAGGGTATCAGAGGGTATCCACCATAGGGAATCTCTACCTGTGGTGTGTCTTGGCAAAGTAAAAGGCTGGTGTTGAGATGGAGTACTGAAGTGAGTGTCCTCAAAGTGAGGCCTCAGCTTCCTCCAATCATCCTCCACCATGGATGCCTTTCTTTCTTTAACTGAGTTGCACTGTGCTCTCAGGGTCAGCCTCTGGCTACCTAAAGCTGGAGGCTGGGTCCCTTTTGTGGGCTTACTGGAGGGACAGGTCAGGTTTGGGGCCCTAAGGTCCCATGTTTGCCTGTGCCCAACAGAATCCCCCTGGGGGAGGTCCCTAACTACCTGTAAAGGAGATCCCTCAGGAATGTTTTTACCCATCACCTGACTAGGGCTACTAGCCAGGCAATCCTCATTCTTTTGATGGGGGGGTTCTTGTGGACAGGGGCCCTCTGGGGGTCCACTGGCCTCCCTGACCTCTGCAGCCCTGGGCTGACTGAGGCAGGGTAGAGAGAGGCAGGCTACCTGCACCAGACTGGATCCCACCTTGGAAGGGGCCACTGACATCAGAGGCTCTGCCAGGCCAGGCCTGGCTACCTCTGGGGCAGTTCCTTCACAAGGGGTGAGGTCAGATCCCTGAGGAGGCTGACCTTTTCCTAATGTCTGGGGAGAGGGAGACTTTTCTTCCTCCCCACTACTCTCAGTTTGTGTGGAGTGATCCATTGTTTCAGGCTTCACTACACCTATGTCAGTCTGAGTATAGGCTGAGACCATTACAGCCTTGCCAACCTTTTCAGGGGGGCACTCAGTTTGTGTTTGAGCTGTGACTGTCACAGCTCTGCCAGTCCCTACAGGGAAGTCTGTCTGTGCCTGGGCTGTGGCTACCACTGCCCTTCCAACCTTTTCAGGGAGGAAATCTATTTGGACAGGGGTTGTGAATGGCACAACCCCCCTACCCTTTTGTGAAAGGCCTACCATTTTAGAATGGGTGTCTTGTTCAACTCCAGCCCAAGCTGAGAGTTCTAAGTCATTCCCCAGTAAGCAGTCTACAGGCAAGGTTGGGGACACTGCTACCCTTTTAGGGCCAGTGACCCCTCCCCAGCTGAGACATACCTCTGCCATGGGATGACTGTTCTGTTTGCCATCAATGTTAGTCACCTGGTAGGAGAAACCGGGCAAAAGCTGCTCAGAGGGAACTAGCCAATGGGCCACCATTGTGATGCTAGCCCCAGTGTCTCTGTAGGCCTCAGCTTTTGTACCATTGATGTAGGGCTCCTGTCTGTACCTACCCAAAGTGTTGGGACAGGCAGTGAAGTTGGCAAACCCCATGCCACCATCACAGACAAGAGTGGTTGCTGTAGGGGAATTGGCTAAGCCAGGGTCCCCCTGTGTTCCCCAAGTAAACCCACCCAGATTTCTGGGGGCACTCCCACCACCTGGGGGATTACTGCTGACAGTAATAGGTGGTGTGACAGGAGTAATTGGAGGAACAGTTTTGTTTTTAGCCCTTGGGCAACCGCTGTCAGTTTTCCAATGCCCAGGAGTTTTACACTCATGGCAGTAGGGCTTTTTAGCTGTGGTAGAGGAGGGAGCTTGGGACCCACCACCCTGTGTGGAGTTTTGGGGCCCTGAGGACGGTTTCTCTTTTTCTTTATCCCCACCCTTCTCTTGAGGCTTGGTGGTATCTTTCTTTTGGTCACCACCCTGGTTTTTAGGCCTGATCCTGGTCCTGACCCATTTATCTGCCCTCTTTCCCAATTCTTGGGGAGAGGTCAAATCTGAGTCTACCAGGTGTTGATGGAGAAGCTGGTTTTGACAATTACTTAAAATCTGCTCTCTCATCATCAAATTGTACAATCCTGTATAATCAGACACCTTACTTCCCAGCAACCAACCCTCCAAAGCCTTAGTGGCACATTCCACATATTCAGACCAGTCCTGAGTCTGTGTCTTCTGGGTGTCTCTGAACATTAACCTGTACTGTTCAGTGGTTAAGCCTAACCCATCAACTAGGACACTCTTCAGGACTCTGTAATTTCTGACATCCTCTTCTCTAACAGTGAGGAGTCTATCTCTGCCTCTCCCCTCAAAGGAGAGCCATAAGATTGCTGCCCACTGGTCTTCAGGAACCTGCTGCACTTTGCAGGCTCTCTCAAGAGCAGTCATCCATTTGTGGATGTCATCCCCACTTTTGTAGGGGGGCACAATCTTGGACAGGTTCCTATTGTCAAAGACCCTATCTTTGTCCCTAGGGACATTGCTGCCACCAGTGGGTATAGACCCACTCTCTCTATGCTGCCTAGCCTTGCTCAGTTTTTCTTCCATCAGGGCTACTTCTAGCTCCTGCTTCCTGATCCTCAGCTGGGCTTCCTGCATTCTGGCCTCATGTTCCCTCCTCTGAGGGGTGGTCAGTCTCCTTCTGGAGTGACCTTGAGAGCCTCTAGAGCCATGGGAAGCATTGGAGTCACCTGAGCGATTCCTTTGCCTTCCAAGCCCTGTGTTAAGTCCACTGGGGAGATCCAATGGGGTGAACCCACTGTCAGTCCCCAATAGCCTTAGTTTAGCTGGGCCAAGTATAACACTTGGCACTGGGCTAGTTCTCCCTTCATCCCCACTCACATCTGTATCCCCATCACTTTCTTCCTCTGTGGTAGGCATCCCATCTAAGGGGTGACTATTGGGAAGGGGTACTTCAGTGGCATCTTCAGAAGGGGGGCCTCCTGTTCCTGTCCCTAAGGGGGCTAACTGGGAGGCTTTCTTGAGTGCTCTCTGATTCTCATCATTCTGTAAGAGCTCTCTGAGCTCAGCAGAGTTTGGGTTCTTGGGCTGTTTAAGGCCTCTAAGAGTTGCCAAATGCCTGAGCTCATTCTGATTAAGGGTAGCAAAGCTGGTTGGTGCCCTCTGGGGGTCACTCTCGACAGAGATGGGTACAGTGGACCCCTCTGCCCCGGCCATTGCTCTTAAGTGTGGGTGGATGTGTTGCAATCTACCTACACTTGGGTTTACCTACTAAACCTATCTAGTAGTTGTAGTCAGGGTGTGCTACTCCCTTTGCTCTACAACAACTAAGTTCAGTAGAACTTAAGTATATCTAATCTTGTTTTATATGTACCTACAGGTACCTATGTGATCTTTCAATTGGTAACCAAGAGATTACAATGGTAAAACACAGCAAGCTCAAATCCAACCGCTGCTCACCAATGTGAGAAGTTGGCCTGGTATATGATGCTCACTAGTTAAAGTGATCACCTTGTACCATGCCAAGCAACCCTTATGGTGTGGTTGTAAGTCAACCTTTTCGGACTAGCTGCCCTAGTGGTAGCGTAGGCTAAGCAGTCTTTGAGGCTAAACTCGTGAAGCGTGTTAAGCAAGCTGTTTTACCAATAGTAACCCCCTTTTATACCAATGAAAGGACACCACACAGATATATATTCAAAATATATATGTATTTATTTCTCAAAGTAACCCCTAGTCTCTTTATGAGCACAGGAGCACAAATCGTCAAACAAGATTATCACAGAATACACAGAAGTTGCACTTTATATGGATAGGCCCTGGTGGCCACTCGAACCATATACTAAAATAGTGGTATAAGTACCACGAACAGAAAAGGGAAAAGGCCTAGGGCCTCTAGAATCGCTGGGCCTACAAGGAGCTAACGTCAGTTAGTGACCAGGAGGTCCACGGGTGGCGTGTGCAGAGCAAATAGTCACACGCGTGCTCCCATAGGTTTCAATGGGTGCGTAAAAAGTACAAAGTTACTGCAAAGGAGATCTTCCGGGTTGACTAGGAACTTAAGATTTGGAACACAGGCACTAGAGATGTATTACTACACATGGGCACCGGAGTACCAGCTTTACCTCACCCACAGGAAGCGGGTGCATAGGCCTCAAAGTGCGTCGGGTTTCTTCTATCTGTTCCGTTGAGCCTGGGACAAAGATGCTGCAGGCGGTCGGTCCGGTAGAGATGCGGTGGATCCAAGGGTGGATCGGAGATGTTGAAGACCTGTAAGCAGAGGGGACAGTGTTCACAGTCACTAGCCAGTGACCAGCGTGGCACCAGGTGGGTACCAGGCGATGTCGGGTGCAAACAGGTGATGAGGGGTAGCTTGTCTCCGCAGCCACGTGGTCCCTGAAGGTCGACGACGTCCAGGAGTCGGCTCACGAGCTGTCCCACGCAGGCTCTCACTGTCGGCGGTGTCGGCGACTTGATCGAAGCAAACAAGCCTTGGCAAAAGCAATTGTAGAAGGATTCGGAAATCAGCTGTTGGTTCTGACCAGCAAGGTCAGAGGGATTGCTCCTTTGGAGGGGAGCAAGGGCCAGTCTGGAGCAACCAGACCAGCGGTGTTTGTCGTAGATTTCGTCGCCAAGATGGCCACTAGCCAGCGGGCCAGCAACCGGTTAGGCGCGTCGAGTGGCAAAATGCAGAAGGGCCCCACGCAGATCGTGGAGATGCTGGAGGGCTCACCTTTGGTGCAGATGCTGCTCGAGGGTTGGGCTTCTCAGGACCCAAAGCACAACTTGGAGGGAGCCTCGGTTGTTGCACTGGTCAGCTTGTCGTAGTCGTTTCAAGATGGCTGGCTCCACGTGTCTCGGTGCCTCCACGGGTCTCCTCTTTTCAGGGACTGTGGATCGGGCGGTGAGAGGTCTGGAGGTCCAGGTCTTGTCAGTCTCTGGGCTCGGGCTCCGGCGGGAGGCGGCGGCAAAGCAGACGGTGATTCGCTGGATGGTGCTTGCGTTAGCAAGGTGGTCACTCCCTGACCACAGGGGAGATTGGCTTCAGTCCTCTGTGCGGCAGAGCGTCGAAGTTCCCGTCTTCTTCTTAGTTTCAAGTTGATTCCAGGATGTCTAAAGTCTTAGGACACAGCTCCTACCTTTATTCGGATTCTAGGGGCCGGACTACCTGCTAGGTCCCTCCCTATGGGTGGGACCAGGAAGGGGGGTGGTTACACCCCCAATCCTTTGTCCAGCTCGCCCCAGGCCCGGGACTGGTGTGCCCCAGGACCGGTTTGAACTGGCATATGCCCCGAGGCTCCTTGTGAGCCACAGGCATGTCTGGTTTCTTTCAAGCCCTACCTGACCAATACACAAAATCCTGTCTGGGGTGGTGCATGCACCTCCCCTGGCAGGAAACCCTTTGTCCACACCTCCCAAGCTGGAAGGACTCCCAGCAGCAGGAGGGCAGACTTGTGTCTGTGGTGGCAGCATCCATTTTGTGGAGCTGAGGCTATGTCTGATTTTACCCGGGTTTCAGGCACTGTACATGTCGTGTCCCTCTAGAAGGGTGGAATGCTAACCCCGTCGCCAGAATTGGCGAGGGGTTAGTATTCCAATTCGTATGACACCTTACTCGACATGTTTTGATAAAGCCAAACCAAAGATAGCATTTAACCGCGAGGTTCATAATGCACTTAAGAGTATATGGTATGACGATATCTGGAAACAGTAGAAGGAAGTTGTTCCGACCACTGCAGACAGGCTCAGCTCATGCCAGAGCACCATCTCACATGGAACCAAGCACTCTGCCTTCAGGATTGTTAAGGCCTGCCATAGGAGTGACTTATAGGTTACCAGGTGTCCCATTTAAGTTTAGGTATAGGTATACTACACCTAAGTAAGAGGTGATTACACCAACTTACCCCAGCTGAGTGATCAGCCAGTTGTGTCAGATTGTTAGGCCAAGCCTGGGGTGGCATAATACATGCTTCAGCCCCTGGCAGGCCTTGGATACACCAATGCCCTGGGTACCTAGTGTACACTGGTACAGGGGCTGACAGGGTGATCCAACCAATTGGGTATGTACCTAGGGTACATGGAGTCCATTTTACAGAGAGAGCAGATAGCCTGAGAGCCTGAATGGCAGGATCTCAGGCCAACTAAGTCGAAAAACCAGCTAGACACTAGGCAAAAATTTGGGGGTAACCATAGTCAGATATCCACCTTCCTACAGCAGGCCTTAACAATCCTGAAGGCAGAGTGCTTGGTTCCATGTGAGATGGTGCTCTGGCATGAGCTGAGCCTGTCTGCAGTGGTCGGAACAACTTCCTTCTGCTGTTTCCAGATATCGTCATACCATATACTCTTAAGTGCATTATGAACCTCGCGGTTAAATGCTATCTTTGGTTTGGCTTTATCAAAACATGTCGAGTAAGGTGTCATACGAATTGGAATACTAACCCCTCGCCAATTCTGGCGACGGGGTTAGCATTCCACCCTTCTAGAGGGACACGACATGTACAGTACCTGAAACCCGGGTAAAATCAGACATAGCCTCAGCTCCACAAAATGGATGCTGCCACCACAGACACAAGTCTGCCCTCCTGCTGCTGGGAGTCCTTCCAGCTTGGGAGGTGTGGACAAAGGGTTTCCTGCCAGGGGAGGTGCGTGCACCACCCCAGACAGGATTTTGTGTATTGGTCAGGTAGGGCTTGAAAGAAACCAGACATGCCTGTGGCTCACAAGGAGCCTCGGTGCATATGCCAGTTCAAACCGGTCCTGGGGCACACCAGTCCCGGGCCTGGGGCGAGCTGGACAAAGGATTGGGGGTGTAACCACCCCCCTTCCTGGTCCCACCCATAGGGAGGGACCTAGCAGGTAGTCCGGCCCCTAGAATCCGAATAAAGGTAGGAGCTGTGTCCTAAGACTTCAGACATCCTGGAATCAACTTGAAACTAAGAAGAAGACGGGAACTTCGACATTCTGCTGCACAGAAGACTGAAGAAAATCTCCCCTGTGGTCAGGGAGTGACCACCTTGCTAACGCAAGCACCATCCAGCGCATCAACGTCTGCTTTGCCGCCGCCTCCCGCCGGAGCCCGAGCCCAGAGACTGACAAGACCTGGACCTCCAGACCTCTCACCGCCCGATCCACAGTCCCTGAAAAGAGGAGGCCCGTGGAGGCACCGAGACACGTGGAGCCAGCCATCTTGGAACGACTACGACAAGCTGACAAGTGCAACAACCGAGGCTCCCTCCAAGTTGTGCTTTGGGTCCTGAGAAGCCCAACCCTCGAGCAGCATCTGCACCAAAGGTGAGCCCTCCAGCATCTCCACGATCTGCGTGGGGCCCTTCTGCATTTTGCCACTCGACGCGCCTAACCGGTTGCTGGCCCGCTGGCTAGTGGCCATCTTGGCGACGAAATCTACGACAAACACCGCTGGTCTGGTTGCTCCAGACTGGCCCTTGCTCCCCTCCAAAGGAGCAATCCCTCTGACCTTGCTGGTCAGAACCAACAGCTGATTTCCGAATCCTCCTGCAATTGCTTTTGCCAAGGCTTGTTTGCTTCGATCAAGTCGCCGACACCGCCGACAGCGAGAGCCCGCGTGGGACAGCTCGTGAGCCGACTCCTGGACGTCGTCGACCTTCAGGGACCACGTGGCTGCGGAGACAAGCTACCCCTCATCACCTGTTTGCACCCGACATCGCCTGGTACCCACCTGGTGCCACGCTGGTCACTGGCTAGTGACTGTGAACACTGTCCCCTCTGCTTACAGGTCTTCAACATCTCCGATCCACTCTTGGATCCACTGCATCTCTCCCGGACCGACCGCCTGCAGCATCTTTGTCTTCAAGCTCCACGGAACAGATAGAAGCAACCCGACGCACTTCGAGGCCTATGCACCCGCTTCCTGTGGGTGAGGTAAAGCTGGCACACCTGTGCCCCAGTGTAGTATTACATCTCTAGTGCCTGTGTTCCAAATCTTGAGTTCCTAGTCCATCCGGAAGATCCTCTTTGCAGTAACTTTGTACTTTTTACGCACCCATTGAAACCTATGGGAGCACGCGTGTGACTATTTGCTCTGCACACGCCACCCGTGGACCTCCTGGTCACTAACTGACGTTAGCTCCTTGTAGGCCCAGCGATTCTCGAGGCCCTAGGCCTTTTCCCTTTTCTGTTCGTGGTACTTATACCACTATTTTAGTATATGGTTTGAGTGGCCACCAGGGCCTATCCATATAAAGTGCAACTTCTGTGTATTCTGTGATAATCTTGTTTGACGATTTGTGCTCCTGTGCTCATAAAGAGACTAGGGGTTACTTTGATAAATAAATACATATATATTTTGAATATATATCTGTGTGGTGTCCTTTCATTGGTATAAAAGGGGGTTGCATTTGGTAAAACAGCTGGCTTAACACGCTTCACGAGTTTAGCCTCAAAGACTGCTTAGCCTACGCTACCACTAGGGCAGCTAGTCCAAAAAGGTTGACTTACAACCACACCATAAGGGTTGCTTGGCATGGTACAAGGTGGTCACTAGAACTAGTGAACAGCATATACCAGGCCAACTTCTCACACTGGTGTTTCAGGGTTTAGGGTAGTGCAGTGTTGTTCGGGCAGTGTAGGGGGTCATACTGGGGCTGGTGTTCCAGGGTTTAGGGCAGTGCAGTGTTGTTCGGGCAGTGTAGGGGGTCTTGCTGGGGGTGATGTTTCAGGGTTTAGGGCAGTGGTTTTCAGGCAGTGTAGGGGGTTGTGCTGGAGGTGGTGTTTTAGGGTTTAGGGCAGTGCAGTGGTGTTTGGGCAGTGTAGGGGGTCGTGCTGGGGCTGTTGTTTCAGGGTTTAGGGCAGTGCAATGGTGTTGGAACGGTGTAGGGGGTCGTGCTGGGGCTGGTGTTTCAGGGTTTAGTGCAGTGCAGTGGTGTTCGGGCAATATAGGGGGTCGTGCCGGGAGTGTTGTTTCATGGTTTTGGGCAGTGCAATGGTGTTCGCACAGTGTAGGGGGTCTTGCTCGGGGTGTTGTTTCAGGGTTTAATGCAGTGCAGTGGTGTTCGGGCAGTATAGGGGGTCATGGGGTGTGTTGTTTCAGGGTTTAGGGCAGTGCAGTGGTGTTCGGGCAGTGTAGGAGGTCATGCTGTGGGTAGTGTTTCAGGGTTTAGGGCAGTGCAGTGGTGTTCGGGTATTGTAGGGGTCATGCTGGGGGTAGTATCTTAGGGTTTAGGGCAGTGCAGTGGTGTTTGGGTAAGTGTAGGGGGTCATGCAGGGGGTGGTGTTTCAGCGTTTAGGGCAGAGCAGTGGTATTGGGGCAGTGTAGGGGGTCATGCCGGGGCTTGTGTTTCAGGGTTTAGGGCAGTGCACTGGTATTTGGGCAGTGTAGGGGGACGTGCTGGGGGTAGTGTTTCAGGTTTTAGGGCAGAGCAGTAGCGTTCTGGCAGTGTAGGGGGTCATGCTGGGGTAGAGTTTTAGGGTTTAGGGCATTGCAGTGGTGTTCGGGCAGTGTAGGAGGTCATGCTGTGGGTAGTGTTTCAGGGTTTAGGGCAGTGCAGTGGTGTTCGGGTATTGTAGGGGTCATGCTGGGGGTAGTATCTTAGGGTTTAGGGCAGTGCAGTGGTGTTTGGGTAAGTGTAGGGGGTCATGCAGGGGGTGGTGTTTCAGCGTTTAGGGCAGAGCAGTGGTATTGGGGCAGTGTAGGGGGTCATGCCGGGGCTTGTGTTTCAGGGTTTAGGGCAGTGCACTGGTATTTGGGCAGTGTAGGGGGACGTGCTGGGGGTAGTGTTTCAGGTTTTAGGGCAGAGCAGTAGCGTTCTGGCAGTGTAGGGGGTCATGCTGGGGTAGAGTTTTAGAGTTTAGGGCAGTGCGGTGGTGTTCGGGCAGTGTAGGGGGTCGTGCAGGGTGTGATGTTTCAGGGTTTAGGGCAGTGCAGCGGTGTTCGGGCAGTGTAGGGAGTCTTGCTGAGGGTGGTGTTTCAGGGTTTAGGGCAGTGGTGTTCGGACAGTGTAAGGGTCTTGCTGGGGGTGGTGTTTCAAGGTTTAGGGCAGTGCAGTGGTGTTCAGGCAGTGTAGGGGTTGTGCAGGGGGTGCTATTTCAGGGTTTAGGGCAGTGCAGTGGTGTTCGGGTAGTGTAGGGGGTCGTGCTGGGGCTGGTGTTTCAGTGTTTAGGGCAGTGCAGTGGTGTTCGGGCAGTGTAGGGGGTCTTGCTGGGGGTGATGTTTCAGGGTTTAGGGCAGTGGTTTTTGGGCAGTGTAGGGGGTTGTGCTGGGTGTAGTGTTTTAGGGTTTAGGGCAGTGCAGTGGTGTTCGGGCAGGATAGGGGGTCATGCTGGGGCTGGTGTTTCAGGGTTTAGGGCCGTGCAATGGTGTTGTAACAGTGTAGGGGGTCGTGCTGGGGCTGGTGTTTCAGGGTTTAGTGCAGTGCAGTGGTGTTCCGGCAGTGTAGGGGGTCGTGCTGTGGGTAGTGTTTCAGGGTTTAGGGCAGTGCAGTGGTGTTCGGGTATTGTAGGGGTCATGCTGGGGGTAGTGTCTTAGGGTTTAGGGCAGTGCAGTGGTGTTCGGGCAGTGTAGGGTATCTTGCTGGGGTAGTCTTTCAGGGTTTAGGGCAGTGCAGTGGTGTTCGGGCAGTGTAGGGGGTTGTGCTGGGGCTGGTTTTTCAGGGTTTAGGATAGTGTTGTGGTGTTCGGGCAGTGTAGGGGGTCAAGCTGGGTCTAGTGTTTCAGGGTTTAGGGCAGTGCGGTGGTGTTCGGGCAGTGTAGGGGGTCGTGTTGGGGCTGGTGTTTCAGGGTTTAGGGCAGTGTGGTGGTGTTCGGGCAGAGTAGGGGTCGTGCTGGGGCTGGTGTTTCAGGGTTTAGGGCAGCGCAGTGGTGTTCAGGCAGTGTAGGGTGTCGAGCTGGGGCTGGTGTTTCAGGGTTTAGGGCAGTGCAGTGGTGTTCAGGAAGTGTAGGGGTTCGTGCTGGGGGTGATGTTTCAGGGTTTAGGGCAGTGCAGTGGTGTTCGGGCAGTGTAGGGGCACATGCTGAGGCTGGTGTTTCAGGGTTTAGAGCAGTGCAGTGGTGTTCGGACAGTGTACGGGATCATGCTGGGGCTGGTGTTTCAGGGTTTAGGGTAGTGCAGTGGTGTTCGGGCAGTGTAGGGGGTCATACTGGGGCTGGTGTTCCAGGGTTTAGGGCAGTGCAGTGGTGTTCGGGCAGTTTAGGGGGTCTTGCTGGGGGTGATGTTTCAGGGTTTAGGGCAGTGGTTTTCAGGCAGTGTAGGGGGTTGTGCTGGAGGTGGTGTTTTAGGGTTTAGGGCAGTGCAGTGGTGTTCGGGCAGTGTAGGGGTCGTGCTGGGTGTGATGTTTCAGGGTTTAGGGCAGTGCAGCGGTGTTCGGGCAGTGTAGGGAGTCTTGCTGAAGGTGGTGTTTCAGGGTTTAGGGCAGTGGTGTTCGGACAGTGTAAGGGTCTTGCTGGGGGTGGTGTTTCAGGGTTTAGGGCAGCGCAGTGGTGTTCAGGCAGTGTAGGGGTTGTGCAGGGGGTGGTATTTCAGGGTTTAGGGCAGTGCAGTGAAGTTCGGGTAGTGTAGGGGGTCCTGCTGGGGCTGGTGTTTCTGTGTTTAGGGCAGTGCAGTGGTGTTCGGGCAGTGTAGGGGGTCTTGCTGGGGGTGATGTTTCAGGGTTTAGGGTAGTGGTTTTTGGGCAGTGTAGGGGGTTGTGCTGGGTGTAGTGTTTTAGGGTTTAGGGCAGTGCAGTGGTGTTCGAGCAGGGTAGGGGGTCATGCTGGGGCTGGTGTTTCAGGGTTTAGGGCAGTGCAATGGTGTTGTAACAGTGTAGGGGGTAGTGCTGGGGCTGGTGTTTCAGGGTTTAGTGCAGTGCAGTGGTGTTCGGACAGTGTAGGGGGTCGTGCGGGGGTGGTGTTTCATGGTTTTGGGCAGTGCAATGGTGTTCGGGAAGTGTAGGGGGTCTTGCTGGGGGTGGTGTTTCTGGGTTTAGGGCAGTGCAGTGGTGTTTGGGCAGTGTAGGGGGTCATGCGGGGTTGGTGTTTCAGGGTTTAGGGCAGTGCAGTGGTTTACGGGCAGTGTGGGGGGTCTTTCTGGGGCTGGTGTTTCAGGGTTTAGGGCAGTGCAGTGGTGTTCGGGCAGTGTAGGGGGTCATGCTGGGGCTAGTGTTTC
The DNA here is from genome assembly GCF_964204655.1 of Triturus cristatus. NCBI lineage: Eukaryota > Metazoa > Chordata > Amphibia > Caudata > Salamandridae > Triturus > Triturus cristatus. Next base: position 546,722,087 of record NC_140579.1, read on the forward strand.
AGGGTTTAGGGCAGTGCAGTGGTGTTCGGGCAGTGTAGGGGGTCGTGCTGGGGCTGGTGTTTCAGGGTTTAGGTCAGTACAGTGGTGTTCGGGCAGTGTAGGGGTTCGTGCTGGGGCTGGTGTTTCAGGGTTTCGAGCACTGCAGTGGTGTTCGGGCAGTGCAGGGGTTCATGCTGGGGCTGGTGTTTCAGGGTTTAGGGCAGTGCAGTGGTGTTCGGGCACTGTAGGGGGTCATGCAGGGCGTGGTGTTTCAGGGTTTAGGGCAGTGCAGTGGTGTTCAGGCAGTGTAGGGGTTGTGCAGGGGGTGGTATTTCAGGTTTAGGGCAGTTCAGTGGTGTTCGGGCAGTGTAGAGGGTCGTGCTGGGGCTGGTGTTTCAGGGTTTAGCACAGTGCAGTGGTGTTCGGGCAGTGTAGGGGGTCTTGCTGGGGGTGATGTTTCAGGGTTTAGGGCAGTGGTTTTTGGGCAGTGTAGGGGGTTGTGCTGGGTGTAGTGTTTTAGGGTTTAGGGCAGTGCAGTGGTGTTCGGGCAGGGTAGGGGGTTGTGCTGAGGCTGGTGTTTCTAGGTTTAGGGCCGTGCAATGGTGTTGTAACAGTGTAGGGGGTCATGTTGGGGCTGGTGTTTCAGGGTTTAGTGCAGTGCAGTGGTGTTCGGGTATTGTAGGGGTCATGCTGGGGGTAGTGTCTTAGGGTTTAGGGCAGTGCAGTGGTGTTCGGGCAGTGTAGGGAGTCTTGCTGGAGTAGTCTTTCAGGGTTTAGGGTAGTGCAGTGGTGTTCGGGCAGTGCAGGAGGTCGTGATGGGGCTGGTTTTTTAGGGTTTAGGGTAGTGTAGTGGTGTTCGGGCAGTGTAGGGGGTCATGCTGGGTCTGGTGTTTCAGGGTTTAGGGCAGTGCGGTGGTGTTCGGCCAGTGTAGGGGTCGTGCTGGGGCTGGTGTTTCAGGGTTTAGGGCAGCGCAGTGGTGTTCGGGCAGTGTAGGGTGTCGTGCTGGGGCTGATGTTTCAGGGTTTAGGGCAGTGCGGTGGTGTTCGTGCAGAGTAGGGGTCGTGCTGGGGCTGGTGTTTCAGGGTTTAGGGCAGCGCAGTGGTGTTCGGGCAGTGTAGCTTGTCGTGCTGGGGCTGGTGTTTCAGGGTTTAGGGCAGTGCAGTGGTGTTCAGGAAGTGTAGGGGGTCGTGCTGGGGGTGATGTTTCAGGGTTTAGGGCAGTGCAGTGGTGTTCGGGCAGTGTAGGGGGTTGTGCTAGAGGTGGTGTTTTAGGGTTTAGGGCAGTGCAGTGGTGTTCGGGCAGTGTAGGGGGTCGTGCTGGGGCTGTTGTTTCAGGGTTTAGGGCAGTGCAATGGTGTTGGAACGGTGTAGGGGGTCGTGCTGGGGCTGGTGTTTCAGGGTTTAGTGCAGTGCAGTGGTGTTGGGGCAGTGTAGGGGGTTGTGCGGGGGTGGTGTTTCATGGTTTTGGGCAGTGCAATGGTGTTCGGGCAGTGTAGGGGGTCTTGCTGGGGGTGGTGTTTCTGGGTTTAGGGCAGTGCAGTGGTGTTTGGGCAGTGTAGGGGGTCATGCGGGGTTGGTGTTTCAGGGTTTAGGGCAGTGCAGTGGTTTATGGGCAGTGTGTGGGGTCTTTCTGTGGCTGGTGTTTCAGGGTTTAGGGCAGTGCAGTGGTGTTCGGGCAGTGTAGGGGGTCATGCTGGGGCTAGTGTTTCAGGGTTTAGGGCAGTGCAGTGGTGTTCGGGCAGTGTAGGGGGTCGTGCTGGGGCTGGTGTTTCAGGGTTTAGGTCAGTACAGTGGTGTTCGGGCAGTGTAGGGGTTCGTGCTGGGGCTGGTGTTTCAGGGTTTCGAGCACTGCAGTGGTGTTCGGGCAGTGCAGGGGTTCATGCTGGGGCTGGTGTTTCAGGGTTTAGGGCAGTGCAGTGGTGTTCGGGCACTGTAGGGGGTCATGCAGGGCGTGGTGTTTCAGGGTTTAGGGCAGTGCAGTGGTGTTCAGGCAGTGTAGGGGTTGATCAGGGGGTGGTATTTCAGGTTTAGGGCAGTTCAGTGGTGTTCGGGCAGTGTAGAGGGTCGTGCTGGGGCTGGTGTTTCAGGGTTTAGCACAGTGCAGTGGTGTTCGGGCAGTGTAGGGGGTCTTGCTGGGGGTGATGTTTCAGGGTTTAGGGCAGTGGTTTTTGGGCAGTGTAGGGGGTTGTGCTGGGTGTAGTGTTTTAGGGTTTAGGGCAGTGCAGTGGTGTTCGGGCAGGGTAGGGGGTTGTGCTGGGGCTGGTGTTTCTGGGTTTAGGGCCGTGCAATGGTGTTGTAATAGTGTAGGGGGTCATGTTGGGGCTGGTGTTTCAGGGTTTAGTGCAGTGCAGTGGTGTTCGGGTATTGTAGGGGTCATGCTGGGGGTAGTGTCTTAGGGTTTAGGGCAGTGCAGTGGTGTTCGGGCAGTGTAGGGAGTCTTGCTGGAGTAGTCTTTCAGGGTTTAGGGTAGTGCAGTGGTGTTCGGGCAGTGCAGGAGGTCGTGATGGGGCTGGTTTTTTAGGGTTTAGGGTAGTGTAGTGGTGTTCGGGCAGTGTAGGGGGTCATGCTGGGTCTGGTGTTTCAGGGTTTAGGGCAGTGCGGTGGTGTTCGGCCAGTGTAGGGGTCGTGCTGGGGCTGGTGTTTCAGGGTTTAGGGCAGCGCAGTGGTTTTCGGGCAGTGTAGGGTGTCGTGCTGGGGCTGATGTTTCAGGGTTTAGGGCAGTGCGGTGGTGTTCGTGCAGAGTAGGGGTCGTGCTGGGGCTGGTGTTTCAGGGTTTAGGGCAGCGCAGTGGTGTTCGGGCAGTGTAGGTTGTCGTGCTGGGGCTGGTGTTTCAGGGTTTAGGGCAGTGCAGTGGTGTTCAGGAAGTGTAGGGGGTCGTGCTGGGGGTGATGTTTCAGGGTTTAGGGCAGTGCAGTGGTGTTCGGGCAGTGTAGGGGGTTGTGCTAGAGGTGGTGTTTTAGGGTTTAGGGCAGTGCAGTGATGTTCGGGCAGTGTAGGGGGTCGTGCTGGGGCTGTTGTTTCAGGGTTTAGGGCAGTGCAATGGTGTTGGAATGGTGTAGGGGGTCGTGCTGGGGCTGGTGTTTCAGGGTTTAGTGCAGTGCAGTGGTGTTCGGGCAGTGTAGGGGGTTGTGCGGGGGTGGTGTTTCATGGTTTTGGGCAGTGCAATGGTGTTCGGGCAGTGTAGGGGGTCTTGCTGGGGGTGGTGTTTCTGGGTTTAGGGCAGTGCAGTGGTGTTTGGGCAGTGTAGGGGGTCATGCGGGGTTGGTGTTTCAGGGTTTAGGGCAGTGCAGTGGTTTACGGGCAGTGTGTGGGGTCTTTCTGGGGCTGGTGTTTCAGGGTTTAGCGCAGTGCAGTGGTGTTCGGGCAGTGTAGGGGGTCATGCTGGGGCTGGTGTTTCAGGGTTTAGGGCAGTGCAGTGGTGTTCGGGCGGTGTAGGGGGTCGTGCTGGGGCTGGTGTTTCAGGGTTTAGGTCAGTACAGTGGTGTTCGGGCAGTGTAGGGGTTCGTACTGGGGCTGGTGTTTCAGGGTTTAGAGCACTGCAGTGGTGTTCGGGCAGTGTAGGGGTTCATGCTGGGGCTGGTGTTTCAGGGTTTAGGGCAGTGCAGTGGTGTTCGGGCACTGTAGGGGGTCATGCAGGGCATGGTGTTTCAGGGTTTAGGGCAGTGCAGTGGTATTCAGGCAGTGTAGGGGTTGTGCAGGGGGTGGTATTTCAGGTTTAGGGCAGTTCAGTGGTGTTCGGGCAGTGTAGGGGGTCGTGCTGGGGATGGTCTTTCAGGGTTTAGCACAGTGCAGTGGTGTTCGGGCAGTGTAGGGGGTCTTGCTGGGGGTGATGTTTCAGGGTTTAGGGCAGTGGTTTTTGGCAGTGTAGGGGATTGTGCTAGGTGTAGTGTTTTAGGGTTTAGGGCAGTGCAGTGGTGTTCGGGCAGGGTAGGGGGTTGTGCTGGGGCTGGTGTTTCTGGGTTTAGGGCCGTGCAATGGTGTTGTAACTGTGTAGGGGGTCGTGCTGGGGCTGGTGTTTCAGGGTTTAGTGCAGTGCAGTGGTGTTCGGGTATTGTAGGGGTCATGCTGGGGGTAGTGTCTTAGGGTTTAGGGCAGTGCAGTGGTGTTCGGGCAGTGTAGGGAGTCTTGCTGGAGTAGTCTTTCAGGGTTTAGGGCAGTGCAGTGGTGTTCAGGAAGTGTAGGGGTTCGTGCTGGGGGTGATGTTTCAGGGTTTAGGGCAGTGCTGTGGTGTTCGGGCAGTGTAGGGGCACATGCTGAGGCTGGTGTTTCAGGGTTTAGAGCAGTGCAGTGGTGTTCGGACAGTGTAGGGGATCATGCTGGGGCTGGTGTTTCAGGGTTTAGGGTAGTGCAGTGGTGTTCGGGCAGTGTAGGGGGTCATACTGGGGCTGGTGTTCCAGGGTTTAGGGCAGTGCAGTGGTGTTCGGGCAGTTTAGGGGGTCTTGCTGGGGGTGATGTTTCAGGGTTTAGGGCAGTGGTTTTCAGGCAGTGTAGGGGTTGTGCTGAAGGTGGTGTTTCAGGGTTTAGGGCAGTGGTGTTCGGACAGTGTAAGGGTCTTGCTGGGGGTGGTGTTTCAGGGTTTAGGGCAGCGCAGTGGTGTTCAGGCAGTGTAGGGGTTGTGCAGGGGGTGGTATTTCAGGGTTTAGGGCAGTGCAGTGGTGTTCGGGTAGTGTAGGGGGTCGTGCTGGGGCTGGTGTTTCAGTGTTTAGGGCAGTGCAGTGGTGTTCGGGCAGTGTAGGGGGTCTTGCTGGGGGTGATGTTTCAGGGTTGAGGGCAGTGGTTTTTGGGCAGTGTAGGGGGTTGTGCTGGGTGTAGTGTTTTAGGGTTTAGGGCAGTGCAGTGGTGTTCGGGCAGGGTAGGGGGTCATGCTGGGGCTGGTGTTTCAGGGTTTAGGGCCGTGCAATGGTGTTGTAACAGTGTAGGGGGTAGTGCTGGGGCTGGTGTTTCAGGGTTTAGTGCAGTGCAGTGGTGTTCGGGCAGTGTAGGGGGTCGTGCGGGGGAGGTGTTTCATGGTTTTGGGCAGTGCAATGGTGTTCGGGAAGTGTAGGGGGTCTTGCTGGGGGTGGTGTTTCTGGGTTTAGGGCAGTGCAGTGGTGTTTGGGCAGTGTAGGGGGTCATGCGGGGTTGGTGTTTCAGGGTTTAGGGCAGTGCAGTGGTTTACGGGCAGTGTGGGGGTCTTTCTGGGGCTGGTGTTTCAGGGTTTAGGGCAGTGCAGTGGTGTTCGGGCAGTGTAGGGGGTCATGCTGGGGCTAGTGTTTCAGGGTTTAGGGCAGTGCAGTGGTGTTTGGGCGGTGTAGGGGGTCGTGCTGGGGCTGGTGTTTCAGGGTTTAGGTCAGTACAGTGGTGTTCGGGCAGTGTAGGGGTTCGTGCTGGGGCTGGTGTTTCAGGGTTTCGAGCACTGCAGTGGTGTTCGGGCAGTGCAGGGGTTCATGCTGGGGCTGGTGTTTCAGGGTTTAGGGCAGTGCAGTGGTGTTCGGGCACTGTAGGGGGTCATGCAGGGCGTGGTGTTTCAGGGTTTAGGGCAGTGCAGTGGTTTTCAGGCAGTGTAGGGGTTGTGCAGGGGGTGGTATTTCAGGTTTAGGGCAGTTCAGTGGTTTTCGGGCAGTGTAGAGGGTCGTGCTGGGGCTGGTGTTTCAGGGTTTAGCACAGTGCAGTGGTGTTCGGGCAGTGTAGGGGGTCTTGCTGGGGGTGATGTTTCAGGGTTTAGGGCAGTGGTTTTTGGGCAGTGTAGGGGGTTGTGCTGGGTGTAGTGTTTTAGGGTTTAGGGCAGTGCAGTGGTGTTCGGGCAGGGTAGGGGGTTGTGCTGGGGCTGGTGTTTCTGGGTTTAGGGCCGTGCAATGGTGTTGTAACAGTGTAGGGGGTCATGCTGGGGCTGGTGTTTCAGGGTTTAGTGCAGTGCAGTGGTGTTCGGGTATTGTAGGGGTCATGCTGGGGGTAGTGTCTTAGGGTTTAGGGCAGTGCAGTGGTGTTCGGGCAGTGTAGGGAGTCTTGCTGGAGTAGTCTTTCAGGGTTTAGGGTAGTGCAGTGGTGTTCGGGCCGTGCAGGAGGTCGTGATGGGGCTGGTTTTTCAGGGTTTAGGGTAGTGTAGTGGTGTTCGGGCAGTGTAGGGGGTCATGCTGGGTCTGGTGTTTCAGGGTTTAGGGCAGTGCGGTGGTGTTCGGCCAGTGTAGGGGTCGTGCTGGGGCTGGTGTTTCAGGGTTTAGGGCAGCGCAGTGGTGTTCGGGCAGTGTAGGGTGTCGTGCTGGGGCTGATGTTTCAGGGTTTAGGGCAGTGCGGTGGTGTTCGTGCAGAGTAGGGGTCGTGCTGGGGCTGGTGTTTCAGGGTTTAGGGCAGCGCAGTGGTGTTCGGGCAGTGTAGGTTGTCGTGCTGGGGCTGGTGTTTCAGGGTTTAGGGCAGTGCAGTGGTGTTCAGGAAGTGTAGGGGGTCGTGCTGGGGGTGATGTTTCAGGGTTTAGGGCAGTGCAGTGGTGTTCGGGCAGTGTAGGGGCACATGCTGAGGCTGGTGTTTCAGGGTTTAGAGCAGTGCAGTGGTTTTCGGGCAGTGTAGGGGGTTGTGCTAGAGGTGGTGTTTTAGGGTTTAGGGCAGTGCAGTGGTGTTCGGGCAGTGTAGGGGGTCGTGCTGGGGCTGTTGTTTCAGGGTTTAGGGCAGTGCAATGGTGTTGGAACGGTGTAGGGGGTCGTGCTGGGGCTGGTGTTTCAGGGTTTAGTGCAGTGCAGTGGTGTTCGGGCAGTGTAGGGGGTTGTGCGGGGGTGGTGTTTCATGGTTTTGGGCAGTGCAATGGTGTTCGGGCAGTGTAGGGGGTCTTGCTGGGGGTGGTGTTTCTGGGTTTAGGGCAGTGCAGTGGTGTTTGGGCAGTGTAGGGGGTCATGCGGGGTTGGTGTTTCAGGGTTTAGGGCAGTGCAGTAGTTTACGGGCAGTGTGTGGGGTCTTTCTGGGGCTGGTGTTTCAGGGTTTAGGGCAGTGCAGTGGTGTTCGGGCAGTGTAGGGGGTCATGCTGGGGCTGGTGTTTCAGGGTTTAGGGCAGTGCAGTGGTGTTCGGGCGGTGTAGGGGGTCGTGCTGGGGCTGGTGTTTCAGGGATTAGGTCAGTACAGTGGTGTTCGGGCAGTGTAGGGGTTCGTACTGGGGCTGGTGTTTCAGGGTTTAGAGCACTGAAGTGGTGTTCGGGCAGTGTAGGGGTTCATGCTGGGGCTGGTGTTTCAGGGTTTAGGGCAGTGCAGTGGTGTTCGGGCACTGTAGGGGGTCATGCAGGGCGTGATGTTTCAGGGTTTAGGGCAGTGCAGTGGTATTCAGGCAGTGTAGGGGTTGTGCAGGGGGTTGTATTTCATGTTTAGGGCAGTTCAGTGGTGTTCGGGCAGTGTAGGGGGTCGTGCTGGGGATGGTGTTTCAGGGTTTAGCACAGTGCAGTGGTGTTCGGGCAGTGTAGGGGGTCTTGCTGGGGGTGATGTTTCAGGGTTTAGGGCAGTGGTTTTTTGGCAGTGTAGGGGATTGTGCTAGGTGTAGTGTTTTAGGGTTTAGGGCAGTGCAGTGGTGTTCGGGCAGGGTAGGGGGTTGTGCTGGGGCTGGTGTTTCTGGGTTTAGGGCCGTGCAATGGTGTTGTAACTGTGTAGGGGGTCGTGCTGGGGCTGGTGTTTCAGGGTTTAGTGCAGTGCAGTGGTGTTCGGGTATTGTAGGGGTCATGCTGGGGGTAGTGTCTTAGGGTTTAGGGCAGTGCAGTAGTGTTCGGGCAGTGTAGGGAGTCTTGCTGGAGTAGTCTTTCAGGGTTTAGGGCAGTGCAGTGGTGTTCAGGAAGTGTAGGGGTTCGTGCTGGGGGTGATGTTTCAGGGTTTAGGGCAGTGCTGTGGTGTTCGGGCAGTGTAGGGGCACATGCTGAGGCTGGTGTTTCAGGGTTTAGAGCAGTGCAGTGGTGTTCGGACAGTGTAGGGGATCATGCTGGGGCTGGTGTTTCAGGGTTTAGGGTAGTGCAGTGGTGTTCGGGCAGTGTAGGGGGTCATACTGGGGCTGGTGTTCCAGGGTTTAGGGCAGTGCAGTGGTGTTCGGGCAGTTTAGGGGGTCTTGCGGGGGGTGATGTTTCAGGGTTTAGGGCAGTGGTTTTCAGGCAGTGTAGGGGTTGTGCTGGAGGTGGTGTTTTAGGGTTTAGGGCAGTGCAGTGGTGTTCGGGCAGTGTAGGGGTCGTGCTGGGTGTGTTGTTTCAGGGTTTAGGGCAGTGCAGCGGTGTTCGGGCAGTGTAGGGAGTCTTGCTGAAGGTGGTGTTTCAGGGTTTAGGGCAGTGGTGTTCGGACAGTGTAAGGGTCTTGCTGGGGGTGGTGTTTCAGGGTTTAGGGCAGCGCAGTGGTGTTCAGGCAGTGTAGGGGTTGTGCAGGGGGTGGTATTTCAGGGTTTAGGGCAGTGCAGTGGTGTTCGGGTAGTGTAGGGGGTCGTGCTGGGGCTGGTGTTTCAGTGTTTAGGGCAGTGCAGTGGTGTTCGGGCAGTGTAGGGGGTCTTGCTGGGGGTGATGTTTCAGGGTTTAGGGCAGTGGTTTTTGGGCAGTGTAGGGGGTTGTGCTGGGTGTAGTGTTTTAGGGTTTAGGGCAGTGCAGTGGTGTTCGGGCAGGGTAGGGGGTCATGCTGGGGCTGGTGTTTCAGGGTTTAGGGCCGTGCAATGGTGTTGTAACAGTGTAGGGGGTAGTGCTGGGGCTGGTGTTTCAGGGTTTCGTGCAGTGCAGTGGTGTTCGGGCAGTGTAGGGGGTCGTGCGGGGGTGGTGTTTCATGGTTTTGGGCAGTGCAATGGTGTTCGGGAAGTGTAGGGGGTCTTGCTGGGGGTGGTGCTTCTGGGTTTAGGGCAGTGCAGTGGTGTTTGGGCAGTGTAGGGGGTCATGCGGGGTTGGTGTTTCAGGGTTTAGGGCAGTGCAGTGGTTTACGGGCAGTGTGGGGGGTCTTTCTGGGGCTGGTGTTTCAGGGTTTAGGGCAGTGCAGTGGTGTTCGGGCAGTGTAGGGGTCATGCTGGGGCTGGTGTTTCAGGGTTTAGGGCAGTGCAGTGGTGTTCGGGCGGTGTAGGGGGTCGTGCTGGGGCTGGTGTTTCAGGGTTTAGGTCAGTACAGTGGTGTTCGGGCAGTGTAGGGGTTCGTGCTGGGGCTGGTGTTTCAGGGTTTCGAGCACTGCAGTTGTGTTCGGGCAGTGTACGGGTTCATGCTGGGGCTGGTGTTTCAGGGTTTAGGGCAGTGCAGTGGTGTTCGGGCACTGTAGGGGGTCATGCAGGGCGTGGTGTTTCAGGGTTTAGGGCAGTGCGGTGGTGTTCGTGCAGAGTAGGGGTCGTGCTGGGGCTGGTGTTTCAGGGTTTAGGGCAGCGCAGTGGTGTTCGGGCAGTGTAGGTTGTCGTGCTGGGGCTGGTGTTTCAGGGTTTAGGGCAGTGCAGTGGTGTTCAGGAAGTGTAGGGGGTCGTGCTGGGGGTGATGTTTCAGGGTTTAGGGCAGTGCAGTGGTGTTCGGGCAGTGTAGGGGCACATGCTGAGGCTGGTGTTTCAGGGTTTAGAGCAGTGCAGTGGTTTTCGGGCAGTGTAGGGGGTTGTGCTAGAGGTGGTGTTTTAGGGTTTAGGGCAGTGCAGTGGTGTTCGGGCAGTGTAGGGGGTCGTGCTGGGGCTGTTGTTTCAGGGTTTAGGGCAGTGCAATGGTGTTGGAACGGTGTAGGGGGTCGTGCTGGGGCTGGTGTTTCAGGGTTTAGTGCAGTGCAGTGGTGTTCGGGCAGTGTAGGGGGTTGTGCGGGGGTGGTGTTTCATGGTTTTGGGCAGTGCAATGGTGTTCGGGCAGTGTAGGGGGTCTTGCTGGGGGTGGTGTTTCTGGGTTTAGGGCAGTGCAGTGGTGTTTGGGCAGTGTAGGGGGTCATGCGGGGTTGGTGTTTCAGGGTTTAGGGCAGTGCAGTGGTTTACGGGCAGTGTGTGGGGTCTTTCTGGGGCTGGTGTTTCAGGGTTTAGGGCAGTGCAGTGGTGTTCGGGCAGTGTAGGGGGTCATGCTGGGGCTGGTGTTTCAGGGTTTAGGGCAGTGCAGTGGTGTTCGGGCGGTGTAGGGGGTCGTGCTGGGGCTGGTGTTTCAGGGATTAGGTCAGTACAGTGGTGTTCGGGCAGTGTAGGGGTTCGTACTGGGGCTGGTGTTTCAGGGTTTAGAGCACTGAAGTGGTGTTCGGGCAGTGTAGGGGTTCATGCTGGGGCTGGTGTTTCAGGGTTTAGGGCAGTGCAGTGGTGTTCGGGCACTGTAGGGGGTCATGCAGGGCGTGATGTTTCAGGGTTTAGGGCAGTGCAGTGGTATTCAGGCAGTGTAGGGGTTGTGCAGGGGGTTGTATTTCATGTTTAGGGCAGTTCAGTGGTGTTCGGGCAGTGTAGGGGGTCGTGCTGGGGATGGTGTTTCAGGGTTTAGCACAGTGCAGTGGTGTTCGGGCAGTGTAGGGGGTCTTGCTGGGGGTGATGTTTCAGGGTTTAGGGCAGTGGTTTTTTGGCAGTGTAGGGGATTGTGCTAGGTGTAGTGTTTTAGGGTTTAGGGCAGTGCAGTGGTGTTCGGGCAGGGTAGGGGGTTGTGCTGGGGCTGGTGTTTCTGGGTTTAGGGCCGTGCAATGGTGTTGTAACTGTGTAGGGGGTCGTGCTGGGGCTGGTGTTTCAGGGTTTAGTGCAGTGCAGTGGTGTTCGGGTATTGTAGGGGTCATGCTGGGGGTAGTGTCTTAGGGTTTAGGGCAGTGCAGTGGTGTTCGGGCAGTGTAGGGAGTCTTGCTGGAGTAGTCTTTCAGGGTTTAGGGCAGTGCAGTGGTGTTCAGGAAGTGTAGGGGTTCGTGCTGGGGGTGATGTTTCAGGGTTTAGGGCAGTGCTGTGGTGTTCGGGCAGTGTAGGGGCACATGCTGAGGCTGGTGTTTCAGGGTTTAGAGCAGTGCAGTGGTGTTCGGACAGTGTAGGGGATCATGCTGGGGCTGGTTTTTCAGGGTTTAGGGTAGTGCAGTGGTGTTCGGGCAGTGTAGGGGGTCATACTGGTGCTGGTGTTCCAGGGTTTAGGGCAGTGCAGTGGTGTTCGGGCAGTTTAGGGGGTCTTGCGGGGGGTGATGTTTCAGGGTTTAGGGCAGTGGTTTTCAGGCAGTGTAGGGGTTGTGCTGGAGGTGGTGTTTTAGGGTTTAGGGCAGTGCAGTGGTATTCGGGCAGTGTAGGGGTCGTGCTGGGTGTGTTGTTTCAGGGTTTAGGGCAGTGCAGCGGTGTTCGGGCAGTGTAGGGAGTCTTGCTGAAGGTGGTGTTTCAGGGTTTAGGGCAGTGGTGTTCGGACAGTGTAAGGGTCTTGCTGGGGGTGGTGTTTCAGGGTTTAGGGCAGCGCAGTGGTGTTCAGGCAGTGTAGGGGTTGTGCAGGGGGTGGTATTTCAGGGTTTAGGGCAGTGCAGTGGTGTTCGGGTAGTGTAGGGGGTCGTGCTGGGGCTGGTGTTTCAGTGTTTAGGGCAGTGCAATGGTGTTCGGGCAGTGTAGGGGGTCTTGCTGGGGGTGATGTTTCAGGGTTTAGGGCAGTGGTTTTTGGGCAGTGTAGGGGGTTGTGCTGGGTGTAGTGTTTTAGGGTTTAGGGCAGTGCAGTGGTGTTCGGGCAGGGTAGGGGGTCATGCTGGGGCTGGTGTTTCAGGGTTTAGGGCCGTGCAATGGTGTTGTAACAGTGTAGGGGGTAGTGCTGGGGCTGGTGTTTCAGGGTTTCGTGCAGTGCAGTGGTGTTCGGGCAGTGTAGGGGGTCGTGCGGGGGTGGTGTTTCATGGTTTTGGGCAGTGCAATGGTGTTCGGGAAGTGTAGGGGGTCTTGCTGGGGGTGGTGTTTCTGGGTTTAGGGCAGTGCAGTGGTGTTTGGGCAGTGTAGGGGGTCATGCGGGGTTGGTGTTTCAGGGTTTAGGGCAGTGCAGTGGTTTACGGGCAGTGTGGGGGGTCTTTCTGGGGCTGGTGTTTCAGGGTTTAGGGCAGTGCAGTGGTGTTCGGGCAGTGTAGGGGTCATGCTGGGGCTGGTGTTTCAGGGTTTAGGGCAGTGCAGTGGTGTTCGGGCGGTGTAGGGGGTCGTGCTGGGGCTGGTGTTTCAGGGTTTAGGTCAGTACAGTGGTGTTCGGGCAGTGTAGGGGTTCGTGCTGGGGCTGGTGTTTCAGGGTTTCGAGCACTGCAGTTGTGTTCGGGCAGTGTACGGGTTCATGCTGGGGCTGGTGTTTCAGGGTTTAGGGCAGTGCAGTGGTGTTCGGGCACTGTAGGGGGTCATGCAGGGCGTGGTGTTTCAGGGTTTAGGGCAGTGCAGTGGTGTTCAGGCAGTGTAGGGGTTGTGCAGGGGGTGGTATTTCAGGTTTAGGGCAGTTCAGTGGTGTTCGGGCAGTGTAGGGGGTCGTGCTGGGGCTGGTGTTTCAGGGTTTAGCACAGTGCAGTGGTGTTCGGGCAGTGTAGGGGGTCTTGCTGGGGGTGATGTTTCAGGGTTTAGGGCAGTGGTTTTTGGGCAGTGTAGAGGGTTGTGCTGGGTGTAGTGTTTTAGGGTTTAGGGCAGTGCAGTGGTGTTCGGGCAGAGTAGGGGGTTGTGCTGGGGCTGGTGTTTCTGGGTTTAGGGCCGTGTAATGGTGTTGTAACAGTGTAGGGGGTCGTGCTGGGGCTGGTGTTTCAGGGTTTAGTGCAGTGCAGTGGTGTTCGGGTATTGTAGGGGTCATGCTGGGGGTAGTGTCTTAGGGTTTAGGGCAGTGCAGTGGTGTTCGGGCAGTGTAGGGAGTCTTGCTGGAGCAGTCTTTCAGGGTTTAGGGCAGTGCAGTGGTGTTCGGGCAGTGCAGGAGGTCGTGATGGGGCTGGTTTTTCAGGGTTTAGGGTAGTGTAGTGGTGTTCGGGCAGTGTAGGGGGTCATGCTGGGTCTGGTGTTTCAGGGTTTAGGGCAGTGCGGTGGTGTTCGGCCAGTGTAGGGGGTCGTGCTGGGGCTGATGTTTCAGGGTTTAGGGGAGTGCGGTGGTGTTCGTGCAGAGTAGGGGTCGTGCTGGGGCTGGTGTTTCAGGGTTTAGGGCAGCGCAGTGGTGTTCGGGCAGTGTAGGGTGTCGTGCTGGGGCTGGTGTTTCAGGGTTTAGGGCAGTGCAGTGGTGTTCGGGAAGTGTAGGGGGTCGTGCTGGGGGTGATGTTTCAGGGTTTAGGGCAGTGCAGTGGTGTTCGGGCAGTGTAGGGGCACATGCTGAGGCTGGTGTTTCAGGGTTTAGAGCAGTGCAGTGGTGTTCGGACAGTGTAGGGGATCATGCTGGGGTGATGTTTCAGGGTTTAGGGCAGTGGTTTTCGGGCAGTGTAGGGGGTTGTGCTAGAGGTGGTGTTTTAGGGTTTAGGGCAGTGCAGTGGTGTTCGGGCAGTGTAGGGGGTCGTGCTGGGGCTGTTGTTTCAGGGTTTAGGGCAGTGCAATGGTGTTGGAACGGTGTAGGGGGTCATGCTGGGGCTGGTGTTTCAGGGTTTAGTGCAGTGCAGTGGTGTTCGGGCAGTGTAGGGGGTTGTGCGGGGGTGGTGTTTCATGGTTTTGGGCAGTGCAATGGTGTTCGGGCAGTGTAGGGGGTCTTGCTGGGGGTGGTGTTTCTGGGTTTAGGGCAGTGCAGTGGTGTTTGGGCAGTGTAGGGGGTCATGCGGGGTTGGTGTTTCAGGGTTTAGGGCAGTGCAGTGGTTTACGGGCAGTGTGTGGGGTCTTTCTGGGGCTGGTGTTTCAGGGTTTAGGGCAGTGCAGTGGTGTTCGGGCAGTGTAGGGGGTCATGCTGGGGCTGGTGTTTCAGGGTTTAGGGCAGTGCAGTGGTGTTCGGGCGGTGTAGGGGGTTGTGCTGGGGCTGGTGTTTCAGGGTTTAGGTCAGTACAGTGGTGTTCGGGCAGTGTAGGGGTTCGTACTGGGGCTGGTGTTTCAGGGTTTAGAGCACTGCAGTGGTGTTCGGGCAGTGTAGGGGTTCATGCTGGGGCTGGTGTTTCAGGGTTTAGGGCAGTGCAGTGGTGTTCGGGCACTGTAGGGGGTCATGCAGGGCGTGGTGTTTCAGGGTTTAGGGCAGTGCAGTGGTGTTCAGGCAGTGTAGGGGTTGTGCAGGGGGTGGTATTTCAGGTTTAGGGCAGTTCAGTGGTGTTCGTGCAGTGTAGGGGGTCGTGCTGGGGATGGTGTTTCAGGGTTTAGCACAGTGCAGTGGTGTTTGGGCAGTGTAGGGGGTCTTGCTGGGGGTGATGTTTCAGGGTTTAGGGCAGTGGTTTTTGGGCAGTGTAGGGGGTTGTTCTAGGTGTAGTGTTTTAGGGTTTAGGGCAGTGCAGTGGTGTTCGGGCAGTGTAGGGGTCATGCTGGGGGTAGTGTCTTAGGGTTTAGGGCAGTGCAGTGGTGTTCGGGCAGTGCAGGAGGTCGTGATGGGGCTGGTTTTTCAGGGTTTAGGGTAGTGTAGTGGTGTTCGGGCAGTGTAGGGGGTCATGCTGGGTCTGGTGTTTCAGGGTTTAGAGCAGTGCGGTGGTGTTCGGCCAGTGTAGGTGGTCGTGCTGGGGCTGATGTTTCAGGGTTTAGGGGAGTGCGGTGGTGTTCGTGCAGAGTAGGGGTCGTGCTGGGGCTGGTGTTTCAGGGTTTAGGGCAGCGCAGTGGTGTTCGGGCAGTGTAGGGTGTCGTGCTGGGGCTGGTGTTTCAGGGTTTAGGGCAGTGCAGTGGTGTTCGGGAAGTGTAGGGGGTCGTGCTGGGGGTGATGTTTCAGGGTTTAGGGCAGTGCAGTGGTGTTCGGGCAGTGTAGGGGCACATGCTGAGGCTGGTGTTTCAGGGTTTAGAGCAGTGCAGTGGTGTTCGGACAGTGTAGGGGATCATGCTGGGGTGATGTTTCAGGGTTTAGGGCAGTGGTTTTCGGGCAGTGTAGGGGGTTGTGCTAGAGGTGGTGTTTTAGGGTTTAGGGCAGTGCAGTGGTGTTCGGGCAGTGTAGGGGGTCGTGCTGGGGCTGTTGTTTCAGGGTTTAGGGCAGTGCAATGGCGTTGGAACGGTGTAGGGGGTCATGCTGGGGCTGGTGTTTCAGGGTTTAGTGCAGTGCAGTGGTGTTCGGGCAGTGTAGGGGGTTGTGCGGGGGTGGTGTTTCATGGTTTTGGGCAGTGCAATGGTGTTCGGGCAGTGTAGGGGGTCTTGCTGGGGGTGGTGTTTCTGGGTTTAGGGCAGTGCAGTGGTGTTTGGGCAGTGTAGGGGGTCATGCGGGGTTGGTGTTTCAGGGTTTAGGGCAGTGCAGTGGTTTACGGGCAGTGTGTGGGGTCTTTCTGGGGCTGGTGTTTCAGGGTTTAGGGCAGTGCAGTGGTGTTCGGGCAGTGTAGGGGGTCATGCTGGGGCTGGTGTTTCAGGGTTTAGGGCAGTGCAGTGGTGTTCGGGCGGTGTAGGGGGTTGTGCTGGGGCTGGTGTTTCAGGGTTTAGGTCAGTACAGTGGTGTTCGGGCAGTGTAGGGGTTCGTACTGGGGCTGGTGTTTCAGGGTTTAGAGCACTGCAGTGGTGTTCGGGCAGTGTAGGAGTTCATGCTGGGGCTGGTGTTTCAGGGTTTAGGGCAGTGCAGTGGTGTTCGGGCACTGTAGGGGGTCATGCAGGGCGTGGTGTTTCAGGGTTTAGGGCAGTGCAGTGGTGTTCAGGCAGTGTAGGGGTTGTGCAGGGGGTGGTATTTCAGGTTTAGGGCAGTTCAGTGGTGTTCGTGCAGTGTAGGGGGTCGTGCTGGGGATGGTGTTTCAGGGTTTAGCACAGTGCAGTGGTGTTCGGGCAGTGTAGGGGGTCTTGCTGGGGGTGATGTTTCAGGGTTTAGGGCAGTGGTTTTTGGGCAGTGTAGGGGGTTGTTCTAGGTGTAGTGTTTTAGGGTTTAGGGCAGTGCAGTGGTGTTCGGGCAGGGTAGGGGGTTGTGCTGGGGCTGGTGTTTCTGGGTTTAGGGCCGTGCAATGGTGTTGTAACAGTGTAGGGGGTCGTGCTGGGGCTGGTGTTTCAGGGTTTAGTGCAGTGCAGTGGTTTTCGGGTATTGTAGGGGTCATGCTGGGGGTAGTGTCTTAGGGTTTAGGGCAGTGCAGTGGTGTTCGGGCAGTGTAGGGAGTCTTGCTGGAGTAGTCTTTCAGGGTTTAGGGCAGTGCAGTGGTGTTCGGGCAGTTCAGGAGGTCGTGCTGGGGCTGGTTTTTCAGGGTTTAGGGTAGTGTAGTGGTGTTCGGGCAGTGTAGGGGGTCATGCTGGGTCTGGTGTTTCAGGGTTTAGGGCAGTGCGGTGGTGTTCGGCCAGTGTAGGGGGTCGTGCTGGGGCTGATGTTTCAGGGTTTAGGGCAGTGCGGTGGTGTTCGGGCAGAGTAGGGGTCGTGCTGGGGCTGGTGTTTCAGGGTTTAGGGCAGTGCAGTGGTGTTCGGGCAGTGTAGAGGGTTGTGCCGGGAGTGGTGTTTCATGGTTTCGGGCAGTGCAATGGTGTTCGCACAGTGTAGGGGGTCTTGCTCGGGGTGGTGTTTCAGGGTTTAGTGCAGTGCAGTGGTGTTCGGGCAGTGTAGGGGGTCATGGGTTGTGTTGTTTCAGGGTTTAGGGCAGTGCAGTGGTGTTCGGGCAGTGTAGGAAGTCGTGCTGTGGGTAGTGTTTCAGGGTTTAGGGCAGTGCAGTGGTGTTCGGGTATTGTAGGGGTCATGCTGGGGGAAGTATCTCAGGGTTTAGGGCAGTGCAGTGGTGTTCGGGAAGTGTAGGGGGTCGTGCTGGGGCTGTTGTTTCAGGGTTTAGGGCAGTGCAATGGTGTTGGAACGGTGTAGGGGGTCGTGCTGGGGCTGGTGTTTCAGGGTTTAGTGCAGTGCAGTGGTGTTCGGGCAGTGTAGGGGGTTGTGCGGGGGTGGTGTTTCATGGTTTTGGGCAGTGCAATGGTGTTCGGGCAGTGTAGGGGGTCTTGCTGGGGGTGGTGTTTCTGGGTTTAGGGCAGTGCAGTGGTGTTTGGGCAGTGTAGGGGGTCATGCGGGGTTGGTGTTTCAGGGTTTAGGGCAGTGCAGTGGTTTACCGGCAGTGTGTGGGGTCTTTCTGGGGGAAGTATCTCAGGGTTTAGAGCAGTGCAGTGGTGGTCGGACAGTGTAGCGGATCATGCTGGGGCTGGTGTTTCAGGGTTTGGTGCAGTGCAGTGGTGTTCAGGCAGTGTAGGGGGTCGTGCTGTGGGTAGTGTTTCAGGGTTTAGGGCAGTGCAGTGGTGTTCGGGTATTGTAGGGGTCATGCTGGGGGTAGTGTCTTAGGGTTTAGGGCAGTGCAGTGGTGTTCGGGCAGTGTAGGGAGTCTTGCTGGAGTAGTCTTTCAGGGTTTAGGGCAGTGCAGTGGTGTTCGGGCAGTGTAGGGGGTCATGCTGGGTCTGGTGTTTCAGGGTTTAGGGCAGTGCGGTGGTGTTCGGCCAGTGTAGGGGGTCGTGTTAGGGCTGATGTTTCAGGGTTTAGGGCAGTGCGGTGGTGTTCGGGCAGAGTAGGGTTCGTGCTGGGGCTGGTGTTTCAGGGTTTAGGGCAGCGCAGTGGTGTTCGGGCACTGTAGGGTGTCGTGCTGGGGATGGTGTTTCAGGGTTTAGGGCAGTGCAGTGGTGTTCGGGAAGTGTAGGGGGTTGTGCTGGGGGTGATGTTTCAGGCTTTAGGGCAGTGCAGTGGTTTTCGGGCAGTGTAGGGGCACATGCTGAGGCTGGTGTTTCAGGGTTTAGAGCAGTGCAGTGGTGTTCGGACAGTGTAGGGGATCATGCTGGGGGTGATGTTTCAGGGTTTAGGGCAGTGGTTTTTGGGCAGTGTAGGGGGTTGTGCTGGAGGTGGTGTTTTAGGGTTTAGGACAGTGCAGTGGTGTTCGGGCAGTGTAGGGGGTCGTGCTGGGGCTGTTGTTTCAGGGTTTAGGGCAGTGCAATGGTGTTGGAACAGTGTAGGGGGTCGTGCTGGGGCTGGTTGTTAGAATCCGGGGTCTCTGGTTGGCGCAGGTATGCACTTGCGACAAGCAGGGACCCTTTCCTCTAAGTCAGGGCAAATGATCACCTCTTTAAAAATAACCCCTGCTCACCCTCTAGGTAACGTGGCGCGAGCAGTCAGGCTAAATTTCCAGAGGGCATAAGGTTAAGCGTTCAAGTTGTCCCACACAATAATCACCACCCCACCACACAAAAGACACAAGGCTGTATTTATCAAAAGTAGAAGTCTTTATATAAAAGGGTTTTCTTTCCGGCAGGTTGCATAAATACAGTTCTCTTAGCGAATCTCAATCCAGTTACTTTTAAATACTTAAGGGCAGTCCACAGGTCTTAAAATGGCACAGTTCTCTTTAAAACAAGTTCTTTAGGTCTTCGGGGTACTTCGTAGCGCCTTTGGGGTGCCCTTGGCAAGGTTTCTACAGTGCCTTGCCATTTCCCACGCTTCTCGCGTGAGCCGGAGTACGCTTGCCGAGTCTCACGCTTCTCGCGTGAGCACCGGCAATGATTTTCAATGTAGTACGGTTCAGACGGCCAGGGACGCTCCGTACATCAAGGGAAGCACCGGTACGGTGCGAACTCGGCTGAGTACAGTGCGAACCAAGGTAGTTTACCAGGGCAGTACGATTTAAAGTAGTACGGTGCGAACTTGGCTGAGTACAGTGCGAACCAAGGTAGTTTACCAGGGCAGTACGATTCAAAGTAGTACGGTGCGAACTCGGCTGAGTACAGTGCGAACCAAGGTAGTTTACCAGGGCAGTACGATTCAAAGTAGTACGGTGCGAACTCGGCTGAGTACAGTGCGAACCAAGGTAGTTTACCAGGGCAGTACGATTCAAAGTAGTACGGTGCGAACTCGGCTGAGTACAGTGCGAACCAAGGTAGTTTACCAGGGCAGTACGATTCAAAGTAGTACGGTGCCAACTCAGTACGGTCCAGCACACAATACTGTCGAGGCAGGTACGGCTCGTACAACGGGCAGTGCGGGCCATACGTTTTAGCGCGAAGGGGCACAATACCTTGCAGCTTCACGGGAAGGTTTGTGGCGGCCTCGCGGTCCAGTCCAGGGGTGTCCCACGTCGCACTGGCGTCCCAAGTGTCCAGGGGACGGCGGAGCTTCGTGGGGCGCTCGGGCAGGATGCAGGTCGCCGCGAAGAGGGGTCAGAAGCAGAAGGCCAGCCTCGGGGGTGATTTCCCAGCGCAGCGCGCTGTCAGCTTCGTCCGGCGAACCAGGGCACGTTTCAGGTCCTCACAAGAGCCTCCACAACCCGGCGGGGTCACAGGGGGCTCGGCGCTCAGACGCAGGACTCTCCTCCTTACTTTGCGAGCTACGGCTCGAGGGGGCAGCTGTTCACGGTGCTCGGGCTGTCAGGCCTTTACTTTGTTTGCAGCCACGCCAGCAGCAGAAGTCACGTTGCTCAGTGAGGTCAGGGGATGCACAGGTTCTCACGGGTCAGCTTGCAGAATCACTCCTTGGCACTTCTCCTCTTCTTCAGGAAAGTAGCGCCCACTGTTCCTGGGGCGCAGATCAGGGGGCAAGTTCACACGCAAGCCCTTGGAGATTGTTTGTAAAAGCAAAAGTTGAGTTAAAGTCTTTTTCTTCAGGCTTTCCTTCTCCTTCCAGCAGACAGGCACCCACTGCAGGCCAGTCTCTCAGGCAGAGAGACAGTATTCCTCCTTCAGCTTCTCCAGGTCCTTCCCCTTCAGGCAGAGTTTCTTCTTGGCGCAAACAGGATCTGATTTCTTAGGAGCCAGGCTCCTACTTTTATAGCACAATTCCTTTGTTCTTTAGCACCAGGGGGCCTGGGCCTGGCTCAGTCCAGTTCTGGAGCACTTTGTTATGGTGACTCTGCGCTTTCCTTTCAGCAGCGGGGCAGAGACATCAGCCGCTCCACAGGGGGCGGCGCCGGCTTTGTGCTGGCAGAGCACAGGTCTATTCAAGAGTCAGGGTGTACTCCTCCCACCCATCCTGGTGTAATCTCTCCACCCACCACCTGGCAGCCAACATGTCTCCTGGAATTCCCCAGCCCTGCTCCTTACTGTTGCTAGGCAGAACACACACACAGCGCAGAGGCGGACTGAATGGCCAGATCAGTAAATACTAACTTTCTAAAAGTAGTATTTACAAACGCAGGATATTAAAATAAACTTTACTAAAAGAAGTATTTTATTATTCTGAGTTCAGGCGTACTAAACATGACTTTCTACCATGCTCTATGAGTCCACTGGGATTACAGCGTGTAGTAAATCCAGCAGCCCATTCTGGCCTATATAGAGCAGGTAGCCTTCAATAGTGAAAAACGAAAATGGCTGTAATTCACTATTAGGACATGCCACACACATCAGGGCATGTCCTACCTTATGCCTACAATGCACCCTGCCCTTGGGCCTACCAGAGGGGTGACTAATATGTAGTTAAGGGAAGGTTTAGGGACTGGCAAGTGGGGGCACTTGCGCAGTCAGCGCGACAGTACCAGACCGCGCGCAGGTTCTGCAGTGGCAGACCCTAGACACATTTTACTAGGCCGCTTCTGTGGGTGGCACAACCAGTGCTGCAAGCCCACCAGCGGTATTTGTATTTACAAGCCCTGGCACTCCTGGTGCACTTTACTAGGGGCTGACAGTAAACCAAATGAACCAATCATGGACACCAATCAATGTATACATTTTTCAAAGGGAGCACTTGCACTGTGGCACTGATTAGCAGTGGCACAGTGCCCTGAGCAGCTAACACCAACAAAACACAATGAGGCACATCAGCAAAAAATGGAAGGGAAACTCACGCCAAGGTGCCAGGTCTAACACTGGTGTTTCAGGGTTTAGTGCAGTACAGTGGTGTTCGGGCAGTGTAGGGGGTCGTGCCGGGAGTGGTGTTTCATGGTTTTGTGCAGTGCAATGGTGTTCGCACAGTGTAGGGGGTCTTGCTCGGGGTGGTGTTTCAGGGTTTAGTGCAGTGCAGTGGTGTTCGGGCAGTGTAGGGGGTCATGGGTTGTGTTGTTTCAGGGTTTAGGGCAGTGCAGTGGTGTTCGGGCAGTGTGGGAGGTCGTGCTGTGGGTAGTGTTTCAGGGTTTAGGGCAGTGCAGTGCAGTGGTGTTCGGGTATTGTAGGGGTCATGCTGGGGGAAGTATCTTAGGGTTTAGGGCAGTGCAGTGGTGTTTGGGTAAGTGTAGGGGGTCATGCAGGGGGTGGTGTTTCAGGGTTTAGGGAAGGAAAGTGGTATTCGGGCAGTGTAGGGGGTCGTGCTGGGGCTTGTGTTTCAGGGTTTAGGGCAGTGCAGCGGTGTTCGGGCAGTGTTGTGAGTCTTGCTGAGGGTGGTGTTTCAGGGTTTAGGGCAGTGGTGTTCAGGCAGTGTAGGGGGTCATCCAGGGGGTGGTATTTCAGGCATTAGAGCAGTGCAGTGGTGTTCGGGCAGTGTAGGGGGTCATGCTGGGACTGGTGTTTCAGTGTTTAGGGCAGTGCAGTGGTGTTCGGGCAGTGGAGGGGGTCTTGCTGGGGGTGATGTTTCAGGGTTTAGGACAGTGGTTTTCGGGCAGTGTAGGGGGTTGTGCTGGGGCTGGTGTTTTAGGGTTTAGGGCAGTGCAGTGGTGTTCGGACAGTGTAGGGGGCCGTGCTGGGGCTGGTGTTTCAGGGTTTTGGGAAGAGCATTTGTGTTCGGACACTGTAGGGGGTCGTGCTGGGGCTGGTGTTTCAGGGTTCAGGGCAGTGCAGTGGAGTTCGGGCACTGTAGGGGGTCATGCAGGGCGTGGTGTTTCAGGGTTTAGGGCAGTGCAGTGGTGTTCAGGCAGTGTAGGGGTTGTGCAGGGGGTGGTATTTCAGGTTTAGGGCAGTTCAGTGGTTTTCGGGCAGTGTAGAGGGTCGTGCTGGGGCTGGTGTTTCAGGGTTTAGCACAGTGCAGTGGTGTTCGGGCAGTGTAGGGGGTCTTGCTGGGGGTGATGTTTCAGGGTTTAGGGCAGTGGTTTTTGGGCAGTGTAGGGGGTTGTGCTGGGTGTAGTGTTTTAGGGTTTAGGGCAGTGCAGTGGTGTTCGGGCAGGGTAGGGGGTTGTGCTGGGGCTGGTGTTTCTGGGTTTAGGGCCGTGCAATGGTGTTGTAACAGTGTAGGGGGTCGTGCTGGGGCTGGTGTTTCAGGGTTTAGTGCAGTGCAGTGGTGTTCGGGTATTGTAGGGGTCATGCTGGGGGTAGTGTCTTAGGGTTTAGGGCAGTGCAGTGGTGTTCGGGCAGTGTAGGGAGTCTTGCTGGAGTAGTCTTTCAGGGTTTAGTGTAGTGCAGTGGTGTTCGGGCCGTGCAGGAGGTCGTGATGGGGCTGGTTTTTCAGGGTTTAGGGTAGTGTAGTGGTGTTCGGGCAGTGTAGGGGGTCATGCTGGGTCTGGTGTTTCAGGGTTTAGGGCAGTGCGGTGGTGTTCGGCCAGTGTAGGGGTCGTGCTGGGGCTGGTGTTTCAGGGTTTAGGGCAGCGCAGTGGTGTTCGGGCAGTGTAGGGTGTCGTGCTGGGGCTGATGTTTCAGGGTTTAGGGCAGTGCGGTGGTGTTCGTGCAGAGTAGGGGTCGTGCTTGGGCTGGTGTTTCAGGGTTTAGGGCAGCGCAGTGGTGTTCGGGCAGTGTAGGTTGTCGTGCTGGGGCTGGTGTTTCAGGGTTTAGGGCAGTGCAGTGGTGTTCAGGAAGTGTAGGGGGTCGTGCTGGGGGTGATGTTTCAGGGTTTAGGGCAGTGCAGTGGTGTTCGGGCAGTGTAGGGGCACATGCTGAGGCTGGTGTTTCAGGGTTTAGAGCAGTGCAGTGGTTTTCGGGCAGTGTAGGGGGTTGTGCTAGAGGTGGTGTTTTAGGGTTTAGGGCAGTGCAGTGGTGTTCGGGCAGTGTAGGGGGTCGTGCTGGGGCTGTTGTTTCAGGGTTTAGGGCAGTGCAATGGTGTTGGAACGGTGTAGGGGGTCGTGCTGGGGCTGGTGTTTCAGGGTTTAGTGCAGTGCAGTGGTGTTCGGGCAGTGTAGGGGGTTGTGCGGGGGTGGTGTTTCATGGTTTTGGGCAGTGCAATGGTGTTCGGGCAGTGTAGGGGGTCTTGCTGGGGGTGGTGTTTCTGGGTTTAGGGCAGTGCAGTGGTGTTTGGGCAGTGTAGGGGGTCATGCGGGGTTGGTGTTTCAGGGTTTAGGGCAGTGCAGTGGTTTACCGGCAGTGTGTGGGGTCTTTCTGGGGCTGGTGTTTCAGGGTTTAGGGCAGTGCAGTGGTGTTCGGGCAGTGTAGGGGGTCATGCTGGGGCTGGTGTTTCAGGGTTTAGGGCAGTGCAGTGGTGTTCGGGCGGTGTAGGGGGTCGTGCTGGGGCTGGTGTTTCAGGGATTAGGTCAGTACAGTGGTGTTCGGGCAGTGTAGGGGTTCGTACTGGGGCTGGTGTTTCAGGGTTTAGAGCACTGCAGTGGTGTTCGGGCAGTGTAGGGGTTCATGCTGGGGCTGGTGTTTCAGGGTTTAGGGCAGTGCAGTGGTGTTTCGGCACTGTAGGGGGTCATGCAGGGCGTGATGTTTCAGGGTTTAGGGCAGTGCAGTGGTATTCAGGCAGTGTAGGGGTTGTGCAGGGGGTTGTATTTCATGTTTAGGGCAGTTCAGTGGTGTTCGGGCAGTGTAGGGGGTCGTGCTGGGGATGGTGTTTCAGGGTTTAGCACAGTGCAGTGGTGTTCGGGCAGTGTAGGGGGTCTTGCTGGGGGTGATGTTTCAGGGTTTAGGGCAGTGGTTTTTTGGCAGTGTAGGGGATTGTGCTAGGTGTAGTGTTTTAGGGTTTAGGGCAGTGCAGTGGTGTTCGGGCAGGGTAGGGGGTTGTGCTGGGGCTGGTGTTTCTGGGTTTAGGACCGTGCAATGGTGTTGTAACTGTGTAGGGGGTCGTGCTGGGGCTGGTGTTTCAGGGTTTAGTGCAGTGCAGTGGTGTTCGGGTATTGTAGGGGTCATGCTGGGGGTAGTGTCTTAGGGTTTAGGGCAGTGCAGTGGTGTTCGGGCAGTGTAGGGAGTCTTGCTGGAGTAGTCTTTCAGGGTTTAGGGCAGTGCAGTGGTGTTCAGGAAGTGTAGGGGTTCGTGCTGGGGGTGATGTTTCAGGGTTTAGGGCAGTGCTGTGGTGTTCGGGCAGTGTAGGGGCACATGCTGAGGCTGGTGGTTCAGGGTTTAGAGCAGTGCAGTGGTGTTCGGACAGTGTAGGGGATCATGCTGGGGCTGGTGTTTCAGGGTTTAGGGTAGTGCAGTGGTGTTCGGGCAGTGTAGGGGGTCAT
Source organism: Triturus cristatus (assembly GCF_964204655.1). Lineage (NCBI taxonomy): Eukaryota > Metazoa > Chordata > Amphibia > Caudata > Salamandridae > Triturus > Triturus cristatus. The sequence continues at coordinate 546,746,156 of NC_140579.1, forward strand.
ACTGGGGCTGGTGTTCCAGGGTTTAGGGCAGTGCAGTGGTGTTCGGGCAGTTTAGGGGGTCTTGCTGGGGGTGATGTTTCAGGGTTTAGGGCAGTGGTTTTCAGGCAGTGTAGGGGTTGTGCTGGAGGTGGTGTTTTAGGGTTTAGGGCAGTGCAGTGGTGTTCGGGCAGTGTAGGGGTCGTGCTGGGTGTGTTGTTTCAGGGTTTAGGGCAGTGCAGCGGTGTTCGGGCAGTGTAGGGAGTCTTGCTGAAGGTGGTGTTTCAGGGTTTAGGGCAGTGGTGTTCGGACAGTGTAAGGGTCTTGCTGGGGGTGGTGTTTCAGGGTTTAGGGCAGCGCAGTGGTGTTCAGGCAGTGTAGGGGTTGTGCAGGGGGTGGTATTTCAGGGTTTAGGGCAGTGCAGTGGTGTTCGGGTAGTGTAGGGGGTCGTGCTGGGGCTGGTGTTTCAGTGTTTAGGGCAGTGCAGTGGTGTTCGGGCAGTGTAGGGGGTCTTGCTGGGGGTGATGTTTCAGGGTTTAGGGCAGTGGTTTTTGGGCAGTGTAGGGGGTTGTGCTGGGTGTAGTGTTTTAGGGTTTAGGGCAGTGCAGTGGTGTTCGGGCAGGGTAGGGGGTCATGCTGGGGCTGGTGTTTCAGGGTTTAGGGCCGTGCAATGGTGTTGTAACAGTGTAGGGGGTATGGCTGGGGCTGGTGTTTCAGGGTTTCGTGCAGTGCAGTGGTGTTCGGGCAGTGTAGGGGGTCATGCGGGGGTGGTGTTTCATGGTTTTGGGCAGTGCAATGGTGTTCGGGAAGTGTAGGGGGTCTTGCTGGGGGTGGTGTTTCTGGGTTTAGGGCAGTGCAGTGGTGTTTGGGCAGTGTAGGGGGTCATGCGGGGTTGGTGTTTCAGGGTTTAGGGCAGTGCAGTGGTTTACGGGCAGTGTGGGGGGTCTTTCTGGGGCTGGTGTTTCAGGGTTTAGGGCAGTGCAGTGGTGTTCGGGCAGTGTAGGGGTCATGCTGGGGCTGGTGTTTCAGGGTTTAGGGCAGTGCAGTGGTGTTCGGGCGGTGTAGGGGGTCGTGCTGGGGCTGGTGTTTCAGGGTTTAGGTCAGTACAGTGGTGTTCGGGCAGTGTAGGGGTTCGTGCTGGGGCTGGTGTTTCAGGGTTTCGAGCACTGCAGTTGTGTTCGGGCAGTGTACGGGTTCATGCTGGGGCTGGTGTTTCAGGGTTTAGGGCAGTGCAGTGGTGTTCGGGCACTGTAGGGGGTCATGCAGGGCGTGGTGTTTCAGGGTTTAGGGCAGTGCAGTGGTGGTCAGGCAGTGTAGGGGTTGTGCAGGGGGTGGTATTTCAGGTTTAGGGCAGTTCAGTGGTGTTCGGGCAGTGTAGGGGGTCGTGCTGGGGCTGGTGTTTCAGGGTTTAGCTCAGTGCAGTGGTGTTCGGGCAGTGTAGGGGGTCTTGCTGGGGGTGATGTTTCAGGGTTTAGGGCAGTGGTTTTTGGGGAAGTGTAGAGGGTTGTGCTGGGTGTAGTGTTTTAGGGTTTAGGGCAGTGCAGTGGTGTTCGGGCAGAGTAGGGGGTTGTGCTGGGGCTGGTGTTTCTGGGTTTAGGGCCGTGCAATGGTGTTGTAACAGTGTAGGGGGTCGTGCTGGGGCTGGTGTTTCAGGGTTTAGTGCAGTGCAGTGGTGTTCGGGTATTGTAGGGGTCATGCTGGGGGTAGTGTCTTAGGGTTTAGGGCAGTGCAGTGGTGTTCGGGCAGTGTAGGGAGTCTTGCTGGAGCAGTCTTTCAGGGTTTAGGGCAGTGCAGTGGTGTTCGGGCAGTGCAGGAGGTCGTGATGGGGCTGGTTTTTCAGGGTTTAGGGTAGTGTAGTGGTGTTCGGGCAGTGTAGGGGGTCATGCTGGGTCTGGTATTTCAGGGTTTAGGGCAGTGCGGTGGTGTTCGGCCAGTGTAGGGGGTCGTGCTGGGGCTGATGTTTCAGGGTTTAGGGGAGTGCGGTGGTGTTCGTGCAGAGTAGGGGTCGTGCTGGGGCTGGTGTTTCAGGGTTTAGGGCAGCGCAGTGGTGTTCGGGCAGTGTAGGGTGTCGTGCTGGGGCTGGTGTTTCAGGGTTTAGGGCAGTGCAGTGGTGTTCGGGAAGTGTAGGGGGTCGTGCTGGGGGTGATGTTTCAGGGTTTAGGGCAGTGCAGTGGTGTTCGGGCAGTGTAGGGGCACATGCTGAGGCTGGTGTTTCAGGGTTTAGAGCAGTGCAGTGGTGTTCGGACAGTGTAGGGGATCATGCTGGGGTGATGTTTCAGGGTTTAGGGCAGTGGTTTTTGGGCAGTGTAGGGGGTTGTGCTAGAGGTGGTGTTTTAGGGTTTAGGGCAGTGCAGTGGTGTTCGGGCAGTGTAGGGGGTCGTGCTGGGGCTGTTGTTTCAGGGTTTAGGGCAGTGCAATGGTGTTGGAACGGTGTAGGGGGTCATGCTGGGGCTGGTGTTTCAGGGTTTAGTGCAGTGCAGTGGTGTTCGGGCAGTGTAGGGGGTTGTGCGGGGGTGGTGTTTCATGGTTTTGGGCAGTGCAATGGTGTTCGGGCAGTGTAGGGGGTCTTGCTGGGGGTGGTGTTTCTGGGTTTAGGGCAGTGCAGTGGTGTTTGGGCAGTGTAGGGGGTCATGCGGGGTTGGTGTTTCAGGGTTTAGGGCAGTGCAGTGGTTTACGGGCAGTGTGTGGGGTCTTTCTGGGGCTGGTGTTTCAGGGTTTAGGGCAGTGCAGTGGTGTTCGGGCAGTGTAGGGGGTCATGCTGGGGCTGGTGTTTCAGGGTTTAGGGCAGTGCAGTGGTGTTCGGGCGGTGTAGGGGGTTGTGCTGGGGCTGGTGTTTCAGGGTTTAGGTCAGTACAGTGGTGTTCGGGCAGTGTAGGGGTTCGTACTGGGGCTGGTGTTTCAGGGTTTAGAGCACTGCAGTGGTGTTCGGGCAGTGTAGGGGTTCATGCTGGGGCTGGTGTTTCAGGGTTTAGGGCAGTGCAGTGGTGTTCGGGCACTGTAGGGGGTCATGCAGGGCGTGGTGTTTCAGGGTTTAGGGCAGTGCAGAGGTGTTCAGGCAGTGTAGGGGTTGTGCAGGGAGTGGTATTTCAGGTTTAGGGCAGTTCAGTGGTGTTCGTGCAGTGTAGGGGGTCGTGCTGGGGATGGTGTTTTAGGGTTTAGCACAGTGCAGTGGTGTTCGGGCAGTGTAGGGGGTCTTGCTGGGGGTGATGTTTCAGGGTTTAGGGCAGTGGTTTTTGGGCAGTGTAGGGGGTTGTTCTAGGTGTAGTGTTTTAGGGTTTAGGGCAGTGCAGTGGTGTTCGGGCAGGGTAGGGGGTTGTGCTGGGGCTGGTGTTTCTGGGTTTAGGGCCGTGCAATGGTGTTGTAACAGTGTAGGGGGTCGTGCTGGGGCTGGTGTTTCAGGGTTTAGTGCAGTGCAGTGGTTTTCGGGTATTGTAGGGGTCATGCTGGGGGTAGTGTCTTAGGGTTTAGGGCAGTGCAGTGGTGTTCGGGCAGTGTAGGGAGTCTTGCTGGAGTAGTCTTTCAGGGTTTAGGGCAGTGCAGTGGTGTTCGGGCAGTTCAGGAGGTCTTGCTGGGGCTGGTTTTTCAGGGTTTAGGGTAGTGTAGTGGTGTTCGGGCAGTGTAGGGGGTCATGCTGGGTCTGGTGTTTCAGGGTTTAGGGCAGTGCGGTGGTGTTCGGCCAGTGTAGGGGGTCGTGCTGGGGCTGATGTTTCAGGGTTTAGGGCAGTGCGGTGGTGTTCGGGCAGAGTAGGGGTCGTGCTGGGGCTGGTGTTTCAGGGTTTAGGGCAGTGCAGTGGTGTTCGGGCAGTGTAGGGGGTCGTGCCGGGAGTGGTGTTTCATGGTTTTGGGCAGTGCAATGGTGTTCGCACAGTGTAGGGGGTCTTGCTCGGGGTGGTGTTTCAGGGTTTAGTGCAGTGCAGTGGTGTTCGGGCAGTGTAGGGGGTCATGGGTTGTGTTGTTTCAGGGTTTAGGGCAGTGCAGTGGTGTTCGGGCAGTGTAGGAAGTCGTGCTGTGGGTAGTGTTTCAGGGTTTAGGGCAGTGCAGTGGTGTTCGGGTATTGTAGGGGTCATGCTGGGGGAAGTATCTCAGGGTTTAGGGCAGTGCAGTGGTGTTCGGGAAGTGTAGGGGGTCGTGCTGGGGGTGATGTTTCATGGTTTAGGGCAGTGCAGTGGTATTGGGGCAGTGTAGGGGCACATGCTGAGGCTGGTGTTTCAGGGTTTAGAGCAGTGCAGTGGTGGTCGGACAGTGTAGCGGATCATGCTGGGGCTGGTGTTTCAGGGTTTGGTGCAGTGCAGTGGTGTTCAGGCAGTGTAGGGGGTCGTGCTGTGGGTAGTGTTTCAGGGTTTAGGGCAGTGCAGTGGTGTTCGGGTATTGTAGGGGTCATGCTGGGGGTAGTGTCTTAGGGTTTAGGGCAGTGCAGTGGTGTTCGGGCAGTGTAGGGAGTCTTGCTGGAGTAGTCTTTCAGGGTTTAGGGCAGTGCAGTGGTGTTCGGGCAGTGTAGGGGGTCATGCTGGGTCTGGTGTTTCAGGGTTTAGGGCAGTGCGGTGGTGTTCGGCCAGTGTAGGGGGTCGTGTTGGGGCTGATGTTTCAGGGTTTAGGGCAGTGCGGTGGTGTTCGGGCAGAGTAGGGTTCGTGCTGGGGCTGGTGTTTCAGGGTTTAGGGCAGCGCAGTGGTGTTCGGGCACTGTAGGGTGTCGTGCTGGGGATGGTGTTTCAGGGTTTAGGGCAGTGCAGTGGTGTTCGGGAAGTGTAGGGGGTTGTGCTGGGGGTGATGTTTCAGGCTTTAGGGCAGTGCAGTGGTTTTCGGGCAGTGTAGGGGCACATGCTGAGGCTGGTGTTTCAGGGTTTAGAGCAGTGCAGTGGTGTTCGGACAGTGTAGGGGATCATGCTGGGGGTGATGTTTCAGGGTTTAGGGCAGTGGTTTTTGGGCAGTGTAGGGGGTTGTGCTGGAGGTGGTGTTTTAGGGTTTAGGACAGTGCAGTGGTGTTCGGGCAGTGTAGGGGGTCGTGCTGGGGCTGTTGTTTCAGGGTTTAGGGCAGTGCAATGGTGTTGGAACAGTGTAGGGGGTCGTGCTGGGGCTGGTTGTTAGAATCCGGGGTCTCTGGTTGGCGCAGGTATGCACTTGCGACAAGCAGGGACCCTTTCCTCTAAGTCAGGGCAAATGATCACCTCTTTAAAAATAACCCCTGCTCACCCTCTAGGTAACGTGACGCGAGCAGTCAGGCTAAATTTCCAGAGGGCATAAGGTTAAGCGTTCAAGTTGTCCCACACAATAATCACCACCCCACCACACAAAAGACACAAGGCTGTATTTATCAAAAGTAGAAGTCTTTATATAAAAGGGTTTTCTTTCCGGCAGGTTGCATAAATACAGTTCTCTTAGCGAATCTCAATCCAGTTACTTTTAAATACTTAAGGGCAGTCCACAGGTCTTAAAGGCACAGTTCTCTTTAAAACAAGTTCTTTAGGTCTTCGGGGTACTTCGTAGCGCCTTTGGGGTGCCCTTGGCAAGGTTTCTACAGTGCCTTGCCATTTCCCACGCTTCTCGCGTGAGCCGGAGTACGCTTGCCGAGTCTCACGCTTCTCGCGTGAGCACCGGCAATGATTTTCAATGTAGTACGGTTCAGACGGCCAGGGACGCTCCGTACATCAAGGGAAGCACCGGTACGGTGCGAACTCGGCTGAGTACAGTGCGAACCAAGGTAGTTTACCAGGGCAGTACGATTTAAAGTAGTACGGTGCGAACTTGGCTGAGTACAGTGCGAACCAAGGTAGTTTACCAGGGCAGTACGATTCAAAGTAGTACGGTGCGAACTCGGCTGAGTACAGTGCGAACCAAGGTAGTTTACCAGGGCAGTACGATTCAAAGTAGTACGGTGCGAACTCGGCTGAGTACAGTGCGAACCAAGGTAGTTTACCAGGGCAGTACGATTCAAAGTAGTACGGTGCCAACTCAGTACGGTCCAGCACACAATACTGTCGAGGCAGGTACGGCTCGTACAACGGGCAGTGCGGGCCATACGTTTTAGCGCGAAGGGGCACAATACCTTGCAGCTTCACGGGAAGGTTTGTGGCGGCCTCGCGGTCCAGTCCAGGGGTGTCCCACGTCGCACTGGCGTCCCAAGTGTCCAGGGGACGGCGGAGCTTCGTGGGGCGCTCGGGCAGGATGCAGGTCGCCGCGAAGAGGGGTCAGAAGCAGAAGGCCAGCCTCGGGGGTGATTTCCCAGCGCAGCGCGCTGTCAGCTTCGTCCGGCGAACCAGGGCATGTTTCAGGTCCTCACAAGAGCCTCCACAACCCGGCGGGGTCACAGGGGGCTCGGCGCTCAGACGCAGGACTCTCCTCCTTACTTTGCGAGCTACGGCTCGAGGGGGCAGCTGTTCACGGTGCTCGGGCTGTCAGGCCTTTACTTTGTTTGCAGCCACGCCAGCAGCAGAAGTCACGTTGCTCAGTGAGGTCAGGGGATGCACAGGTTCTCAGGGGTCAGCTTGCAGAATCACTCCTTGGCACTTCTCCTCTGCTTCAGGAAAGTAGCGCCCACTGTTCCTGGGGCGCAGATCAGGGGGCAAGTTCACACGCAAGCCCTTGGAGATTGTTTGTAAAAGCAAAAGTTGAATTAAAGTCTTTTTCTTCAGGCTTTCCTTCTCCTTCCAGCAGACAGGCACCCACTGCAGGCCAGTCTCTCAGGCAGAGAGACAGTATTCCTCCTTCAGCTTCTCCAGGTCCTTCTCCTTCAGGCAGAGTTTCTTCTTGGCGCAAACAGGATCTGATTTCTTAGGAGCCAGGCTCCTACTTTTATAGCACAATTCCTTTGTTCTTTAGCACCAGGGGGCCTGGGCCTGGCTCAGTCCAGTTCTGGAGCACTTTGTTATGGTGACTCTGCGCTTTCCTTTCAGCAGCGGGGCAGAGACATCAGCCGCTCCACAGGGGGCGGCGCCGGCTTTGTGCTGGCAGAGCACAGGTCTATTCAAGAGTCAGGGTGTACTCCTCCCACCCATCCTGGTGTAATCTCTCCACCCACCACCTGGCAGCCAACATGTCTCCTGGAATTCCCCAGCCCTGCTCCTTACTGTTGCTAGGCAGAACACACACACAGCGCAGAGGCGGACTGAATGGCCAGATCAGTAAATACTAACTTTCTAAAAGTAGTATTTACAAACGCAGGATATTAAAATAAACTTTACTAAAAGAAGTATTTTATTATTCTGAGTTCAGGCGTACTAAACATGACTTTCTACCATGCTCTATGAGTCCACTGGGATTACAGCGTGTAGTAAATCCAGCAGCCCATTCTGGCCTATATAGAGCAGGTAGCCTTCAATAGTGAAAAACGAAAATGGCTGTAATTCACTATTAGGACATGCCACACACATCAGGGCATGTCCTACCTTATGCCTACAATGCACCCTGCCCTTGGGCCTACCAGAGGGGTGACTAATATGTAGTTAAGGGAAGGTTTAGGGACTGGCAAGTGGGGGCACTTGCGCAGTCAGCGCGACAGTACCAGACCGCGCGCAGGTTCTGCAGTGGCAGACCCTAGACACATTTTACTAGGCCGCTTCTGTGGGTGGCACAATCAGTGCTGCAAGCCCACCAGCGGTATTTGTATTTACAAGCCCTGGCACTCCTGGTGCACTTTACTAGGGGCTGACAGTAAACCAAATGAACCAATCATGGACACCAATCAATGTATACATTTTTCAAAGGGAGCACTTGCACTGTGGCACTGATTAGCAGTGGCACAGTGCCCTGAGCAGCTAACACCAACAAAACACAATGAGGCACATCAGCAAAAAATGGAAGGGAAACTCACGCCAAGGTGCCAGGTCTAACACTGGTGTTTCAGGGTTTAGTGCAGTACAGTGGTGTTCGGGCAGTGTAGGGGGTCGTGCCGGGAGTGGTGTTTCATGGTTTTGTGCAGTGCAATGGTGTTCGCACAGTGTAGGGGGTCTTGCTCGGGGTGGTGTTTCAGGGTTTAGTGCAGTGCAGTGGTGTTCGGGCAGTGTAGGGGGTCATGGGTTGTGTTGTTTCAGGGTTTAGGGCAGTGCAGTGGTGTTCGGGCAGTGTGGGAGGTCGTGCTGTGGGTAGTGTTTCAGGGTTTAGGGCAGTGCAGTGCAGTGGTGTTCGGGTATTGTAGGGGTCATGCTGGGGGAAGTATCTTAGGGTTTAGGGCAGTGCAGTGGTGTTTGGGTAAGTGTAGGGGGTCATGCAGGGGGTGGTGTTTCAGGGTTTAGGGAAGGAAAGTGGTATTCGGGCAGTGTAGGGGGTCGTGCTGGGGCTTGTGTTTCAGGGTTTAGGGCAGTGCAGCGGTGTTCGGGCAGTGTTGTGAGTCTTGCTGAGGGTGGTGTTTCAGGGTTTAGGGCAGTGGTGTTCAGGCAGTGTAGGGGGTCATCCAGGGGGTGGTATTTCAGGCATTAGAGCAGTGCAGTGGTGTTCGGGCAGTGTAGGGGGTCATGCTGGGGCTGGTGTTTCATGGTTTAGGGCAGTGCAGTGGTGTTCGGGCAGTGGAGGGGGTCTTGCTCGGGGGGGTGTTTCAGGGTTTAGTGCAGTGCAGTGGTGTTCGGGCAGTGTAGGGGGTCATGGGTTGTGTTGTTTCAGGGTTTAGGGCAGTGCAGTGGTGTTCGGGCAGTGTGGGAGGTCGTGCTGTGGGTAGTGTTTCAGGGTTTAGGGCAGTGCAGTGCAGTGGTGTTCGGGTATTGTAGGGGTCATGCTGGGGGAAGTATCTTAGGGTTTAGGGCAGTGCAGTGGTGTTTGGGTAAGTGTAGGGGGTCATGCAGGGGGTGGTGTTTCAGGGTTTAGGGAAGGAAAGTGGTATTCGGGCAGTGTAGGGGGTCGTGCTGGGGCTTGTGTTTCAGGGTTTAGGGCAGTGCAGCGGTGTTCGGGCAGTGTTGTGAGTCTTGCTGAGGGTGGTGTTTCAGGGTTTAGGGCAGTGGTGTTCAGGCAGTGTAGGGGGTCATCCAGGGGGTGGTATTTCAGGCATTAGAGCAGTGCAGTGGTGTTCGGGCAGTGTAGGGGGTCATGCTGGGGCTGGTGTTTCAGTGTTTAGGGCAGTGCAGTGGTGTTCGGGCAGTGGAGGGGGTCTTGCTGGGGGTGATGTTTCAGGGTTTAGGACAGTGGTTTTCGGGCAGTGTAGGGGGTTGTGCTGGGGCTGGTGTTTTAGGGTTTAGGGCAGTGCAGTGGTGTTCGGACAGTGTAGGGGGCCGTGCTGGGGCTGGTGTTTCAGGGTTTTGGGAAGAGCAGTTGTGTTCGGACACTGTAGGGGGTCGTGCTGGGGCTGGTGTTTCAGGGTTCAGGGCAGTGCAGTGGTGTTCGGGCAGTGTAGGGGGTCTTGCTGGGGGTGGTGTTTCTGGGTTTAGGACAGTGCAGTGGTGTTTGGGCAGTGTAGGGGGTCATGCAGGGTTGGTGTTTCAGGGTTTAGGGCAGTGCAGTGGTTTACGGGCAGTGTGGGGGGTCTTTCTGGGGCTGGTGTTTCAGGATTTAGGGCAGTGCAGTGGTGTTCGGGCAGTGTAGGGGGTCATGCTGGGGCTGGTGTTTCAGGGTTTAGGTCAGTGCAGTGGTGTTCGGGCGGTGTAGGGGGTCATGCTGGGGCTGGTGTTTCAGGGTTTAGGTCAGTACAGTGGTGTTCGGGCAGTGTAGGGGTTCGTGCTGGGGCTGGTGTTTCAGGGTTTAGAGCACTGCAGTGGTGTTCGGGCAGTGTAGGGGTTCATGCTGGGGCTGGTGTTTCAGAGTTTAGGGCAGTGCAGTGGTGTTCGGGCACTGTAGGGGGTCATGCAGGGCATGGTGTTTCAGGGTTTAGGGCAGTGCAGTGGTGTTCAGGCAGTGTAGGGGTTGTGCAGGGGGTGGTATTTCAGGTTTAGGGCAGTGCAGTGGTGTTCGGGCAGTGTAGGGGGTCGTGCTGGGGCTGGTGTTTCAGGGTTTTGCGCAGTGCAGTGGTGTTCGGCAAGTGTAGGGGGTCTTGCTGGGGGTGATGTTTCAGGGTTTAGGGCAGTGGTTTTTGGGCAGTGTAGGGGGTTGTGCTGAGTGTAGTGTTTTAGGGTTTAGGGCAGTGCAGTGGTGTTCGGGCAGGGTAGGGGGTTGTGCTGGGGCTGGTGTTTCTGGGTTTAGGGCCGTGCAATGGTGTTGTAACAGTGTAGGGGGTCGTGCTGGGGCTGGTGTTTCAGGGTTTAGTGCAGTGCAGTGGTGTTCAGGCAGTGTAGGTGGTCGTGCTGTGGGTAGTGTTTCAGGGTTTAGGGCAGTGCAGTGGTGTTCGGGTATTGTAGGTGTCATGCTGGGGGTAGTGTCTTAGGTTTAGGGCAGTGCAGTGGTGTTCGGGCAGTGTAGGGAATCTTGCTGGAGTAGTCTTTCAGGGTTTAGGGCAGTGCAGTGGTGTTCGGGCAGTGTAGGGGGTCATGCTGGGTCTGGTGTTTCAGGGTTTAGGGCAGTGCGGTAGTGTTCGGGCAGAGTACGGGTCGTGCTGGGGCTGGTGTTTCAGGGTTTAGGGCAGCGAAATGGTGTTCGGGCAGTGTAGGGTGTCGTGCTGGGGCTAGTGTTTCAGGGTTTAGGGCAGTGCAGTGGTGTTCGGGAAGTGTAGGGGGTCGTGCTGGGGGTGATGTTTCATGGTTTAAGGCAGTGCAGTGGTATTGGGGCAGTGTAGGGGCACATGCTGAGGCTGGTGTTTCAGGGTTAAGAGCAGTGCAGTGGTGTTCGGAGAGTGTAGGGGATCATGCTGGGGGTGATGTTTCAGGGTTTAGGGCAGTGGTTTTCGGGCAGTGTAGGGGTTGTGCTGGAGGTGGTGTTTTAGGGTTTAGGGCAGTGCAGTGGTGTTTGGGCAGTGTAGGGGGTCGTGCTGGGGCTGTATTTTCAGGGTTTAGGGCAGTGCAATGGTGTTGGAACGGTGTAGGGGGTCGTGCTGGGGCTGGTGTTTCAGCGTTTAGTGCAGTGCAGTGGTGTTCGGGCAGTGTAGGGGGTCGTGCCGGGAGTGGTGTTTCATGGTTTTGGGCAGTGCAATGGTGTTGGCACAGTGTAGGGGGTCTTGCTCGGGGTGGTGTTTCAGGGTTTAGTGCAGTGCAGTGGTGTTCGGGCAGTATAGGGGGTCATGGGGTGTGTTGTTTCAGGGTTTAGGGCAGTGCAGTGGTGTTCGGGCAGTGTAGGAGGTCGTGCTGTGGGTAGTGTTTCAGGGTTTAGGGCAGTGCAGTGGTGTTCGGGTATTGTAGGGGTCATGCTGGGGGTAGTATCTTAGGGTTTAGGGCAGTGCAGTGGTGTTTGGGTAAGTGTAGGGGGTCCTGCAGGGGGTGGTGTTTCAGCGTTTAGGGCAGAGCAGTGGTATTCGGGCAGTGTAGGGGGTCATGCCGGGGCTTGTGTTTCAGGGTTTAGGGAAGTTCAGTGGTGTTCAGGCATTGTAGGGGTCATGCTGGGGGTAGTGTTTTAGAGTATAGGGCAGTGCGGTGGTGTTCGGGCAGTGTAGGGGGTCGTGCAGGGTGTGATGTTTCAGGGTTTAGGGCAGTGCAGCGGTGTTCGGGCAGTGTAGGGAGTCTTGCTGAGGGTGGTGTTTCAGGGTTTAGGGCAGTGGTGTTCGGACAGTGTAAGGGTCTTGCTGGGGGTGGTGTTTCAGGGTTTAGGGCAGTGCAGTGGTGTTCAGGCAGTGTAGGGGTTGTGCAGGGGGTGGTATTTCAGGGTTTACGGCAGAGCAGTGGTGTTCGGGTAGTGTAGGGGGCCGTGCTGGGGCTGGTGTTTCAGTGTTTAGGGCAGTGCAGTGGTGTTCGGGCAGTGTAGGGGGTCTTGCTGGGGGTGATGTTTCAGGGTTTAGGGCAGTGGTTTTTGGACAGTGTAGGGGGTTGTGCTGGGTGTAGTGTTTTAGGGTTTAGGGCAGTGCAGTGGTGTTGTAACAGTGTAGGGGGTAGTGCTGGGGCTGGTGTTTCAGGGTTTAGTACAGTGCAGTGGTGTTGGGGCAGTGTAGGGGTCGTGCGGGGGTGGTGTTTCATGGTTTTGGGCAGTGCAATGGTGTTCAGGCAGTGTAGGGGGTCTTGCTGGGGGTGGTGTTTCTGGGTTTAGGGCAGTGCAGTGGTGTTTGGGCAGTGTAGGGGGTCATGCGGGGTTGGTGTTTCAGGGTTTAGGGCAGTGCAGTGGTTTACGGGCAGTGTGGGGGGTCTTTCTGGGGCTGGTGTTTCAGGGTTTAGGGCAGTGCAGTGGTGTTCGGGCAGTGTAGGGGGTCATGCTGGGGCTGGTGTTTCAGTGTTTAGGGCAGTGCAGTGGTGTTCGGGCGGTGTAGGGGGTCGTGCTGGGGCTGGTGTTTCAGGGTTTAGGTCAGTACAGTGGTGTTCGGGCAGTGTAGGGGTTCGTGCTGGGGCTGGTGTTTCAGGGTTTAGAGCACTGCAGTGGTGTTCGGGCAGTGTAGGGGTTCATGCTGGGGCTGGTGTTTCAGGGTTTAGGGCAGTGCAGCGGTGTTCGGGCAGTGTAGGGGGTCATGCAGGGCGTGGTGTTTCAGGGTTTAGGGCAGCGCAGTGGTGTTCAGGCAGTGTAGGGGTTGTGCAGGGGGTGGTATTTCAGGGTTTAGGGCAGTGCAGTGGTGTTCGGGCAGGGTAGGGGGTCATGCTGGGGCTGGTGTTTCAGGGTTTAGGGCCGTGCAATGGTGTTGTAACAGTGTAGGGGGTAGTGCTGGGGCTGGTGTTTCAGGGTTTGGTACAGTGCAGTGGTGTTGGGGCAGTGTAGGGGGTCGTGCGGCGGTGGCGTTTCATGGTTTTGGGCAGTGCAATGGTGTTCAGGCAGTGTAGGGGGTCTTGCTGGGGGTGGTGTTTCTGGGTTTAGGGCAGTGCAGTGGTGTTTGGGCAGTGTAGGGGGTCATGCGGGGTTGGTGTTTCAGGGTTTAGGGCAGTGCAGTGGTTTACGGGCAGTGTGGGGGGTCTTTCTGGGGCTGGTGTTTCAGGGTTTAGGGCAGTGCAGTGGTGTTCGGGCAGTGTAGGGGGTCATGCTGGGGCTGGTGTTTCAGGGTTTAGGGCAGTGCAGTGGTGTTCGGGCGGTGTAGGGGGTCGTGCTGGGGCTGGTGTTTCAGGGTTTAGGTCAGTACAGTGGTTTTCGGGCAGTGTAGGGGTTCGTGCTGGGGCTGGTGTTTTAGGGTTTAGAGCACTGCAGTGGTGTTCGGGCAGTGTAGGGGTTCATGCTGGGGCTGGTGTTTCAGGGTTTAGGGCAGTGCAGCGGTGTTCGGGCAGTGTAGGGGGTCATGCAGGGCGTGGTGTTTCAGGGTTTAGGGCAGCGCAGTGGTGTTCAGGCAGTGTAGGGGTTGTGCAGGGGGTGGTATTTCAGGGTTTAGGGCAGTGCAGTGGTGTTCGGGCAGTGTAGGGGGTCATGCAGGGGGTGGTGTTTCAGGGTTTAGGGCAGTGCAGTGGTCTTCGGGCAGTGTAGGGGGTTGTGCAGGGTGTGATGTTTCAGGGTCTAGGGCAGTGCAGCGGTGATACGGCAGTGTAGGGAGTCTTGCTGAGGGTGGTGTTTCAGGGTTTAGGGCAGTGGTGTTCGGACAGTGTAAGGGTCTTGCTGGGGGTGGTGTTTCAGAGTTTAGGGCAGTGCAGTGGTGTTCAGGCAGTGTAGGGGTTGTGCAGGGGGTGGTATTTCAGGGTTTAGGGCAGTGCAGTGGTGTTCGGGCAGTGTAGGGGGTCGTGCTGGAGCTGGTGTTTCAGGGTTTAGGGCAGTGCAGTGGTGTTCGGGCAGTGTAGGGGGTCTTGCTGGGGGTGATGTTTCAGGGTTTAGGGCAGTGGTTTTTGGGCAGTGTAGGGGGTTGTGCTGGGTGTAGTGTTTTAGGGTTTAGGGCAGTGCAGTTGTGTTCGGGCAGGGTAGTGGGTTGTGCTGGGGCTGGTGTTTCAGGGTTTAGTGCAGTGCAGTGGTGTTTGGGCAGTGTAGGGGGTCGTGCTGTGGGTAGTCTTTCAGGGTTTAGGGCAGTGCAGTGGTGTTCGGGTATTGTGGGGGTCATGCTGGGGGTAGTGTCTTAGGGTTTTGGGCAGTGCAGTGGTGTTCGGGCAGTGTAGGGAGTCTTGCTGGGGTAGTCTTTCAGGGTTTAGGGCAGTGCAGTGGTGTTCGGGCAGTGTAGGGGGTCGTGCTGGGGCTGGTTTTTCAGGGTTTATGGTAGTGTAGTGGTGTTCGGGCAGTGTAGGGGGTCGTGCTGGGGCTGGTGTTTCAGGGTTTAGGGCAGTGCGGTGGTGTTTGGGCAGTGTAGGGCGTCATGCTGGGGCTGGTGTTTCAGGGTTTAGGGCAGTGTGGTAGTGTTCGGGCAGAGTAGGGGTCGTGCTGGGGCTGGTGTTTCAGGGTTTAGGGCAGGGCAGTGGTGTTCGGGCAGTGTAGGGTGTCATGCTGGGGCTGGTGTTTCAGGGTTTAAGGCAGTGCAGTGGTGTTCGGGAAGTGTAGGGGGTCGTGCTGGGGGCGATGTTTCATGGTTTAGGGCAGTGCAGTGGTGTTCAGGCAGTGTAGGGGCACATGATGAGGCTGGTGTTTTAGGGTTTAGAGCAGTGCAGTGGTGTTCGGACAGTGTAGGGGATCATGCTGGGGCTGGTGTTTCAGGGTTTAGGGTAGTGCAGTGTTGTTCGGGCAGTGTAGGGGGTCATACTGGGGCTGGTGTTCCAGGGTTTAGGGCAGTGCAGTGGTGTTCGGGCAGGTAGGGGGTCTTGCTGGGGGTGATGTTTCAGGGTTTAGGGCAGTGGTTTTCAGGCAGTGTAGGGGGTTGTGCTGGAGGTGGTGTTTTAGGGTTTAGGGCAGTGCAGTGGTGTTTGGGCAGTGTAGGGGGTCGTGCTGGGGCTGTTGTTTCATGGTTTAGGGCAGTGCAATGGTGTTGGAACGGTGTAGGGGGTCGTGCTGGGGCTGGTGTTTCAGGGTTTAGTGCCGTGCAGTGGTGTTCGGGCAGTGTAGGGGGTCGTGCCGGGAGTTGTGTTTCATGGTTTAGGGCAGTGCAATGGTGCTGGCACAGTGTAGGGGGTCTTGCTCGGGGTGGTGTTTCAGGGTTTAGTGCAGTGCAGTGGTGTTCGGGCAGTATAGGGGGTCATGGGGTGTGTTGTTTCAGGGTTTAGGGCAGTGCAGTGGTGTTCGGGCAGTGTAGGAGGTCGTGCTGTGGGTAGTGTTTCAGGGTTTAGGGCAGTGCAGTGGTGTTCGGGTATTGTAGGGGTCATGCTGGGGGTAGTATCTTAGGGTTTAGGGCAGTGCAGTGGTGTTTGGGTAAGTGTAGGGGGTCATGCAGGGGGTGGTGTTTCAGCGTTTAGGGCAGAGCAGTGGTATTCGGGCAGTGTAGGGGGTCATGCCGGGGCTTGTGTTTCAGGGTTTAGGGAAGTTCAGTGGTGTTCAGGCATTGTAGGGGTCATGCTGGGGGTAGTGTTTTAGAGTATGGGCAGTGCGGTGGTGTTCGGGCAGTGTAGGGGGTCGTGCAGGGTGTGATGTTTCAGGGTTTAGGGCAGTGCAGCGGTGTTCGGGCAGTGTAGGGAGTCTTGCTGAGGGTGGTGTTTCAGGGTTTAGGGCAGTGGTGTTCGGACAGTGTAAGGGTCTTGCTGGGGGTGGTGTTTCAGGGTTTAGGGCAGTGCAGTGGTGTTCAGGCAGTGTAGGGGGTCATGCAGGGTTGGTGTTTCAGGGTTTAGGGCAGTGCAGTGGTTTACGGGCAGTGTGGGGGGTCTTTCTGGGGCTGGTGTTTCAGGGTTTAGGGCAGTGCAGTGGTGTTCGGGCAGTGTAGGGGGTCATGCTGGGGCTGGTGTTTCAGGGTTTAGGGCAGTGCAGTGGTGTTCGGGCGGTGTAGGGGGTCGTGCTGGGGCTGGTGTTTCAGGGTTTAGGTCAGTACAGTGGTGTTCGGGCAGTGTAGGGGTTCGTGCTGGGGCTGGTGTTTCAGGGTTTAGAGCACTGCAGTGGTGTTCGGGCAGTATAGGGGTTCATGCTGGGGCTGGTGTTTCAGGGTTTAGGGCAGTGCAGCGGTGTTCGGGCAGTGTAGGGGGTCATGCAGGGCATGGTGTTTCAGGGTTTAGGGCAGCGCAGTGGTGTTCAGGCAGTGTAGGGGTTGTGCAGGGGGTGGTATTTCAGGGTTTAGGGCAGTGCAGTGGTGTTCGGGCAGTGTAGGGGGTCGTGCTGGGGCTGGTGTTTCAGTGTTTAGGGCAGTGCAGTGGTGTTCGGGCAGTGTAGGGGGTCTTGCTGGGGGTGATGTTTTAGGGTTTAGTGCAGTGGTTTTTGGGCAGTGTAGGGGTTGTGCTGGGTGTAGTGTTTTAGGGTTTAGGGCAGTGCAGTGGTGTTCGGGCAGGGTAGGGGGTCATGCTGGGGCTGGTGTTTCAGGGTTTAGGGCCGTGCAATGGTGTTTTAACAGTGTAGGGTCTAGTGCTGGGGCTGGTGTTTCAGGGTTTAGTGCAGTGCAGTGGTGTTCGGGCAGTGTAGGGGGTCGTGCGGGGGTGGTGTTTCATGGTTTTGGGCAGTGCAATGGTGTTCGGGCAGTGTAGGGGGTCTTGCTGGGGGTGGTGTTTCTGGGTTTAGGGCAGTGCAGTGGTGTTTGGGCAGTGTAGGGGGTCATGCGGGGTTGGTGTTTCAGGGTTTAGGGCAGTGCAGTGGTTTACGGGCAGTGTGGGGGTCTTTCTGGGGCTGGTGTTTCAGGGTTTAGGGCAGTGCAGTGGTCTTCGGGCAGTGTAGGGGGTCATGCTGGGGCTGGTGTTTCAGGGTTTAGGGCAGTGCAGTGGTGTTCGGGCGGTGTAGGGGGTTGTGCAGGGTGTGATGTTTCAGGGTCTAGGGCAGTGCAGCGGTGATACGGCAGTGTAGGGAGTCTTGCTGAGGGTGGTGTTTCAGGGTTTAGGGCAGTGGTGTTCGGACAGTGTAAGGGTCTTGCTGGGGGTGGTGTTTCAGAGTTTAGGGCAGTGCAGTGGTGTTCAGGCAGTGTAGGGGTTGTGCAGGGGGTGGTATTTCAGGGTTTAGGGCAGTGCAGTGGTGTTCGGGCAGTGTAGGGGGTCGTGCTGGAGCTGGTGTTTCAGGGTTTAGGGCAGTGCAGTGGTGTTCGGGCAGTGTAGGGGGTCTTGCTGGGGGTGATGTTTCAGGGTTTAGGGCAGTGGTTTTTGGGCAGTGTAGGGGGTTGTGCTGGGTGTAGTGTTTTAGGGTTTAGGGCAGTGCAGTTGTGTTCGGGCAGGGTAGTGGGTTGTGCTGGGGCTGGTGTTTCAGGGTTTAGTGCAGTGCAGTGGTGTTTGGACAGTGTAGGGGGTCGTGCTGTGGGTAGTGTTTCAGGGTTTAGGGCAGTGCAGTGGTGTTCGGGTATTGTAGGGGTCATGCTGGGGGTAGTGTCTTAGGGTTTTGGGCAGTGCAGTGGTGTTCGGGCAGTGTAGGGAGTCTTGCTGGGGTAGTCTTTCAGGGTTTAGGGCAGTGCAGTGGTGTTCGGGCAGTGTAGGGGGTCGTGCTGGGGCTGGTTTTTCAGGGTTTATGGTAGTGTAGTGGTGTTCGGGCAGTGTAGGGGGTCAAGCTGGGTCTGGTGTTTCAGGGTTTAGGGCAGTGCGGTGGTGTTTGGGCAGTGTAGGGCATCATGCTGGGGCTGGTGTTTCAGGGTTTAGGGCAGTCTGGTGGTGTTCGGGCAGAGTAGGGGTCGTGCTGGGGCTGGTGTTTCAGGGTTTAGGGCAGGGCAGTGGTGTTCGGGCAGTGTAGGGTGTCGTGCTGGGGCTGGTGTTTCAGGGTTTAAGGCAGTGCAGTGGTGTTCGGGAAGTGTAGGGGGTCGTGCTGGGGGCGATGTTTCATGGTTTAGGGCAGTGCAGTGGTGTTCAGGCAGTGTAGGGGCACATGATGAGGCCGGTGTTTTAGGGTTTAGAGCAGTGCAGTGGTGTTCAGACAGTGTAGGGGATCATGCTGGGGCTGGTGTTTCAGGGTTTAGGGTAGTGCAGTGTTGTTCGGGCAGTGTAGGGGGTCATACTGGGGCTGGTGTTCCAGTGTTTAGGGCAATGCAGTGGTGTTCGGGCAGTTAGGGGGTCTTGCTGGGGGTGATGTTTCAGGGTTTAGGGCAGTGGTTTTCAGGCAGTGTAGGGGGTTGTGCTGGAGGTGGTGTTTTAGGGTTTAGGGCAGTGCAGTGGTGTTTGGGCAGTGTAGGGGGTCGTGCTGGGGCTGTTGTTTCAGGGTTTAGGGCAGTGCAATGGTGTTGGAATGGTGTAGGGGGTCGTGCTGGGGCTGGTGTTTCAGGGTTTAGTGCAGTGCAGTGGTGTCCGGGCAGTGTAGGGGGTCGTGCCGGGAGTGGTGTTTCATGGTTTTGGGCAGTGCAATGGTGTTGGCACAGTGTAGGGGGTCTTGCTCGGGGTGGTGTTTCAGGGTTTAGTGCAGTGCAGTGGTGCTCAGGCAGTATAGGGGGTCATGGGGTGTGTTGTTTCAGGGTTTAGGGCAGTGCAGTGGTGTTCGGGTATTGTAGGGGTCATGCTGGGGGTAGTATCTTAGGGTTTAGGGCAGTGCAGTGGTGTTTGGGTAAGTGTAGGGGGTCATGCAGGGGGTGGTGTTTCAGTGTTTAGGGCAGAGCAGTGGTATTCGGGCAGTGTAGGGGGTCATGCCGGGGCTTGTGTTTCAGGGTTTAGGGAAGTTCAGTGGTGTTCAGGCATTGTAGGGGTCATGCTGGGGGTAGTGTTTTAGAGTATGGGCAGTGCGGTGGTGTTCGGGCAGTGTAGGGGGTCGTGCAGGGTGTGATGTTTCAGGGTTTAGGGCAGTGCAGCGGTGTTCGGGCAGTGTAGGGAGTCTTGCTGAGGGTGGTGTTTCAGGGTTTAGGGCAGTGGTGTTCGGACAGTGTAAGGGTCTTGCTGGGGGTGGTGTTTCAGGGTTTAGGGCAGTGCAGTGATGTTCAGGCAGTGTAGGGGTTGTGCAGGGGGTGGTATTTCAGGGTTTAGGGCAGAGCAGTGGTGTTCGGGTAGTGTAGGGGGCCGTGCTGGGGCTAGTGTTTCAGTGTTTAGGGCAGTGCAGTGGTGTTCGGGCAGTGTAGGGGGTCTTGCTGGGGGTGATGTTTCAGGGTTCAGGGCAGTGGTTTTTGGACAGTGTAGGGGGTTGTGCTGGGTGTAGTGTTTTAGGGTTTAGGGCAGTGCAGTGGTGTTCGGGCAGGGTAGGGGGTCATGCTGGGGCTGGTGTTTCAGGGTTTAGGGCCGTGCAATGGTGTTGTAACAGTGTAGGGGGTAGTGCTGGGGATGGTGTTTCAGGGTTTAGTACAGTGCAGTGGTGTTGGGGCAGTGTAGGGGGTCGTGCGGGGGTGGTGTTTCATGGTTTTGGGCAGTGCAATGGTGTTCGGGCAGTGTAGGGGGTCTTGCTGGGGGTGGTGTTTCTGGGTTTAGGGCAGTGCAGTGGTGTTTGGGCAGTGTAGGGGGTCATGCGGGGTTGGTGTTTCAGGGTTTAGGGCAGTGCAGTGGTTTACGGGCAGTGTGGGGGGTCTTTCTGGGGCTGGTGTTTCAGGGTTTAGGGCAGTGCAGTGGTGTTCGGGCAGTGTAGGGGGTCATGCTGGGGCTGGTGTTTCAGGGTTTAGGGCAGTGCAGTGGTGTTCGGGCGGTGTAGGGGGTCGTGCTGGGGCTGGTGTTTCAGGGTTTAGGTCAGTACAGTGGTGTTCGGGCAGTGTAGGGGTTCGTGCTTTGGCTGGTGTTTCAGGGTTTAGAGCACTGCAGTGGTGTTTGGGCAGTGTAGGGGTTCATGCTGGGGCTGGTGTTTCAGGGTTTAGGGCAGTGCAGCGGTGTTCGGGCAGTGTAGGGGGTCATGCAGGGCGTGGTGTTTCAGGGTTTAGGGCAGTGCAGTGGTGTTCAGGCAGTGTAGGGGTTGTGCAGGGGGTGGTATTTCAGGGTTTAGGGCAGTGCAGTGGTGTTCGGGCAGTGTAGGGGGTCGTGCTGGGGCTGGTGTTTCAGTGTTTAGGGCAGTGCAGTGGTGTTCGGGCAGTGTAGGGGGTCTTGCTGGGGGTGATGTTTCAGGGTTTAGCGCAGTGGTTTTTGGGCAGTGTAGGGGTTGTGCTGGGTGTAGTGTTTTAGGGTTTAGGGCAGTGCAGTGGTGTTCGGGCAGGGTAGGGGGTCATGCTGGAGCTGGTGTTTCAGGGTTTAGGGCCGTGCAATGGTGTTTTAACAGTGTAGGGTCTAGTGCTGGGGCTGGTGTTTCAGGGTTTAGTGCAGTGCAGTGGTGTTCGGGCAGTGTAGGGGGTCGTGCGGGGGTGGTGTTTCATGGTTTTGGGCAGTGCAATGGTGTTCGGGCAGTGTAGGGGGTCTTGCTGGGGGTGGTGTTTCTGGGTTTAGGGCAGTGCAGTGGTGTTTGGGCAGTGTAGGGGGTCATGCGGGGTTGGTGTTTCAGGGTTTAGGGCAGTGCAGTGGTTTACGGGCAGTGTGGGGGTCTTTCTGGGGCTGGTGTTTCAGGGTTTAGGTCAGTACAGTGGTGTTCGGGCAGTGTAGGGGTTCGTGCTGGGGCTGGTGTTTCAGGGTTTAGAGCACTGCAATGGTGTTCGGGCAGTGTAGGGGTTCATGCTGGGGCTGGTGTTTCAGGGTTTAGAGCACTGCAATGGTGTTCGGGCAGTGTAGGGGTTCATGCTGGGGCTGGTGTTTCAGGGGTTTTTCAGGGTTTAGGGTAGTGTAGTGG
Source organism: Triturus cristatus (assembly GCF_964204655.1). Taxonomy (NCBI): domain Eukaryota; kingdom Metazoa; phylum Chordata; class Amphibia; order Caudata; family Salamandridae; genus Triturus; species Triturus cristatus. The sequence goes on from NC_140579.1 coordinate 546,766,652, forward strand.
TGTTCGGGCAGTGTAGGGGGTCAAGCTTGGTCTGGTGTTTCAGGGTTTAGGGCAGTGCGGTGGTGTTTGGGCAGTGTAGGGCGTCATGCTGGGGCTGGTGTTTCAGGGTTTAGGGCAGTGTGGTGGTGTTCGGGCAGAGTAGGGGTCGTGCTGGGGCTGGTGTTTCAGGGTTTAAGGCAGTGCAGTGGTGTTCGGGAAGTGTAGGGGGTCGTGCTGGGGGCGATGTTTCATGGTTTAGGGCAGTGCAGTGGTGTTCAGGCAGTGTAGGGGCACATGATGAGGCTGGTGTTTTAGGGTTTAGAGCAGTGCAGTGGTGTTCGGACAGTGTAGGGGATCATGCTGGGGCTGGTGTTTCAGGGTTTAGGGTAGTGCAGTGTTGTTCGGGCAGTGTAGGGGGTCATACTGGGGCTGGTGTTCCAGGGTTTAGGGCAGTGCAGTGGTGTTCGGGTAGTTAGGGGGTCTTGCTGGGGGTGATGTTTCAGGGTTTAGGGCAGTGGTGTTCAGGCAGTGTAGGGATTGTGCAGGGGTGGTATTTCAGGGTTTAGGGCAGTGCGGTGGTGTTTGGGCAGTGTAGGGGGTCGTGCTGGGGCTGGTGTTTCAGGGTTTAGCACAGTGCAGTGGTGTTCGGGCAGTGTAGGGGGTCATGCTGGGGGTGATGTTTCAGGGTTTAGGGCAGTGGTTTTTGGGCAGTGTAGGGGGTTGTGCTGGGTGTAGTGTTTTAGGGTTTAGGGCAGTGCAGTGGTGTTCGGGCAGGGTAGGGGGTTGTGCTGGGGCTGGTGTTTCTGGGTTTAGGGCCGTGCAATGGTATTGTAACAGTGTAGGGGGTCGTGCTGGGGCTGGTGTTTCAGGGTTTAGTGCAGTGCAGTGGTGTTCGGGTATTGTAGGGGTCATGCTGGGGGTAGTGTCTTAGGGTTTAGGGCAGTGCAGTGGTGTTCGGGCAGTGTAGGGAGTCTTGCTGGAGTAGTCTTTCAGGGTTTATGGCAGTGCAGTGGTGTTCGGGCAGTGCAGGGGGTCGTGCTGGGGCTGGTTTTTCAGGGTTTAGGGTAGTGTAGTGGTGTTCGGGCAGTGAAGGGGGTCATGCTGGGTCTGGTGTTTCAGGGTTTCGGGCAGTGCGGTGGTGTTCGGCCAGTGTAGGGGGTCGTGCTGGGGCTGATGTTTCAGGGTTTAGGGCAGTGCGGTGGTGTTCGGGCAGTGTAGGGTGTCGTGCTGGGGCTGGTGTTTCAGGGTTTAGGGCCGTGCAGTGGTGTTCGGGAAGTGTAGGGGGTCGTGCTGGGGGTGATGTTTCAGGGTTTAGGGCAGTGCAGTGGTGTTGGGGCAGTGTAGGGGCACATGCTGAGGCTGGTGTTTCAGGGTTTAGAGCAGTGCAGTGGTGTTCGGACAGTGTAGGGGATCTTGCTGGGGTGATGTTTCAGGGTTTAGGGCAGTGGTTTTCGGGCAGTGTAGGGGGTTGTGCTAGAGGTGGTGTTTTAGGGTTTAGGGCAGTGCAGTGGTGTTCGGGCAGTGTAGGGGGTCGTGCTGGGGCTGTTGTTTCAGGGTTTAGGGCAGTGCAATGGTGTTGGAACGGTGTAGGGGGTCGTGCTGGGGCTGGTGTTTCAGGGTTTAGTGCAGTGCAGTGGTGTTCGGGCAGTGTAGGGGGTCGTGCCGGGAGTGGTGTTTCATGGTTTTGTGCAGTGCAATGGTGTTCGCACAGAGTAGGGGGTCTTGCTCGGGGTGGTGTTTCAGGGTTTAGTGCAGTGCAGTGGTGTTCGGGCAGTGTAGGGGGTCATGAGTTGTGTTGTTTCAGGGTTTAGGGCAGTGCAGTGGTGTTCGGGCAGTGTAGGGGGTCTTGCTGGGGGTGATGTTTCAGGGTTTAGCGCAGTGGTTTTTGGGCAGTGTAGGGGTTGTGCTGGGTGTAGTGTTTTAGGGTTTAGGGCAGTGCAGTGGTGTTCGGGCAGGGTAGGGGGTCATGCTGGGGCTGGTGTTTCAGGGTTTAGGGCCGTGCAATGGTGTTTTAACAGTGTAGGGTCTAGTGCTGGGGCTGGTGTTTCAGGGTTTAGTGCAGTGCAGTGGTGTTCGGGCAGTGTAGGGGGTCGTGCGGGGGTGGTGTTTCATGGTTTTGGGCAGTGCAATGGTGTTCGGGAGGTGTAGGGGTTCGTGCTGGGGCTGGTGTTTCAGGGTTTAGAGCACTGCAATGGTGTTCGGGCAGTGTAGGGGTTCATGCTGGGGCTGGTGTTTCAGGGTTTAGGGTAGTGCAGTGGTGTTCGGGCAGTGTAGGGGGTCATGCAGGGGGTGGTGTTTCAGAGATTAGGACAGCGCAGTGGTGTTCGGACAGTGTAGGGGGTTGTGCAGGGTGTGATGTTTCAGGGTCTAGGGCAGTGCAGCGGTGATACGGCAGTGTAGGGAGTCTTGCTGAGGGTGGTGTTTCAGGGTTTAGGGCAGTGGTGTTCGGACAGTGTAAGGGTCTTGCTGGGGGTGGTGTTTCAGAGTTTAGGGCAGTGCAGTGGTGTTCAGGCAGTGTAGGGGTTGTGCAGGGGGTGGTATTTCAGGGTTTAGGGCAGTGCAGTGGTGTTCGGGCAGTGTAGGGGGTCGTGCGGGGGTGGTGTTTCATGGTTTTGGGCAGTGCAATGGTGTTCGGGCAGTGTAGGGGGTCTTGCTGGGGGTGGTGTTTCTGGGTTTAGGGCAGTGCAGTGGTGTTTGGGCAGTGTAGGGGGTCATGCGGGGTTGGTGTTTCAGGGTTTAGGGCAGTGCAGTGGTTTACGGGCAGTGTGGGGGTCTTTCTGGGGCTGGTGTTTCAGGGTTTAGGTCAGTACAGTGGTGTTCGGGCAGTGTAGGGGTTCGTGCTGGGGCTGGTGTTTCAGGGTTTAGAGCACTGCAATGGTGTTCGGGCAGTGTAGGGGTTCATGCTGGGGCTGGTGTTTCAGGGTTTAGGGTAGTGCAGTGGTGTTCGGGCAGTGTAGGGGGTCATGCAGGGGGTGGTGTTTCAGGGATTAGGACAGCGCAGTGGTGTTCGGACAGTGTAGGGGGTTGTGCAGGGTGTGATGTTTCAGGGTCTAGGGCAGTGCAGCGGTGATACGGCAGTGTAGGGAGTCTTGCTGAGGGTGGTGTTTCAGGGTTTAGGGCAGTGGTGTTCGGACAGTGTAAGGGTCTTGCTGGGGGTGGTGTTTCAGAGTTTAGGGCAGTGCAGTGATGTTCAGGCAGTGTAGGGGTTGTGCAGGGGGTGGTATTTCAGGGTTTAGGGCAGTGCAGTGGTGTTCGGGCAGTGTAGGGGGTCGTGCTGGAGCTGGTGTTTCACGGTTTAGGGCAGTGCAGTGGTGTTCGGGCAGTGTAGGGGGTCTTGCTGGGGGTGATGTTTCAGGGTTTAGGGCAGTGGTTTTTGGGCAGTGTGGGGGGTTGTGCTGGGTGTAGTGTTTTAGGGTTTAGGGCAGTGCAGTTGTGTTCGGGCAGGGTAGTGGGTTGTGCTGGGGCTGGTGTTTCAGGGTTTAATGCAGTGCAGTGGTGTTTGGGCAGTGTAGGGGGTCGTGCTGTGGGTAGTGTTTCAGGGTTTAGGGCAGTGCAGTGGTGTTCGGGTATTGTAGGGGTCATGCTGGGGGTAGTGTCTTAGGGTTTTGGGCAGTGCAGTGGTGTTCGGGCAGTGTAGGGAGTCTTGCTGGGGTAGTCTTTCAGGGTTTAGGGCAGTGCAGTGGTGTTCGGGCAGTGTAGGGGGTCGTGCTGGGGCTGGTGTTTCAGGGTTTAGGGCAGTGCGGTGGTGTTTGGGCAGTGTAGGGCGTGATGCTGGGGCTGGTGTTTCAGGGTTTAGGGCAGTGTGGTGGTGTTCGGGCAGAGTAGGGGTCGTGCTGGGGCTGGTGTTTCAGGGTTTAAGGCAGTGCAGTGGTGTTCGGGAAGTGTAGGGGGTCGTGCTGGGGGCGATGTTTCATGGTTTAGGGCAGTGCAGTGGTGTTCAGGCAGTGTAGGGGCACATGATGAGGCTGGTGTTTTAGGGTTTAGAGCAGTGCAGTGGTGTTCGGACAGTGTAGGGGATCATGCTGGGGCTGGTGTTTCAGGGTTTAGGGTAGTAGAGTGTTGTTCGGGCAGTGTAGGGGGTCATACTGGGGCTGGTGTTCCAGGGTTTAGGGCAGTGCAGTGGTGTTCGGGTAGTTAGGGGGTCTTGCTGGGAGTGATGTTTCAGGGTTTAGGGAAGTGGTGTTCAGGCAGTGTAGGGATTGTGCAGGGGTGGTATTTCAGGGTTTAGGGCAGTGCGGTGGTGTTTGGGCAGTGTAGGGGGTCGTGCTGGGGCTGGTGTTTCAGGGTTTAGCACAGTGCAGTGGTGTTCGGGCAGTGTAGGGGGTCTTGCTGGGGGTGATGTTTCAGGGTTTAGGACAGTGGTTTTTGGGCAGTGTAGGGGGTTGTGCTGGGTGTAGTGTTTTAGGGTTTAGGGCAGTGCAGTGGTGTTCGGGCAGGGTAGGGGGTTGTGCTGGGGCTGGTGTTTCTGGGTTTAGGGCCGTGCAATGGTATTGTAACAGTGTAGGGGGTCGTGCTGGGGCTGGTGTTTCAGGGTTTAGTGCAGTGCAGTGGTGTTCGGGTATTGTAGGGGTCATGCTGGGGGTAGTGTCTTAGGGTTTAGGGCAGTGCAGTGGTGTTCGGGCAGTGTAGGGAGTCTTGCTGGAGTAGTCTTTCAGGGTTTAGGGCAGTGCAGTGGTGTTCGGGCAGTGCAGGGGGTCGTGCTGGGGCTGGTTTTTCAGGGTTTAGGGTAGTGTAGTGGTGTTCGGGCAGTGAAGGGGGTCATGCTGGGTCTGGTGTTTCAGGGTTTCGGGCAGTGCGGTGGTGTTCGGCCAGTGTAGGGGGTCGTGCTGGGGCTGATGTTTCAGGGTTTAGGGCAGTGCGGTGGTGTTCGGGCAGAGTAGGGGTCGTGCTGGGGCTGGTGTTTCAGGGTTTAGGGCAGCGCAGTGGTGTTCGGGCAGTGTAGGGTGTCGTGCTGGGGCTGGTGTTTCAGGGTTTAGGGCCGTGCAGTGGTGTTCGGGAAGTGTAGGGGGTCGTGCTGGGGGTGATGTTTCAGGGTTTAGGGCAGTGCAGTGGTGTTCGGGCAGTGTAGGGGCACATGCTGAGGCTGGTGTTTCAGGGTTTAGAGCAGTGCAGTGGTGTTCGGACAGTGTAGGGGATCATGCTGGGGTGATGTTTCAGGGTTTAGGGCAGTGGATTTCGGGCAGTGTAGGGGGTTGTGCTAGAGGTGGTGTTTTAGGGTTTAGGGCAGTGCAGTGGTGTTCGGGCAGTGTAGGGGGTCGTGCTGGGGCTGTTGTTTCAGGGTTTAGGGCAGTGCAATGGTGTTGGAACGGTGTAGGGGGTCATGCTGGGGCTGGTGTTTCAGGGTTTAGTGCAGTGCAGTGGTGTTCGGGCAGTGTAGGGGGTCGTGCCGGGAGTGGTGTTTCATGGTTTTGTGCAGTGCAATGGTGTTCGCACAGAGTAGGGGGTCTTGCTCGGGGTGGTGTTTCAGGGTTTAGTGCAGTGCAGTGGTGTTCGGGCAGTGTAGGGGGTCATGGGTTGTGTTGTTTCAGGGTTTAGGGCAGTGCAGTGGTGTTCGGGCAGTGTAGGAGGTCGTGCTGTTGGTTGTTTTTCAGGGTTTAGGGCAGTGCAGTGGTGTGATAGGGTATTGTAGGGATCATGCTGGGGGAAGTATCTTATGGTTTAGGGCAGTGCAGTGGTGTTTGGGTAACTGTAGGGGGTCATGCAGGGGGTGGTGTTTCAGGGTTTAGGGCAGGAAAGTGGTATTCGGGCAGTGTAGGGGGTCGTGCTGGGGCTTGTGTTTCAGGGTTTAGGGCAGTGCACTGGTATTTGGGCAGTGTAGGAGGTCGTGCTGTGGGTAGTGTTTTAGGTTTTAGGGCAGTGCAGCGGTGTTCGGGCAGTGTTGTGAGTCTTGCTGAGGGTGGTGTTTCAGGGTTTAGGGCAGTGGTGTTCAGGCAGTGTAGGGGGTCATCCAGGGGGTGGTATTTCAGGCATTAAAGCAGTGCAGTGGTGTTCGGGCAGTGTAGGGGGTCATGCTGGGGCTGGTGTTTCAGTGTTTAGGGCAGTGCAGTGGTGTTCAGGCAGTGGAGGGGGTCTTGCTGGGGGTGATGTTTCAGGGTTTAGGACAGTGGTTTTCGGGCAGTGTAGGGGGTTGTGCTGGGGCTGGTGTTTTAGGGTTTAGGGCAGTGCAGTGGTGTTCGGACAGTGTAGGGGGCCGTGCTGGGGCTGGTGTTTCAGGGTTTTGGGAAGAGCATTTGTGTTCGGTCACTGTAGGGGGTCGTGCTGGGGCTGGTGTTTCAGGGTTCAGGGCAGTGCAGTGGTGTTCGGGCAGTGTAGGGGGTCTTGCTGGGGGTGCGGTTTCTGGGTTTAGGGCAGTGCAGAGGTGTTTGGGCAGTGTAGGGGTCATGCGGGGTTGGTGTTTCAGGGTTTAGGGCAGTGCAGTGGTTTACGGGCAGTGTGGGGGGTCTTTCTGGGGCTGGTGTTTCAGGGTTTAGGGCAGTGCAGTGGTGTTCAGGCAGTGTAGGGGGTCATGCTGGGGCTGGTGTTTCAGGGTTTAGGGCAGTGCAGTGGTGTTCGGGCGGTGTAGGGGGTCGTGCTGGGGCTGGTGTTTCAGGGTTTAGGTCAGTACAGTGGTGTTCGGGCAGTGTAGGGGTTCATGCTGGGGCTGGTGTTTCAGGGTTTAGAGCACTGCAGTGGTGTTCGGGCAGTGTAGGGGTTCCTGCTGGGGCTGGTGTTTCAGGGTTTAGGGCAGTGCAGTGGTGTTTGGGCACTGTAGGGGGTCATGCAGGGTGTGGTGTTTCAGGGTTTAGGGCAGTGCAGTGGTGTTCAGGCAGTGTAGGGGTTGTGCAGGCGGTGGTATTTCAGGTTTAGGGCAGTGCAGTGGTGTTCGGGCAGTGTAGGGGGTCGTGCTGGGGCTGGTGTTTCAGGGTTTAGCGCAGTGCAGTGGTGTTCGGCAAGTGTAGGGGGTCTTGCTGGGGGTGAAGTTTCAGGGTTTAGGGCAGTGGTTTTTGGGCAGTGTAGGGGGTTGTGCTGGGTGTAGTGTTTTAGTGTTTAGCGCAGTGCAGTGGTGTTCGGGAACGGTAGGGGGTTGTGCTGGGGCTGGTGTTTCTGGGTTTAGGGCCGTGCAATGGTGTTGCAACAGTGTAGGGGGTCGTGCTGGGGCTGGTGTTTCAGGGTTTAGTGCAGTGCAGTGGTGTTCAGGCAGTGTAGGGGGTCGTGCTGTGGGTAGTGTTTCAGGGTTTAGGGCAGTGCAGTGGTGTTCGGGCAGTGTAGGGAGTCTTGCTGGAGTAGTCTTTCAGGGTTTAGGGCAGTGCAGTGGTGTTCGCGCAGTGTAGGGGGTCGTGCTGGGGCTGGTTTTTCAGGGTTTAGGGTAGTGTAGTGGTGTTCGGGCAGTGTAGGGGGTCATGCTGGGTCTGGTTTTTCAGGGTTTAGGGCAGTGCGGTGGTGTTCGGCCAGTGTAGGGGGTCGTGCTGGGGCTGATGTTTTAGGGTTTAGGGCAGTGCGGTGGTGTTCGGGCAGAGTAGGGGTCGTGCTGGGACTGGTGTTTCAGGGTTTAGGGCAGCGCAGTGGTGTTCGGGCAGTGTAGGGTGTCGTGCTGGGGCTGGTGTTTCAGGGTTTAGGGCAGTGCAGTGGTGTTCGGGAAGTGTAGAGGGTCGTGCTGGGGGTGATGTTTCAGGGTTTAGGGCAGTGCAGTGGTGTTGGGGCAGTGTAGGGGCACATGCTGAGGCTGGTGTTTCAGGGTTTAGAGCAGTGCAGTGGTGTTCGGACAGTGTAGGGGATCTTGCTGGGGGTGATGTTTCAGGGTTTAGGGCAGTGGTTTTCGGGCAGTGTAGGGGGTTGTGCTGGAGGTGGTGTTTTAGGGTTTAGGGCAGTGCAGTGGTGTTCGGGCAGTGTAGGGGGTCGTGCCGGGAGTGGTGTTTCATGGTTTTGGGCAGTGCAATGGTGTTCGCACAGTGTAGGGGGTCTTGCTCGGGGTGGTGTTTCAGGGTTTAGTGCAGTGCAGTGGTGTTCGGGCAGTGTAGGGGGTCATGGGTTGTGTTGTTAAAGGGTTTACGGCAGTGCAGTGGTGTTCGGGCAGTGTAGGAGGTCGTGCTGTGGGTAGTGTTTCAGGGTTTAGGGCAGTGCAGTGGTGTTCGGGTATTGTAGGGGTCATGCTGGGGGAAGTATCTTAGGGTATGGGGCAGTGCAGTGGTGTTTGGGTAAGCGTGGGGGGTCATGCAGGGGGTGGTGTTTCAGGGTTTAGGGCAGGAAAGTGGTATTCGGGCAGTGTAGGGGGTCGTGCTGGGGCTTGTGTTTCAGGGTTTAGGGCAGTGCACTGGTATTTGGGCAGTGTAGGGGAAAGTGCTGGGGGTAGTGTTTTAGGTTTTAGGGCAGTGCAGCGGTGTTCGGGCAGAGTTGTGAGTCTTGCTGAGGGTGGTGTTTCAGGGTTTAGGGCAGTGGTGTTGAGGCAGTGTAGGGGGTCATCCAGGGGGTGGTATTTCAGGCATTAGAGCAGTGGTGTTCGGGCAGTGTAGGGGGTCATGCTGGGGCTGGTGTTTTAGTGTTTAGAGCAGTGCAGTGGTGTTCGGGCAGTGGAGGGGGTCTTGCTGGGGGTGATGTTTCAGGGTTTAGGACAGTGGTTTTCGGGCAGTGTAGGGGGTTGTGCTGGGGCTGGTGTTTTAGGGTTTAGGGCAGTGCAGTGGTGTTCGGACAGTGTAGGGGGCCGTGCTGGGGCAGGTGTTTCAGGGTTTTGGGAAGAGCATTTGTGTTCAGGCACTGTAGGGGGTCGTGCTGGAGCTGGTGTTTCAGGGTTCAGGGCAGTGCAGTGGTGTTCGGGCAGTGTAGGGGGATTCGCTGGGATTGGTGTTTCAGGGTTTAGGGCAGTGGTGTTCGGACAGTGTAAGGGTCTTGCTGGGGGTGGTGTTTCAGGGTTTAGGGCAGTGCAGTGGGGTTCAGGCAGTGTAGGGGTTGTGCAGGGGGTGGTATTTCAGGGTTTAGGGCAGTGCAGTTGTGTTCGGGCAGTGAAGGGGGTCTTGCTGGGGGTGATGTTTCAGGGTTTAGGGCAGTGGTTTTCGGGCAGTGTAGGGGGTTCTGCTGGGTGTAGTGTTTTAGGGTTTAGGGCAGTGCAGTGGTGTTCAGGCAGGGTAGGGGGTCATGCTGTGGGTAGTGTTTCAGGGTTTAGGGCAGTGCAGTGGTGTTCGGGTATTGTAGGGCTCATGCTGGGGGTAGTGTCTTAGGGTTTAGGGCAGTGCAGTTTGGGCAGTGTAGGGGGTCTTGCTGGGGTAGTCTTTCAGGGGTTTAGGGCAGTGCAGTGGTGTTCGGGCAGTGTAGGTGGTCGTGCTGGGGCTGGTTTTTCAGGGTTTAGGGTAGTGTAGTGGTGTTCGGGCAGTGTAGAGGGTCATGCTTGGTCTGGTGTTTCAGGGTTTAGGGCAGTGCGGTGGTGTTCAGCCAGTGTAGGGAGTCATGCTGGGGCTGGTGTTTCAGGGTTTAGGGCAGTGCGGTGGTGTTCGGGCAGAGTAGGGGGTCGTGCTGGGGCTGGTGTTTCAGGGTTTAGGGCAGCGCGGTGGTGTTCGGGCAGTGTAGGGGGTCCTGCTGGGCCTGGTGTTTCAGGGTTTAGGGCAGTGCAGTGGTGTTCGGGAAGTGTAGGGGGTCATGCTGGGGGTGATGTTTCAGGGTTTAGGGCAGTGCAGTGGTGTTCGGGCAGTGTAGGGCACATGCTGAGGCTGGTGTTTCAGGGTTTAGAGCAGTGCAGTGGTGGTCGGACAGTGTAGGGGATCATGCTGGGGCTGGTGTTTCAGGGTTTAGGGTAGTGCAGTGGTGTTCGGGCAGTGTAGGGGTCGTGCTGGGGCTGGTGTTTCAGGGTTTAGGGCAGTGCAGTGGTGTTCGGGCAGTGTAGGGGGTCTTGCTGGATGTGATGTTTCAGGGTTTAAGGCAGTGGTTTTCGGGCAGTGTAGGGGATCATGCTGGGGCTGGTGTTTCAGGGTTTAGGGCAGTGCAGTGGTGTTCGGGCAGTGTAGGGGGTCATGCGGTGGGTAGTGTTTCATGGTTTTGGGCAGTACAATGGTGTTCGGACAGTGTATGGGGTCTTGCTCGGGGTGGTGTTTCAGGGTTTAGTGCAGTGAAGTGGTGTTTGGGCAGTGTAGGGGGTCATGGGGTGTGGTGTTTCAGGGTTTAGGGCAGTGCAGTGGAGTTCAGGCAGTGTAGGAGGTCATGCTGTGGGTAGTGTTTCAGGGTTTAGGGCAGTGCAGTGGTGTTCGGGTATTGTAGAGGTCATGCTGTGGGTAGTATCTTAGGGTTTAGGGCAGTGCAGTGGTGATCGGGAAGTGTAGGGGGTCATGCAGGGGGTGGTGTTTCAGGGTTTAGGGCAGGGCAGTGGTATTCGGGCAGTGTAGGGGAACCCGCTGGAGGTAGTGTTTCAGGTTTTAGGGCAGAGCAGTGGCGTTCGGGCAGTGTAGGGGTCATGCTGGGGTAGTGTTTTAGGTTTTAGGGCAGTTCAGTGGTGTTCAGGCAGTGTAGGGGTTGTGCAGGTGGTGGTATTTCAGGGTTTAGAGCAGTGGTGTTCGGACAGTGTAAGGGTCTTGCTGGGGGTGGTGTTTCAGTGTTTAGGGCAGTGCAGTGGTGTTCAGGCAGTGTAGGGGTTGTGCAGGGGGTGGTATTTCAGGGTTTAGGGCAGTGCAGTGGGGTTCGGGCAGTGTAGGGGGTCGTGCTGGGGCTGGTGTTTCAGGGTTTAGGGCAGTGCAGTGGTGTTCGGGCAGTGAAGGGGGTCTTGCTGGGGGTGATGTTTCAGGGTTTAGGGCAATGGTTCTTGGGCAGTGTAGGGGGTTGTGCTGGCTGTAGTGTTTTAGGGTTTAGGGCAGTGCAGTGGTGTTCGGGCACGGTAGGGGGTTGTGCTGGGGCTGGTGTTTCTGGGTTTAGGGCCGTGCAATGGTGTTGTAACAGTGTCGTTGGTCGTGCTGGGGCTGGTGTTTCAGGGTTTAGTGCAGTGTAGTGGTGTTCGGGCAGTGTACGGGGTTGTGCTGTGGGTAGTGTTTCAGGGTTTAGAGCAGTGCAGTGGTGTTTGGGTATTGTAGGGGTCATGCTGGGGGTAGTGTATTAGGGTTTAGGGCAGTGCAGTGGTGTTCGGGCAGTGTAGGGAGTCTTGCTGGGGTAGTCTTTCAGGGTTTAGGGCAGTGCAGTGGTGTTCGGGCAGTGCAGGGGGTCATGCTGGGGCTGGTTTTTCAGGGTTTAGGGTAGTGTAGTGGTGTTTGGGCAGTGTAGGGGGTCATGCTGGGTCTGGTGTTTCAGGGTTTAGGGCAGTGCGGTGGTGTTCGGCCAGTGTAGGGGGTCGTGCTGGGGCTGGTGTTTCAGGGTTTAGGGCAGTGCGGTGGTGTTCTGGCAGAGACGGGGTTGTGCTAGGGCTGGTGTTTAAGGGTTTAGGGCAGCGCAGTGGTGTTCGGGCAGTGTAGGGTGTCGTGCTGGGGCTGGTGTTTCAGGGTTTAGGGCAGTGCAGTGGTGTTCGGGAAGTGTAGGGGGTCGTGCTGGGGGTGATGTTTCAGGGTTTAGGGCAGTGCAGTGGTGTTCGGGCAGTGTAGGGGCACATGCTGAGGCTGGTGTTTCAGGGTTTAGAGCAGTGCACTGGTGTTCGGACAGTGTAGGGGATCATGCTGGGGCTGGTGTTTCATGGTTTAGGGTAGTGCAGTGGTGTTCGGGCAGTGTAGGGGGTCGTGCTGGGGCTGGTGTTTCAGGGTTAAGGGCAGTGCAGTGGTGTTCGGAAGTGTAGGGGGTCTTGCTGGGGGTGATGTTTCAGGGTTTAGGGCAGTGGTTTTCGGTCAGTGTAGGGGGTTGTGCTGGAGGTTGTGTTTCAGGGTTTAGGGCAGTGCAGTGGTGTTCTGGGAGTGTAGGGGGTCTTTCTGGAGCTGGTGTTTCAGGGTTTAGGGCACTGCAGTGGTGTACGGGCAGTGTAGGGGGTCTTTCTGGGGCTGGTGTTTCAGGGTTTACGTCAGTGCAGTGGTGTTCGGCAGTATAGGGGTTCATGCTGGGGCTGGTGTTTCAGGGTTTAGGGCACTGCAGTGGTGTTCGGGCAGTGTAGGGGTTCGTGCTGGGACTGGTGTTTCAGGGTTTAGGGCAGTGCAATGGTGTTGGAACGCTGTAGGGGGTCGTGCTGGGGCTGGTGTTTCAGGGTTTAGTGCAGTGCAGTGGTGTTTGGGCAGTGTAGGGGGTCGTGCCGGGAGTGGTGTTTCATGGTTTTGGGCAGTGCAATGGTGTTAAGAAATAAGAAATAACAGATCCTCACCCAAATATTTATTAACCGGTAATAACTCTCACAAATAATAAATTAGTGCCTCATTGTGAGAAGTTGGCCTGGTATATGATGCTCACTAGTTAAAGTGATCACCTTGTACCATGCCAAGCAACCCTTATGGTGTGGTTGTAAGTCAACCTTTTCGGACTAGCTGCCCTAGTGGTAGCGTAGGCTAAGCAGTCTTTGAGGCTAAACTCGTGATGCGTGTTAAGCAAGCTGTTTTACCAATAGTAACCCCCTTTTATACCAATGAAAGGACACCACACAGATATATATTCAAAATATATATGTATTTATTTCTCAAAGTAACCCCTAGTCTCTTTATGAGCACAGGAGCACAAATCGTCAAACAAGATTATCACAGAATACACAGAAGTTGCACTTTATATGGATAGGCCCTGGTGGCCACTCAAACCATATACTAAAATAGTGGTATAAGTACCACGAACAGAAAAGGGAAAAGGCCTAGGGCCTCTAGAATCGCTGGGCCTACGAGGAGCTAACGTCAGTTAGTGACCAGGAGGTCCACGGGTGGCGTGTGCAGAGCAAATAGTCACACGCGTGCTCCCATAGGTTTCAATGGGTGCGTAAAAAGCACAAAGTTACTGCAAAAGGAATCTTCCGGATGACCTAGGAACTTAAGATTTGGAACACAGGCACTAGAGATGTATTACTACACATGGGCACCGGAGTACCAGCTTTACCTCACCCACAGGAAGCGGGTGCATAGGCCTCAAAGTGCGTCGGGTTTCTTCTATCTGTTCCGTTGAGCCTGGGACAAAGATGCTGCAGGCGGTCGGTCGGGAAGAGATGCAGTGGATCCAAGAGTGGATCGGAGATGTTGAAGACCTGTAAGCAGAGGGGACAGTGTTCACAGTCACTAGCCAGTGACCAGCGTGGCACCAGGTGGGTACCAGGCGATGTCGGGTGCAAACAGGTGATGAGGGGTAGCTTGTCTCCGCAGCCACGTGGTCCCTGAAGGTCGACGACGTCCAGGAGTCGGCTCACGAGCTGTCCCACGCAGGCTCTCGCTGTCGGCGGTGTCGGCGACTTGATCGAAGCAAACAAGCCTTGGCAAAAGCAATTGCAGGAGGATCCGGAAATCAGCTGTTGGTTCTGACCAGCAAGGTCAGAGGGATTGCTCCTTTGGAGGGGAGCAAGGGCCAGTCTGGAGCAACCAGACCAGCGGTGTTTGTCGTAGATTTCGTCGCCAAGATGGCCACTAGCCAGCGGGCCAGCAACCGGTTAGGCGCGTCGAGTGGCAAAAGGCAGAAGGGCCCCACGCAGATCGTGGAGATGCTGGAGGGCTCACCTTTGGTGCAGATGCTGCTCGAGGGTTGGGCTTCTCAGGACCCAAAGCACAACTTGGAGGGAGCCTCGGTTGTTGCACTGGTCAGCTTGTCGTAGTCGTTCCAAGATGGCTGGCTCCACGTGTCTCGGTGCCTCCACGGGTCTCCTCTTTGCAGGGACTGTGGATCGGGCGGTGAGAGGTCTGGAGGTCCAGGTCTTGTCAGTCTCTGGGCTCGGGCTCCGGCGGGAGGCGGCGGCAAAGCAGACGTTGATTCGCTGGATGGTGCTTGCGTTAGCAAGGTGGTCACTCCCTGACCACAGGGGAGATTTTCTTCAGTCTTCTGTGCAGCAGAATGTCGAAGTTCCCGTCTTCTTCTTAGTTTCAAGTTGATTCCAGGATGTCTGAAGTCTTAGGACACAGCTCCTACCTTTAAGCGGATTCTAGGGGCCGGACTACCTGCTAGGTCCCTCCCTATGGGTGGGACCAGGAAGGGGGGTGGTTACACCCCCAATCCTTTGTCCAGCTCGCCCCAGGCCCGGGACTGGTGTGCCCCAGGACCGGTTTGAACTGGCATATGCACCGAGGCTCCTTGTGAGCCACAGGCATGTCTGGTTTCTTTCAAGCCCTACCTGACCAATACACAAAATCCTGTCTGGGGTGGTGCACGCACCTCCCCTGGCAGGAAACCCTTTGTCCACACCTCCCAAGCTGGAAGGACTCCCAGCAGCAGGAGGGCAGACTTGTGTCTGTGGTGGCAGCATCCATTTTGTGGAGCTGAGGCTATGTCTGATTTTACCCGGGTTTCAGGTACTGTACATGTCGTGTCCCTCTAGAAGGGTGGAATGCTAACCCCGTCGCCAGAATTGGCGAGGGGTTAGTATTCCAATTCGTATGACACCTTACTCGACATGTTTTGATAAAGCCAAACCAAAGATAGCATTTAACCGCGAGGTTCATAATGCACTTAAGAGTATATGGTATGACGATATCTGGAAACAGTAGAAGGAAGTTGTTCCGACCACTGCAGACAGGCTCAGCTCATGCCAGAGCACCATCTCACATGGAACCAAGCACTCTGCCTTCAGGATTGTTAAGGCCTGCCATAGGAGTGACTTATAGGTTACCAGGTGTCCCATTTAAGGTTAGGTATAGGTATACTACACCTAAGTAAGAGGTGATTACACCAACTTACCCCAGCTGAGTGATCAGCCAGTTGTGTCAGATTGTTAGGCCAAGCCTGGGGTGGCATAATACATGCTGCAGCCCCTGGCAGGCCTTGGGTACACCAATGCCCTGGGTACCTAGTGTACACTGGTACAGGGGCTGACAGGGTGATCCACTTCCAATTGGTTATGCACCTAGGGTGCATAGTTTTAATTTAGTAGAGAGAACAGCAGGCTGGGGGTCTGATTGGCAGGCCCACAGCCTCAATATGTCAAAAACCAGTGAAGCAAAAAGCAAAAATTTGGGGTGACCATAGGATAGCAGACCCTACTCTCCTACACAACCCCCCCCCAAACGCTGGGACATTAAACTAGCCTTGACCAGTCTCGTCTTCATGTCCTAAGTGGAAGTACCTGGAGAGACCATCTGCATTCCCATGGTCAGTACCTGGCCGGTGCTCCACTGTAAAGTCCATCCCCTGTAGGGAAATGGACCACCTAAGCAGTTTGGGGTTTTCACCCTTCATCTGATTTAGCCACAAGAGGGGCTTATGGTCGGTCTGAATCTTGAAGTGAGTGCCAAACAAGTATGGCCTCAGCTTCTTCAGGGCCCACACCACAGCAAAGGCCTCCCTCTCAATAGCTGACCAATTCTTCTCTCTGGGGGTCAACCTTCTGCTAATAAAAGCAATGGGTTGGTCTTGACCATCTACATTAAGTTGTGACAGCACAGCTCCCACACCCAACTCAGAAGCATCTGTTTGGACAATAAACTCTTTGGAGTAGTCAGGACTTTTCAGGATAGGTGCAGAGCACATGGCCTCCTTCAGGTCATCAAATGCCTTTTGACAGCTTACTGTCCACTGAACCTTTTTGGGCATCTTCTTGGATGTCAGATCATTAAGAGGAGTCACAATGGACCCATAGTTCTTAACAAACTTCCTGTAATACCCAGTCAAGCCCAAGAAAGCTCGAACTTGAGTCTGGGTGGTTGGAGGGGACCAATCCTTGATGGACTGTATCTTACTCTCCAGTGGTTGAACTTGGCCCCCACCTACAAGGTGGCCCAAATACACAACCTTACTCTGCCCTATCTGGCACTTAGTAGCCTTGATAGTGAGGCCTGCCCTTTGCAGAGCCTCAAGAGCCTTCTTCAGGTGGATCAGGTGATCCTCCCAGGTGGAACTAAAGACAGCAATGTCATCAAGATATGCTGCGCAAAAGTCATCCAACCCAGTAAGGACTTGGTTCACCAGCCTTTGGAAGGTGGCAGGTGCATTCTTCAGACCAAAGGGCATCACCACAAACTGATAATGCCCACCTGGGGTTGAGAATGCTGTTTTGGCCTTAGACTCCTCAGCTAACCTGATTTGCCAATAGCCAGCTGTCAAGTCAAATGTGCTCAAAAACTTTGCAGAAGCTAGTTTGTCTATGAGCTCATCTGCCCTTGGAATAGGGTGTGCATCTGTCCTGGTGACAGCATTGAGTCCTCTGTAGTCCACACAGAACCTCATCTCTCTCTTGCCATCTTTGGTGTGAGGTTTGGGGACTAGAACCACTGGGCTAGCCCAGGGGCTCTCTGAGGGTTCAATGACACCTAATTCCAGCATTTTATGTACCTCAGCCTTTATACAGTCCCTGACGTGGTCAGGTTGTCTGTAAAGTTTGTTCTTTACAGGCAGACTGTCACCAGTGTCCACAACATGGGTACACCAGTCAGTTTGACTAGGTATCAAGGAAAACATATGTGAAAATGATTGTAGAACCTGTCTACATTCAGTCTGCTGATGGGCAGTGAGGTTGCCTCCAAGGGTCACTCCTTCAACTGAGCCATCTTCAGGGTTCTGAGACAACAGGTCTGGGAGAGGGTCACTCTCTTCCTCCTGTCCCTCATCTGTAGCCATGAGCAAGCCCATGTCTGCCCTGTCAACATATGCTTTAAGCCTGTTAACATGGAGTACCCTGTGGGGACTCCTGGGAGTTCCTAGGTCCACCAAGTAGGTGACCTCTCCCTTCTTTTCCAGGATTGTATGGGGTCCAGACCATTTGTCTTGGAGTGCTGCTGGGGCCACTGGCTCCAACACCCATACCTTCTGTCCTGGCTGATACTCAACCAAGACAGCCTTTTGGTCATGCCAAGCTTTCTGTAAGGCCTGGCTTGCCTCAAGGTTTTTAGATGCCTTCTCCATATACTCAGCCATCCTGGAGCGGAGACCAAGTACATAGTCCACTATGTCTAGCTTAGGCTTTTTGAGAGGTAACTCCCATCCTTCCTTCACCAAACACAGTGGGCCTCTCACAGGGTGCCCAAACAACAATTCAAAGGGGCTGTAGCCAACTCCTTTTTGTGGGACCTCTCTGTAAGCAAACAGAAGGCAGGGTAGAAGGATATCCCATCTTCGCCTGAGCTTTTCAGGTAATCCTTTGATCATACCCTTTAGGGTCTTGTTGAATCTCTCAACAAGCCCATTGCATTGTGGGTGATAAGGGGTGGTGAACTTGTAGTTGACACCACATTCCTTCCACATAGCTGTCAAGTATCCTGACATAAAGTTGGTACCTCTGTCAGATACTACCTCCTTAGGAAACCCCACTCTGGAGAATACTCCCAGCAGGGCCCTGGCCACAACAGGAGCTGTAGTGGTCCTAAGGGGAATTGCCTCTGGATACCTGGTGGCATGATCCACTACCACCAGTATAAATCTGTGTCCAGATGCAGTGGGAGGATCCATGGGACCCACTATGTCTATTCCCACTCTTTCAAAGGGGACCCCCACCACAGGTAGTGGTATTAGGGGGGCCTTTGTTGTGCCACCTGATTTGCCACTGGCTTGGCAGGTGACACAGGAGCGACAAAACTCCTTTGTATCTTCATTCATATGAGGCCAGTGAAAGTGAGGGACAAGTCTGTCCCAGGTCTTGTTCTGGCCTAGGTGTCCTGCTAAAGGAATATCATGGGCCAAGGTAAGAAGGAAGCCCCTAAATTGCAGAGGTATGACCAACCTCCTGGTTGCACCAGGCTTGGGGTCTCTAGCCTCTGAATAAAGGAGCCCTTCATCCCAATACACTTTATGGGTACCTTGAGCATTCCCAGCAGCCTCAGCAGCAGCCAGCTGTCTGAGGGGTTCAAGAGAGGGACAGGATAACTGAGCCTGCCTCAAGTCAGCCCTTGAAGGTCCCCCTGTCCCCAGAAACTCAACCTGATCAGGTTCAAGCTCTTCAGGGACAGTTCCTTCAGGGTCCTCTAGATCAGCTTCCTGGGAAGGCTGATCATCACTCTGAGGCAGGGGGGAAGGCACAGCCTTGACCCTCCTGTTCTTCTTCTTGGTAGGTGCTTGGTCCATTGTTCCAGGATCCAAGACCTGTGGTTCAGTGAGGCACTTTTTGGCCTGTGACCTGGTCACAGCAAGGACATGTGATGATATACCTAACATCTCTGCATGAGTCCTGTACTCCACTTCTGACCATAGAGAACTCTCTAGGTCATTGCCCAACAAACATTCTACTGGGAGGTCTGCACTAACCACAACCCTTTTGAGGCCAGTTACCCCTCCCCATGAGAAGTTAACAACTGCCACACTGTGTGAAGTAGTGGCATTGCTGGCATTGGTCACCAGGTAGTTCTCACCTGGTATGTACTGTCCAGGGTCCACAAAGCCTGGTGTCACCATAGTGACACTGGCACATGTGTCCCTGTAGGCTTGAGCCACTTTGTCATTAATTAAAGGAGTCTGTCTGTACTTGCCCAGGTTACTGGGGCTCACAGTCAGGGACAAATCAATGTCCCCATCACAGATCAAGACTGCCTGTGTAAGGGTTCTGTCTAAGTCAGAATCTCCTTCAGTTCCCATAGTGATTCCCACTACACCCTTTGTCTGGGGACCAACACTGCTAACAGTAGTAC
This sequence comes from Triturus cristatus, assembly GCF_964204655.1. Lineage (NCBI taxonomy): Eukaryota > Metazoa > Chordata > Amphibia > Caudata > Salamandridae > Triturus > Triturus cristatus. The sequence goes on from NC_140579.1 coordinate 546,785,224, forward strand.
TGGGAGCAGGTGCCTTAGGGGCAACAGTGTTGGGGGCTCCACCCTTTTTGCAATCACTAGTCCAGTGAGTTGTATTTTTACAATGATTGCACCAGGGTTTCTTTTGACCTTCTTTCTTCTTCTTGGACTGTTGGGACCCACCCTCCTTAGTAGTAGTTTGGGGCCCTGTTGAAGACTTCTGGTCTTTAGGTTTCTGATCTCCACCCTTTTGGTCTGTTTTCTTCTGATCACCCCCTTGGCCCTGGTTCTGGTTCTTTTGCTTAACCCTGGTTCTGACCCATTTGTCTGCCTTCTTTCCCAATTCTTGGGGAGAGGTCAGATCAGAGTCAACCAAGTGTTGATGCAGTTGCTGGTTTTGACAGTTATTTAAAATCTGTTCTCTCATCATCAAATTATACAATCCTGTAAAATCAGATACCTTACTTCCCAGCAACCAACCCTCCAAAGCCTTAGTGGCACATTCAATGTATTCAGACCAGTCCTGAGTCTGTGTCTTTTGGGTGTCTCTGAACATTAACCTGTACTGTTCAGTGGTTAAGCCTAACCCATCTACCAGAACACTCTTCAGGACTCTGTAGTTTCTGACATCCTCTTCTCTAACAGTGAGGAGTCTGTCTCTGCCTCTTCCTTCAAAGGAGAGCCAGAGGATTGCTGCCCACTGATCTTCAGGAACCTGCTGTACTTTGCAGGCTCTCTCAAGAGCAGTTATCCACTTGTGGATGTCATCCCCACTTTTGTAGGGGGGCACAACCTTAGACAGGTTTCTATTATCGAAAACCCTATCTTTGTCCTTAGGGACAATGCTGCCACCAGTGGGTATAGACCCACTCTCTTTATGCTGTCTAGCCTTGCTAAGTTTCTCTTCCATCAGGGCTACTTCTAGCTCCTGCTTCCTGATCCTCAGCTGGGCCTCTTGCATCTTGGCCTCATGTTCCCTCCTCTGAGGGGTGGTCATCCTTCTCCTGGAGTGACCTTGAGAGCCTCTAGAGCCATGGGAAGCATTGGAGTCACCTGAGCGATTCCTTTGCCTTCCAAGCCCTGTGTTAAGTCCACTGGGGAGATCCAGTGGGTTGAACCCACTGTCAGTCCCCAATAGCCTTGGTTTAGCTGGGCCAAGTATAATACTTGGCACTGGGCTAGTTCTCCCTTCATCCTCACTACTGTCAGTATCCTTTTCACTCTCATCCTCTGTGGTAGGCATCCCATCTAAGGGGTGACTATTGGAACTGGGTACCTCTGTAGTATCTTCAGAAGGGGGGCCTCCTGTTCCTGACCCTAAGGGGGCTAACTGGGAAGCTTTCTTGAGTGCTCTCTGATTCTCATCATTCTGTAAGAGCTCTCTGAGCTTAGCAGAGTTTGGGTTCTTGGGCTGTTTAAGGCCTCTAAGAGTTGCCAAATGCCTGAGCTCATTCTGATTAAGGGTAGCAAAGCTGGATGGTGCCCTCTGGGGGTCACTCTCAACAGAGATGGGTACAGTGGACCCCTCTGCCCCGGCCATTGCTCTTAAGTGTGGGTGGATGTGTTGCAATCTACCTACACTTGGGTTTACCTACTAAACCTATCTAGTAGTTGTAGTCAGGGTGTGCTACTCCCTTTGCTCTACAACAACTAAGTTCAGTAGAACTTATGTATATCTAATCTTGTTTTATATGTACCTACAGGTACCTATGTGATCTTTCAATTGGTAACCAAGAGATTACAATGGTAAAACACAGCAAGCTCAAATCCCACCGCTGCCACCAATGTGAGAAGTTGGCCTGGTATATGATGCTCACTAGTTAAAGTGATCACCTTGTACCATGCCAAGCAACCCTTATGGTGTGGTTGTAAGTCAACCTTTTCGGACTAGCTGCCCTAGTGGTAGCGTAGGCTAAGCAGTCTTTGAGGCTAAACTCGTGATGCGTGTTAAGCAAGCTGTTTTACCAATAGTAACCCCCTTTTATACCAATGAAAGGACACCACACAGATATATATTCAAAATATATATGTATTTATTTCTCAAAGTAACCCCTAGTCTCTTTATGAGCACAGGAGCACAAATCGTCAAACAAGATTATCACAGAATACACAGAAGTTGCACTTTATATGGATAGGCCCTGGTGGCCACTCAAACCATATACTAAAATAGTGGTATAAGTACCACGAACAGAAAAGGGAAAAGGCCTAGGGCCTCTAGAATCGCTGGGCCTACGAGGAGCTAACGTCAGTTAGTGACCAGGAGGTCCACGGGTGGCGTGTGCAGAGCAAATAGTCACACGCGTGCTCCCATAGGTTTCAATGGGTGCGTAAAAAGCACAAAGTTACTGCAAAAGGAATCTTCCGGATGACCTAGGAACTTAAGATTTGGAACACAGGCACTAGAGATGTATTACTACACATGGGCACCGGAGTACCAGCTTTACCTCACCCACAGGAAGCGGGTGCATAGGCCTCAAAGTGCGTCGGGTTTCTTCTATCTGTTCCGTTGAGCCTGGGACAAAGATGCTGCAGGCGGTCGGTCGGGAAGAGATGCAGTGGATCCAAGAGTGGATCGGAGATGTTGAAGACCTGTAAGCAGAGGGGACAGTGTTCACAGTCACTAGCCAGTGACCAGCGTGGCACCAGGTGGGTACCAGGCGATGTCGGGTGCAAACAGGTGATGAGGGGTAGCTTGTCTCCGCAGCCACGTGGTCCCTGAAGGTCGACGACGTCCAGGAGTCGGCTCACGAGCTGTCCCACGCAGGCTCTCGCTGTCGGCGGTGTCGGCGACTTGATCGAAGCAAACAAGCCTTGGCAAAAGCAATTGCAGGAGGATCCGGAAATCAGCTGTTGGTTCTGACCAGCAAGGTCAGAGGGATTGCTCCTTTGGAGGGGAGCAAGGGCCAGTCTGGAGCAACCAGACCAGCGGTGTTTGTCGTAGATTTCGTCGCCAAGATGGCCACTAGCCAGCGGGCCAGCAACCGGTTAGGCGCGTCGAGTGGCAAAAGGCAGAAGGGCCCCACGCAGATCGTGGAGATGCTGGAGGGCTCACCTTTGGTGCAGATGCTGCTCGAGGGTTGGGCTTCTCAGGACCCAAAGCACAACTTGGAGGGAGCCTCGGTTGTTGCACTGGTCAGCTTGTCGTAGTCGTTCCAAGATGGCTGGCTCCACGTGTCTCGGTGCCTCCACGGGTCTCCTCTTTGCAGGGACTGTGGATCGGGCGGTGAGAGGTCTGGAGGTCCAGGTCTTGTCAGTCTCTGGGCTCGGGCTCCGGCGGGAGGCGGCGGCAAAGCAGACGTTGATTCGCTGGATGGTGCTTGCGTTAGCAAGGTGGTCACTCCCTGACCACAGGGGAGATTTTCTTCAGTCTTCTGTGCAGCAGAATGTCGAAGTTCCCGTCTTCTTCTTAGTTTCAAGTTGATTCCAGGATGTCTGAAGTCTTAGGACACAGCTCCTACCTTTAAGCGGATTCTAGGGGCCGGACTACCTGCTAGGTCCCTCCCTATGGGTGGGACCAGGAAGGGGGGTGGTTACACCCCCAATCCTTTGTCCAGCTCGCCCCAGGCCCGGGACTGGTGTGCCCCAGGACCGGTTTGAACTGGCATATGCACCGAGGCTCCTTGTGAGCCACAGGCATGTCTGGTTTCTTTCAAGCCCTACCTGACCAATACACAAAATCCTGTCTGGGGTGGTGCACGCACCTCCCCTGGCAGGAAACCCTTTGTCCACACCTCCCAAGCTGGAAGGACTCCCAGCAGCAGGAGGGCAGACTTGTGTCTGTGGTGGCAGCATCCATTTTGTGGAGCTGAGGCTATGTCTGATTTTACCCGGGTTTCAGGTACTGTACATGTCGTGTCCCTCTAGAAGGGTGGAATGCTAACCCCGTCGCCAGAATTGGCGAGGGGTTAGTATTCCAATTCGTATGACACCTTACTCGACATGTTTTGATAAAGCCAAACCAAAGATAGCATTTAACCGCGAGGTTCATAATGCACTTAAGAGTATATGGTATGACGATATCTGGAAACAGTAGAAGGAAGTTGTTCCGACCACTGCAGACAGGCTCAGCTCATGCCAGAGCACCATCTCACATGGAACCAAGCACTCTGCCTTCAGGATTGTTAAGGCCTGCCATAGGAGTGACTTATAGGTTACCAGGTGTCCCATTTAAGGTTAGGTATAGGTATACTACACCTAAGTAAGAGGTGATTACACCAACTTACCCCAGCTGAGTGATCAGCCAGTTGTGTCAGATTGTTAGGCCAAGCCTGGGGTGGCATAATACATGCTGCAGCCCCTGGCAGGCCTTGGGTACACCAATGCCCTGGGTACCTAGTGTACACTGGTACAGGGGCTGACAGGGTGATCCACTTCCAATTGGTTATGCACCTAGGGTGCATAGTTTTAATTTAGTAGAGAGAACAGCAGGCTGGGGGTCTGATTGGCAGGCCCACAGCCTCAATATGTCAAAAACCAGTGAAGCAAAAAGCAAAAATTTGGGGTGACCATAGGATAGCAGACCCTACTCTCCTACACTCATTCAATGCAATGGTGTTCGCACAGTGTAGGGGGTCTTGCTCGGGGTGGTGTTTCAGGGTTTAGTGCAGTGCAGTGGTGTTCGGGCAGTGTGGGGGTCATGGGGTGTGTTGTTTCAGGGTTTAGGGCAGTGCAGTGGTGTTCGGGCAGTGTAGGAGGTCGTGCTGTGGGTAGTGTTTCAGGGTTTAGGGCAGTGCAGTGGTGTTTGGGTATTGTAGGGGTCATGCTGGGGGTAGTATCTTAGGGTTTAGGGCAGTGCAGTGGTGTTTGGGTAAGTGTAGGGGGTCATGCAGGGGGTGGTGTTTCAGGGTTTAGGGCAGGGCAGTGGTATTCGGGCAGTGTAGGGGGTCGTGCTGGGGCTTGTGTTTCAGGGTTTAGGGCAGTGCGGTGGTCTTCGGGCAGAGGTGGGGTCGTGCCAGGGCTGGTGTTTCAGGGTTTAGGGCAGTGCGGTGGTGTTCGGCCAGTGTAGGGGGTCGTGCTGGGGCTGGTGTTTCAGGGTTTAGGGCAGTGCGGTGGTGTTCGGGCAGAGGCGGGGTCGTGCTAGGGCTGGTGTTTCAGGGTTTAGGGCAGCGCAGTGGTGTTCGGGCAGTGTAGGGTGTCGTGCTGGGGCTGGTGTTTCAGGGTTTAGGGCAGTGCAGTGGTGTTCGGGAAGTGTAGGGGGTCGTGCTGGGGGTGATGTTTCAGGGTTTAGGGCAGTGCAGTGGTGTTCGGGCAGTGTAGGGGCACATGCTGAGGCTGGTGTTTCAGGGTTTAGAGCAGTGCACTGGTGTTCGGACAGTGTAGGGGATCATGCTGGGGCTGGGGTTTCATGGTTTAGGGTAGTGCAGTGGTGTTCGGGCAGTGTAGGGGGTCGTGCTGGGGCTGGTGTTTCAGGGTTTAGGGCAGTGCAGTGGTGTTCGGGCGGTGTAGGGGGTCTTGCTGGGGGTGATGTTTCAGGGTTTAGGGCAGTGGTTTTCGGTCAATGTAGGGGGTTGTGCTGGAGGTTGTGTTTCAGGGTTTAGGGCAGTGCAGTGGTGTTCTGGCAGTGTAGGGGGTCTTTCTGGAGCTGGTGTTTCAGGGTTTAGGGCACTGCAGTGGTGTACGGGCAGTGTAGGGGGTCTTTCTGGGGCTGGTGTTTCAGGGTTTAGGTCAGTGCAGGGGTGTTCGGGCAGTGTAGGGGTTCATGCTGGGGCTGGTGTTTCAGGGTTTAGGGCACTGCAGTGGTGTTCGGGCAGTGTAGGGGTTCGTGCTGGGGCTGGTGTTTCAGGGTTTAGGGCAGTGCAATGGTGTTGGAACGCTGTAGGGGGTCGTGCTGGGGCTGGTGTTTCAGGGTTTAGTGCAGTGCAGTGGTGTTCGGGCAGTGTAGGGGGTCATGCCGGGAGTGGTGTTTCATGGTTTTGGGCAGTGCAATGGTGTTCGCACAGTGTAGGGGGTCTTGCTCGGGGGGGTGTTTCAGGGTTTAGTGCAGTGCAGTGATGTTCGGGCAGTGTAGGGGTCATGGGGTGTGTTGTTTCAGGGTTTAGGGCCGTGCAGTGGTGTTCGGGCAGTGTAGGAGGTCGTGCTGTGGGTAGTGTTTCAGGGTTTAGGGCAGTGCAGTGGTGTTTGGGTATTGTAGGGGTCATGCTGGGGGTAGTATCTTAGGGTTTAGGGCAGTGCAATGGTGTTTGGGTAAGTGTAGGGGGTCATGCAGGGGGTGGTGTTTCAGGGTTTAGGGCAGTGCAGTGGTGTTCGGGCAGTGTAGGAGGTCGTGCTGTGGGTAGTGTTTCAGGTTTTAGGGCAGAGCAGTGGCGTTCGGGCAGTGTGGGGGTCATGCTGGGGTAGTGTTTTAGGGTTTAGGGCAGTTCATTGGTGTTCAGGCATTTTAGTTGTCATGCTGGGGGTAGTGTTTCAGGGTTTAGGGCAGGGCAGTGGTATTCGGGCAGTGTAGGGGTCGTGCTGGGGCTTGTGTTTCAGGGTTTAGGGCAGTGCAGTGGTGTTCGGGCAGTGTAGGGGTTCGTGCTGGGGCTGGTGTTTCAGGGTTTAGGGCACTGCAGTGGTGTTCGGGCAGTGTAGGGGATCGTGCTGGGGCTGGTGTTTCAGGGTTTAGGGCAATGCAGGGATGTTCGGGCAGAGTAGGGGGTCATGCTGTGGGTAGTGTTTCAGGGTTTAGGGCAGTGCAGTGGTGTTCGGGTATTGTAGGAGTCATGCTGGGGGTAGTATCTTAGGGTTTAGGGCAGTGCAGTGGTGTTTGGGTAAGTGTAGGGGGTCATGCAGGGGGTGGTGTTTCAGGGTTTAGGGCAGGGCAGTGGTATTCGGGCAGTGTAGGGGGTCGTGCTGGGGCTTGTGTTTCAGGGTTTAGGGCAGTGCACTGGTATTTGGGCAGTGTAGTGGAACGTGCTGGGGGTAGTGTTTCAGGTTTTAGGGCAGAGCAGTGGCGTTCGGGCAGTGTGGGGGTCATGCTGGGGTAGTGTTTTAGGGTTTAGGGCAGTTCAGTGGTGTTCAGGCATTTTAGTTGTCATGCTGGGGGTAGTGTTTCAGGGTTTAGGGCAGGGCAGTGGTATTCGGGCAGTGTAGGGGTCGTGCTGGGGCTTGTGTTTCAGGGTTTAGGGCAGTGCACTGGTATTTGGGCAGTGTAGGGGAACTTGCTGGGGGTAGTGTTTCAGGTTTTAGGGCAGAACAGTGGCATTCGGGCAGTGTGGGGGTCATGCTGGGGTAGTGTTTTAGGGTTGAGGGCAGTTCAGTGGTGTTCAGGCATTTTAGGGGTCATGCTGGGGGTAGTGTTTTAGTGTTTAGGGCAGTGCCGTGGTGTTCGGGCAGTGTAGGGGGTCATGCATTGTGTGATGTTTCAGGGTTTAGGGCAGTGCAGCGGTGTTTGGGCAGTGTAGGGAGTCTTGCTGAGGGTGGTGTTTCAGAGTTTAGGGCAGTGGTGTTCGGACAGTGTAAGGGTCTTGCTGGGGGTGGTGTTTCAGGGTTTAGGGCAGTGCAGTGGTGTTCAGGCAGTGTAGGGGTTGTGCTGGGGCTGGTGTTTCAGTGTTTAGGGCAGTGCAGTGGTGTTCGGGTGGTGTAGGGGGTCGTGCTGGGGCTGGTGTTTCAGGGTTTAGGTCAGTGCAGTGGTGTTCGGGCAGTGTAGGGGGTCTTGCTGGGGGTGATGTTTCAGGGTTTAGGGCAGTGGTTTTTGGGCAGTGTAGGGGGTTGTGCTGGGTGTAGTGTTTTAGGGTTTAGGGCAGTACAGTGGTGTTCGGGCAGGGTAGGGGGTCGTGCTGGGGCTGGTGTTTCAGGGTTTAGGGCCGTGCAATGGTGTTGTAACAGTGTAGGGGTCGTGCTGGGGCTGGTGTTTCAGGGTTTAGTGCAGTACAGTGGTGTTCAGGCAGTGTAGGGGGTCGTGCGGGGGTGGTGTTTCATGGTTTTGGGCAGTGCAATGGTGTTCAGGCAGTGTAGGGTGTCTTGCTGGGGGTGGTGTTTCTGGGTTTAGGGCAGTGCAGTGGTGTTTGGGCAGTGTAGGGGGTCATGCGAGGTTGGTGTTTCAGGGTTTAGGGCAGTGCAGTGGTGTACGGGCAGTGTAGGGGGTCTTTCTGGGGATGGTGTTTCAGGGTTTAGGGCAGTGCAGTGGTGTTCGGGTGGTGTAGGGGGGCGTGCTGGGGCTGGTGTTTCAGGGTTTAGGTCAGTGCAGTGGTGTTCGGGCAGTGTAGGGGTTCGTGCTGGGGCTGGTGTTTCAGGGTTTAGGGCACTGCAGTGGTGTTCGGGCAGTGTAGGGGATCGTGCTGGGGCTGGTGTTTCAGGGTTTAGGGCAATGCAGGGATGTTCGGGCAGAGTAGGGGGTCATGCTGTGGGTAGTGTTTCAGGGTTTAGGGCAGTGCAGTGGTGTTCGGGTATTGTAGGGGTCATGCTGGGGGTAGTATCCTAGGGTTTAGGGCAGTGCAGTGGTGTTTGGGTAAGTGTAGGGGGTCATGCAGGGGGTGGTGTTTCAGGGTTTAGGGCAGGGCAGTGGTATTCGGGCAGTGTAGGGGGTCGTGCTGGGGCTTGTGTTTCAGGGTTTAGGGCAGTGCACTGGTATTTGGGCAGTGTAGTGGAATGTGCTGGGGGTAGTGTTTCAGGTTTTAGGGCAGAGCAGTGGCGTTCGGGCAGTGTGGGGGTCATGCTGGGGTAGTGTTTTAGGGTTTAGGGCATTTTAGGGGTCATGCTGGGGGTAGTGTTTTAGTGTTTAGGGCAGTGCGGTGGTGTTCGGGCAGTGTAGGGGGTCATGCAAGGTGTGATGTTTCAGGGTTTAGGGCAGTGCAGCGGTGTTCGGGCAGTGTAGGGAGTCTTGCTGAGGGTGGTGTTTCAGGGTTTAGGGCAGTGGTGTTCTGACAGTGTAAGGGTCTTGCTGGGGGTGGTGTTTCAGGGTTTAGGGCAGTGCAGTGGTGTTCAGGCAGTGTAGGGGTTGTGCTGGGGCTTGTGTTTCAGTGTTTAGGGCAGTGCAGTGGTGTTCGGGCAGTGTAGGGGGTCTTGCTTGGGGTGATGTTTCAGGGTTTAGGGCAGTGGTTTTTGGGCAGTGTAGGGGGTTGTGCTGGGTGTAGTGTTTTAGGGTTTAGGGCAGTGCAGTGGTGTTCGGGCAGGGTAGGGGGTCGTGCTGGGGCTGGTGTTTCAGGGTTTAGGGCCATGCAATGGTATTGTAACAGTGTAGGGGGTCGTGCTGGGGCTGGTGTTTCAGGGTTTAGTGCAGTGCAGTGGTGTTCGGGCAGTGTAGGGGCACATGCTGAGGCTGGTGTTTCAGGGTTTAGAGCAGTGCAGTGGTGTTTGGACAGTGTAGGGGATCATGCTGGGGGTGATGTTTCAGGGTTTAGGGCAGTGGTTTTCGGGCAGTGTAGGGGGTTGTGCTGGAGGTGGTGTTTTAGGGTTTAGGGCAGTGCAGTGGTGTTCGGGCAGTGTAGGAGGTTGTGCTTGGGCTGTTGTTTCAGGGTTTAGGGCAGTGCAATGGTGTTGGAACGGTGTAGGGGGTCGTGCTGGGGCTGGTGTTTCAGGGTTTAGTGCAGTGCAGTGGTGTTCGGGCAGTGTAGGGGGTCGTGCCGGGAGTGGTGTTTCATGGTTTTGGGCAGTGCAATGGTGTTCGCACAGTGTAGGGGGTCTTGCTCGGGGTGGTGTTTCAGGGTTTAATGCAGTGCAGTGGTGTTCGGGCAGTGTAGGGGGTCATGGGTTGTGTTGTTTCAGGGTTTACGGCAGTGCAGTGGTGTTCGGGCAGGGTAGGGGGTCGTGCTGGGGCTGGTGTTTCAGGGTTTAGGGCCATGCAATGGTATTGTAACAGTGTAGGGGGTCGTGCTGGGGCTGGTGTTTCAGGGTATAGTGCAGTGCAGTGGTGTTCGGGCAGTGTAGGGGGTCGTGCGGGGTGGTGTTTCATGGTTTTGGGCAGTGCAGTGGTGTTCGGGCAGTGTAGGGAGTCTTGCTGGAGTAGTCTTTCAGGGTTTAGGGCAGTGCAGTGGTGTTCGGGCAGTGTAGGGGGTCGTGCTGGGGCTGGTTTTTCAGGGTTTAGGGTAGTGTAGTGGTGTTCCGGCAGTGTAGGGGGTCATGCTGGGTCTGGTGTTTCAGGGTTTAGGGCAGTGCGGTGGTGTTCGGCCAATGTAGGGGGTCGTGCTGGGGCTGATGTTTCAGGGTTTAGGGCAGTGCGGTGGTGTTCGGGCAGAGTAGGGGTCGTGCTGGGGCTGGTGTTTCAGGGTTTAGGGCAGCGCAGTGGTGTTCGGGCAGTGTAGGGTGTCGTGCTGGGGCTGGTGTTTCAGGGTTTAGGGCAGTGCAGTGGTGTTCGGGAAGTGTAGGGGGTCGTGCTGGGGGTGATGTTTCAGGGTTTAGGGCAGTGCAGTGGTGTTCGGGCAGTGTAGGGGCACATGCTGAGGCTGGTGTTTCAGGGTTTAGAGCAGTGCAGTGGTGTTTGGACAGTGTAGGGGATCATGCTGGGGGTGATGTTTCAGGGTTTAGGGCAGTGGTTTTCGGGCAGTGTAGGGGGTTGTGCTGGAGGTGGTGTTTTAGGGTTTAGGGCAGTGCAGTGGTGTTCGGGCAGTGTAGGAGGTTGTGCTTGGGCTGTTGTTTCAGGGTTTAGGGCAGTGCAATGGTGTTGGAACGGTGTAGGGGGTCGTGCTGGGGCTGGTGTTTCAGGGTTTAGTGCAGTGCAGTGGTGTTCGGGCAGTGTAGGGGGTCGTGCCGGGAGTGGTGTTTCATGGTTTTAGGCAGTGCAATGGTGTTCGCACAGTGTAGGGGGTCTTGCTCGGGGTGGTGTTTCAGGGTTTAGAGCAGTGCAGTGGTGTTTGGACAGTGTAGGGGATCATGCTGGGGGTGATGTTTCAGGGTTTAGGGCAGTGGTTTTCGGGCAGTGTAGGGGGTTGTGCTGGAGGTGGTGTTTTAGGGTTTAGGGCAGTGCAGTGGTGTTCGGGCAGTGTAGGAGGTTGTGCTTGGGCTGTTGTTTCAGGGTTTAGGGCAGTGCAATGGTGTTGGAACGGTGTAGGGGGTCGTGCTGGGGCTGGTGTTTCAGGGTTTAGTGCAGTGCAGTGGTGTTCGGGCAGTGTAGGGGGTCGTGCCGGGAGTGGTGTTTCATGGTTTTGGGCAGTGCAATGGTGTTCGCACAGTGTAGGGGGTCTTGCTCGGGGTGGTGTTTCAGGGTTTAATGCAGTGCAGTGGTGTTCGGGCAGTGTAGGGGGTCATGGGTTGTGTTGTTTCAGGGTTTACGGCAGTGCAGTGGTGTTCGGGCAGTGTAGGAGGTCATGCTGTGGGTAGTGTTTCAGGGTTTAGGGCAGTGCAGTGGTGTTCGGGTATTGTAGGGGTCATGCTGGGGGAAGTATCTTAGGGTTTAGGGCAGTGCAGTGGTGTTTGGGTAAGTGTAGGGGGTCATGCAGGGGGTGGTGTTTCAGGGTTTAGGGTAGGAAAGTGGTATTCGGGCAGTGTAGGGGGTCATGCTGGGGCTTGTGTTTCAGGGTTTAGGGCAGTGCACTGGTATTTGGGCAGTGTAGGGGAAAGTGCTGGGGGTAGTGTTTCAGGTTTTATGGAAGTGCAGCGGTGTTCGGGCAGTGTTCTGAGTCTTGCTGAGGTGGTGTTTCAGGGTTTAGGGCAGTGGTATTCAGGCAGTGTAGGGGGTCATCCAGGGGGTGGTATTTCAGGCATTAGAGCAGTGCAGTGGTGTTCGGGCAGTGTAGGGGGTCATGCTGGGGCTGGTGTTTCAGTGTTTAGGGCAGTGCAGTGGTGTTCGGACAGTGTAGGGGATCATGCTGGGGGTGATGTTTCAGGGTTTAGGGCAGTGGTTTTCGGGCAGTGTAGGGGGTTGTGCTGGAGGTGGTGTTTTAGGGTTTAGGGCAGTGCAGTGGTGTTCGGGCAGTTTAGGGGGTCGTGCCGGGAGTGGTGTTTCATGGTTTTGGGCAGTGCAATGGTGTTCGCACAGTGTAGGGGGTCTTGCTCGGGGTGGTGTTTCAGGGTTTAGTGCAGTGCAGTGGTGTTCGGGCAGTGTAGGGGGTCATGGGTTGTGTTGTTAAAGGGTTTACGGCAGTGCAGTGGTGTTCGGGCAGTGTAGGCGGTCGTGCTGTGGGTAGTGTTTCAGGGTTTAGAGCAGTGCAGTGGTGTTCGGGTATTGTAGGGGTCATGCTGGGGGAAGTATCTTAGGGTTTGGGGAAGTGCAGTGGTGTTTGGGTAAGTGTGGGGGGTCATGCAGGGGGTGGTGTTTCAGGGTTTAGGGCAGGAAAGTGGTATTCGGGCAGTGTAGGGGGTCGTGCTGGGGCTTGTGTTTCAGGGTTTAGGGCAGTGCACTGGTGTGAGAAGTTGGCCTGGTATATGCTGTTCACTAGTTCTAGTGACCACCTTGTACCATGCCAAGCAACCCTTATGGTGTGGTTGTAAGTCAACCTTTTTGGACTAGCTGCCCTAGTGGTAGCGTAGGCTAAGCAGTCTTTGAGGCTAAACTCGTGAAGCGTGTTAAGCCAGCTGTTTTACCAAATGCAACCCCCTTTTATACCAATGAAAGGACACCACACAGATATATATTCAAAATATATATGTATTTATTTATCAAAGTAACCCCTAGTCTCTTTATGAGCACAGGAGCACAAATCGTCAAACAAGATTATCACAGAATACACAGAAGTTGCACTTTATATGGATAGGCCCTGGTGGCCACTCAAACCATATACTAAAATAGTGGTATAAGTACCACGAACAGAAAAGGGAAAAGGCCTAGGGCCTCGAGAATCGCTGGGCCTACAAGGAGCTAACGTCAGTTAGTGACCAGGAGGTCCACGGGTGGCGTGTGCAGAGCAAATAGTCACACGCGTGCTCCCATAGGTTTCAATGGGTGCGTAAAAAGTACAAAGTTACTGCAAAGAGGATCTTCCGGATGGACTAGGAACTCAAGATTTGGAACACAGGCACTAGAGATGTAATACTACACTGGGGCACAGGTGTGCCAGCTTTACCTCACCCACAGGAAGCGGGTGCATAGGCCTCGAAGTGCGTCGGGTTGCTTCTATCTGTTCCGTGGAGCTTGAAGACAAAGATGCTGCAGGCGGTCGGTCCGGGAGAGATGCAGTGGATCCAAGAGTGGATCGGAGATGTTGAAGACCTGTAAGCAGAGGGGACAGTGTTCACAGTCACTAGCCAGTGACCAGCGTGGCACCAGGTGGGTACCAGGCGATGTCGGGTGCAAACAGGTGATGAGGGGTAGCTTGTCTCCGCAGCCACGTGGTCCCTGAAGATCGACGACGTCCAGGAGTCGGCTCACGAGCTGTCCCACGCGGGCTCTCGCTGTCGGCGGTGTCGGCGACTTGATCGAAGCAAACAAGCCTTGGCAAAAGCAATTGCAGGAGGATTCGGAAATCAGCTGTTGGTTCTGACCAGCAAGGTCAGAGGGATTGCTCCTTTGGAGGGGAGCAAGGGCCAGTCTGGAGCAACCAGACCAGTGGTGTTTGTCGTAGATTTCGTCGCCAAGATGGCCACTAGCCAGCGGGCCAGCAACCGGTTAGGCGCGTCGAGTGGCAAAATGCAGAAGGGCCCCACGCAGATCGTGGAGATGCTGGAGGGCTCACCTTTGGTGCAGATGCTGCTCGAGGGTTGGGCTTCTCAGGACCCAAAGCACAACTTGGAGGGAGCCTCGGTTGTTGCACTTGTCAGCTTGTCGTAGTCGTTCCAAGATGGCTGGCTCCACGTGTCTCGGTGCCTCCACGGGTCTCCTCTTTTCAGGGACTGTGGATCGGGCGGTGAGAGGTCTGGAGGTCCAGGTCTTGTCAGTCTCTGGGCTCGGGCTCCGGCGGGAGGCGGCGGCAAAGCAGACGTTGATGCGCTGGATGGTGCTTGCGTTAGCAAGGTGGTCACTCCCTGACCACAGGGGAGATTTTCTTCAGTCTTCTGTGCAGCAGAATGTCGAAGTTCCCGTCTTCTTCTTAGTTTCAAGTTGATTCCAGGATGTCTGAAGTCTTAGGACACAGCTCCTACCTTTATTCGGATTCTAGGGGCCGGACTACCTGCTAGGTCCCTCCCTATGGGTGGGACCAGGAAGGGGGGTGGTTACACCCCCAATCCTTTGTCCAGCTCGCCCCAGGCCCGGGACTGGTGTGCCCCAGGACCGGTTTGAACTGGCATATGCACCGAGGCTCCTTGTGAGCCACAGGCATGTCTGGTTTCTTTCAAGCCCTACCTGACCAATACACAAAATCCTGTCTGGGGTGGTGCACGCACCTCCCCTGGCAGGAAACCCTTTGTCCACACCTCCCAAGCTGGAAGGACTCCCAGCAGCAGGAGGGCAGACTTGTGTCTGTGGTGGCAGCATCCATTTTGTGGAGCTGAGGCTATGTCTGATTTTACCCGGGTTTCAGGTACTGTACATGTCGTGTCCCTCTAGAAGGGTGGAATGCTAACCCCGTCGCCAGAATTGGCGAGGGGTTAGTATTCCAATTCGTATGACACCTTACTCGACATGTTTTGATAAAGCCAAACCAAAGATAGCATTTAACCGCGAGGTTCATAATGCACTTAAGAGTATATGGTATGACGATATCTGGAAACAGCAGAAGGAAGTTGTTCCGACCACTGCAGACAGGCTCAGCTCATGCCAGAGCACCATCTCACATGGAACCAAGCACTCTGCCTTCAGGATTGTTAAGGCCTGCCATAGGAGTGACTTAGAGGTTACCAGGTGTCCCATTTAAGGTTAGGTATAGGTATACTACACCTAAGTAAGAGGTGATTACACCAACTTACCCCAGCTGAGTGATCAGCCAGTTGTGTCAGATTGTTAGGCCAAGCCTGGGGTGGCATAATACATGCTGCAGCCCCTGGCAGGCCTTGGGTACACCAATGCCCTGGGTACCTAGTGTACACTGGTACAGGGGCTGACAGGGTGATCCACTTCCAATTGGTTATGCACCTAGGGTGCATAGTTTTAATTTAGTAGAGAGAACAGCAGGCTGGGGGTCTGATTGGCAGGCCCACAGCCTCAATATGTCAAAAACCAGTGAAGCAAAAAGCAAAAATTTGGGGTGACCATAGGATAGCAGACCCTACTCTCCTACACAACCCCCCCCCAAACGCTGGGACATTAAACTAGCCTTGACCAGTCTCGTCTTCATGTCCTAAGTGGAAGTACCTGGAGAGACCATCTGCATTCCCATGGTCAGTACCTGGCCGGTGCTCCACTGTAAAGTCCATCCCCTGTAGGGAAATGGACCACCTAAGCAGTTTGGGGTTTTCACCCTTCATCTGATTTAGCCACAAGAGGGGCTTATGGTCGGTCTGAATCTTGAAGTGAGTGCCAAACAAGTATGGCCTCAGCTTCTTCAGGGCCCACACCACAGCAAAGGCCTCCCTCTCAATAGCTGACCAATTCTTCTCTCTGGGGGTCAACCTTCTGCTAATAAAAGCAATGGGTTGGTCTTGACCATCTACATTAAGTTGTGACAGCACAGCTCCCACACCCAACTCAGAAGCATCTGTTTGGACAATAAACTCTTTGGAGTAGTCAGGACTTTTCAGGATAGGTGCAGAGCACATGGCCTCCTTCAGGTCATCAAATGCCTTTTGACAGCTTACTGTCCACTGAACCTTTTTGGGCATCTTCTTGGATGTCAGATCATTAAGAGGAGTCACAATGGACCCATAGTTCTTAACAAACTTCCTGTAATACCCAGTCAAGCCCAAGAAAGCTCGAACTTGAGTCTGGGTGGTTGGAGGGGACCAATCCTTGATGGACTGTATCTTACTCTCCAGTGGTTGAACTTGGCCCCCACCTACAAGGTGGCCCAAATACACAACCTTACTCTGCCCTATCTGGCACTTAGTAGCCTTGATAGTGAGGCCTGCCCTTTGCAGAGCCTCAAGAGCCTTCTTCAGGTGGATCAGGTGATCCTCCCAGGTGGAACTAAAGACAGCAATGTCATCAAGATATGCTGCGCAAAAGTCATCCAACCCAGTAAGGACTTGGTTCACCAGCCTTTGGAAGGTGGCAGGTGCATTCTTCAGACCAAAGGGCATCACCACAAACTGATAATGCCCACCTGGGGTTGAGAATGCTGTTTTGGCCTTAGACTCCTCAGCTAACCTGATTTGCCAATAGCCAGCTGTCAAGTCAAATGTGCTCAAAAACTTTGCAGAAGCTAGTTTGTCTATGAGCTCATCTGCCCTTGGAATAGGGTGTGCATCTGTCCTGGTGACAGCATTGAGTCCTCTGTAGTCCACACAGAACCTCATCTCTCTCTTGCCATCTTTGGTGTGAGGTTTGGGGACCAGAACCACTGGGCTAGCCCAGGGGCTCTCTGAGGGTTCAATGACACCTAATTCCAGCATTTTATGTACCTCAGCCTTTATACAGTCCCTGACGTGGTCAGGTTGTCTGTAAAGTTTGTTCTTTACAGGCAGACTGTCACCAGTGTCCACAACATGGGTACACCAGTCAGTTTGACTAGGTATCAAGGAAAACATATGTGAAAATGATTGTAGAACCTGTCTACATTCAGTCTGCTGATGGGCAGTGAGGTTGCCTCCAAGGGTCACTCCTTCAACTGAGCCATCTTCAGGGTTCTGAGACAACAGGTCTGGGAGAGGGTCACTCTCTTCCTCCTGTCCCTCATCTGTAGCCATGAGCAAGCCCATGTCTGCCCTGTCAACATATGCTTTAAGCCTGTTAACATGGAGTACCCTGTGGGGACTCCTGGGAGTTCCTAGGTCCACCAAGTAGGTGACCTCTCCCTTCTTTTCCAGGATTGTATGGGGTCCAGACCATTTGTCTTGGAGTGCTGCTGGGGCCACTGGCTCCAACACCCATACCTTCTGTCCTGGCTGATACTCAACCAAGACAGCCTTTTGGTCATGCCAAGCTTTCTGTAAGGCCTGGCTTGCCTCAAGGTTTTTAGATGCCTTCTCCATATACTCAGCCATCCTGGAGCGGAGACCAAGTACATAGTCCACTATGTCTAGCTTAGGCTTTTTGAGAGGTAACTCCCATCCTTCCTTCACCAAACACAGTGGGCCTCTCACAGGGTGCCCAAACAACAATTCAAAGGGGCTGTAGCCAACTCCTTTTTGTGGGACCTCTCTGTAAGCAAACAGAAGGCAGGGTAGAAGGATATCCCATCTTCGCCTGAGCTTTTCAGGTAATCCTTTGATCATACCCTTTAGGGTCTTGTTGAATCTCTCAACAAGCCCATTGCATTGTGGGTGATAAGGGGTGGTGAACTTGTAGTTGACACCACATTCCTTCCACATAGCTGTCAAGTATCCTGACATAAAGTTGGTACCTCTGTCAGATACTACCTCCTTAGGAAACCCCACTCTGGAGAATACTCCCAGCAGGGCCCTGGCCACAACAGGAGCTGTAGTGGTCCTAAGGGGAATTGCCTCTGGATACCTGGTGGCATGATCCACTACCACCAGTATAAATCTGTGCCCAGATGCAGTGGGAGGATCCATGGGACCCACTATGTCTATTCCCACTCTTTCAAAGGGGACCCCCACCACAGGTAGTGGTATTAGGGGGGCCTTTGTTGTGCCACCTGATTTGCCACTGGCTTGGCAGGTAACACAGGAGCGACAAAACTCCTTTGTATCTTCATTCATATGAGGCCAGTGAAAGTGAGGGACAAGCCTGTCCCAAGTCTTGTTCTGGCCTAAGTGTCCTGCTAAAGGAATGTCATGGGCCAAGGTAAGAAGGAAGCCCCTAAATTGCAGAGGTATGACCAACCTCCTGGTTGCACCAGGCTTGGGGTCTCTAGCCTCTGAATAAAGGAGCCCTTCATCCCAATACACTTTATGGGTACCTTGAGCATTCCCAGCAGCCTCAGCAGCAGCCAGCTGTCTGAGGGGTTCAAGAGAGGGACAGGATAACTGAGCCTGCCTCAAGTCAGCCCTTGAAGGTCCCCCTGTCCCCAGAAACTCAACCTGATCAGGTTCAAGCTCTTCAGGGACAGTTCCTTCAGGGTCCTCTAGATCAGCTTCCTGGGAAGGCTGATCATCACTCTGAGGCAGGGGGGAAGGCACAGCCTTGACCCTCCTGTTCTTCTTCTTGGTAGGTGCTTGGTCCATTGTTCCAGGATCCAAGACCTGAGGTTCAGTGAGGCACTTTTTGGCCTGTGACCTGGTCACAGCAAGGACATGTGATGATATACCTAACATCTCTGCATGAGTCCTGTACTCCACTTCTGACCATAGAGAACTCTCTAGGTCATTGCCCAACAAACATTCTACTGGGAGGTCTGCACTAACCACAACCCTTTTGAGGCCAGTTACCCCTCCCCATGAGAAGTTAACAACTGCCACACTGTGTGAAGTAGTGGCATTGCTGGCATTGGTCACCAGGTAGTTCTCACCTGGTATGTACTGTCCAGGGTCCACAAAGCCTGGTGTCACCATAGTGACACTGGCACATGTGTCCCTGTAGGCTTGAGCCACTTTGTCATTAATTAAAGGAGTCTGTCTGTACTTGCCCAGGTTACTGGGGCTCACAGTCAGGGACAAATCAATGTCCCCATCACAGATCAAGACTGCCTGTGTAAGGGTTCTGTCTAAGTCAGAATCTCCTTCAGTTCCCATAGTGATTCCCACTACACCCTTTGTCTGGGGACCAACACTGCTAACAGTAGTACTGGGAGCAGGTGCCTTAGGGGCAACAGTGTTGGGGGCTCCACCCTTTTTGCAATCACTAGTCCAGTGAGTTGTATTTTTGCAATGATTGCACCAGGGTTTCTTTTGACCTTCTTTCTTCTTTTTGGACTGTTGTTGGGACCCACCCTCCTTAGCAGTAGTTTGGGGCCCTGTTGAAGACTTCTGGTCTTTAGATTTCTGATCTCCACCCTTTTGGTCTGTTTTCTTCTGATCACCCCCTTGGCCCTGGTTCTGGTTCTTTTGCTTAACCCTGGTTCTGACCCATTTGTCTGCCTTCTTTCCCAATTCTTGGGGAGAGGTCAGATCAGAGTCAACCAAGTGTTGATGCAGTTGCTGGTTTTGACAGTTATTTAAAATCTGTTCTCTCATCATCAAATTATACAATCCTGTAAAATCAGATACCTTACTTCCCAGCAACCAACCCTCCAAAGCCTTAGTGGCACATTCAATGTATTCAGACCAGTCCTGAGTCTGTGTCTTTTGGGTGTCTCTGAACATTAACCTGTACTGTTCAGTGGTTAAGCCTAACCCATCTACTAGAACACTCTTCAGGACTCTGTAGTTTCTGACATCCTCTTCTCTAACAGTGAGGAGTCTGTCTCTGCCTCTTCCCTCAAAGGAGAGCCAGAGGATCGCTGCCCACTGATCTTCAGGAACCTGCTGTACTTTGCAGGCTCTCTCAAGAGCAGTTATCCACTTGTGGATGTCATCCCCACTTTTGTAGGGGGGCACAACCTTAGACAGGTTTCTATTGTCGAAAACCCTATCTTTGTCCTTAGGGACAATGCTGCCACCAGTGGGTATAGACCCACTCTCTTTATGCTGTCTAGCCTTGCTAAGTTTCTCTTCCATCAGGGCTACTTCTAGCTCCTGCTTCCTGATCCTCAGCTGGGCCTCTTGCATCTTGGCCTCATGTTCCCTCCTCTGAGGGGTGGTCATCCTTCTCCTGGAGTGACCTTGAGAGCCTCTAGAGCCATGGGAAGCATTGGAGTCACCTGAGCGATTCCTTTGCCTTCCCAGCCCTGTGTTAAGTCCACTGGGGAGATCCAGTGGGTTGAACCCACTGTCAGTCCCCAATAGCCTTGGTTTAGCTGGGCCAAGTATAACACTTGGCACTGGGCTAGTTCTCCCTTCATCCTCACTACTGTCAGTATCCTTTTCACTCTCATCCTCTGTGGTAGGCATCCCATCTAAGGGGTGACTATTGGGAAGGGGTACTTCAGTGGCATCTTTAGAAGGGGGGCCTCCTGTTCCTGACCCTAAGGGGGCTAACTGGGAAGCTTTCTTGAGTGCTCTCTGATTCTCATCATTCTGTAAGAGCTCTCTGAGCTCAGCAGAGTTTGGGTTCTTGGGCTGTTTAAGGCCTCTAAGAGTTGCCAAATGCCTGAGCTCATTCTGATTAAGGGTAGCAAAGCTGGATGGTGCCCTCTGGGGGTCACTCTCAACAGAGATGGGTACAGTGGACCCCTCTGCCCCGGCCATTGCTCTTAAGTGTGGGTGGATGTGTTGCAATCTACCTACACTTGGGTTTACCTACTAAACCTATCTAGTAGTTGTAGTCAGGGTGTGCTACTCCCTTTGCTCTACAACAACTAAGTTCAGTAGAACTTATGTATATCTAATCTTGTTTTATATGTACCTACAGGTACCTATGTGATCTTTCAATTGGTAACCAAGAGATTACAATGGTAAAACACAGCAAGCTCAAATCCAACCGCTGCTCACCAATGTGAGAAGTTGGCCTGGTATATGCTGTTCACTAGTTCTAGTGACCACCTTGTACCATGCCAAGCAACCCTTATGGTGTGGTTGTAAGTCAACCTTTTTGGACTAGCTGCCCTAGTGGTAGCGTAGGCTAAGCAGTCTTTGAGGCTAAACTCGTGAAGCGTGTTAAGCCAGCTGTTTTACCAAATGCAACCCCCTTTTATACCAATGAAAGGACACCACACAGATATATATTCAAAATATATATGTATTTATTTATCAAAGTAACCCCTAGTCTCTTTATGAGCACAGGAGCACAAATCGTCAAACAAGATTATCACAGAATACACAGAAGTTGCACTTTATATGGATAGGCCCTGGTGGCCACTCAAACCATATACTAAAATAGTGGTATAAGTACCACGAACAGAAAAGGGAAAAGGCCTAGGGCCTCGAGAATCGCTGGGCCTACAAGGAGCTAACGTCAGTTAGTGACCAGGAGGTCCACGGGTGGCGTGTGCAGAGCAAATAGTCACACGCGTGCTCCCATAGGTTTCAATGGGTGCGTAAAAAGTACAAAGTTACTGCAAAGAGGATCTTCCGGATGGACTAGGAACTCAAGATTTGGAACACAGGCACTAGAGATGTAATACTACACTGGGGCACAGGTGTGCCAGCTTTACCTCACCCACAGGAAGCGGGTGCATAGGCCTCGAAGTGCGTCGGGTTGCTTCTATCTGTTCCGTGGAGCTTGAAGACAAAGATGCTGCAGGCGGTCGGTCCGGGAGAGATGCAGTGGATCCAAGAGTGGATCGGAGATGTTGAAGACCTGTAAGCAGAGGGGACAGTGTTCACAGTCACTAGCCAGTGACCAGCGTGGCACCAGGTGGGTACCAGGCGATGTCGGGTGCAAACAGGTGATGAGGGGTAGCTTGTCTCCGCAGCCACGTGGTCCCTGAAGGTCGACGACGTCCAGGAGTCGGCTCACGAGCTGTCCCACGCGGGCTCTCGCTGTCGGCGGTGTCGGCGACTTGATCGAAGCAAACAAGCCTTGGCAAAAGCAATTGCAGGAGGATTCGGAAATCAGCTGTTGGTTCTGACCAGCAAGGTCAGAGGGATTGCTCCTTTGGAGGGGAGCAAGGGCCAGTCTGGAGCAACCAGACCAGCGGTGTTTGTCGTAGATTTCGTCGCCAAGATGGCCACTAGCCAGCGGGCCAGCAACCGGTTAGGCGCGTCGAGTGGCAAAATGCAGAAGGGCCCCACGCAGATCGTGGAGATGCTGGAGGGCTCACCTTTGGTGCAGATGCTGCTCGAGGGTTGGGCTTCTCAGGACCCAAAGCACAACTTGGAGGGAGCCTCGGTTGTTGCACTTGTCAGCTTGTCGTAGTCGTTCCAAGATGGCTGGCTCCACGTGTCTCGGTGCCTCCACGGGTCTCCTCTTTTCAGGGACTGTGGATCGGGCGGTGAGAGGTCTGGAGGTCCAGGTCTTGTCAGTCTCTGGGCTCGGGCTCCGGCGGGAGGCGGCGGCAAAGCAGACGTTGATGCGCTGGATGGTGCTTGCGTTAGCAAGGTGGTCACTCCCTGACCACAGGGGAGATTTTCTTCAGTCTTCTGTGCAGCAGAATGTCGAAGTTCCCGTCTTCTTCTTAGTTTCAAGTTGATTCCAGGATGTCTGAAGTCTTAGGACACAGCTCCTACCTTTATTCGGATTCTAGGGGCCGGACTACCTGCTAGGTCCCTCCCTATGGGTGGGACCAGGAAGGGGGGTGGTTACACCCCCAATCCTTTGTCCAGCTCGCCCCAGGCCCGGGACTGGTGTGCCCCAGGACCGGTTTGAACTGGCATATGCACCGAGGCTCCTTGTGAGCCACAGGCATGTCTGGTTTCTTTCAAGCCCTACCTGACCAATACACAAAATCCTGTCTGGGGTGGTGCACGCACCTCCCCTGGCAGGAAACCCTTTGTCCACACCTCCCAAGCTGGAAGGACTCCCAGCAGCAGGAGGGCAGACTTGTGTCTGTGGTGGCAGCATCCATTTTGTGGAGCTGAGGCTATGTCTGATTTTACCCGGGTTTCAGGTACTGTACATGTCGTGTCCCTCTAGAAGGGTGGAATGCTAACCCCGTCGCCAGAATTGGCGAGGGGTTAGTATTCCAATTCGTATGACACCTTACTCGACATGTTTTGATAAAGCCAAACCAAAGATAGCATTTAACCGCGAGGTTCATAATGCACTTAAGAGTATATGGTATGACGATATCTGGAAACAGCAGAAGGAAGTTGTTCCGACCACTGCAGACAGGCTCAGCTCATGCCAGAGCACCATCTCACATGGAACCAAGCACTCTGCCTTCAGGATTGTTAAGGCCTGCCATAGGAGTGACTTAGAGGTTACCAGGTGTCCCATTTAAGGTTAGGTATAGGTATACTACACCTAAGTAAGAGGTGATTACACCAACTTACCCCAGCTGAGTGATCAGCCAGTTGTGTCAGATTGTTAGGCCAAGCCTGGGGTGGCATAATACATGCTGCAGCCCCTGGCAGGCCTTGGGTACACCAATGCCCTGGGTACCTAGTGTACACTGGTACAGGGGCTGACAGGGTGATCCACTTCCAATTGGTTATGCACCTAGGGTGCATAGTTTTAATTTAGTAGAGAGAACAGCAGGCTGGGGGTCTGATTGGCAGGCCCACAGCCTCAATATGTCAAAAACCAGTGAAGCAAAAAGCAAAAATTTGGGGTGACCATAGGATAGCAGACCCTACTCTCCTACAACTGGTATTTGGGCAGTGTAGGGGAAAGTGCTGGGGGTAGTGTTTTAGGTTTTAGGGCAGTGCAGCGGTTTTCGGGCAGAGTTGTGAGTCTTGCTGAGGGTGGTGTTTCAGGGTTTCAGGGCAGTGGTGTTCAGGCAGTGTAGGGGGTCATCCAGGGGGTGGTATTTCAGGCATTAGAGCAGTGGTGTTCGGGCAGTGTAGGGGGTCATGCTGGGGCTGGTGTTTCAGTGTTTAGGGCAGTGCAGTGGTGTTCGGGCAGTGGAGGGGGTCTTGCTGGGGGTGATGTTTCAGGGTTTAGGACAGTGGTTTTCGGGCAGTGTAGGGGGTTGTGCTGGGGCTGGTGTTTTAGGGTTTAGGGCAGTGCAGTGGTGTTCGCACAGTGTAGGGGGCCGTGCTGGGGCAGGTGTTTCAGGGTTTTGGGAAGAGCATTTGTGTTCGGGCACTGTAGGGGGTCGTGCTGGAGCTGGTGTTTCAGGGTTCAGGGCAGTGCAGTGGTGTTCGGGCAGTGTAGGGGGATTCGCTGGGAGTGGTGTTTCAGGGTTTAGGGCAGTGGTGTTCGGACCGTGTAAGGGTCTTGCTGGGGGTGGTGTTTCAGGGTTTAGGGCAGTGCAGTGGGGTTCAGGCAGTGTAGGGGTTGTGCAGGGGGTGGTATTTCAGGGTTTAGGGCAGTGCAGTTGTGTTCGGGCAGTGAAGGGGGTCTTGCTGGGGGTGATGTTTCAGGGTTTAGGGGAGTGGTTTTCGGGCAGTGTAGGGGGTTCTGCTGGGTGTAGTGTTTTAGGGTTTAGGGCAGTGCAGTGGTGTTCAGGCAGGATAGGGGGTCGTGCTGGGGCTGGTGTTTCAGGGTTTAGGGCCGTGCAATGGTGTTGTAAAAGTGTAGGGGGTCGTGCTGGGGCTGGTGTTTCAGGGTTTAGTGCAGTGCAGTGGTGTTCGGGCAGTGTAGGGGGTCATGCTGTGGGTAGTGTTTCAGGGTTTAGGGCAGTGCAGTGGTGTTCGGGTATTGTAGGGGTCATGCTGGGGGTAATGTCTTAGGGTTTAGGGCAGTGCAGTTTGGGCAGTGTAGGGGGTCTTGCTGGGGTAGTCTTTCAGGGGTTTAGGGCAGTGCAGTGGTGTTCGGGCAGTGTAGGTGGTCGTGCTGGGGCTGGTTTTTCAGGGTTTAGGGTAGTGTAGTGGTGTTCGGGCAGTGTAGAGGGTCATGCTTGGTCTGGTGTTTCAGGGTTTAGGGCAGTGCGGTGGTGTTCAGCCAGTGTAGGGAGTCATGCTGGGGCTGGTGTTTCAGGGTTAAGGGCAGTGCGGTGGTGTTCGGGCAGAGTAGGGGGTCGTGCTGGGGCTGGTGTTTCAGGGTTTAGGGCAGCGCGGTGGTGTTCGGGCAGTGTAGGGGGTCGTGCTGGGCCTGGTGTTTCAGGGTTTAGGGCAGTGCAGTGGTGTTCGGGAAGTGTAGGGGGTCATGCTGGGGGTGATGTTTCAGGGTTTAGGGCAGTGCAGTGGTGTTCGGGCAGTGTAGGGCACATGCTGAGGCTGGTGTTTCAGGGTTTAGAGCAGTGCAGTGGTGGTCGGACAGTGTAGGGGATCATGCTGGTGTTTCAGGGTTTAGGGTAGTGCAGTGGTGTTCGGGCTTTGTAGGGGTCGTGCTGGGGCTGGTGTTTCAGGGTTTAGGGCAGTGCAGTGGTGTTCGGGCAGTGTAGGGGGTCTTGCTGGATGTGATGTTTCAGGGTTTAAGGCAGTGGTTTTCGGGCAGTGTAGGGGATCATGCTGGGGCTGGTGTTTCAGGGTTTAGGGCAGTGCAGTGGTGTTCGGGCAGTGTAGGGGGTCATGCGGTGGGTGGTGTTTCATGGTTTTGGGCAGTACAATGGTGTTCAGGCAGTGTAGGGGGTCTTGCTCGGGGTGGTGTTTTTGGGTTTAGTGCAGTGAAGTGGTGTTCGGGCAGTGTAGGGGGTCATGGGGTGTGGTGTTTCAGGGTTTAGGGCAGTGCAGTGGTGTTCAGGCAGTGTAGGAGGTCATGCTGTGGGTAGTGTTTCAGGGTTTAGGGCAGTGCAGTGGTGTTTGGGTATTGTAGGGGTCATGCTGGGGGTAGTATCTTAGGGTTTAGGGCAGTGCAATGGTGTTTGGGTAAGTGTAGGGGGTCATGCAGGGGGTGGTGTTTCAGGGTTTAGGGCAGGGCAGTGGTATTCGGGCAGTGTAGGGGTCATGCTGGGGCTTGTGTTTCAGGGTTTAGGGCAGTGCACTGGTATTTGGGCAGTGTAGGGGAACGTGCTGGGGGTAGTGTTTCAAGTATTAGGGCAGAGCAGTGGCGTTCGGGCAGTTTGGGGGTCATGCTGGGGTAGTGTTTTAGGGTTTAGGGCATTTTAGGGGTCCTGCTGGGGGTAGTGTTTTAGTGTTTAGGGCAGTGCGGTGGTGTTCGGGCAGTGTAGGGGGTCATGCAGGGTGTGATGTTTCAGGGTTTAGGGCAGTGCAGCGGTGTTCGGGCAGTGTAGGGAGTCTTGCTGAGGGTGGTGTTTCAGGGTTTAGGGCAGTGGTGTTCTGACAGTGTAAGGGTCTTGCTGGGGGTGGTGTTTCAGGGTTTAGGGCAGTGCAGTGGTGTTCAGGCAGTGTAGGGGTTGTGCTGGGGCTGGTGTTTCAGTGTTTAGGGCAGTGCAGTGGTGTTCGGGCAGTGTAGGGGGTCTTGCTGGGGGTGATGTTTCAGGGTTTAGGGCAGTGGTTTTTGGGCAGTGTAGGGGGTTGTGCTGGGTGTAGTGTTTTAGGGTTTAGGGCAGTGCAGTGGTGTTCGGGCAGGGTAGGGGGTCGTGTTGGAGCTGGTGTTTCAGGGTTTAGGGCCATGCAATGGTGTTGTAACAGTGTAGGGGGTCGTGCTGGTGTTTCAGGGTTTAGTGCAGTGCAGTGGTGTTCGGGCAGTGTAGGGGGTCGTGCGGGGGTGGTGTTTCATGGTTTTGGGCAGTGCAGTGGTGTTCGGGCAGTGTAGGGAGTCTTGCTGGAGTAGTCTTTCAGGGTTTAGGGCAGTGCAGTGGTGTTCGGGCAGTGTAGGGGGTCGTGCTGGGGCTGGTTTTTCAGGGTTTAGCGTAGTGTAGTGGTGTTCGGGCAGTGTAGGGGGTCATGCTGGGTCTGGTGTTTCAGGGTTTAGGGCAGTGCGGTGGTGTTCGGCAAGTGTAGGGGGTCGTGCTGGGGCTGATGTTTCAGGGTTTAGGGCAGTGCGGTGGTGTTCGGGCAGAGTAGGGGTCATGCTGGGGCTGGTGTTTCAGGGTTTAGGGCAGCGCAGTGGTGTTCGGGCAGTGTAGGGTGTCGTGCTGGGGCTGGTGTTTCAGGGTTTAGGGCAGTGCAGTGGTGTTCGGGAAGTGTAGGGGGTCGTGCTGGGGGTGATGTTTCAGGGTTTAGGGCAGTGCAGTGGTGTTCGGGCAGTGTAGGGGCACATGCTGAGGCTGGTGTTTCAGGGTTTAGAGCAGTGCAGTGGTGTTTGGACAGTGTAGGGTATCATGCTGGGGGTAATGTTTCAGGGTTTAGGGCAGTGGTTTTTGGGCAGTGTAGGGGGTTGTGCTGGAGGTGGTGTTTTAGGGTTTAGGGCAGTGCAGTGGTGTTCGGGCAGTGTAGGAGGTTGTGCTTGGGCTGTTGTTTCAGGGTTTAGGGCAGTGCAATGGTGTTGGAACGGTATAGGGGGTCGTGCTGGGGCTGGTGTTTCAGGGTTTAGTGCAGTGCAGTGGTGTTCGGGCAGTGTAGGGGGTCGTGCCGGGAGTGGTGTTTCATGGTTTTGGGCAGTGCAATGGTGTTCCCACAGTGTAGGGGGTCTTGCTCGGGGTGGTGTTTCAGGGTTTAATGCAGTGCAGTGGTGTTCGGGCAGTGTAGGGGGTCATGGGTTGTGTTGTTTCAGGGTTTACGGCAGTGCAGTGGTGTTCGGGCAGTGTAGGAAGTCGTGCTGTGGGTAGTGTTTCAGGGTTTAGGGCAGTGCAGTGGTGTTCGGGTATTGTAGGGGTCATGCTGGGGGAAGTATCTTAGGGTTTAGGGCAGTGCAGTGGTGTTTGGGTAAGTGTAGGGGGTCATGCAGGGGGTGGTGTTTCAGGGTTTAGGATAGGAAAGTGGTATTCGGGCAGTGTAGGGGGACATGCTGGGGCTTGTGTTTCAGGGTTTAGGGCAGTGCACTGGTATTTTGGCAGTGTAGGGGAAAGTGCTGGGGGTAGTGTTTCAGGTTTTATGGAAGTGCAGCGGTGTTCGGGCAGGGTTGTGAGTCTTGCTGAGGGTGGTGTTTCAGTGTTTAGGGCAGTGCAGTGGCGTTCGGGCAGTGGAGGGGGTCTTGCTTGGGGTGATGTTTCAGGGTTTAGGACAGTGGTTTTCGGGCAGTGTAGAGGGTTGTGCTGGGGCTGGTGTTTTAGGGTTTAGGGCAGTGCAGTGGTGTTCGGACAGTGTAGGGGCCGTGCTGGGGCTGGTGTTTCAGGGTTTTGGGAAGAGCATTTGTGTTCGGGCACTGTAGGGGGTTGTGCTGGGGCTGGTGTTTCAGGGTTCAGGGCAGTGCAGTGGTGTTCGGGCAGTGTAGGGGGGTTCGCTGGGAGTGGTGTTTCAGGGTTTAGGGCAGTGGTGTTCGGACAGTGTAAGGGTCTTGCTGGGGGTGGTGTTTCAGGGTTTAGGGCAGTGCAGTGGTGTTCAGGCAGTGTAGGGGTTGTGCAGGGGGTGGTATTTCAGGGTTTAGGGCAGTGCAGTTGTGTTCGGGCAGTGAAGGGGGTCTTGCTGGGGGTGATGTTTCAGGGTTTAGGGCAGTGGTTTTCGGGCAGTGTAGGGGGTTCTGCTGGGTGTAGTGTTTTAGGGTTTAGGGCAGTGCAGTGGTGTTCGGGCAGGGTAGGGGGTCGTGCTGGGGCTGGTGTTTCAGGGTTTAGGGCCGTGCAATGGTGTTGTAACAGTGTAGGGGGTCGTGCTGGGGCTGGTGTTTCAGGGTTTAGTGCAGTGCAGTGGTGTTCGGGCAGTGTAGGGGGTCATGCTGTGGGTAGTGTTTCAGGGTTTAGGGCAGTGCAGTGGTGTTCGGGTATTGTAGGGGTCATGCTGGGGGTAGTGTCTTAGGGTTTAGGGCAGTGCAGTTCGGGCAGTGTAGGGGGTCTTGCTGGGGTAGACTTTCAGGGGTTTAGGGCAGTGCAGTGGTGTTCGGGCAGTGTAGAGGGTCATGCTTGGTCTGGTGTTTCAGGGTTTAGGGCAGTGCGGTGGTGTTCAGCCAGTGTAGGGAGTCGTGCTGGGGCTGGTGTTTCAGGGTTTAGGGCAGGGCGGTGGTGTTTGGGCAGAGTAGAGGGTCATGCTGGGCCTGGTGTTTCAGGGTTTAGGGCAGCGCGGTGGTGTTTGGGCAGTGTAGGGGGTCGTGCTGTGCCTGGTGTTTCAGGGTTTAGGGCAGTGCAGTGGTGTTCAGGAAGTGTAGGGGGTCATGCTGGGGGGATGTTTCAGGGTTTAGGGCAGTGCAGTGGTGTTCGGGCAGTGTAGGGCACATGCTGAGGCTGGTGTTTCAGGGTTTAGAGTAGTGCAGTGGTGATCGGACAGTGTAGGGGGTCGTGCTGGGGCTGGTGTTTCAGGGTTTAGGGCAGTGCAGTGGTGTTCGGGCAGTGTAGGGGGTCTTGCTGGATGTGATGTTTCAGGGTTTAGGGCAGTGGTTTTCGGGCAGTGTAGGGGATCATGCTGGGGCTGGTGTTTCAGGGTTTAGGGCAGTGCAGTGGTGTTCGGGCAGTGTAGGGGGTCATGCGGTGGGTGGTGTTTCATGGTTTTGGGCAGTACAATGGTGTTCGGACAGTGTAGGGGGTCTTGCTCGGGGTGGTGTTTCAGGGTTTAGTGCAGTGAAGTGGTGTTCGGGCAGTGTAGGGGGTCATGGGGTGTGGTGTTTCAGGGTTTAGGACAGTGTAGAGGTGTTCAGGCAGTGTAGGAGGTCATGCTGTGGGTAGTGTTGCAGGGTTTTGGGCAGTGCAGTGGTGTTCGGGTATTGTAGAGGTCATGCTGTGGGTAGTATCTTAGGGTTTAGGGCAGTGCAGTGGTGTTCGGGAAGTGTAGGGGGTCATGCAGGGGGTGGTGTTTCAGGGTTTAGGGCAGGGCAGTGGTATTCGGGCAGTGTAGGGGGTCGTGCTGGGGCTGGTGTTTCAGGGTTTAGGGCAGTGCAGTGGTGTTCGGGAAGTGTAGGGGGTCGTGCTGGGGGTGATGTTTCAGGGTTTAGGGCAGTGCAGTGGTGTTCGGGCAGTGTAGGGGCACATGCTGAGGCTGGTGTTTCATGGTTTAGGGTAGTGCAGTGGTGTTCGGGCAGTGTAGGGGGTCGTGCTGGGGCTGGTGTTTCAGGGTTTAGGGCAGTGCAGTGGTGTTCGGAAGTGTAGGGGGTCTTGCTGGGGGTGATGTTTCAGGGTTTAGGGCAGTGGTTTTCGGTCAG
Source organism: Triturus cristatus (assembly GCF_964204655.1). Taxonomy (NCBI): domain Eukaryota; kingdom Metazoa; phylum Chordata; class Amphibia; order Caudata; family Salamandridae; genus Triturus; species Triturus cristatus. The sequence continues at coordinate 546,814,616 of NC_140579.1, forward strand.
TGTAGGGGGTTGTGCTGGAGGTTGTGTTTCAGGGTTTAGGGCAGTGCAGTGGTGTTCTGGCAGTGTAGGGGGTCTTTCTGGAGCTGGTGTTTCAGGGTTTAGGGCACTGCAGTGGTGTACGGGCAGTGTAGGGGGTCTTTCTGGGGCTGGTGTTTCAGGGTTTAGGTCAGTGCAGTGGTGTTCGGGCAGTGTAGGGGTTCATGCTGGGGCTGGTGTTTCAGGGTTTAGGGCACTGCAGTGGTGTTCGGGCAGTGTAGGGGTTCGTGCTGGGGCTGGTGTTTCAGGGTTTAGGGCAGTGCAATGGTGTTGGAACGCTGTAGGGGGTCGTGCTGGGGCTGGTGTTTCAGGGTTTAGTGCAGTGAAGTGGTGTTCGGGCAGTGTATGGGGTCGTGCCGGGAGTGGTGTTTCATGGTTTTGGGCAGTGCAATGGTGTTCGCACAGTGTAGGGGGTCTTGCTCGGGGTGGTGTTTCAGGGTTTAGTGCAGTGCAGTGGTGTTCGGGCAGTGTAGGGGTCATGGGGTGTGTTGTTTCAGGGTTTAGGGCAGTGCAGTGGTGTTCGGGCAGTGTAGGAGGTCGTGCTGTGGGTAGTGTTTCAGGGTTTAGGGCAGTGCAGTGGTGTTTGGGTATTGTAGGGGTCATGCTGGGGGTAGTATCTTAGGGTTTAGGGCAGTGCAGTGGTGTTTGGGTAAGTGTAGGGGGTCATGCAGGGGGTGGTGTTTCAGGGTTTAGGGCAGGGCAGTGGTATTCGGGCAGTGTAGGGGGTCGTGCTGGGGCTTGTGTTTCAGGGTTTAGGGCAGTGCGATGGTGTTCGGGCAGAGGCGGGGTCATGCTAGGGCTGGTGTTTCAGGGTTTAGGGCAGTGCGGTGGTGTTCGGCCAGTGTAGGGGGTCGTGCTGGGGCTGGTGTTTCAGGGTTTAGGGCAGTGCGGTGGTGTGAGAAGTTGGCCTGGTATATGCTGTTCACTAGTTCTAGTGACCACCTTGTACCATGCCAAGCAACCCTTATGGTGTGGTTGTAAGTCAACCTTTTTGGACTAGCTGCCCTAGTGGTAGCGTAGGCTAAGCAGTCTTTGAGGCTAAACTCGTGATGCGTGTTAAGCAAGCTGTTTTACCAATAGTAACCCCCTTTTATACCAATGAAAGGACACCACACAGATATATATTCAAAATATATATGTATTTATTTCTCAAAGTAACCCCTAGTCTCTTTATGAGCACAGGAGCACAAATCGTCAAACAAGATTATCACAGAATACACAGAAGTTGCACTTTATATGGATAGGCCCTGGTGGCCACTCGAACCATATACTAAAATAGTGGTATAAGTACCACGAACAGAAAAGGGAAAAGGCCTAGGGCCTCTAGAATCGCTGGGCCTACAAGGAGCTAACGTCAGTTAGTGACCAGGAGGTCCACGGGTGGCGTGTGCAGAGCAAATAGTCACACGCGGGCTCCCATAGGTTTCAATGGGTGCGTAAAAAGTACAAAGTTACTGCAAAAGGAATCTTCCGGATGACCTAGGAACTTAAGATTTGGAACACAGGCACTAGAGATGTATTACTACACATGGGCACCGGAGTACCAGCTTTACCTCACCCACAGGAAGCGGGTGCATAGGCCTCAAAGTGCGTCGGGTTTCTTCTATCTGTTCCGTTGAGCCTGGGACAAAGATGCTGCAGGCCGGGAAGAGATGCAGTGGATCCAAGAGTGGATCGGAGATGTTGAAGACCTGTAAGCAGAGGGGACAGTGTTCACAGTCACTAGCCAGTGACCAGCGTGGCACCAGGTGGGTACCAGGCGATGTCGGGTGCAAACAGGTGATGAGGGGTAGCTTGTCTCCGCAGCCACGTGGTCCCTGAAGGTCGACGACGTCCAGGAGTCGGCTCACGAGCTGTCCCACGCAGGCTCTCGCTGTCGGCGGTGTCGGCGACTTGATCGAAGCAAACAAGCCTTGGCAAAAGCAATTGCAGGAGGATTCGGAAATCAGCTGTTGGTTCTGACCAGCAAGGTCAGAGGGATTGCTCCTTTGGAGGGGAGCAAGGGCCAGTCTGGAGCAACCAGACCAGCAGTGTTTGTCGTAGATTTCGTCGCCACGATGGCCACTAGCCAGCGGGCCAGCAACCGGTTAGGCGCGTCGAGTGGCAAAATGCAGAGGGGCCCCACGCAGATCGTGGAGATGCTGGAGGGCTCACCTTTGGTGCAGATGCTGCTCGAGGGTTGGGCTTCTCAGGACCCAAAGCACAACTTGGAGGGAGCCTCGGTTGTTGCACTGGTCAGCTTGTCGTAGTCGTTCCAAGATGGCTGGCTCCACGTGTCTCGGTGCCTCCACGGGTCTCCTCTTTTCAGGGACTGTGGATCGGGCGGTGAGAGGTCTGGAGGTCCAGGTCTTGTCAGTCTCTGGGCTCGGGCTCCGGCGGGAGGCGGCGGCAAAGCAGACGGTGATTCGCTGGATGGTGCTTGCGTTAGCAAGGTGGTCACTCCCTGACCACAGGGGAGATTTTCTTCAGTCTTCTGTGCAGCAGAATGTCGAAGTTCCCGTCTTCTTCTTAGTTTCAAGTTGATTCCAGGATGTCTGAAGTCTTTAGGACACAGCTCCTACCTTTAAGCGGATTCTAGGGGCCGGACTACCTGCTAGGTCCCTCCCTATGGGTGGGACCAGGAAGGGGGGTGGTTACACCCCCAATCCTTTGTCCAGCTCGCCCCAGGCCCGGGACTGGTGTGCCCCAGGACCGGTTTGAACTGGCATATGCACCGAGGCTCCTTGTGAGCCACAGGCATGTCTGGTTTCTTTCAAGCCCTACCTGACCAATACACAAAATCCTGTCTGGGGTGGTGCATGCACCTCCCCTGGCAGGAAACCCTTTGTCCACACCTCCCAAGCTGGAAGGACTCCCAGCAGCAGGAGGGCAGACTTGTGTCTGTGGTGGCAGCATCCATTTTGTGGAGCTGAGGCTATGTCTGATTTTACCCGGGTTTCAGGTACTGTACATGTCGTGTCCCTCTAGAAGGGTGGAATGCTAACCCCGTCGCCAGAATTGGCGAGGGGTTAGTATTCCAATTCGTATGACACCTTACTCGACATGTTTTGATAAAGCCAAACCAAAGATAGCATTTAACCGCGAGGTTCATAATGCACTTAAGAGTATATGGTATGACGATATCTGGAAACAGTAGAAGGAAGTTGTTCCGACCACTGCAGACAGGCTCAGCTCATGCCAGAGCACCATCTCACATGGAACCAAGCACTCTGCCTTCAGGATTGTTAAGGCCTGCCATAGGAGTGACTTATAGGTTACCAGGTGTCCCATTTAAGGTTAGGTATAGGTATACTACACCTAAGTAAGAGGTGATTACACCAACTTACCCCAGCTGAGTGATCAGCCAGTTGTGTCAAATCGTTAGGCCAAGCCTGGGGTGGCATAATACATGCTGCAGCCCTTGGCAGGCCTTGGGTACACCAATGCCCTGGGTACCTAGTGTACACTGGTACAGGGGCTGACAGGGTGATCCACTTCCAATTGGTTATGCACCTAGGGTGCATAGTTTTAATTTAGTAGAGAGAACAGCAGGCTGGGGGTCTGATTGGCAGGCCCACAGCCTCAATATGTCAAAAACCAGTGAAGCAAAAAGCAAAAATTTGGGGTGACCATAGGATAGCAGACCCTACTCTCCTACACAACCCCCCCCCAAACGCTGGGACATTAAACTAGCCTTGACCAGTCTCGTCTTCATGTCCTAAGTGGAAGTACCTGGAGAGACCATCTGCATTCCCATGGTCAGTACCTGGCCGGTGCTCCACTGTAAAGTCCATCCCCTGTAGGGAAATGGACCACCTAAGCAGTTTGGGGTTTTCACCCTTCATCTGATTTAGCCACAAGAGGGGCTTATGGTCGGTCTGAATCTTGAAGTGAGTGCCAAACAAGTATGGCCTCAGCTTCTTCAGGGCCCACACCACAGCAAAGGCCTCCCTCTCAATAGCTGACCAATTCTTCTCTCTGGGGGTCAACCTTCTGCTAATAAAAGCAATGGGTTGGTCTTGACCATCTACATTAAGTTGTGACAGCACAGCTCCCACACCCAACTCAGAAGCATCTGTTTGGACAATAAACTCTTTGGAGTAGTCAGGACTTTTCAGGATAGGTGCAGAGCACATGGCCTCCTTCAGGTCATCAAATGCCTTTTGACAGCTTACTGTCCACTGAACCTTTTTGGGCATCTTCTTGGATGTCAGATCATTAAGAGGAGTCACAATGGACCCATAGTTCTTAACAAACTTCCTGTAATACCCAGTCAAGCCCAAGAAAGCTCGAACTTGAGTCTGGGTGGTTGGAGGGGACCAATCCTTGATGGACTGTATCTTACTCTCCAGTGGTTGAACTTGGCCCCCACCTACAAGGTGGCCCAAATACACAACCTTACTCTGCCCTATCTGGCACTTAGTAGCCTTGATAGTGAGGCCTGCCCTTTGCAGAGCCTCAAGAGCCTTCTTCAGGTGGATCAGGTGATCCTCCCAGGTGGAACTAAAGACAGCAATGTCATCAAGATATGCTGCGCAAAAGTCATCCAACCCAGTAAGGACTTGGTTCACCAGCCTTTGGAAGGTGGCAGGTGCATTCTTCAGACCAAAGGGCATCACCACAAACTGATAATGCCCACCTGGGGTTGAGAATGCTGTTTTGGCCTTAGACTCCTCAGCTAACCTGATTTGCCAATAGCCAGCTGTCAAGTCAAATGTGCTCAAAAACTTTGCAGAAGCTAGTTTGTCTATGAGCTCATCTGCCCTTGGAATAGGGTGTGCATCTGTCCTGGTGACAGCATTGAGTCCTCTGTAATCCACACAGAACCTCATCTCTCTCTTGCCATCTTTGGTGTGAGGTTTGGGGACCAGAACCACTGGGCTAGCCCAGGGGCTCTCTGAGGGTTCAATGACACCTAATTCCAGCATTTTATGTACCTCAGCCTTTATACAGTCCCTGACGTGGTCAGGTTGTCTGTAAAGTTTGTTCTTTACAGGCAGACTGTCACCAGTGTCCACAACATGGGTACACCAGTCAGTTTGACTAGGTATCAAGGAAAACATATGTGAAAATGATTGTAGAACCTGTCTACATTCAGTCTGCTGATGGGCAGTGAGGTTGCCTCCAAGGGTCACTCCTTCAACTGAGCCATCTTCAGGGTTCTGAGACAACAGGTCTGGGAGAGGGTCACTCTCTTCCTCCTGTCCCTCATCTGTAGCCATGAGCAAGCCCATGTCTGCCCTGTCAACATATGCTTTAAGCCTGTTAACATGGAGTACCCTGTGGGGACTCCTGGGAGTTCCTAGGTCGACCAAGTAGGTGACCTCTCCCTTCTTTTCCAGGATTGTATGGGGTCCAGACCATTTGTCTTGGAGTGCTGCTGGGGCCACCGGCTCCAACACCCATACCTTCTGTCCTGGCTGATACTCAACCAAGACAGCCTTTTGGTCATGCCAAGCTTTCTGTAAGGCCTGGCTTGCCTCAAGGTTTTTAGATGCCTTCTCCATATACTCAGCCATCCTGGAGCGGAGACCAAGTACATAGTCCACTATGTCTAGCTTAGGCTTTTTGAGAGGTAACTCCCATCCTTCCTTCACCAAACACAGTGGGCCTCTCACAGGGTGCCCAAACAACAATTCAAAGGGGCTGTAGCCAACTCCTTTTTGTGGGACCTCTCTGTAAGCAAACAGAAGGCAGGGTAGAAGGATATCCCATCTTCGCCTGAGCTTTTCAGGTAATCCTTTGATCATACCCTTTAGGGTCTTGTTGAATCTCTCAACAAGCCCATTGCATTGTGGGTGATAAGGGGTGGTGAACTTGTAGTTGACACCACATTCCTTCCACATAGCTGTCAAGTATCCTGACATAAAGTTGGTACCTCTGTCAGATACTACCTCCTTAGGAAACCCCACTCTGGAGAATACTCCCAGCAGGGCCCTGGCCACAACAGGAGCTGTAGTGGTCCTAAGGGGAATTGCCTCTGGATACCTGGTGGCATGATCCACTACCACCAGTATAAATCTGTGCCCAGATGCAGTGGGAGGATCCATGGGACCCACTATGTCTATTCCCACTCTTTCAAAGGGGACCCCCACCACAGGTAGTGGTATTAGGGGGGCCTTTGTTGTGCCACCTGATTTGCCACTGGCTTGGCAGGTAACACAGGAGCGACAAAACTCCTTTGTATCTTCATTCATATGAGGCCAGTGAAAGTGAGGGACAAGCCTGTCCCAAGTCTTGTTCTGGCCTAAGTGTCCTGCTAAAGGAATGTCATGGGCCAAGGTAAGAAGGAAGCCCCTAAATTGCAGAGGTATGACCAACCTCCTGGTTGCACCAGGCTTGGGGTCTCTAGCCTCTGAATAAAGGAGCCCTTCATCCCAATACACTTTATGGGTACCTTGAGCATTCCCAGCAGCCTCAGCAGCAGCCAGCTGTCTGAGGGGTTCAAGAGAGGGACAGGATAACTGAGCCTGCCTCAAGTCAGCCCTTGAAGGTCCCCCTGTCCCCAGAAACTCAACCTGATCAGGTTCAAGCTCTTCAGGGACAGTTCCTTCAGGGTCCTCTAGATCAGCTTCCTGGGAAGGCTGATCATCACTCTGAGGCAGGGGGGAAGGCACAGCCTTGACCCTCCTGTTCTTCTTCTTGGTAGGTACTTGGTCCATTGTTCCAGGATCCAAGACCTGAGGTTCAGTGAGGCACTTTTTGGCCTGTGACCTGGTCACAGCAAGGACATGTGATGATATACCTAACATCTCTGCATGAGTCCTGTACTCCACTTCTGACCATAGAGAACTCTCTAGGTCATTGCCCAACAAACATTCTACTGGGAGGTCTGCACTAACCACAACCCTTTTGAGGCCAGTTACCCCTCCCCATGAGAAGTTAACAACTGCCACACTATGTGAAGTAGTGGCATTGCTGGCATTGGTCACCAGGTAGTTCTCACCTGGTATGTACTGTCCAGGATCCACAAAGCCTGGTGTCACCATAGTGACACTGGCACATGTGTCCCTGTAGGCTTGAGCCACTTTGTCATTAATTAAAGGAGTCTGTCTGTACTTGCCCAGGTTACTGGGGCTCACAGTCAGGGACAAATCAATGTCCCCATCACAGATCAAGACTGCCTGTGTAAGGGTTCTGTCTAAGTCAGAATCTCCTTCAGTTCCCATAGTGATTCCCACTACACCCTTTGTCTGGGGACCAACACTGCTAACAGTAGTACTGGGAGCAGGTGCCTTAGGGGCAACAGTGTTGGGGGCTCCACCCTTTTTGCAATCACTAGTCCAGTGAGTTGTATTTTTACAATGATTGCACCAGGGTTTCTTCTGACCTTCTTTCTTCTTTTTGGACTGTTGGGACCCACCCTCCTTAGCAGTAGTTTGGGGCCCTGTTGAAGACTTCTGGTCTTTAGGTTTCTGATCTCCACCCTTTTGGTCTGTTTTCTTCTGATCACCCCCTTGGCCCTGGTTCTGGTTCTTTTGCTTAACCCTGGTTCTGACCCATTTGTCTGCCTTCTTTCCCAATTCTTGGGGAGAGGTCAGATCAGAGTCAACCAAGTGTTGATGCAGTTGCTGGTTTTGACAGTTATTTAAAATCTGTTCTCTCATCATCAAATTATACAATCCTGTAAAATCAGATACCTTACTTCCCAGCAACCAACCCTCCAAAGCCTTAGTGGCACATTCAATGTATTCAGACCAGTCCTGAGTCTGTGTCTTTTGGGTGTCTCTGAACATTAACCTGTACTGCTCAGTGGTTAAGCCTAACCCATCAACTAGAACACTCTTCAGGACTCTGTAGTTTCTGACATCCTCTTCTCTAACAGTGAGGAGTCTGTCTCTGCCTCTTCCTTCAAAGGAGAGCCAGAGGATTGCTGCCCACTGATCTTCAGGAACCTGCTGTACTTTGCAGGCTCTCTCAAGAGCAGTTATCCACTTGTGGATGTCATCCCCACTTTTGTAGGGGGGCACAACCTTAGACAGGTTTCTATTATCGAAAACCCTATCTTTGTCCTTAGGGACAATGCTGCCACCAGTGGGTATAGACCCACTCTCTCTATGCTGTCTAGCCTTGCTAAGTTTCTCTTCCATCAGGGCTACTTCTAGCTCCTGCTTCCTGATCCTCAGCTGAGCCTCTTGCATCTTGGCCTCATGTTCCCTCCTCTGAGGGGTGGTCATCCTTCTCCTGGAGTGACCTTGAGAGCCTCTAGAGCCATGGGAAGCATTGGAGTCACCTGAGCGATTCCTTTGCCTTCCCAGCCCTGTGTTAAGTCCACTGGGGAGATCCAGTGGGTTGAACCCACTGTCAGTCCCCAATAGCCTTGGTTTAGCTGGGCCAAGTATAATACTTGGCACTGGGCTAGTTCTCCCTTCATCCTCACTACTGTCAGTATCCTTTTCACTCTCATCCTCTGTGGTAGGCATCCCATCTAAGGGGTGACTATTGGGAAGGGGTACTTCAGTGGCATCTTTAGAAGGGGGGCCTCCTGTTCCTGTCCCTAAGGGGGCTAACTGGGAAGCTTTCTTGAGTGCTCTCTGATTCTCATCATTCTGTAAGAGCTCTCTGAGCTCAGCAGAGTTTGGGTTCTTGGGCTGTTTAAGGCCTCTAAGAGTTGCCAAATGCCTGAGCTCATTCTGATTAAGGGTAGCAAAGCTGGATGGTGCCCTCTGGGGGTCACTCTCAACAGAGATGGGTACAGTGGGCCCCTCTGCCCCGGCCATTGCTCTTAAGTGTGGGTGGATGTGTTGCAATCTACCTACACTTGGGTTTACCTACTAAACCTATCTAGTAGTTGTAGTCAGGGTGTGCTACTCCCTTTGCTCTACAACAACTAAGTTCAGTAGAACTTAAGTATATCTAATCTTGTTTTATATGTACCTACAGGTACCTATGTGATCTTTCAATTGGTAACCAAGAGATTACAATGGTAAAACACAGCAAGCTCAAATCCAACCGCTGCTCACCAATGTGAGAAGTTGGCCTGGTATATGCTGTTCACTAGTTCTAGTGACCACCTTGTACCATGCCAAGCAACCCTTATGGTGTGGTTGTAAGTCAACCTTTTTGGACTAGCTGCCCTAGTGGTAGCGTAGGCTAAGCAGTCTTTGAGGCTAAACTCGTGATGCGTGTTAAGCAAGCTGTTTTACCAATAGTAACCCCCTTTTATACCAATGAAAGGACACCACACAGATATATATTCAAAATATATATGTATTTATTTCTCAAAGTAACCCCTAGTCTCTTTATGAGCACAGGAGCACAAATCGTCAAACAAGATTATCACAGAATACACAGAAGTTGCACTTTATATGGATAGGCCCTGGTGGCCACTCGAACCATATACTAAAATAGTGGTATAAGTACCACGAACAGAAAAGGGAAAAGGCCTAGGGCCTCTAGAATCGCTGGGCCTACAAGGAGCTAACGTCAGTTAGTGACCAGGAGGTCCACGGGTGGCGTGTGCAGAGCAAATAGTCACACGCGGGCTCCCATAGGTTTCAATGGGTGCGTAAAAAGTACAAAGTTACTGCAAAAGGAATCTTCCGGATGACCTAGGAACTTAAGATTTGGAACACAGGCACTAGAGATGTATTACTACACATGGGCACCGGAGTACCAGCTTTACCTCACCCACAGGAAGCGGGTGCATAGGCCTCAAAGTGCGTCGGGTTTCTTCTATCTGTTCCGTTGAGCCTGGGACAAAGATGCTGCAGGCGGTCGGTCGGGAAGAGATGCAGTGGATCCAAGAGTGGATCGGAGATGTTGAAGACCTGTAAGCAGAGGGGACAGTGTTCACAGTCACTAGCCAGTGACCAGCGTGGCACCAGGTGGGTACCAGGCGATGTCGGGTGCAAACAGGTGATGAGGGGTAGCTTGTCTCCGCAGCCACGTGGTCCCTGAAGGTCGACGACGTCCAGGAGTCGGCTCACGAGCTGTCCCACGCAGGCTCTCGCTGTCGGCGGTGTCGGCGACTTGATCGAAGCAAACAAGCCTTGGCAAAAGCAATTGCAGGAGGATTCGGAAATCAGCTGTTGGTTCTGACCAGCAAGGTCAGAGGGATTGCTCCTTTGGAGGGGAGCAAGGGCCAGTCTGGAGCAACCAGACCAGCGGTGTTTGTCGTAGATTTCGTCGCCACGATGGCCACTAGCCAGCGGGCCAGCAACCGGTTAGGCGCGTCGAGTGGCAAAATGCAGAGGGGCCCCACGCAGATCGTGGAGATGCTGGAGGGCTCACCTTTGGTGCAGATGCTGCTCGAGGGTTGGGCTTCTCAGGACCCAAAGCACAACTTGGAGGGAGCCTCGGTTGTTGCACTGGTCAGCTTGTCGTAGTCGTTCCAAGATGGCTGGCTCCACGTGTCTCGGTGCCTCCACGGGTCTCCTCTTTTCAGGGACTGTGGATCGGGCGGTGAGAGGTCTGGAGGTCCAGGTCTTGTCAGTCTCTGGGCTCGGGCTCCGGCGGGAGGCGGCGGCAAAGCAGACGGTGATTCGCTGGATGGTGCTTGCGTTAGCAAGGTGGTCACTCCCTGACCACAGGGGAGATTTTCTTCAGTCTTCTGTGCAGCAGAATGTCGAAGTTCCCGTCTTCTTCTTAGTTTCAAGTTGATTCCAGGATGTCTGAAGTCTTTAGGACACAGCTCCTACCTTTAAGCGGATTCTAGGGGCCGGACTACCTGCTAGGTCCCTCCCTATGGGTGGGACCAGGAAGGGGGGTGGTTACACCCCCAATCCTTTGTCCAGCTCGCCCCAGGCCCGGGACTGGTGTGCCCCAGGACCGGTTTGAACTGGCATATGCACCGAGGCTCCTTGTGAGCCACAGGCATGTCTGGTTTCTTTCAAGCCCTACCTGACCAATACACAAAATCCTGTCTGGGGTGGTGCATGCACCTCCCCTGGCAGGAAACCCTTTGTCCACACCTCCCAAGCTGGAAGGACTCCCAGCAGCAGGAGGGCAGACTTGTGTCTGTGGTGGCAGCATCCATTTTGTGGAGCTGAGGCTATGTCTGATTTTACCCGGGTTTCAGGTACTGTACATGTCGTGTCCCTCTAGAAGGGTGGAATGCTAACCCCGTCGCCAGAATTGGCGAGGGGTTAGTATTCCAATTCGTATGACACCTTACTCGACATGTTTTGATAAAGCCAAACCAAAGATAGCATTTAACCGCGAGGTTCATAATGCACTTAAGAGTATATGGTATGACGATATCTGGAAACAGTAGAAGGAAGTTGTTCCGACCACTGCAGACAGGCTCAGCTCATGCCAGAGCACCATCTCACATGGAACCAAGCACTCTGCCTTCAGGATTGTTAAGGCCTGCCATAGGAGTGACTTATAGGTTACCAGGTGTCCCATTTAAGGTTAGGTATAGGTATACTACACCTAAGTAAGAGGTGATTACACCAACTTACCCCAGCTGAGTGATCAGCCAGTTGTGTCAAATCGTTAGGCCAAGCCTGGGGTGGCATAATACATGCTGCAGCCCTTGGCAGGCCTTGGGTACACCAATGCCCTGGGTACCTAGTGTACACTGGTACAGGGGCTGACAGGGTGATCCACTTCCAATTGGTTATGCACCTAGGGTGCATAGTTTTAATTTAGTAGAGAGAACAGCAGGCTGGGGGTCTGATTGGCAGGCCCACAGCCTCAATATGTCAAAAACCAGTGAAGCAAAAAGCAAAAATTTGGGGTGACCATAGGATAGCAGACCCTACTCTCCTACAGGTGGTGTTCGGGCAGAGGCGGGGTCGTGCTAGGGCTGGTGTTTCAGGGTTTAGGGAAGCGCAGTGGTGTTCGGGCAGTGTAGGGTGTCGTGCTGGGGCTGGTGTTTCAGGGTTTAGGGCAGTGCAGTGGTGTTCGGGCAGTGTAGGGGCACATGCTGAGGCTGGTGTTTCAGGGTTTAGAGCATGCACTGGTGTTCGGACAGTGTAGGGGATCATGCTGGGGCTGGTGTTTCATGGTTTAGGGTAGTGCAGTGGTGTTCGGGCAGTGTAGGGGGTCGTGCTGGGGCTGGTGTTTCAGGGTTTAGGGCAGTGCAGTGGTGTTCGGGCGGTGTAGGGGGTCTTGCTGGGGGTGATGTTTCAGGGTTTAGGGCAGTGGTTTTCGGTCAGTGTAGGGGGTTGTGCTGGAGGTTGTGTTTCAGGGTTTAGGGCAGTGCAGTGGTGTTCTGGCAGTGTAGGGGGTCTTTCTGGAGCTGGTGTTTCAGGGTTTAGGGCACTGCAGTGGTGTACGGGCAGTGTAGGGGGTCTTTCTGGGGCTGGTGTTTCAGGGTTTAGTGCAGTGCAGTGGTGTTCGGGCAGTGTAGGGGGTCGTGCCGGGAGTGGTGTTTCATGGTTTTGGGCAGTGCAATGGTGTTCACACAGTGTAGGGGGTCTTGCTCGGGGTGGTGTTTCAGGGTTTAGTGCAGTGCAGTGGTGTTTGGGCAGTTTAGGGGTCATGGGGTGTGTTGTTACAGGGTTTAGGGCAGTGCAGTGGTGTTCGGGCAGTGTAGGAGGTCGTGCTGTGCGTAGTGTTTCAGGGTTTAGGGCAGTGCAGTGGTGTTTGGGTATTGTAGGGGTCATGCTGGGGGTAGTATCTTAGGGTTTAGGGCAGTGCAATGGTGTTTGGGTAAGTGTAGGGGGTCTTGCAGGGGGTGGTGTTTCAGGGTTTAGGGCAGGGCAGTGGTATTCGGGCAGTGTTTGGGGTCGTGCTGGGGCTTGTGTTTCAGGGTTTAGGGCAGTGCACTGGTATTTGGGCAGTGTAGGGGAACGTGCTGGGGTAGTGTTTCAGGTTTTAGGGCAGAGCAGTGGCGTTCGGGCAGTGAGGGGGTCATCCTGGGGTAGTGTTTTAGGGTTTAGGGCAGTTCAGTGGTGTTCAGGAATTTTAGGGGTCATGCTGGGGGTAGTGTTTCAGGGTTTAGGGCATGGCAGTGGTATTCGGGCAGTGTAGGGGTCGTGCTGGGGCTTGTGTTTCAGGGTTTAGGACAGTGCACTGGTATTTGGGCAGTGTAGGGGAACGTGCTGGGGGTAGTGTTTCAGGTTTTAGGGCAGAGCAGTGGCATTCGGGCAGTGTGGGGGTCATGCTGGGGTAGTGTTTTAGGGTTTAGGGCAGTTCAGTGGTGTTCAGGCATTTTAGGGGTCATGCTGGGGGTAGTGTTTTAGTGTTTAGGGCAGTGCGGTGGTGTTCGGGCAGTGTAGGGGGTCATGCAGGGTGTGATGTTTCAGGGTTTAGGGCAGTGCAGCGGTGTTCGGGCAGTGTAGGGAGTCTTGCTGAGGGTGGTGTTTCAGAGTTTAGGGCAGTGGTGTTCGGACAGTGTAAGGGTCTTGCTGGGGGTGGTGTTTCAGGGTTTAGGGCAGTGCAGTGGTGTTCAGGCAGTGTAGAGGTTGTGCTGGGGCTGGTGTTTCAGTGTTTAGGGCAGTGCAGTGGTGTTCGGGCAGTGTAGGGGGTCTTGCTGGGGGTGATGTTTCAGGGTTTAGGGCGGTGGTTTTTGGGCAGTGTAGGGGGTTTTGCTGGGTGTAGTGTTTTAGGGTTTAGGGCAGTGCAGTGGTGTTCGGGCAGGGTAGGGGGTCGTGCTGGGGCTGGTGTTTCAGGGTTTAGTGCAGTACAGTGGTGTTCGGGCAGTGTAGGGAGTCGTGCGGGGGTGGTGTTTCATGGTTTTGGGCAGTGCAATGGTGTTCAGGCAGTGTAGGGGGTCTTGCTGGGGGTGGTGTTTCTGGGTTTAGGGCAGTGCAGTGGTGTTTGGGCAGTGTAGGGGGTCATGCGAGGTTGGTGTTTCAGGGTTTAGGGCAGTGCAGTGGTGTACGGGCAGTGTAGGGGGTCTTTCTGGGGATGGTGTTTCAGGGTTTAGGGCAGTGCAGTGGTGTTCGGGCGGTGTAGGGGGTCATGCTGGGGCTGGTGTTTCAGCGTTTAGGTCAGTGCAGTGGTGTTCGGGCAGTGTAGGGGTTCGTGCTGGGGCTGGTGTTTCAGGGTTTAGGGCAATGCAGGGATGTTCGGGCAGTGTAGGGGGTCATGCTGTGGGTAGTGTTTCAGGGTTTAGGGCGGTGGTTTTTGGGCAGTGTAGGGGGTTCTGCTGGGTGTAGTGTTTTAGGGTTTAGGGCAGTGCAGTGGTGTTCGGGCAGGGTAGGGGGTCGTGCTGGGGCTGGTGTTTCAGGGTTTAGTGCAGTACAGTGGTGTTCGGGCAGTGTAGGGGGTCGTGCGGGGGTGGTGTTTCATGGTTTTGGGCAGTGCAATGGTGTTCGCACAGTGTAGGGGGTCTTGCTCGGGGTGGTGTTTCAGGGTTTAGTGCAGTGCAGTGGTGTTCGGGCAGTGTAGGGGTCATGGGGTGTGTTGTTTCAGGGTTTAGGGCAGTGCAGTGGTGTTCGGGCAGTGTAGGAGGTCGTGCTGTGGGTAGTGTTTTAGGGTTTAGGGCAGTGCAGTGGTGTTTGGGTATTGTAGGGGTCATGCTGGGGGTAGTATCTTAGGGTTTAGGGCAGTGCAGTGGTGTTTGGGTAAGTGTAGGGGGTCATGCAGGGGGTGGTGTTTCAGGGTTTAGGGCAGGGCAGTGGTATTCGGGCAGTGTAGGGGGTCGTGCTGGGGCTTGTGTTTCAGGGTTTAGGGCAGTGCGGTGGTGTTCGGGCAGAGGCGGGGTCATGCTAGGGCTGGTGTTTCAGGGTTTAGGGCAGTGCGGTGGTGTTCGGCCAGTGTAGGGGGTCGTGCTGGGGCTGGTGTTTCAGGGTTTAGGGCAGTGCGGTGGTGTTCGGGCAGAGGCGGGGTCGTGCTAGGGCTGGTGTTTCAGGGTTTAGGGAAGCGCAGTGGTGTTCGGGCAGTGTAGGGTGTCGTGCTGGGGCTGGTGTTTCAGGGTTTAGGGCAGTGCAGTGGTGTTCGGGCAGTGTAGGGGCACATGCTGAGGCTGGTGTTTCAGGGTTTAGAGCAGTGCACTGGTGTTCGGACAGTGTAGGGGATCATGCTGGGGCTGGTGTTTCATGGTTTAGGGTAGTGCAGTGGTGTTCGGGCAGTGTAGGGGGTCGTGCTGGGGCTGGTGTTTCAGGGTTTAGGGCAGTGCAGTGGTGTTCGGGCGGTGTAGGGGGTCTTGCTGGGGGTGATGTTTCAGGGTTTAGGGCAGTGGTTTTCGGTCAGTGTAGGGGGTTGTGCTGGAGGTTGTGTTTCAGGGTTTAGGGCAGTGCAGTGGTGTTCTGGCAGTGTAGGGGGTCTTTCTGGAGCTGGTGTTTCAGGGTTTAGGGCACTGCAGTGCTGTACGGGCAGTGTAGGGGGTCTTTCTGGGGCTGGTGTTTCAGGGTTTAGGTCAGTGCAGTGGTGTTCGGGCAGTGTAGGGGTTCATGCTGGGGCTGGTGTTTCAGGGTTTAGGGCACTGCAGTGGTGTTCGGGCAGTGTAGGGGTTCGTGCTGGGGCTGGTGATTCAGGGTTTAGGGCAGTGCAATGGTGTTGGAACGCTGTAGGGGGTCGTGCTGGGGCTGGTGTTTCAGGGTTTAGTGCAGTGCAGTGGTGTTCGGGCAGTGTAGGGGGTCGTGCCGGGAGTGGTGTTTCATGGTTTTGGGCAGTGCAATGGTGTTCGCACAGTGTAGGAGGTCTTGCTCGGGTGGTGTTTCAGGGTTTAGTGCAGTGCAGTGGTGTTTGGGCAGTGTAGGGGTCATGGGGTGTGTTGTTACAGGGTTTAGGGCAGTGCAGTGGTGTTCGGGCAGTGTAGGAGGTCGTGCTGTGCGTAGTGTTTCAGGGTTTAGGGCAGTGCAGTGGTGTTTGGGTATTGTAGGGGTCATGCTGGGGGTAGTATCTTAGGGTTTAGGGCAGTGCAATGGTGTTTGGGTAAGTGTAGGGGGTCTTGCAGGGGGTGGTGTTTCAGGGTTTAGGGCAGGGCAGTGGTATTCGGGCAGTGTTTGGGGTCGTGCTGGGGCTTGTGTTTCAGGGTTTAGGGCAGTGCACTGGTATTTGGGCAGTGTAGGGGAACGTGCTGGGGGTAGTGTTTCAGGTTTTAGGGCAGAGCAGTGGCGTTCGGGCAGTGTGGGGGTCATGCTGGGGTAGTGTTTTAGGGTTTAGGGCAGTTCAGTGGTGTTCAGGCATTTTAGGGGTCATGCTGGGGGTAGTGTTTTAGTGATTAGGGCAGTGCGGTGGTGTTCGGGCAGTGTAGGGGGTCATGCAGGGTGTGATGTTTCAGGGTTTAGGGCAGTGCAGCGGTGTTCGGGCAGTGTAGGGAGTCTTGCTGAGGGTGGTGTTTCAGGGTTTAGGGCAGTGGTGTTCGGACAGTGTAAGGGTCTTGCTGGGGGTGGTGTTTCAGGGTTTAGGGCAGTGAAGTGGTGTTCAGGCAGTGTAGGGATTGTGCTGGGGCTGGTGTTTCAGTGTTTAGGGCAGTGCAGTGGTGTTTGGGCAGTGTAGGGGGTCTTGCTGGGGGTGATGTTTCAGGGTTTAGGGCAGTGGTTTTTGGGCAGTGTAGGGGGTTGTGCTGGGTGTAGTGTTTTAGGGTTTAGGGCAGTGCAGTGGTGTTCGGGCAGGGTAGGGGGTCGTGCTGGGGCTGGTGTTTCAGGGTTTAGTGCAGTGCAGTGGTGTTCGGGCAGTGTAGGGGGTCGTGCGGGGGTGGTGTTTCATGGTTTTGGGCAGTGCAGTGGTGTTCGGGCAGTGTAGGGGGTCTTGCTGGGGGTGGTGTTTCTGGGTTTAGGGCAGTGCAGTGGTGTTTGGGCAGTGTAGGGGGTCATGCGAGGTTGGTGTTTCAGGGTTTAGGGCAGTGCAGTGGTGTACGGGCAGTGTAGGGGGTCTTTCTGGGGCTGGTGTTTCAGGGTTTAGGGCAGAGCAGTGGTGTTCGGGCGGTGTAGGGGGTCGTGCTGGGGGTGGTGTTTCAGGGTTTAGGTCAGTGCAGTAGTGTTCGGGCAGTGTAGGGGTTCGTGCTGGGGCTGGTGTTTCAGGGTTTAGGGCACTGCAGTGGTGTTCGGGCAGTGTAGGGGATCGTGCTGGGGCTGGTGTTTCAGGGTTTAGGGCAATGCAGGGATGTTCGGGCAGTGTAGGGGGTCATGCTGGGGCTGGTGTTTCAGGGTTTAGGGCAGTGCAGTGGTGTTCGGGCGGTGTAGGGGGTCGTGCTGGGGCTGGTGTTTCAGGGTTTAGGTCAGTACAGTGGTGTTCGGGCAGTGTAGGGGTTCGTGCTGGGGCTGGTGTTTCAGGGTTTAGAGCAGTGCAGTGGTGTTCGGGCAGTGTAGGGGTTCATGCTGGGGCTGGTGTTTCAGGGTTTAGGGCAGTGCAGTGGTGTTTGGGCAGTGTAGGGAGTCTTGCTGAGGGTGGTGTTTCAGGGTTTAGGGCAGTGGTGTTCGGACAGTGTAAGGGTCTTGCTGGGGGTGGTGTTTCAGGGTTTAGGGCAGTGCAGTGGTGTTCAGGCAGTGTAGGGGTTGTGCAGGGGGTGGTATTTCACGGTTTAGGGCAGTGCAGTGGTGTTCGGGCAGTGAGGGGGGTCATGCTGGGGCTGGTGTTTCAGGGTTTAGGGCAGTGCAGTGGTGTTCGGGCAGTGTAGGGGGTCTTGCTGGGGGTGATGTTTCAGGGTTTAGGGCAGTGGTTTTTTGGCAGTGTAGGGGGTTGTGCTGGGTGTAGTGTTTTAGGGTTTAGGGCAGTGCAGTCGTGTTTGGGCAGGGTAAGGGGTTGTGCTGGGGCTGGTGTTTCTGGGTTTAGGGCTGTGCAATGGTGTTGTAACAGTGTAGGGGGTCGTGCTGGGGCTGGTGTTTCTGGGTTTAGGGCAGTGCAGTTGTGTTCGGGCAGTGTAGGGGGTCGTGCTGTGGGTAGTGTTTCAGGGTTTAGGGCAGTGCAGTGGTGTTCCGGTATTGTAGGGGTCATGCTGGGGGTAGTGTCTTAGGGTTTAGGGCCGTGCAGTGGTGATCGGGCAGTGTAGGGAGTCTTGCTGGTGTAGTCTTTCAGGGTTTAGGGCAGTGCAGTGGTGTTCGGGCAGTGTAGGGGGTCGTTCTGGGGCTGGTTTTTCAGGGTTTAGGGTAGTGTAGTGGTGTTCGGTCAGAGTAGGGGGTCAAGCTGGGTCTGGTGTTTCAGGGTTTAGGGCAGTGCGGTGGTGTTCGGCCAGTGTAGGGGGTCGCGCTGGGGCTGGTGTTTCAGGGTTTAGGGCAGTGCGGTGGTGTTCGGGCAGAGCAGGGGTCGTGCTGGGGCTGGTGTTTCAGGGTTTAGGGCAGTGCAGTGGTGTTCGGGCAGTGTAGGGTGTCGTGCTGGGGCTGGTGTTTCAGGGTATAGGGCAGTGCAGTGGTGTTCGGGAAGTGTAGGGGGTCGTGCTGGGGGTGACGTTTCAGGGTTTAGGGCAGTGCAGTGGTGTTTGGGATGTGTAGGGGCACATGCTGAGGCTGGTGTTTCAGGGTTTAGAGCAGTGCAGTGGTGTTCGGACAGTGTAGGGGATCATGCTGGGGCTGGTGTTTCAGGGTTTACGGCAGTGCAGTTGTGTTCGGGCAGTGTAGGGGTCGTGCCAGGAGTGGTGTTTCATGGTTTTGGGCAGTGCAATGGTGTTCGCACAGTGTAGGGGGTCTTGCTCGGGGTGGTGTTTCAGGGTTTAGTGCAGTGCAGTGGTGTTCGGGCAGTGTAGGGGGTCATGGGGTGTGTTGTTTCAGGGTTTAGGGCAGTGCAATGGTGTTCGGGCAGTGTAGGGGGTCTTGCTCGGGGTGGTATTTCAGGGTTTAGTGCAGTGCAGTGGTGTTCGGGCAGTGTAGGGGGTCATGGAGTGTGTTGTTTCAGGGTTTAGGGCAGTGCAGTGGTGTTCAGGCAGTGTAGGAGGTCCTGCTGTGGGTAGAGTTTCAGGGTTTAGGGCAGTGCTGTGGTGTTCGGGTATTGTAGGGGTCATGCTGGGGGTAGTATCTTAGGGTTTAGGGCAGTGCAGTGGTGTTTGGGTAAGTGTAGGGGGTCATGCAGGGGGTGGTATTTCAGTGTTTAGGGCAGGGCAGCGGTATTAGGGCAGTGTGGGGGTCGTGCCGGGGCTTGTGTTTCAGGGTTTAAGGCAGTGCACTGGTATTTGGGCAGTGTAGGGGAACGTGCTGGGGGTAGTGTTTCAGGTTTTAGGGCAGAGCAGTGGCGTTCGGGCAGTGTAGGGGTCATGCTGGGGTAGTGTTTTAGGGTTTAGGGCAGTTCAGTGGTGTTCAGGCATTGTAGGGGTCATGCTGGGGGTAGTGTTTTAGTGTTTAGGGCAGTGCGGTGGTGTTCGGGCAGTGTAGGGGGTCGTGCAGGGTGTGATGTTTCAGGGTTTAGGGCAGTGCAGCGGTGTTCGGGCAGTGTAAGGAGTCTTGCTGAGGGTGGTGTTTCAGGGTTTAGGGCAGTGGTGTTCGGACAGTGTAAGGGTCTTGCTGGGGGTGGTGTTTCAGGGTTTAGGGCAGTACAGTGGTGTTCAGGCAGTGTAGGGGTTGTGCAGGGGGTGGTATTTCAGGGTTTAGGGCAGTGCAGTGGTGTTCGGGTAGTGTAGGGGGTTTTGCTGGGGGTGATGTTTCAGGGTTTAGGGCAGTGGTTTTTGGGCAGTGTAGGGGGTTGTGCTGGGTGTATTGTTTTAGGGTTTAGGGCAGTGCAGTGGTGTTCGGGTAGTGTAGGGGGTTTTGCTGGGGGTGATGTTTCAGGGTTTAGGGCAGTGGTTTTTGGGCAGTGTAGGGGGTTGTGCTGGGTGTAGTGTTTTAGGGTTTAGGGCAGTGCAGTGGTGTTCGGGCAGGGTAGGGGGTCATGCTGGGGCTGGTGTTTCAGGGTTTATGGCCGTGCAATGGTGTTGTAACAGTGTAGGGGGTTGTGCTGGGGCTGGTGTTTCAGGGTTTAGTGCAGTGCAGTGGTGTTCGGGCAGTGTAGGGGGTCGTGCGGGGGTGGTGTTTCATGGTTTTGGGCAGTGCAATGTTGTTCGGGCAGTGTAGGGGGTCTTGCTGGGGGTGGTGTTTCTGGGTTTAGGGCAGTGCAGTGGTGTTTGGGCAGTGTAGGGGGTCATGCGGGGTTGGTGTTTCAGGGTTTAGGGCAGTGCAGTGGTATACGGGCAGTGTGGGGGCTCTTTCTGGGGCTGGTGTTTCAGGGTTTAGGGCAGTGCAGTGGTGTTCGGGCGGTGTAGGGGGTCGTGCTGGTGTTTCAGGGTTTAGGTCAGTGCAGTGGTGTTCGGGCAGTGTAGGGGTTCATGCTGGGGCTAGTGTTTCAGGGTTTAGGGCACTGCAGTGGTGTTTGGGCAGTGTAGGGGTTCGTGCTGGGGCTGGTGTTTCAGGGTTTAGGGCAGTGCAATGGTGTTGGAACGCTGTAGGGGGTCGTGCTGGGGCTGGTTTTCAGCGTTTAGTGCAGTGCAGTGCAGTGGTGTTCGGGCAGTGTAGGGGGTCGTGCCGGGAGTGGTGTTTCATGGTTTTGGGCAGTGCAATGGTGTTCGCACAGTGTAGAGGGTCTTGCTCGGGGTGGTGTTTCAGGGTTTAGTGCAGTGCAGTGGTGTTCGGGCAGTGTAGGGGTCATGGGGTGTGTTGTTTCAGGGTTTAGGGCAGTGCAGTGGTGTTCGGGCAGTGTAGGAGGTCGTGCTGTGGGTAGTGTTTTAGGGTTCAGGGCAGTGCAGTGGTGTTCGGGTATTGTAGGGGTCATGCTGGGGGTAGTATCTTAGGGATTAGGGCAGTGCAGTGGTGTTTGGGTAAGTGTAGACGGTCATGCAGGGGGTGGTGTTTCAGGGTTTAGGGCAGGGCAGTGGTATTTGAGCAGTGTAGGGGGTAGTGCTGGGGCTTGTGTTTCAGGCTTTAGGGCAGTGCACTGGTATTTGGGCAGTGTAGGGGAACGTGCTGGGGTAGTGTTTCAGGTTTTAGGGCAGAGAAGTGGCGTTCGGGCAGTGTGGGGGTCATGCTGGGGTAGTGTTTTAGGGTTTAGGGCAGTTCAGTGGTGTTCAGGCATTTTAGGGGTCATGCTGGGGGTAGTGTTTCAGGGTTTAGGGCAGGGCAGTGGTATTCGGGCAGTGTAGGGGGTCGTGCTGGGGCTTGTGTTTCAGGGTTTAGGGCAGTGCACTGGTATTTGGGCAGTGTAGGGGAACGTGCTGGGGGTAGTGTTTCAGGTTTTAGGGCAGAGCAGTGGCGTTCGGGCAGTGTGGGGATCATGCTGGGGTAGTGTTTTAGGGTTTAGGGCAGTTCAGTGGTGTTCAGGCATTTTAGGGGTCATGCTGGGGGTAGTGTTTTAGTGTTTAGGGCAGTGTGGTGGTGTTCAGGCAGTGTAGGGGGTCATGCAGGGTGTGATGTTTCAGGGTTTAGGGCAGTGCAGCGGTGTTCGGGCAGTGTAGGGATTCTTGCTGAGGGTGGTGTTTCAGGGTTTAGGGCAGTGGTGTTCGGACAGTGTAAGGGTCTTGCTGGGGGTGGTGTTTCAGGGTTTAGGGCAGTGCAGTGGTGTTCAGGCAGTGTAGGGGTTGTGCTGGGGCTGGTGTTTCAGTGTTTAGGGCAGCGCAGTGGTGTTCAGGCAGTGTATGGGGTCTTGCTGGGGGTGATGTTTCAGGGTTTAGGGCAGTGGTTTTTGGGCAGTGTAGGGGGTTGTGCTGGGTGTATTGTTTTAGGGTTTAGGGGAGTGCAGTGGTGTTCGGGCAGGGTAGGGGGTCGTGCTGGGGCTGGTGTTTCAGGGTTTAGGGCCGTGCAATGGTGTTGTAACAGTGTAGGGGGTCGTGCTGGGGCTGGTGTTTCAGGGTTTAGTGCAGTGCAGTGGTGTTCGGGCAGTGTAGGTGGTCGTGCGGGGGTGGTGTTTCATGGTTTTGGGCAGTGCAGTGGTGTACGGGCAGTGTAGGGGGTCTTTCTGGGGCTGGTGTTTCAGGGTTTAGGGCAGGGCAGTGGTGTTCGGGCGGTGTAGGGGGTCGTGCTGGGGCTGGTGTTTCAGGGTTTAGGTCAGTGCAGTGGTGTTCGGGCAGTGTAGGGGTTCGTGCTGGGGCTGGTGTTTCAGGGTTTAGGGCACTGCAGTGGTGTTCGGGCAGTGTAGGGGTTCGTGCTGGGGCTGGTGTTTCAGGGTTTAGGGCAATGCAGGGATGTTCGGGCAGTGTAGGGGGTCATGCTGTGGGTAGTGTTTCAGGGTTTAGGGCAGTGCAGTGGTGTTCGGGTATTGTAGGGGTCATGCTGGGGGTAGTATCTTAGGGTTTAGGGCAGTGCAGTGGTGTTTGGGTAAGTGTAGGGGGTCATGCAGGGGGTGGTGTTTCAGGGTTTAGGGCAGGGCAGTGGTATTCGGGCAGTGTAGGGGGTCGTGCTGGGGCTTGTGTTTCAGGGTTTAGGGCAGTGCACTGGTATTTGGGCAGTGTAGGGGAATGTGCTGGGGATAGTGTTTCAGGTTTTAGGGCAGAGCAGTGGCGTTCGGGCAGTGTGGGGGTCATGCTGGGGTAGTGTTTTAGGGTTTAGGGCAGTTCAGTGGTGTTCAGGCATTTTAGGGGTCATGCTGGGGGTAGTGTTTTAGTGTTTAGGGCAGTGCGGTGGTGTTCGGGCAGTGTAGGGGGTCATGCAGGGTGTGATGTTTCAGGGTTTAGGGCAGTGCAGCCGTGTTCGGGCAGTGTAGGGAGTCTTGCTGAGGGTGGTGTTTCAGGGTTTAGGGCAGTGGTGTTCGGACAGTGTAAGGGTCTTGCTGGGGGTGGTGTTTCAGGGTTTAGGGCAGTGAAGTGGTGTTCAGGCAGTGTAGGGGTTGTGCTGGGGCTGGTGTTTCAGTGTTTAGGGCAGTGCAGTGGTTTTTGGGCAGTGTAGGGGGTTGTGCTGGGTGTAGTGTTTTAGGGTTTAGGGCAGTGCAGTGGTGTTCGGGCAGGGTAGGGGGTCGTGCTGGGGCTGGTGTTTCAGGGTTTAGTGCAGTGCAGTGGTGTTCGGGCAGTATAGGGGGTCATGCGGGGGTGGTGTTTCATGGTTTTGGGCAGTGCAATGGTGTTCGGGCAGTGTAGGGGGTCTTGCTGGGGGTGGTGTTTCTGGGTTTAGGGCAGTGCAGTGGTGTTTGGGCAGTGTAGGGGGTCATGCGAGGTTGGTGTTTCAGGGTTTAGGGCAGTGCAGTGGTGTACGGGCAGTGTAGGGGGTCTTTCTGGGGCTGGTGTTTCAGGGTTTAGGGCAGAGCAGTGGTGTTCGGGCGGTGTAGGGGGTCGTGCTGGGGCTGGTGTTTCAGGGTTTAGGGCACTGCAGTGGTGTTCGGGCAGTGTAGGGGTTCGTGCTGGGGCTGGTGTTTCAGGGTTTAGGGCAATGCAGGGATGTTCGGGCAGTGTAGGGGGTCATGCTGGGGCTGGTGTTTCAGGGTTTAGGACAGTGCAGTGGTGTTCGGGCGGTGTAGGGGGTCGTGCTGGGGCTGGTGTTTCAGGGTTTAGGTCAGTACAGTGGTGTTCGGGCAGTGTAGGGGTTCGTGCTGGGGCTGGTGTTTCAGGGTTTAGAGCACTGCAGTGGTGTTCGGGCAGTGTAGGGGTTCATGCTGGGGCTGGTGTTTCAGGGTTTAGGGCAGTGCAGTGGTGTTCAGGCACTGTAGGGGTCATGCAGGGGGTGGTGTTTCAGGGTTTAGGACAGTGCAGCGGTGTTCGGGCAGTGTGGGGAGTCTTGCTGAGGGTGGTGTTTCAGGGTTTAGGGCAGTGGTGTTCGGACAGTGTAAGGGTCTTGCTGGGGGTGGTGTTTCAGGGTTTAGGGCAGTGCAGTGGTGTTCAGGCAGTGTAGGGGTTGTTCAGGGGCTGGTGTTTCAGGGTTTAGTGCAGTGCAGTGGTGTTCGGGCAGTGTAGGGGGTCTTGCTGGGGGTGATGTTTCAGGGTTTAGGGCAGTGGTTTTTTGGCAATGTAGGGGGTTGTGCTGGGTGTGTTGTTTTAGGGTTTAGGGCAGTGCAGTCGTGTTCGGGCAGGGTAAGGGGTTGTGCTGTGGCTGGTCTTTCTGGGTTTAGGGCCGTGCAATGGTGTTGTAACAGTGTAGGGGGTCGTGCTGGGGCTGGTGTTTCTGGGTTTAGTGCAGTGCAGTTGTGTTCGGGCAGTGTAGGGGGTCGTGCTGTGGGTAGTGTTTCAGGGTTTAGGGCAGTGCAGTGGTGTTTGGGCAGTGTAGGGGGTCATGCGAGGTTGGTGTTTCAGGGTTTAGGGCAGTGCAGTGGTGTACGGGCAGTGTAGGGGGTCTTTCTGGGGCTGGTGTTTCAGGGTTTAGGGCAGAGCAGTGGTGTTCGGGCGGTGTAGGGGGTCGTGCTGGGGGTGGTGTTTCAGGGTTTAGGTCAGTGCAGTGGTGTTCGGGCAGTGTAGGGGTTCGTGCTGGGGCTGTTGTTTCAGGGTTTAGGGCACTGCAGTGGTGTTCGGGCAGTGTAGGGGTTCGTGCTGGGGCTGGTGTTTCAGGGTTTAGGGCAATGCAGGGATGTTCGGGCAGTGTAGGGGGTCATGCTGGGGCTGGTGTTTCAGGGTTTAGGACAGTGCAGTGGTGTTCGGGCGGTGTAGGGGGTCGTGCTGGGGCTGGTGTTTCAGGGTTTAGGTCAGTACAGTGGTGTTCGGGCAGTATAGGGGTTCGTGCTGGGGCTGGTTGTGAGAAGTTGGCCTGGTATATGCTGTTCACTAGTTCTAGTGACCACCTTGTACCATGCCAAGCAACCCTTATGGTGTGGTTGTAAGTCAACCTTTTTGGACTAGCTGCCCTAGTGGTAGCGTAGGCTAAGCAGTCTTTGAGGCTAAACTCGTGATGCGTGTTAAGCAAGCTGTTTTACCAATAGTAACCCCCTTTTATACCAATGAAAGGACACCACACAGATATATATTCAAAATATATATGTATTTATTTCTCAAAGTAACCCCTAGTCTCTTTATGAGCACAGGAGCACAAATCGTCAAACAAGATTATCACAGAATACACAGAAGTTGCACTTTATATGGATAGGCCCTGGTGGCCACTCGAACCATATACTAAAATAGTGGTATAAGTACCACGAACAGAAAAGGGAAAAGGCCTAGGGCCTCTAGAATCGCTGGGCCTACAAGGAGCTAACGTCAGTTAGTGACCAGGAGGTCCACGGGTGGCGTGTGCAGAGCAAATAGTCACACGCGGGCTCCCATAGGTTTCAATGGGTGCGTAAAAAGTACAAAGTTACTGTAAAAGGAATCTTCCGGATGACCTAGGAACTTAAGATTTGGAACACAGGCACTAGAGATGTATTACTACACATGGGCACAGGTGTGCCAGCTTTACCTCACCCACAGGAAGCGGGTGCATAGGCCTCGAAGTGCGTCGGGTTTCTTCTATCTGTTCCGTGGGGCCTGTAGACAAAAGTGCTGCAGGCGGTCGGTCGGGAAGAGATGCAGTGGATCCAAGAGTGGATCGGAGATGTTGAAGACCTGTAAGCAGAGGGGACAGTGTTCACAGTCACTAGCCAGTGACCAGCGTGGCACCAGGTGGGTACCAGGCGATGTCGGGTGCAAACAGGAAGGAAGGTGTAGCTTGACTCTGCAGCCACGTGGTCCCTGAAGGTCGACGACGTCCAGGAGTCGAGTCACGAGCTGTCCCACGCAGGCTCTCGCTGTCGGCGGTGTCGGCGACTTGATCGAAGCAAACAAGCCTTGGCAAAAGCAATTGTTGTAGGCAAGGAGTTTAAGCTGTTGGTTCTGACCAGCAAGGTCAGAGGGATTGCTCCTTTGGAGGGGAGCAAGGGCCAGTCTGGAGCAACCAGACCAGCGGTGTTTGTCGTAGATTTCGTCGCCAAGATGGCCACTAGCCAGCGGGCCAGCAACCGGTTAGGCGCGTCGAGTGGCAAAATGCAGAAGGGCCCCACGCAGATCGTGGAGATGCTGGAGGGCTCACCTTTGGTGCAGATGCTGCTCGAGGGTTGGGCTTCTCAGGACCCAAAGCACAACTTGGAGGGAGCCTCGGTTGTTGCACTGGTCAGCTTGTCGTAGTCGTTCCAAGATGGCTGGCTCCACGTGTCTCGGTGCCTCCACGGGTCTCCTCTTTTCAGGGACTGTGGATCGGGCGGTGAGAGGTCTGGAGGTCCAGGTCTTGTCAGTCTCTGGGCTCGGGCTCCGGCGGGAGGCGGCGGCAAAGCAGACGGTGATTCGCTGGATGGTGCTTGCGTTAGCAAGGTGGTCACTCCCTGACCACAGGGGAGATTTTCTTCAGTCTTCTGTGCAGCAGAATGTCGAAGTTCCCGTCTTCTTCTTAGTTTCAAGTTGATTCCAGGATGTCTGAAGTCTTAGGACACAGCTCCTACCTTTAAGCGGATTCTAGGGGCCGCACTACCTGCTAGGTCCCTCCCTATGGGTGGGACCAGGAAGGGGGGTGGTTACACCCCCAATCCTTTGTCCAGCTCGCCCCAGGCCCGGGACTGGTGTGCCCCAGGACCGGTTTGAACTGGCATATGCACCGAGGCTCCTTGTGAGCCACAGGCATGTCTGGTTTCTTTCAAGCCCTACCTGACCAATACACAAAATCCTGTCTGGGGTGGTGCACGCACCTCCCCTGGCAGGAAACCCTTTGTCCACACCTCCCAAGCTGGAAGGACTCCCAGCAGCAGGAGGGCAGACTTGTGTCTGTGGTGGCAGCATCCATTTTGTGGAGCTGAGGCTATGTCTGATTTTACCCGGGTTTCAGGTACTGTACATGTCGTGTCCCTCTAGAAGGGTGGAATGCTAACCCCGTCGCCAGAATTGGCGAGGGGTTAGTATTCCAATTCGTATGACACCTTACTCGACATGTTTTGATAAAGCCAAACCAAAGATAGCATTTAACCGCGAGGTTCATAATGCACTTAAGAGTATATGGTATGACGATATCTGGAAACAGTAGAAGGAAGTTGTTCCGACCACTGCAGACAGGCTCAGCTCATGCCAGAGCACCATCTCACATGGAACCAAGCACTCTGCCTTCAGGATTGTTAAGGCCTGCCATAGGAGTGACTTAGAGGTTACCAGGTGTCCCATTTAAGGTTAGGTATAGGTATACTACACCTAAGTAAGAGGTGATTACACCAACTTACCCCAGCTGAGTGATCAGCCAGTTGTGTCAGATTGTTAGGCCAAGCCTGGGGTGGCATAATACATGCTGCAGCCCCTGGCAGGCCTTGGGTACACCAATGCCCTGGGTACCTAGTGTACACTGGTACAGGGGCTGACAGGGTGATCCACTTCCAATTGGTTATGCACCTAGGGTGCATAGTTTTAATTTAGTAGAGAGAACAGCAGGCTGGGGGTCTGATTGGCAGGCCCACAGCCTCAATATGTCAAAAACCAGTGAAGCAAAAAGCAAAAATTTGGGGTGACCATAGGATAGCAGACCCTACTCTCCTACACAACCCCCCCCCAAACGCTGGGACATTAAACTAGCCTTGACCAGTCTCGTCTTCATGTCCTAAGTGGAAGTACCTGGAGAGACCATCTGCATTCCCATGGTCAGTACCTGGCCGGTGCTCCACTGTAAAGTCCATCCCCTGTAGGGAAATGGACCACCTAAGCAGTTTGGGGTTTTCACCCTTCATCTGATTTAGCCACAAGAGGGGCTTATGGTCGGTCTGAATCTTGAAGTGAGTGCCAAACAAGTATGGCCTCAGCTTCTTCAGGGCCCACACCACAGCAAAGGCCTCCCTCTCAATAGCTGACCAATTCTTCTCTCTGGGGGTCAACCTTCTGCTAATAAAAGCAATGGGTTGGTCTTGACCATCTACATTAAGTTGTGACAGCACAGCTCCCACACCCAACTCAGAAGCATCTGTTTGGACAATAAACTCTTTGGAGTAGTCAGGACTTTTCAGGATAGGTGCAGAGCACATGGCCTCCTTCAGGTCATCAAATGCCTTTTGACAGCTTACTGTCCACTGAACCTTTTTGGGCATCTTCTTGGATGTCAGATCATTAAGAGGAGTCACAATGGACCCATAGTTCTTAACAAACTTCCTGTAATACCCAGTCAAGCCCAAGAAAGCTCGAACTTGAGTCTGGGTGGTTGGAGGGGACCAATCCTTGATGGACTGTATCTTACTCTCCAGTGGTTGAACTTGGCCCCCACCTACAAGGTGGCCCAAATACACAACCTTACTCTGCCCTATCTGGCACTTAGTAGCCTTGATAGTGAGGCCTGCCCTTTGCAGAGCCTCAAGAGCCTTCTTCAGGTGGATCAGGTGATCCTCCCAGGTGGAACTAAAGACAGCAATGTCATCAAGATATGCTGCGCAAAAGTCATCCAACCCAGTAAGGACTTGGTTCACCAGCCTTTGGAAGGTGGCAGGTGCATTCTTCAGACCAAAGGGCATCACCACAAACTGATAATGCCCACCTGGGGTTGAGAATGCTGTTTTGGCCTTAGACTCCTCAGCTAACCTGATTTGCCAATAGCCAGCTGTCAAGTCAAATGTGCTCAAAAACTTTGCAGAAGCTAGTTTGTCTATGAGCTCATCTGCCCTTGGAATAGGGTGTGCATCTGTCCTGGTGACAGCATTGAGTCCTCTGTAATCCACACAGAACCTCATCTCTCTCTTGCCATCTTTGGTGTGAGGTTTGGGGACCAGAACCACTGGGCTAGCCCAGGGGCTCTCTGAGGGTTCAATGACACCTAATTCCAGCATTTTATGTACCTCAGCCTTTATACAGTCCCTGACGTGGTCAGGTTGTCTGTAAAGTTTGTTCTTTACAGGCAGACTGTCACCAGTGTCCACAACATGGGTACACCAGTCAGTTTGACTAGGTATCAAGGAAAACATATGTGAAAATGATTGTAGAACCTGTCTACATTCAGTCTGCTGATGGGCAGTGAGGTTGCCTCCAAGGGTCACTCCTTCAACTGAGCCATCTTCAGGGTTCTGAGACAACAGGTCTGGGAGAGGGTCACTCTCTTCCTCCTGTCCCTCATCTGTAGCCATGAGCAAGCCCATGTCTGCCCTGTCAACATATGCTTTAAGCCTGTTAACATGGAGTACCCTGTGGGGACTCCTGGGAGTTCCTAGGTCGACCAAGTAGGTGACCTCTCCCTTCTTTTCCAGGATTGTATGGGGTCCAGACCATTTGTCTTGGAGTGCTGCTGGGGCCACCGGCTCCAACACCCATACCTTCTGTCCTGGCTGATACTCAACCAAGACAGCCTTTTGGTCATGCCAAGCTTTCTGTAAGGCCTGGCTTGCCTCAAGGTTTTTAGATGCCTTCTCCATATACTCAGCCATCCTGGAGCGGAGACCAAGTACATAGTCCACTATGTCTAGCTTAGGCTTTTTGAGAGGTAACTCCCATCCTTCCTTCACCAAACACAGTGGGCCTCTCACAGGGTGCCCAAACAACAATTCAAAGGGGCTGTAGCCAACTCCTTTTTGTGGGACCTCTCTGTAAGCAAACAGAAGGCAGGGTAGAAGGATATCCCATCTTCGCCTGAGCTTTTCAGGTAATCCTTTGATCATACCCTTTAGGGTCTTGTTGAATCTCTCAACAAGCCCATTGCATTGTGGGTGATAAGGGGTGGTGAACTTGTAGTTGACACCACATTCCTTCCACATAGCTGTCAAGTATCCTGACATAAAGTTGGTACCTCTGTCAGATACTACCTCCTTAGGAAACCCCACTCTGGAGAATACTCCCAGCAGGGCCCTGGCCACAACAGGAGCTGTAGTGGTCCTAAGGGGAATTGCCTCTGGATACCTGGTGGCATGATCCACTACCACCAGTATAAATCTGTGTCCAGATGCAGTGGGAGGATCCATGGGACCCACTATGTCTATTCCCACTCTTTCAAAGGGGACCCCCACCACAGGTAGTGGTATTAGGGGGGCCTTTGTTGTGCCACCTGATTTGCCACTGGCTTGGCAGGTAACACAGGAGCGACAAAACTCCTTTGTATCTTCATTCATATGAGGCCAGTGAAAGTGAGGGACAAGCCTGTCCCAAGTCTTGTTCTGGCCTAAGTGTCCTGCTAAAGGAATGTCATGGGCCAAGGTAAGAAGGAAGCCCCTAAATTGCAGAGGTATGACCAACCTCCTGGTTGCACCAGGCTTGGGGTCTCTAGCCTCTGAATAAAGGAGCCCTTCATCCCAATACACTTTATGGGTACCTTGAGCATTCCCAGCAGCCTCAGCAGCAGCCAGCTGTCTGAGGGGTTCAAGAGAGGGACAGGATAACTGAGCCTGCCTCAAGTCAGCCCTTGAAGGTCCCCCTGTCCCCAGAAACTCAACCTGATCAGGTTCAAGCTCTTCAGGGACAGTTCCTTCAGGGTCCTCTAGATCAGCTTCCTGGGAAGGCTGATCATCACTCTGAGGCAGGGGGGAAGGCACAGCCTTGACCCTCCTGTTCTTCTTCTTGGTAGGTGCTTGGTCCATTGTTCCAGGATCCAAGACCTGTGGTTCAGTGAGGCACTTTTTGGCCTGTGACCTGGTCACAGCAAGGACATGTGATGATATACCTAACATCTCTGCATGAGTCCTGTACTCCACTTCTGACCATAGAGAACTCTCTAGGTCATTGCCCAACAAACATTCTACTGGGAGGTCTGCACTAACCACAACCCTTTTGAGGCCAGTTACCCCTCCCCATGAGAAGTTAACAACTGCCACACTATGTGAAGTAGTGGCATTGCTGGCATTGGTCACCAGGTAGTTCTCACCTGGTATGTACTGTCCAGGATCCACAAAGCCTGGTGTCACCATAGTGACACTGGCACATGTGTCCCTGTAGGCTTGAGCCACTTTGTCATTAATTAAAGGAGTCTGTCTGTACTTGCCCAGGTTACTGGGGCTCACAGTCAGGGACAAATCAATGTCCCCATCACAGATCAAGACTGCCTGTGTAAGGGTTCTGTCTAAGTCAGAATCTCCTTCAGTTCCCATAGTGATTCCCACTACACCCTTTGTCTGGGGACCAACACTGCTAACAGTAGTACTGGGAGCAGGTGCCTTAGGGGCAACAGTGTTGGGGGCTCCACCCTTTTTGCAATCACTAGTCCAGTGAGTTGTATTTTTACAATGATTGCACCAGGGTTTCTTCTGACCTTCTTTCTTCTTTTTGGACTGTTGGGACCCACCCTCCTTAGTAGTAGTTTGGGGCCCTGTTGAAGACTTCTGGTCTTTAGGTTTCTGATCTCCACCCTTTTGGTCTGTTTTCTTCTGATCACCCCCTTGGCCCTGGTTCTGGTTCTTTTGCTTAACCCTGGTTCTGACCCATTTGTCTGCCTTCTTTCCCAATTCTTGGGGAGAGGTCAGATCAGAGTCAACCAAGTGTTGATGCAGTTGCTGGTTTTGACAGTTATTTAAAATCTGCTCTCTCATCATCAAATTATACAATCCTGTAAAATCAGATACCTTACTTCCCAGCAACCAACCCTCCAAAGCCTTAGTGGCACATTCAATGTATTCAGACCAGTCCTGAGTCTGTGTCTTTTGGGTGTCTCTGAACATTAACCTGTACTGTTCAGTGGTTAAGCCTAACCCATCTACCAGAACACTCTTCAGGACTCTGTAGTTTCTGACATCCTCTTCTCTAACAGTGAGGAGTCTGTCTCTGCCTCTTCCTTCAAAGGAGAGCCAGAGGATTGCTGCCCACTGGTCTTCAGGAACCTGCTGTACTTTGCAGGCTCTCTCAAGAGCAGTTATCCATTTGTGGATGTCATCCCCACTTTTGTAGGGGGGCACAACCTTAGACAGGTTCCTATTGTCAAAGACCCTATCTTTGTCCTTAGGGACAATGCTGCCACCAGTGGGTATAGACCCACTCTCTTTATGCTGTCTAGCCTTGCTAAGTTTCTCTTCCATCAGGGCTACTTCTAGCTCCTGCTTCCTGATCCTCAGCTGAGCCTCTTGCATCTTGGCCTCATGTTCCCTCCTCTGAGGGGTGGTCATCCTTCTCCTGGAGTGACCTTGAGAGCCTCTAGAGCCATGGGAAGCATTGGAGTCACCTGAGCGATTCCTTTGCCTTCCAAGCCCTGTGTTAAGTCCACTGGGGAGATCCAGTGGGTTGAACCCACTGTCAGTCCCCAATAGCCTTGGTTTAGCTGGGCCAAGTATAATACTTGGCACTGGGCTAGTTCTCCCTTCATCCTCACTACTGTCAGTATCCTTTTCACTCTCATCCTCTGTGGTAGGCATCCCATCTAAGGGGTGACTATTGGGAAGGGGTACTTCAGTGGCATCTTTAGAAGGGGGGCCTCCTGTTCCTGTCCCTAAGGGGGCTAACTGGGAAGCTTTCTTGAGTGCTCTCTGATTCTCATCATTCTGTAAGAGCTCTCTGAGCTCAGCAGAGTTTGGGTTCTTGGGCTGTTTAAGGCCTCTAAGAGTTGCCAAATGCCTGAGCTCATTCTGATTAAGGGTAGCAAAGCTGGATGGTGCCCTCTGGGGGTCACTCTCAACAGAGATGGGTACAGTGGACCCCTCTGCCCCGGCCATTGCTCTTAAGTGTGGGTGGATGTGTTGCAATCTACCTACACTTGGGTTTACCTACTAAACCTATCTAGTAGTTGTAGTCAGGGTGTGCTACTCCCTTTGCTCTACAACAACTAAGTTCAGTAGAACTTAAGTATATCTAATCTTGTTTTATATGTACCTACAGGTACCTATGTGATCTTTCAATTGGTAACCAAGAGATTACAATGGTAAAACACAGCAAGCTCAAATCCAACCGCTGCTCACCAATGTGAGAAGTTGGCCTGGTATATGCTGTTCACTAGTTCTAGTGACCACCTTGTACCATGCCAAGCAACCCTTATGGTGTGGTTGTAAGTCAACCTTTTTGGACTAGCTGCCCTAGTGGTAGCGTAGGCTAAGCAGTCTTTGAGGCTAAACTCGTGATGCGTGTTAAGCAAGCTGTTTTACCAATAGTAACCCCCTTTTATACCAATGAAAGGACACCACACAGATATATATTCAAAATATATATGTATTTATTTCTCAAAGTAACCCCTAGTCTCTTTATGAGCACAGGAGCACAAATCGTCAAACAAGATTATCACAGAATACACAGAAGTTGCACTTTATATGGATAGGCCCTGGTGGCCACTCGAACCATATACTAAAATAGTGGTATAAGTACCACGAACAGAAAACGGAAAAGGCCTAGGGCCTCTAGAATCGCTGGGCCTACAAGGAGCTAACGTCAGTTAGTGACCAGGAGGTCCACGGGTGGCGTGTGCAGAGCAAATAGTCACACGCGGGCTCCCATAGGTTTCAATGGGTGCGTAAAAAGTACAAAGTTACTGCAAAAGGAATCTTCCGGATGACCTAGGAACTTAAGATTTGGAACACAGGCACTAGAGATGTATTACTACACATGGGCACAGGTGTGCCAGCTTTACCTCACCCACAGGAAGCGGGTGCATAGGCCTCGAAGTGCGTCGGGTTTCTTCTATCTGTTCCGTGGGGCCTGTAGACAAAAGTGCTGCAGGCGGTCGGTCGGGAAGAGATGCAGTGGATCCAAGAGTGGATCGGAGATGTTGAAGACCTGTAAGCAGAGGGGACAGTGTTCACAGTCACTAGCCAGTGACCAGCGTGGCACCAGGTGGGTACCAGGCGATGTCGGGTGCAAACAGGAAGGAAGGTGTAGCTTGACTCTGCAGCCACGTGGTCCCTGAAGGTCGACGACGTCCAGGAGTCGAGTCACGAGCTGTCCCACGCAGGCTCTCGCTGTCGGCGGTGTCGGCGACTTGATCGAAGCAAACAAGCCTTGGCAAAAGCAATTGTTGTAGGCAAGGAGTTTAAGCTGTTGGTTCTGACCAGCAAGGTCAGAGGGATTGCTCCTTTGGAGGGGAGCAAGGGCCAGTCTGGAGCAACCAGACCAGCGGTGTTTGTCGTAGATTTCGTCGCCAAGATGGCCACTAGCCAGCGGGCCAGCAACCGGTTAGGCGCGTCGAGTGGCAAAATGCAGAAGGGCCCCACGCAGATCGTGGAGATGCTGGAGGGCTCACCTTTGGTGCAGATACTGCTCGAGGGTTGGGCTTCTCAGGACCCAAAGCACAACTTGGAGGGAGCCTCGGTTGTTGCACTGGTCAGCTTGTCGTAGTCGTTCCAAGATGGCTGGCTCCACGTGTCTCGGTGCCTCCACGGGTCTCCTCTTTTCAGGGACTGTGGATCGGGCGGTGAGAGGTCTGGAGGTCCAGGTCTTGTCAGTCTCTGGGCTCGGGCTCCGGCGGGAGGCGGCGGCAAAGCAGACGGTGATTCGCTGGATGGTGCTTGCGTTAGCAAGGTGGTCACTCCCTGACCACAGGGGAGATTTTCTTCAGTCTTCTGTGCAGCAGAATGTCGAAGTTCCCGTCTTCTTCTTAGTTTCAAGTTGATTCCAGGATGTCTGAAGTCTTAGGACACAGCTCCTACCTTTAAGCGGATTCTAGGGGCCGGACTACCTGCTAGGTCCCTCCCTATGGGTGGGACCAGGAAGGGGGGTGGTTACACCCCCAATCCTTTGTCCAGCTCGCCCCAGGCCCGGGACTGGTGTGCCCCAGGACCGGTTTGAACTGGCATATGCACCGAGGCTCCTTGTGAGCCACAGGCATGTCTGGTTTCTTTCAAGCCCTACCTGACCAATACACAAAATCCTGTCTGGGGTGGTGCACGCACCTCCCCTGGCAGGAAACCCTTTGTCCACACCTCCCAAGCTGGAAGGACTCCCAGCAGCAGGAGGGCAGACTTGTGTCTGTGGTGGCAGCATCCATTTTGTGGAGCTGAGGCTATGTCTGATTTTACCCGGGTTTCAGGTACTGTACATGTCGTGTCCCTCTAGAAGGGTGGAATGCTAACCCCGTCGCCAGAATTGGCGAGGGGTTAGTATTCCAATTCGTATGACACCTTACTCGACATGTTTTGATAAAGCCAAACCAAAGATAGCATTTAACCGCGAGGTTCATAATGCACTTAAGAGTATATGGTATGACGATATCTGGAAACAGTAGAAGGAAGTTGTTCCGACCACTGCAGACAGGCTCAGCTCATGCCAGAGCACCATCTCACATGGAACCAAGCACTCTGCCTTCAGGATTGTTAAGGCCTGCCATAGGAGTGACTTAGAGGTTACCAGGTGTCCCATTTAAGGTTAGGTATAGGTATACTACACCTAAGTAAGAGGTGATTACACCAACTTACCCCAGCTGAGTGATCAGCCAGTTGTGTCAGATTGTTAGGCCAAGCCTGGGGTGGCATAATACATGCTGCAGCCCCTGGCAGGCCTTGGGTACACCAATGCCCTGGGTACCTAGTGTACACTGGTACAGGGGCTGACAGGGTGATCCACTTCCAATTGGTTATGCACCTAGGGTGCATAGTTTTAATTTAGTAGAGAGAACAGCAGGCTGGGGGTCTGATTGGCAGGCCCACAGCCTCAATATGTCAAAAACCAGTGAAGCAAAAAGCAAAAATTTGGGGTGACCATAGGATAGCAGACCCTACTCTCCTACACTGGTGTTTCAGGGTTTAGAGCACTGCAGTGGTGTTCGGGCAGTGTAGGGGTTCATGCTGGGGCTGGTGTTTCAGGGTTTAGGGCAGTGCAGTGGTGTTCAGGCACTGTAGGGGTCATGCAGGGGGTGGTGTTTCAGGGTTTAGGACAGTGCAGCGGTGTTCGGGCAGTGTGGGGAGTCTTGCTGAGGGTGGTGTTTCAGGGTTTAGGGCAGTGGTGTTCGGACAGTGTAAGGGTCTTGCTGGGGGTGGTGTTTCAGGGTTTAGGGCAGTGCAGTGGTGTTCAGGCAGTGTAGGGGTTGTGCAGGGGCTGGTGTTTCAGGGTTTAGGGCAGTGCAGTGGTGTTCGGGCAGTGTAGGGGGTCTTGCTGGGGGTGATGTTTCAGGGTTTAGGGCAGTGGTTTTTTGGCAATGTAGGGGGTTGTGCTGGGTGTGTTGTTTTAGGGTTTAGGGCAGTGCAGTCGTGTTCGGGCAGGGTAAGGGGTTGTGCTGGGGCTGGTGTTTCTGGGTTTAGGGCCGTGCAATGGTGTTGTAACAGTGTAGGGGTCGTGCTGGGGCTGGTGTTTCTGGGTTTAGTGCAGTGCAGTTGTGTTCGGGCAGTGTAGGGGGTCGTGCTGTGGGTAGTGTTTCAGGGTTTAGGGCAGTGCAGTGGTGTTCGGGTATTGTAGGGGTAATGCTGGGGGTAGTGTCTTAGGGTTTAGGGCCATGCAGTGGTGTTCGGGCAGTGTAGGGAGTCTTGCTGGTGTAGTCTTTCAGGGTTTAGGGCAGTGCAGTGGTGTTCGGGCAGTGTAGGGGGTCGTTCTGGGGCTGGTTTTTCAGGGTTTAGGGTAGTGTAGTGGTGTTCGGGCAGTGTAGGGGGTCAAGCTGGGTCTGGTGTTTCAGGGCTTAGGGCAGTGCGGTGGTGTTCGGCCAGTGTAGGGGGTCGCGCTGGGGCTGGTGTTTCAGGGTTTAGGGCAGTGCGGTGGTGTTCGGGCAGAGCAGGGGTCGTGCTGGGGCTGGTGTTTCAGGGTTTAGGGCAGCGCAGTGGTGTTCGGGCAGTGTAGGGTGTCGTGCTGGGGCTGGTGTTTCAGGGTTTAGGGCAGTGCAGTGGTGTTCGGGAAGTGTAGGGGGTCGTGCTGGGGGTGATGTTTCAGGGTTTAGGGCAGTGCAGTAGTGTTTGGGATGTGTAGGGGCACATGCTGAGGCTGGTGTTTCAGGGTTTAGAGCAGTGCAGTGGTGTTCGGACAGTGTAGGGGATCATGCTGGGGCTGGTGTTTCAGGGTTTAGGGCAGTGCAGTTGTGTTCGGGCAGGGTAAGGGGTTGTGCTGGGGCTGGTGTTTCTGGGTTTAGGGCCGTGCAATGGTGTTGTGACAGTGTAGGGGGTCGTGCTGGGGCTGGTGTTTCTGGGTTTAGTGCAGTGCAGTTGTGTTCGGGCAGTGTAGGGGGTCGTGCTGTGGGTAGTGTTTCAGGGTTTAGGGCAGTGCAGTGGTGTTCGGGTATTGTAGGGGTAATGCTGGGGGTAGTGTCTTAGGGTTTAGGGCCGTGCAGTGGTGTTCGGGCAGTGTAGGGAGTCTTGCTGGTGTAGTCTTTCAGGGTTTAGGGCAGTGTAGTGGTGTTCGGGCAGTGTAGGGGGTCAAGCTGGGTCTGGTGTTTCAGGGTTTAGGGCAGTGCGGTGGTGTTCGGCCAGTGTAGGGGGTCGCGCTGGGGCTGGTGTTTCAGGGTTTAGGGCAGCGCAGTGGTGTTCGGGCAGTGTAGGGTGTCGTGCTGGGGCTGGTGTTTCAGGGTTTAGGGCAGTGCAGTGGTGTTCGGGAAGTGTAGGGGGTCGTGCTGGGGGTGATGTTTCAGGGTTTAGGGCAGTGCAGTGGTGTTTGGGATGTGTAGGGGCACATGCTGAGGCTGGTGTTTCAGGGTTTAGAGCAGTGCAGTGGTGTTCGGACAGTGTAGGGGATCATGCTGGGGCTGGTGTTTCAGGGTTTAGGGCAGTGCAGTTGTGTTCGGGCAATGTAGGGGTCGTGCTGGGAGTGGTGTTTCATGGTTTTGGGCAGTGCAATGGTGTTCGCACAGTGTAGGGGGTCTTGCTCGGGGTGGTGTTTCAGGGTTTAGTGCAGTGCAGTGGTGTTCGGGCAGTGTAGGGGGTCATGGGGTGTGTTGTTTCAGGGTTTAGGGCAGTGCAATGGTGTTCGGGCAGTGTAGGGGGTCTTGCTCGGGGTGGTGTTTCAGGGTTTAGTGCAGTGCAGTGGTGTTCGGGCAGTGTAGGGGGTCATGGGGTGTGTTGTTTCAGGGTTTAGGGCAGTGCAGTGGTGTTCGGGCAGTGTAGGAGGTCCTGCTGTGGATAGAGTTTCAGGGTTCAGGGCAGTGCTGTGGTGTTCGGGTATTGTAGGGGTCATGCTGGGGGTAGTATCTTAGGGTTTAGGGCAGTGCAGTGGTGTTTGGGTAAGTGTAGGGGGTCATGCAGGGGGTGGTGTTTCAGTGTTTAGGGCAGGGCAGCGGTATTAGGGCAGTGTAGGGGGTCGTGCCGGGGCTTGTGTTTCAGGGTTTAGGGCAGTGCACTGGTATTTGGGCAGTGTAGGGGAATGTGCTGGGGATAGTGTTTCAGGTTTTAGGGCAGAGCAGTGGTGTTCTGGCAGTGTAGGGGTCATGCTGGGGTAGTGTTTTAGGGTTTAGGGCAGTTCAGTGGTGTTCAGGCATTGTAGGGGTCATGCTGGGGGTAGTGTTTTAGTGTTTAGGGCAGTGCGGTGGTGTTCGGGCAGTGTAGGGGGTCGTGCAGAGTGTGATGTTTCAGGGTTTAGGGCAGTGCAGCGGTGTTCGGGCAGTGTAAGGAGTTTTGCTGAGGGTGGTGTTTCAGGGTTTAGGGCACTGGTGTTCGGACAGTGTAAGGGTCTTGCTGGGGGTGGTGTTTCAGGGTTTAGGGCAGTGCAGTGGTGTTCGGGTAGTGTAGGGGGTTTTGCTGGGGGTGATGTTTCAGGGTTTAGGGCAGTGGTTTTTGGGCAGTGTAGGGGGTTGTGCTGGGTGTAGTGTTTTAGGGTTTATGGCAGTGCAGTGGTGTTCGGGTAGTGTAGGAGGTTTTGCTGGGGGTGATGTTTCAGGGTTTAGGGCAGTGGTTTTTGGGCAGTGTAGGGGGTTGTGCTGGGTGTAGTGTTTTAGGGTTTAGGGCAGTGCAGTGGTGTTCGGGCAGGGTAGGGGGTCATGCTGGGGCTGGTGTTTCAGGGTTTAGGGCCGTGCAATGGTGTTGTAACAGTGTAGCGGGTCGTGCTGGGGCTGGTGTTTCAGGGTTTAGTGCAGTGCAGTGGTGTTTGGGCAGTGTAGGGGGTTGTGCGGGGTGGTGTTTCATGGTTTTGGGCAGTGCAATGTTGTTCGGGCAGTGTAGGGGGTCTTGCTGGGGGTGGTGTTTCTGGGTTTAGGGCAGTGCAGTGGTGTTTGGGCAGTGTAGGGGGTCATGCGGGGTTGGTGTTTCAGGGTTCAGGGCAGTGCAGTGGTGTACGGGCAGTGTGGGGGCTCTTTCTGGGGCTGGTGTTTCAGGGTTTAGGGCAGTGCAGTGGTGTTCGGGCGGTGTCGGGGGTCGTGCTGGTGTTTCAGGGTTTAGGTCAGTGCAGTGGTGTTTGGGCAGTGTAGGGGTTCATGCTGGGGCTGGTGTTTCAGGGTTTAGGGCACTGCAGTGGTGTTCGGGCAGTGTAGGGGTTCGTGCTGGGGCTGGTGTTTCAGGGTTTAGGGCAGTGCAGTGGTGTTCGGGCAGTGTAGGGGGTCATGCTGGGGCTGGTGTTTCAGGGTTTAGGGCAGTGCAGTGGTGTTCGGGCGGTGTAGGGGGTCGTGCAGGGGATGGTGTTTCAGGGTTTAAATCAGTACAGTGGTGTTCGGGCAGTGTAGGGGATTCGTGCTGGGGTTGGTCTTTCAGGGTTTAGAGCACTGCAGTGGTGTTCGGGCAGTGTAGGGGTTCATGCTGGGGCTGGTGTTTCAGTGTTTAGGGCAGTGCAGTGGTGTTCAGGCAGTGTAGGAGTTGTGCAGGGGCTGGTATTTCAGGGTTTAGGGTAGTGCAGTGGTGTTCGGGCAGTTTAGGGGCTCGTGCTGGGGCTGGTGTTTCAGGCTTTAGGGCATTGCAGTGGTGTTCGGGCAGTGTAGGGGTCTTGCTGGG
The DNA here is from genome assembly GCF_964204655.1 of Triturus cristatus. Classification (NCBI taxonomy): domain Eukaryota; kingdom Metazoa; phylum Chordata; class Amphibia; order Caudata; family Salamandridae; genus Triturus; species Triturus cristatus. The sequence continues at coordinate 546,853,928 of NC_140579.1, forward strand.
GGTGATGTTTCAGGGTTTAGGGCAGTGGTTTTTGGGCAGTGTAGGGGGTTATGCTGGGGCTGGTGTTTCTGGGTTTAGGGCCGTGCAATGGTGTTGTAACAGTATAGGGGGTTGTGCTGGGGCTGGTGTTTCAGGGTTTAGTGCAGTGCAATGGTGTTCGGGCAGTGTAGGGGGTCGTGCTGTGGGTAGTGTTTCATTGTTTAGGGCAGTGCAGTGGTGTTCGGGTATTGTAGGGGTCATGCTGAGGGTAGTGTCTTAGGGTTTAGGGCAGTGCAGTGGTGTTCGGGCAGTGTAGGGAGTCTTGCTGGGGCTGGTGTTTCAGGGTTTAGGGCCGTGCAGTGGTGTTCGGGAAGTGTAGGGGGTCGTGCTGGGGGTGATGTTTCAGGGTTTAGGGCAGTGTAGTGGTGTTCGGGCAGTGTAGGGGCACATGCTGAGGCTTGTGTTTCAGGGTTTAGAGCAGTGCAGTGGTGTTCGGACAGTGTAGGGGATCATCCTGGGGCTGGTGTTTCAGGGTTTAGGGTAGTGCAGTGGTGTTCGGGCAGTGTAGGGGGTCATGCTGGGGCTGGTGTTTCAGGGTTTAGGGCAGTGCAGTGGTGAGCGGGCAGTGTAGGGGGTCTTGCTGGGGGTGATGTTTCAGGGTTTAGGGCAGTGGTTTTCGGGCAGTGTAGGGGGTTGTGCTGGAGGTGGTGTTTTAGGGTTTAGGGCAGTGCAGTGGTGTTCGGGCAGTGTAGGGGGTCGTGCTGGGGCTGTTGTTTCAGGGTTTAGGGCAGTGCAATGGTGTCGGAACGGTGTAGGGGGTCGTGCTGGGGCTGGTGTTTCAGCATTTAGTGCAGTGCAGTGGTGTTCAGGCAGTGTAGGGGGTCGTGCCGGGAGTGGTGTTTCATGGTTTTGGGCAGTGCAATGGTGTTCGCACAGTGTAGGGGGTCTTGTTTGGGGTGGTGTTTCAGGGTTTAGTGCAGTGCAGTGGTTTTCAGGCAGTGTAGGGGGTCATGGGGTGTGTTGTTTCAGGGTTTAGGGCAGTGCAGTGGTGTTCCGGCAGTGTAGGAGGTCGTGCTGTGGGTAGTGTTTCAGGGTTTAGGGCAGTGCAGTGGTGTTCGGGTATTGTAGGGGTCATGCTGGGGGTAGTGTTTCAGGTTTTAGGGCAGTGCAGCGGTGTTCTGGCAGTGTTGTGAGTCTTGCTGAGGGTGGTCTTTCAGGGTTTAGGGCAGTGGTGTTCAGGCAGTGTAGGGGGTCATCCAGGGGGTGGTATTTCAGGCATTAGAGCAGTGCAGTGGTGTTCGGGCAGTGTAGGAGGTCATGCTGGGGCTGCTGTTTCAGTGTTTAGGGCAGTGCAGTGGTGTTCGGGCAGTGGAGGGGGCTTGCTGGGGGGATGTTTCAGGGTTTAGAGCAGTGGTTTTCGGGCAGTGTAGGGGGTTGTGCAGGGGCTGGTGTTTTAGGGTTTAGGGCAGTGCAGTGGTGTTCGGACAGTGTAGGGGGCCGTGCTGGGGCTGGTGTTTCAGGGTTTTGGGAAGAGCATTGGTGTTCGGGCACTGTAGGGGGTCGTGCTGGGGCTGGTGTTTCAGGGTTCAGGGCAGTGCAGTGGTGTTCGGGCAGTGTAGGGGGTTTCACTGGGAGTGGTGTTTCAGGGTTTAGGGCAGTGGTGTTCGGGCAGTGTAGGGGGTCGTTCTGGGCCTGGTGTTTCAGGGTTTTGGGCAGAGAAGTGGTGTTCGGGCAGTGTAGTGGGTCATGCTGGGTCTGGTGTTTCAGGGTTTAGGGCAGTGCAGTGGTGTTCGGGCAGTGTAGGGGGTCTTGCTGGGGGTGGTGTTTCAGTGTTTAGGGCAGTGGTGTTCGGGCAGTGTAGGGGGTCTTACTGTGGATAGTGCTTCAGGGTTTAGGGTAGTGCATTGGTGTTCAGGCAGTGTAGGGGGTCTTGCTGGGGTAGTCTTTCAGGGTTTAGGGCAGTGCAGTGGTGTTCGGGCAGTGTAGGGGGTCGTGATGGGGGTGTTGTTTCAGGGTTTTGGGCAGTGCAGTGGTGTTCGGGCAGTATATGGGGTCGTGCTGGGGGTGGTGTTTTAGGGTTTAGGGCAGTGCAGTGGTGTTCAGGCAGTGTAGGGGGTCATGCTTGGGGTGGTGTTACAGGGTTTAGGGCAGTGCAGTAGTGTTCGGGCAGTGTAGGGGGTCGTGCTGGGGCTGGTTTTTCAGGGTTTAGGGTAGTGTAGTGGTGTTCGGGCAGTGTAGAGGGTCATGCTGGGTCTGGTGTTTTAGGGTTTAGGGCAGTGCGGTGGTGTTCAGCCAGTGTAGGGGGACGTGCTGGGGCTGGTGTTTCAGGGTTTAGGGCAGTGCGGTGGTGTTTGGGCAGAGTAGGGGGTCGTGCTGGGGCTGGTGTTTCAGGGTTTAGGGCAGCGCAGTGGTGTTCGGGCAGTGTAGGGTGTCGTGCTGGGGCTAGTGTTTCAGGGTTTAGGGCAGTGCAGTGGTGTTCGGGAAGTGTAGGGGGATGTGCTGGGGGTGATGTTTCAGGGTTTAGGGCAGTGCAGGGCTGTTCGGGCAGTGTAGGGGCACATGCTGAGGCTGGTGTTTCAGGGTTTAGAGCAGTGCAGTGGTGTTCGGACAGTGTAGAGGATCATGCTAGGGCTGGTGTTTCAGGGTTTAGGGTAGTGCAGTGGTGTTCGGGCAGTGTAGGGGGTCATGCTGGGGCTGGTGTTTCAGGGTTTAGGGCAGTGCAGTGGTGTTCAGGCAGTGTAGGGGGTCTTGCTGGGGTGATGTTTCAGGGTTTAGGGCAGTGGTTTTCGGGCAGTGTAGGGGGTTGTGCTGGAGGTGGTGTTTTAGGGTTTAGGGCAGTGCAGTGGTGTTCGGGCAGTGTAGGGGGTCGTGCCGGGGCTGTTGTTTCAGGGTTTAGGGCAGTGCAATGGTGTTGGAACGGTGTAGGAGGTCGTCCTGGGGCTGGTATTTCATGGTTTAGTGCAGTGCAGTGGTGTTCGGGCAGTGTAGGGGGTCATGGGGTGTGTTGTTTCAGGGTTTAGGGCAGTGCAGTGGTGTTCGGGCAGTGTAGGAGGTCGTGCTGTGGGTAGTGTTTCAGAGTTTAGGGCAGTGCAGTGGTGTTCGGGTATTGTAGGGGTCATGCTGGGGGTAGTATCTTAGGGTTTAGGGCAGTGCAGTGGTGTTTGGGTAAGTGTAGGGGATCATGCAGGGGGTGGTGTTTCAGGGTTTAGGGCAGTGCACTGGTATTTGGGCAGTGTAGGGGAACGTGCTGGGGTAGTGTTTCAGGTTTTAGGGCAGAGCAGTGGCGTTCAGGCAGTGTAGGGGTCATGCTGGGGTAGTGTTTTAGGGTTTAGGGCAGTTCAGTGGTGTTCAGTCATTGTAGGGGTCATGCTGGGGGTAGTGTTTTAGTGTTTAGGGCAGTGTTGTGGTGTTCGGGCAGTGTAGGGGGTCGTGCAGGGTGTGATGTTTCAGGGTTTAGGGCAGTGCAGCGGTGTTCGGGCAGTGTAGGGAGTCTTGCTGAGGGTGGTGTTTCAGGGTTTAGGGCAGTGGTGTTCGGACAATGTAAGGGTCTTGCTGGGGGTGGTGTTTCAGGGTTTAGGGCAGTGCAGTGGTGTTCAGGCAGTGTAGGGGTTGTGCTGGGGCTGGTGTTTCAGTGTTTAGGGCAGTGCAGTGGTGTTCGGACAGTGTAGGGGGTCTTGCTGGGGGTGATGTTTCAGGGTTTAGGGCAGTGGTTTTTGGGCAGTGTAGGGGGTTGTGCTGGATGTAGTGTTTTAGGGTTTAGGGCAGTGCAGTGGTGTTCGGGCAAGGTAGGGGGTCGTGCTGGGGCTGGTGTTTCAGTGTTTAGGGCAGTGCAGTCGTGTTCGGGCAGTGGAGGGGGTCTTGCTGGGGGTGATGTTTCAGGTTTTAGGGCAGAGCAGTGGCGTTCGGGCAGTGTAGGGGTCATGCTGGGGTAGTGTTTTAGGGTTTAGGGCAGTGCAGTGGTATTCGGGCAGTGTAGGGGGTCGTGCTGGGACTTGTGTTTCAGGGTTTAGGGCAGTGCACTGGTATTTGGGCAGTGTAGGGGAACGTGCTGGGGGTAGTGTTTCAGGTTTTAGGGCAGAGCAGTGGCGTTCGGGCAGTGTAGGGGTCATGCTGGGGTAGTGTTTTAGGGTTTAGGGCAGTTCAGTGGTGTTCAGTCATTGTAGGGGTCATGCTGGGGGTAGTGTTTTAGTGTTTAGGGCAGTGTTGTGGTGTTCGGGCAGTGTAGGCGGTCGTGCAGGGTGTGATGTTTCAGGGTTTAGGGCAGTGCAGCGCTGTTCGGGCAGTGTAGGGAGTCTTGCTGAGGGTGGTGTTTCAGGGTTTAGGGCAGTGGTGTTCGGACAGTGTAAGGGTCTTGCTGGGGGTGGTGTTTCAGGGTTTAGGGCAGTGAAGTGGTGTTCAGGCAGTGTAGGGATTGTGCTGGGGCTGGTGTTTCAGTGTTTAGGGCAGTGCAGTGGTGTTTGGGCAGTGTAGGGGGTCTTGCTGGGGGTGATGTTTCAGGGTTTAAGGCAGTGGTTTTTGGGCAGTGTAGGGGGTTGTGCTGGATGTAGTGTTTTAGGGTTTAGGGCAGTGCAGTGGTGTTCGGGCAAGGTAGGGGGTCATGCTGGGGCTGGTGTTTCAGTGTTTAGGGCAGTGCAGTGGTGTTCGGGCAGTGGAGAGGGTCTTGCTGGGGGTGATGTATCAGGGTTTAGGGCAGTGGTTTTCGGGCAGTGTAGGGGGTTGTGCAGGGGCTGGTGTTTTAGGATTTAGGGCAGTGCAGTGGTGTTCGGACAGTGTAGGGGGCCGTGCTGGGGCTGGTGTTTCAGGGTTTTGGGAAGAGCATTGGTGTTCGGGCACTGTAGGCGGTCGTGCTGGGGCTGGTGTTTCAGGGTTCAGGGCAGTGCAGTGGTGTTCGGGCAGTGTAGGGGGTTTCACTGGGAGTGGTGTTTCAGGGTTTAGGGCAGTGGTGTTCGGGCAGTGTAGGGGGTCGTGCTGGGGCTGGTGTTTCAGGGTTTTGGGCAGAGAAGTGGTGTTCGGGCAGTGTAGTGGGTTATGCTGAGTCTGGTGTTTCAGGGTTTAGGGCAGTGCAGTGGTGTTCAGGCAGTTTAGGGGGTCTTGCTGGGGGTGGTGTTTCAGGGTTTAGGGCATTGGTGTTAGGGCAGTGTAGGGGGTCTTACTGTGGATGGTGCTTCAGGGTTTAGGGCAGTGCATTGGTGTTCGGGCAGTGTAGGGGGTCTTGCTGGGGTAGTCTTTCAGGGTTTAGGGCAGTGCAGTGGTGTTTGGGCAGTGTAGGGGAACGTGCTGGGGTAGTGTTTCAGGTTTTAGGGCAGAGCAGTGGCGTTCGGGCAGTGTGGGGGTCATGCTGGGGTAGTGTTTTAGGGTTTAGGGCAGTTCAGTGGTGTTCAGGCATTTTAGGGGTCATGCTGGGGGTAGTGTTTCAGGGTTTAGGGCAGGGCAGTGGTATTCGGGCAGTGTAGGGGGTCGTGCTGGGGCTTGTGTTTCAGGGTTTAGGGCAGTGCACTGGTATTTGGGCAGTGTAGGGGAACGTGCTGGGGGTAGTGTTTCAGGTTTTAGGGCAGAGCAGTGGCGTTCGGGCAGTGTGGGGATCATGCTGGGGTAGTGTTTTAGGGTTTAGGGCAGTTCAGTGGTGTTCAGGCATTTTAGGGGTCATGCTGGGGGTAGTGTTTTAGTGTTTAGGGCAGTGCGGTGGTGTTCGGGCAGTGTAGGGGGTCTTGCTGGGGGTGATGTTTCAGGGTTTAGGGCAGTGCAGTGGTGTTCGGGCAGTGTAGGGAGTCTTGCTGAGGGTGGTGTTTCAGGGTTTAGGGCAGTGGTGTTCGGACAGTGTAAGGGTCTTGCTGGGGGTGGTGTTTCAGGGTTTAGGGCAGTGCAGTGGTGTTCAGGAAGTGTAGGGGTTGTGCTGGGGCTGGTGTTTCAGTGTTTAGGGCAGTGCAGTGGTGTTCAGGCAGTGTAGGGGGTCTTGCTGGGGGTGATGTTTCAGGGTTTAGGGCAGTGGTTTTTGGGCAGTGTAGGGGGTTGTGCTGGGTGTATTGTTTTAGGGTTTAGGGCAGTGCAGTGGTGTTCGGGCAGGGTAGGGGTCGTGCTGGGGCTGGTGTTTCAGGGTTTAGGGCCGTGCAATGGTGTTGTAACAGTGTAGGGGGTCGTGCTGGGGCTGGTGTTTCAGGGTTTAGTGCAGTGCAGTGGTGTTCGGGCAGTGTAGGTGGTCGTGCGGGGGTGGTGTTTCATGGTTTTGGGCAGTGCAATGGTGTTCGGGCAGTGTAGGGGGTCTTGCTGGGGGTGGTGTTTCTGGGTTTAGGGCAGTGCAGTGGTGTTTGGGCAGTGTAGGGGGTCATGCGAGGTTGGTGTTTCAGGGTTTAGGGCACTGCAGTGGTGTTCGGGCAGTGTAGGGGTTCGTGCTGGGGCTGGTGTTTCAGGGTTTAGGGCAATGCAGGGATGTTCGGGCAGTGTAGGGGGTCATGCTGTGGGTAGTGTTTCAGGGTTTAGGGCAGTGCAGTGGTGTTCGGGTATTGTAGGGGTCATGCTGGGGGTAGTATCTTAGGGTTTAGGGCAGTGCAGTGGTGTTTGGGTAAGTGTAGGGGGTCATGCAGGGGGTGGTGTTTCAGGGTTTAGGGCAGGGCAGTGGTATTCGGGCAGTGTAGGGGGTCGTGCTGGGGCTTGTGTTTCAGGGTTTAGGGCAGTGCACTGGTATTTGGGCAGTGTAGGGGAACGTGCTGGGGGTAGTGTTTCAGGTTTTAGGGCAGAGCAGTGGCGTTCGGGCAGTGTGGGGGTCATGCTGGGGTAGTGTTTTAGGGTTTAGGGCAGTTCAGTGGTGTTCAGGCATTTTAGGGGTCATGCTGGGGGTAGTGTTTTAGTGTTTAGGGCAGTGTGGTGGTGTTCGGGCAGTGTAGGGGGTCATGCAGGGTGTGATGTTTCAGGGTTTAGGGCAGTGCAGCGGTGTTCGGGCAGTGTAGGGAGTCTTGCTGAGGGTGGTGTTTCAGGGTTTAGGGCAGTGGTGTTCAGACAGTGTAAGGGTCTTGCTGGGGGTGGTGTTTCAGGGTTTAGGGCAGTGAAGTGGTGTTCAGGCAGTGTAGGGGTTGTGCTGGGGCTGGTGTTTCAGTGTTTAGGGCAGTACAGTGGTGTTCGGGCAGTGTAGGGGGTCTTGCTGGGGGTGATGTTTCAGGGTTTAGGGCAGTGGTTTTTGGGCAGTGTAGGGGGTTGTGCTGGGTGTAGTGTTTTAGGGTTTAGGGCAGTGCAGTGGTGTTCGGGCAGGGTAGGGGGTCCTGCTGGGGCTGGTGTTTCAGGGTTTAGTGCAGTGCAGTGGTGTTCGGGCAGTGTAGGGGGTCGTGCGGGGGTGGTGTTTCATGGTTTTGGGCAGTGCAATGGTGTTCGGGCAGTGTAGGGGGTCTTGCTGCGGGTGGTGTTTCTGGGTTTAGGGCAGTGCAGTGGTGTTTGGGCAGTGTAGGGGGTCATGCGAGGTTGGTGTTTCAGGGTTTAGGGCAGTGCAGTGGTGTACGGGCAGTGTAGGGGGTCTTTCTGGGGCTGGTGTTTCAGGGTTTAGGGCAGAGCAGTGGTGTTCGGGCGGTGTAGGGGGTCGTGCTGGGGGTGGTGTTTCAGGGTTTAGGTCAGTGCAGTGGTGTTCGGGCAGTGTAGGGGTTCGAACTGGGGCTGGTGTTTCAGGGTTTAGGGCACTGCAGTGGTGTTCGGGCAGTGTAGGGGTTCGTGCTGGGGCTGGTGTTTCAGGGTTTAGGGCAATGCAGGGATGTTCAGGCAGTGTAGGGGGTCATGCTGGGGCTGGTGTTTCAGGGTTTAGGGCAGTGCAGTGGTGTTCGGGCGGTGTAGGGGGTCGTGCTGGGGCTGGTGATTCAGGGTTTAGGTCAGTACAGTGGTGTTCGGGCAGTGTAGGGCTTCGTGCTGGGGCTGGTGTTTCAGGGTTTAGAGCACTGCAGTGGTGTTCGGGCAGTGTAGGGGTTCATGCTGGGGCTGGTGTTTCAGGGTTTAGGGCAGTGCAGTGGTGTTCGGGCACTGTAGGGGTTCATGCAGGGGGTGGTGTTTCAGGGTTTAGGACAGTGCAGCAGTGTTCGGGCAGTGTAGGGAGTCTTGCTGAGGGTGGTGTTTCAGGGTTTAGGGCAGTGGTGTTCGGACAGTGTAAGGGTCTTGCTGGGGGTGGTGTTTCAGGGTTTAGGGCAGTGCAGTGGTGTTCAGGCAGTGTAGGGGTTGTGCAGGGGGTGGTATTTCACGGTTTAGGGCAGTGCAGTGGTGTTCGGGCAGTGAGGGGGTCATGCTGGGGCTGGTGTTTCAGGGTTTAGGGCAGTGCAGTGGTGTTCGGGCAGTGTAGGGGGTCTTGCTGGGGGTGATGTTTCAGGGTTTAGGGCAGTGGTTTTTTGGCAGTGTAGGGGGTTGTTCTTGGTGTAGTGTTTTAGGGTTTAGGGCAGTGCAGTCGTGTTCGGGCAGGGTAAGGGGTTGTACTGGGGCTGGTGTTTCTGGGTTTAGGGCCGTGCAATGGTGTTGTAACAGTGTAGGGGGTCGTGCTGGGGCTGTTGTTTCTGGGTTTAGTGCAGTGCAGTTGTGTTCGGGCAGTGTAGGGGATCATGCTGTGGGTTGTGTTTCAGGGTTTAGGGCAGTGCAGTGGTGTTCCGGTATTGTAGGGGTCATGCTGGGGGTAGTGTCTTAGGGTCTAGGGCCGTGCAGTGGTGTTCGGGCAGTGTAGGGAGTCTTGCTGGTGTAGTCTTTCAGGGTTTAGGGCAGTGCAGTGGTGTTCGGGCTGTGTAGGGGGTCGTTCTTGGGCTGGTTTTTCAGGGTTTAGGGTAGTGTAGTGGTGTTCGGGCAGTGTAGGGGGTCAAGCTGGGTCTGGTGTTTCAGGGTTTAGGGCAGTGCGGTGGTGTTCGGCCAGTGTAGGGGGTCGCGCTGGGGCTAGTGTTTCAGGGTTTAGGGCAGTGCGGTGGTGTTCGGGCAGAGCAGGGGTCGTGCTGGGGCTGGTGTTTCAGGGTTTAGGGAAGCGCAGTGGTGTTCGGGCAGTGTAGGGTGTCGTGCTGGGGCTGGTGTTTCAGGGTTTAGGGCAGTGGAGTGGTGTTCGGGAAGTGTAGGGTGTCGTGCTGGGGGTGATGTTTCAGGGTTTAGGGCAGTGCAGTGGTGTTTGGGATGTGTAGGGGCACATGCTGAGGCTGGTGTTTCAGGGTTTAGAGCATTGCAGTGGTGTTCGGACAGTGTAGGGGATCATGCTGGGGCTGGTGTTTCAGGGTTTAGGGCTGTGCAGTTGTGTTCGGGCAGTGTAGGGGTCGTGCCGGGAGTGGTGTTTCATGGTTTTGGGCAGTGCAATGGTGTTCGCACAGTGTAGGGGTCTTGCTCGGGGTGGTGTTTCAGGGTTTAGTGCAGTGCAGTGGTGTTCGGGCAGTGTAGGGGGTCATGGGGTGTGTTGTTTCAGGGTTTCGGGCAGTGCAATGGTGTTCGGGCAGTGTAGGGGGTCTTGCTCGGGGTGGTGTTTCAGGGTTTAGTGCAGTGCATTGGTGTTCGGGCAGTGTAGGGGGTCATGGGGTGTGTTGTTTCAGGGTTTAGGGCAGTGCAGTGGTGTTCGGGCAGTGTAGGAGGTCCTGCTGTGGGTAGAGTTTCAGGGTTTAGGGCAGTGCTGTGGTGTTCGGGTATTGTAGGGGTCATGCTGGGGGTAGTATCTTAGGGTTTAGGGCAGTGCAGTGGCGTTCGGGCAGTGTAGGGGTCATGCTGGGGTAGTGTTTTAGGGTTTAGGGCAGTTCAGTGGTGTTCAGGCATTGTAGGGGTCATGCTGGGGGTAGTGTTTTAGTGTTTAGGGCAGTGCGGTGGTGTTCGGGCAGTGTAGGGGGTCGTGCAGGGTGTGATGTTTCAGGGTTTAGGGCAGTGCAGCGGTGTTCGGGCAGTGTAAGGAGTCTTGCTGAGGGTGGTGTTTCAGGGTTTAGGCCACTGGTATTCGGACAGTGTAAGGGTCTTGCTGGGGGTGGTGTTTCAGGGTTTAGGGCAGTACAGTGGTGTTCAGGCAGTGTAGGGGTTGTGCAGGGGGTGGTATTTCAGGGTTTAGGGCAGTGCAGTGGTGTTCGGGTAGTGTAGGGGGTTTTGCTGGGGGTGATGTTTCAGGGTTTAGGGCAGTGGTTTTTGGGCAGTGTAGGGGGTTGTGCTGGGTGTAGTGTTTTAGGGTTTAGGGCAGTGCAGTGGTGTTCGGGTAGTGTAGGGGGTTTTGCTAGGGGTGATGTTTCAGGGTTTAGGGCAGTGGTTTTTGGGCAGTGTAGGGGGTTGTGCTGGGTGTAGTGTTTTAGGGTTTAGGGCAGTGCAGTGGTGTTCGGGCAGGGTAGGGGGTCATGCTGGGGCTGGTGTTTCAGGGTTTAGGGCCGTGCAATGGTGTTGTAACAGTGTAGGGGGTCGTGCTGGGGCTGGTGTTTCAGGGTTTAGTGCAGTGCAGTGGTGTTCGGGCAGTGTAGGGGGTCGTGCGGGTGGTGTTTCATGGTTTTGGGCAGTGCAATGTTGTTCGGGCAGTGTAGGGGGTCTTGCTGGGGGTGGTGTTTCTGGGTTTAGGGCAGTGCAATGGTGTTTGGGCAGTGTAGGGGGTCATGCGGGGTTGGTGTTTCAGGGTTTAGGGCAGTGCAGTGGTGTACGGGCAGTGTGGGGGCATTTTCTGGGGCTGGTGTTTCAGGGTTTAGGGCAGTGCAGTGGTGTTCGAGCGGTGTAGGAGGTCCTGCTGTGGGTAGAGTTTCAGGGTTTAGGGCAGTGCTGTGGTGTTCGGGTATTGTAGGGGTCATGCTGGGGGTAGTATCTTAGGGTTTAGGGCAGTGCAGTGGCGTTGGGGCAGTGTAGGGGTCATGCTGGGGTAGTGTTTTAGGGTTTAGGGCTGTTCAGTGGTGTTCAGGCATTGTAGGGGTCATGCTGGGGGTAGTGTTTTAGTGTTTAGGGCAGTGCGGTGGTGTTCGGGCAGTGTAGGGGGTCGTGCAGGGTGTGATGTTTCAGGGTTTAGGGCAGTGCAGCGGTGTTCGGGCAGTGTAAGGAGTCTTGCTGAGGGTGGTGTTTCAGGGTTTAGGGCACTGGTGTTCGGACAGTGTAAGGGTCTTAGTGGGGGGATGTTTCAGGGTTTAGGGCAGTACAGTGGTGTTCAGGCAGTGTAGGGGTTGTGCAGGGGGTGGTATTTCAGGGTTTAGGGCAGTGCAGTGGTGTTCGGGTAGTGTAGGGGGTTTTGCTGGGGGTGATGTTTCAGGGTTTAGGGCAGTGGTTTTTGGGCAGTGTAGGGGTTGTGCTGGGTGTAGTGTTTTAGGGTTTAGGGCAGTGCAGTGGTGTTCGGGTAGTGTAGGGGGTTTTGCTAGGGGTGATGTTTCAGGGTTTAGGGCAGTGGTTTTTGGGCAGTATATGGGGTCGTGCTGGGGGTGGTGTTTTAGGGTTTAGGGCAGTGCAGTGGTGTTCAGGCAGTGTAGGGGGGTCGTGCTTGGGGTGGTGTTAAAGGGTTTAGGGCAGTGCAGTGGTGTTTGGGCAGTGTAGGGGGTCGTGCTGGGGCTGGTTTTTCAGGGATTAGGGTAGTGTAGTGGTGTTCCGGCAGTGTAGGGGGTCATGCTGGGTCTGGTGTTTCAGGGTTCAGGGCAGTGTGGTGGTGTTCGGCCAGTGTAGGGGGACGTGCTGGGGCTGGTGTTTCGGGGTTTAGGGCAGTGCGGTGCTGTTCGGGCAGAGTAGGGGGTCGTGCTGGGGCTGGTGTTTCAGGGTTTAGGGCAGCGCAGTTGTGTTCAGGCAGTGTAGGGTGTTGTGCTGGGGCTAGTGTTTCAGGGTTTAGGGCAGTGCAGTGGTGTTCGGGAAGTGTAGGGGGTCGTGCTGGGGGTGATGTTTCAGGTTTTAGGGCAGTGCAGTGGTGTTCGGGCAGTGTAGAGGGGTCGTGCTGGGGCTGGTGTTTCAGGGTTTAGGGCAGTGCAGTGGTGTTCAGGCAGTATAGGGGGTCTTGCTGGGGTGATGTTTCAGGGTTTAGCGCAGTGGTTTTCGGGCAGTGTAGGGGGTTGTGCTGGAGGTGGTGTTTTAGGGTTTAGGGCAGTGCAGTGGTGTTCGGGCAGTGTAGGGGGTCGTGCCGGGGCTGTTGTTTCAGGGTTTAGGGCAGTGCAATGGTGTTGGAACGGTGTAGGGGGTCGTGCTGGGGCTGGTGTTTCAGGGTTAAGTGCAGTGCAGTGGTGTTCGGGCAGTGTAGGGGGTCATGGGGTGTGTTGTTTCAGGGTTTAGGGCAGTGCAGTGGTGTTCGGGCAGTGTAGGAGGTCCTGCTGTGGGTAGTGTTTCAGGGTTTAGGGCAGGGCAGTGGTGTTCGGGTATTGTAGGGGTCATGCTGGGGATAGTATCTTAGGGTTTAGGGCAGTGCAGTGGTGTTTGGGTAAGTGTAGAGGGTCATGCAGGGAGTGGTGTTTCAGGGTTTAGGGCAGGGCAGTGGTATTCGGGCAGTGTAGGGGGTCGTGCTGGGGCTTGTGTTTCAGGTTTTAGGGCAGAGCAGTGGCATTTGGGCAGTGTAGGGGTCATGCTGGGGTAGTGTTTTAGGGTTTAGGGCAGTTCAGTGGTGTTCAGTCATTGTAGGGGTCATGCTGGGGTAGTGTTTTAGTGTTTAGGGCAGTGCGGTGGTGTTCGGGCAGTGTAGGGGGTCGTGCAGGGTGTGATGTTTCACGGTTTAGGGCAGTGCAGCGGTGTTCGGGCCGTGTAGGGAGTCTTGCTGAGGGTGGTGTTTCAGGGTTTAGGGCAGTGGTGTTCGGACAGTGTAAGGGTCTTGCTGGGGCTGGTGTTTCAGTGTTTAGGGCAGTGCAGTGGTGTTCGGGCAGTGTAGGGGGTCTTGCTGGGGGTGATGTTTCATGGTTTAGGGCAGTGGTTTTCGGGCAGGGTAGGGGGTTGTGCAGGGGCTGGTGTTTTAGGGTTTAGGGCAGTGCAGTGGTGTTCGGACAGTGTAGGGGGCCGTGCTGGGGCTGGTGTTTCAGGGTTTTGGGAAGAGCATTGGTGTTCGGGCACTGTAGGGGTCGTGCTGGGGCTGGTGTTTCAGGGTTCAGGGCAGTGCAGTGGTGTTCGGGCAGTGTAGGGGGTTTCACTGGGAGTGGTGTTTCAGGGTTTAGGGCAGTGGTGTTCGGGCAGTGTAGGGGGTCGTTCTGGGGCTGGTGTTTCAGGGTTTTGGGCAGAGAAGTGGTGTTCGGGCAGTGTAGTGTGTCATGCTGGGTCTGGTGTTTCAGGGTTTAGGGCAGTGCAGTGGTGTTCGGGCAGTGTAGGGGGTCTTGCTGGGGGTGGTGTTTCAGGGTTTAGGGCAGTGGTGTTCGGGCAGTGTAGGGGGTCTTACTGTGGATGGTGCTTCAGGGTTTAGGGCAGTGCATTGGTGTTCGGGCAGTGTAGGGGGTCTTGCTGGGGTAGTCTTTCAGGGTTTAGGGCAGTGCAGTGGTGTTCGGGCAGTGTAGGGGGTCGTGATGGGGGTGTTGTTTCAGGGTTTTGGGCAGTGCAGTGGTGTTCGGGCAGTATATGGGGTCGTGCTGGGGGTGGTGTTTTAGGGTTTAGGGCAGTGCAGTGGTGTTCAGGCAGTGTAGGGGGTCATGCTTGGGGTGGTGTTACAGGGTTTAGGGCAGTGCAGTGGTGTTCGGGCAGTGTAGGGGGTCGTGCTGGGGCTGGTTTTTCAGGGTTTAGGGTAGTGTAGTGGTGTTCGGGCAGTGTAGAGGGTCATGCTGGGTCTGGTGTTTCAGGGTTTAGGGCAGTGCGGTGGTGTTCGGCCAGTGTAGGGGGACGTGCTGGGGCTGGTGTTTCAGGGTTTAGGGCAGTGCAGTGGTGTTTGGGCAGAGTAGGGGGTCGTGCTGGGGCTGGTGTTTCAGGGTTTAGGGTAGTGTAGTGGTGTTCGGGCAGTGTAGGGGGTCGTGTTGGGGCTGGTTTTTCAGGGTTTAGGGCAGCGCAGTTGTGTTTGGGCAGTGTAGGGTGTCGTGATGGGGCTAGTGTTTCATGGTTTAGGGCAGTGCAGTGGTGTTCGGGAAGTGTAGGGGGTCGTGCTGGGGGTGATGTTTCAGGGTTTAGGGCAGTGCAGTGGTGTTTGGGCAGTGTAGGGGGTCGTGCTGGGGCTGGTGTTTCAGGGTTTAGGGCAGTGCAGTGGTGTTCAGGCAGTGTAGGGGGTCGTGCTTGGGGTGGTGTTACAGGGTTTAGGGCAGTGCAGTGGTGTTCGGGCAGTGTAGGGGGTCGTGCTGGGGCTGGTTTTTCAGGGTTTAGGGTAGTGTAGTGGTGTTCAGGCAGTGTAGGGGGTCATGCTGGGTCTGGTGTTTCAGGGTTTAGGGCAGTGCGGTAGTGTTCGGCCAGTGTAGGGGGACGTGCTGGGGCTGGTGTTTCAGGGTTTAGGGCAGTGCGGTGGTGTTCGGGCAGACAAGGGGTTCGTGCTGGGGCTGGTGTTTCAGGGTTTAGGGCAGTGCAGTTGTGTTCGGGCAGTGTAGGGTGTCGTGCTGGGGCTAGTGTTTCAGGGTTTAGGGCAGTGCAGTGGTGTTCGGGAAGTGTAGGGGGTCGTGCTGGGGGTGATGTTTCAGGGTTTAGGGCAGTGCAGTGGTGTTCGGGCAGTCTAGGGGGTCGTGCTGGGGCTGGTGTTTCAGGGTTTAGGGCAGTGCAGTGGTGTTCAGGCAGTGTAGGGGGTCTTGCTGGGGTGATGTTTCAGGGTTTAGGGCAGTGGTTTTCGGGCAGTGTAGGGGGTTGTGCTGGAGGTGGTGTTTTAGGGTTTAGGGCAGTGCAGTGGTGTTCGGGCAGTGTAGGGGGTCGTGTCGGGCTGTTGTTTCAGGGTTTAGGGCAGTGCAATGGTGTTGGAACGGTGTAGGGGGTCGTGCTGGGGCTGGTGTTTCAGTGTTTAGTGCAGTGCAGTGGTGTTCGGGCAGTGTAGGGGGTCATGGGGTGTGTTGTTTCAGGGTTTAGGGCAGTGCAGTGGTGTTCGGGCAGTGTAGGAGGTCCTGCTCTGGGTAGTGTTTCAGGGTTTAGGGCAGGGCAGTGGTGTTCGGGTATTGTAGGGGTCATGCTGGGGATAGTATCTTAGGGTTTAGGGCAGTGCAGTGGTGTTTGGGTAAGTGTAGGGGGTCATGCAGGGGGTGGTGTTTCAGGGTTTAGGGCAGGACAGTGGTATTCGGGCAGTGTAGGGGGTCGTGCTGGGGCTTGTGTTTCAGGGTTTAGGGCAGTGCACTGGTATTTGGGCAGTGTAGGGGAACTTGCTGGGGGTAGTGTTTCAGGTTTTAGGGCAGAGCAGTGGCGTTCGGGCAGTGTAGGGGTAATGCTGGGGTAGTGTTTTAGGGTTTAGGGCAGTTCAGTGGTGTTCAGTCATTGTAGGGGTCATGCTGGGGGTAGTGTTTTAGTGTTTAGGGCAGTGTTGTGGTGTTCGGGCAGTGTAGGGGGTCGTGCAGGGTGTGATGTTTCAGGGTTTAGGGCAGTGCAGCGGTGTTCGGGCAGTGTAGAGTGTCTTGCTGATGGTTGTGTTTCAGGGTTTAGGGCAGTGGTGTTCGGACAGTATAAGGGTCTTGCTGGGGCTGGTGTTTCAGTGTTTAGGGCAGTGCAGTGGTGTTCGGGCAGTGTAGGGGGTCTTGCTGAGGGTGATGTTTCAGGGTTTAGGGCAGTGGTTTTCGGGCAGTGTAGGGGGGTTGTGCAGGGGCTGGTGTTTTAGGGTTTAGGGCAGTGCAGTGGTGTTCGGACAGTGTAGGGGGCCGTGCTGGGGCTGGTGTTTCAGGGTTTTGGGAAGAGCATTGGTGTTCGGGCACTGTAGGGGGTCGTGCTGGGGCTGGTGTTTCAGGGTTCAGGGCAGTGCAGTGGTGTTCGGGCAGTGTAGGGGGTTTCACTGGGAGTGGTGTTTCAGGGTTTAGGGCAGTGGTGTTCGGGCAGTGTAGGGGGTCGTTCTGGGGCTGGTGTTTCAGGGTTTTGGGCAGAGAAGTGGTGTTCGGGCAGTGTAGGGGGTCTTGCTGGGGCTGGTGTTTCAGGGTTTAGGGCCGTGCAGTGGTGTTCGGGAAGTGTAGGGGGTCGTGCTGGGGGTGATGTTTCAGGGTTTAGGGCAGTGTAGTGGTGTTCGGGCAGTGTAGGGGCACATGCTGAGGCTTGTGTTTCAGGGTTTAGAGCAGTGCAGTGGTGTTCGGACAGTGTAGGGGATCATCCTGGGGCTGGTGTTTCAGGGTTTAGGGTAGTGCAGTGGTGTTCGGGCAGTGTAGGGGGTCATGCTGGGGCTGGTGTTTC
This sequence comes from Triturus cristatus, assembly GCF_964204655.1. Classification (NCBI taxonomy): domain Eukaryota; kingdom Metazoa; phylum Chordata; class Amphibia; order Caudata; family Salamandridae; genus Triturus; species Triturus cristatus. The sequence goes on from NC_140579.1 coordinate 546,870,056, forward strand.
AGGGTTTAGGGCAGTGCAGTGGTGAGCGGGCAGTGTAGGGGGTCTTGCTGGGGGTGATGTTTCAGGGTTTAGGGCAGTGGTTTTCGGGCAGTGTAGGGGGTTGTGCTGGAGGTGGTGTTTTAGGGTTTAGGGCAGTGCAGTGGTGTTCGGGCAGTGTAGGGGGTCGTGCTGGGGCTGTTGTTTCAGGGTTTAGGGCAGTGCAATGGTGTCGGAACGGTGTAGGGGGTCGTGCTGGGGCTGGTGTTTCAGCATTTAGTGCAGTGCAGTGGTGTTCAGGCAGTGTAGGGGGTCGTGCCGGGAGTGGTGTTTCATGGTTTTGGGCAGTGCAATGGTGTTCGCACAGTGTAGGGGGTCTTGTTTGGGGTGGTGTTTCAGGGTTTAGTGCAGTGCAGTGGTTTTCAGGCAGTGTAGGGGGTCATGGGGTGTGTTGTTTCAGGGTTTAGGGCAGTGCAGTGGTGTTCCGGCAGTGTAGGAGGTCGTGCTGTGGGTAGTGTTTCAGGGTTTAGGGCAGTGCAGTGGTGTTCGGGTATTGTAGGGGTCATGCTGGGGGTAGTGTTTCAGGTTTTAGGGCAGTGCAGCGGTGTTCTGGCAGTGTTGTGAGTCTTGCTGAGGGTGGTCTTTCAGGGTTTAGGGCAGTGGTGTTCAGGCAGTGTAGGGGGTCATCCAGGGGGTGGTATTTCAGGCATTAGAGCAGTGCAGTGGTGTTCGGGCAGTGTAGGAGGTCATGCTGGGGCTGCTGTTTCAGTGTTTAGGGCAGTGCAGTGGTGTTCGGGCAGTGGAGGGGGCTTGCTGGGGGGATGTTTCAGGGTTTAGAGCAGTGGTTTTCGGGCAGTGTAGGGGGTTGTGCAGGGGCTGGTGTTTTAGGGTTTAGGGCAGTGCAGTGGTGTTCGGACAGTGTAGGGGGCCGTGCTGGGGCTGGTGTTTCAGGGTTTTGGGAAGAGCATTGGTGTTCGGGCACTGTAGGGGGTCGTGCTGGGGCTGGTGTTTCAGGGTTCAGGGCAGTGCAGTGGTGTTCGGGCAGTGTAGGGGGTTTCACTGGGAGTGGTGTTTCAGGGTTTAGGGCAGTGGTGTTCGGGCAGTGTAGGGGGTCGTTCTGGGCCTGGTGTTTCAGGGTTTTGGGCAGAGAAGTGGTGTTCGGGCAGTGTAGTGGGTCATGCTGGGTCTGGTGTTTCAGGGTTTAGGGCAGTGCAGTGGTGTTCGGGCAGTGTAGGGGGTCTTGCTGGGGGTGGTGTTTCAGTGTTTAGGGCAGTGGTGTTCGGGCAGTGTAGGGGGTCTTACTGTGGATAGTGCTTCAGGGTTTAGGGTAGTGCATTGGTGTTCAGGCAGTGTAGGGGGTCTTGCTGGGGTAGTCTTTCAGGGTTTAGGGCAGTGCAGTGGTGTTCGGGCAGTGTAGGGGGTCGTGATGGGGGTGTTGTTTCAGGGTTTTGGGCAGTGCAGTGGTGTTCGGGCAGTATATGGGGTCGTGCTGGGGGTGGTGTTTTAGGGTTTAGGGCAGTGCAGTGGTGTTCAGGCAGTGTAGGGGGTCATGCTTGGGGTGGTGTTACAGGGTTTAGGGCAGTGCAGTAGTGTTCGGGCAGTGTAGGGGGTCGTGCTGGGGCTGGTTTTTCAGGGTTTAGGGTAGTGTAGTGGTGTTCGGGCAGTGTAGAGGGTCATGCTGGGTCTGGTGTTTTAGGGTTTAGGGCAGTGCGGTGGTGTTCAGCCAGTGTAGGGGGACGTGCTGGGGCTGGTGTTTCAGGGTTTAGGGCAGTGCGGTGGTGTTTGGGCAGAGTAGGGGGTCGTGCTGGGGCTGGTGTTTCAGAGTTTAGGGCAGCGCAGTGGTGTTCGGGCAGTGTAGGGTGTCGTGCTGGGGCTAGTGTTTCAGGGTTTAGGGCAGTGCAGTGGTGTTCGGGAAGTGTAGGGGGATGTGCTGGGGGTGATGTTTCAGGGTTTAGGGCAGTGCAGGGCTGTTCGGGCAGTGTAGGGGCACATGCTGAGGCTGGTGTTTCAGGGTTTAGAGCAGTGCAGTGGTGTTCGGACAGTGTAGAGGATCATGCTAGGGCTGGTGTTTCAGGGTTTAGGGTAGTGCAGTGGTGTTCGGGCAGTGTAGGGGGTCATGCTGGGGCTGGTGTTTCAGGGTTTAGGGCAGTGCAGTGGTGTTCAGGCAGTGTAGGGGGTCTTGCTGGGGTGATGTTTCAGGGTTTAGGGCAGTGGTTTTCGGGCAGTGTAGGGGGTTGTGCTGGAGGTGGTGTTTTAGGGTTTAGGGCAGTGCAGTGGTGTTCGGGCAGTGTAGGGGGTCGTGCCGGGGCTGTTGTTTCAGGGTTTAGGGCAGTGCAATGGTGTTGGAACGGTGTAGGAGGTCGTCCTGGGGCTGGTATTTCATGGTTTAGTGCAGTGCAGTGGTGTTCGGGCAGTGTAGGGGGTCATGGGGTGTGTTGTTTCAGGGTTTAGGGCAGTGCAGTGGTGTTCGGGCAGTGTAGGAGGTCGTGCTGTGGGTAGTGTTTCAGAGTTTAGGGCAGTGCAGTGGTGTTCGGGTATTGTAGGGGTCATGCTGGGGGTAGTATCTTAGGGTTTAGGGCAGTGCAGTGGTGTTTGGGTAAGTGTAGGGGATCATGCAGGGGGTGGTGTTTCAGGGTTTAGGGCAGTGCACTGGTATTTGGGCAGTGTAGGGGAACGTGCTGGGGTAGTGTTTCAGGTTTTAGGGCAGAGCAGTGGCGTTCAGGCAGTGTAGGGGTCATGCTGGGGTAGTGTTTTAGGGTTTAGGGCAGTTCAGTGGTGTTCAGTCATTGTAGGGGTCATGCTGGGGGTAGTGTTTTAGTGTTTAGGGCAGTGTTGTGGTGTTCGGGCAGTGTAGGGGGTCGTGCAGGGTGTGATGTTTCAGGGTTTAGGGCAGTGCAGCGGTGTTCGGGCAGTGTAGGGAGTCTTGCTGAGGGTGGTGTTTCAGGGTTTAGGGCAGTGGTGTTCGGACAATGTAAGGGTCTTGCTGGGGGTGGTGTTTCAGGGTTTAGGGCAGTGCAGTGGTGTTCAGGCAGTGTAGGGGTTGTGCTGGGGCTGGTGTTTCAGTGTTTAGGGCAGTGCAGTGGTGTTCGGACAGTGTAGGGGGTCTTGCTGGGGGTGATGTTTCAGGGTTTAGGGCAGTGGTTTTTGGGCAGTGTAGGGGGTTGTGCTGGATGTAGTGTTTTAGGGTTTAGGGCAGTGCAGTGGTGTTCGGGCAAGGTAGGGGGTCGTGCTGGGGCTGGTGTTTCAGTGTTTAGGGCAGTGCAGTCGTGTTCGGGCAGTGGAGGGGGTCTTGCTGGGGGTGATGTTTCAGGTTTTAGGGCAGAGCAGTGGCGTTCGGGCAGTGTAGGGGTCATGCTGGGGTAGTGTTTTAGGGTTTAGGGCAGTGCAGTGGTATTCGGGCAGTGTAGGGGGTCGTGCTGGGACTTGTGTTTCAGGGTTTAGGGCAGTGCACTGGTATTTGGGCAGTGTAGGGGAACGTGCTGGGGGTAGTGTTTCAGGTTTTAGGGCAGAGCAGTGGCGTTCGGGCAGTGTAGGGGTCATGCTGGGGTAGTGTTTTAGGGTTTAGGGCAGTTCAGTGGTGTTCAGTCATTGTAGGGGTCATGCTGGGGGTAGTGTTTTAGTGTTTAGGGCAGTGTTGTGGTGTTCGGGCAGTGTAGGCGGTCGTGCAGGGTGTGATGTTTCAGGGTTTAGGGCAGTGCAGCGCTGTTCGGGCAGTGTAGGGAGTCTTGCTGAGGGTGGTGTTTCAGGGTTTAGGGCAGTGGTGTTCGGACAGTGTAAGGGTCTTGCTGGGGGTGGTGTTTCAGGGTTTAGGGCAGTGAAGTGGTGTTCAGGCAGTGTAGGGATTGTGCTGGGGCTGGTGTTTCAGTGTTTAGGGCAGTGCAGTGGTGTTTGGGCAGTGTAGGGGGTCTTGCTGGGGGTGATGTTTCAGGGTTTAAGGCAGTGGTTTTTGGGCAGTGTAGGGGGTTGTGCTGGATGTAGTGTTTTAGGGTTTAGGGCAGTGCAGTGGTGTTCGGGCAAGGTAGGGGGTCATGCTGGGGCTGGTGTTTCAGTGTTTAGGGCAGTGCAGTGGTGTTCGGGCAGTGGAGAGGGTCTTGCTGGGGGTGATGTATCAGGGTTTAGGGCAGTGGTTTTCGGGCAGTGTAGGGGGTTGTGCAGGGGCTGGTGTTTTAGGATTTAGGGCAGTGCAGTGGTGTTCGGACAGTGTAGGGGGCCGTGCTGGGGCTGGTGTTTCAGGGTTTTGGGAAGAGCATTGGTGTTCGGGCACTGTAGGCGGTCGTGCTGGGGCTGGTGTTTCAGGGTTCAGGGCAGTGCAGTGGTGTTCGGGCAGTGTAGGGGGTTTCACTGGGAGTGGTGTTTCAGGGTTTAGGGCAGTGGTGTTCGGGCAGTGTAGGGGGTCGTGCTGGGGCTGGTGTTTCAGGGTTTTGGGCAGAGAAGTGGTGTTCGGGCAGTGTAGTGGGTTATGCTGAGTCTGGTGTTTCAGGGTTTAGGGCAGTGCAGTGGTGTTCAGGCAGTTTAGGGGGTCTTGCTGGGGGTGGTGTTTCAGGGTTTAGGGCATTGGTGTTAGGGCAGTGTAGGGGGTCTTACTGTGGATGGTGCTTCAGGGTTTAGGGCAGTGCATTGGTGTTCGGGCAGTGTAGGGGGTCTTGCTGGGGTAGTCTTTCAGGGTTTAGGGCAGTGCAGTGGTGTTTGGGCAGTGTAGGGGAACGTGCTGGGGTAGTGTTTCAGGTTTTAGGGCAGAGCAGTGGCGTTCGGGCAGTGTGGGGGTCATGCTGGGGTAGTGTTTTAGGGTTTAGGGCAGTTCAGTGGTGTTCAGGCATTTTAGGGGTCATGCTGGGGGTAGTGTTTCAGGGTTTAGGGCAGGGCAGTGGTATTCGGGCAGTGTAGGGGGTCGTGCTGGGGCTTGTGTTTCAGGGTTTAGGGCAGTGCACTGGTATTTGGGCAGTGTAGGGGAACGTGCTGGGGGTAGTGTTTCAGGTTTTAGGGCAGAGCAGTGGCGTTCGGGCAGTGTGGGGATCATGCTGGGGTAGTGTTTTAGGGTTTAGGGCAGTTCAGTGGTGTTCAGGCATTTTAGGGGTCATGCTGGGGGTAGTGTTTTAGTGTTTAGGGCAGTGCGGTGGTGTTCGGGCAGTGTAGGGGGTCTTGCTGGGGGTGATGTTTCAGGGTTTAGGGCAGTGCAGTGGTGTTCGGGCAGTGTAGGGAGTCTTGCTGAGGGTGGTGTTTCAGGGTTTAGGGCAGTGGTGTTCGGACAGTGTAAGGGTCTTGCTGGGGGTGGTGTTTCAGGGTTTAGGGCAGTGCAGTGGTGTTCAGGAAGTGTAGGGGTTGTGCTGGGGCTGGTGTTTCAGTGTTTAGGGCAGTGCAGTGGTGTTCAGGCAGTGTAGGGGGTCTTGCTGGGGGTGATGTTTCAGGGTTTAGGGCAGTGGTTTTTGGGCAGTGTAGGGGGTTGTGCTGGGTGTATTGTTTTAGGGTTTAGGGCAGTGCAGTGGTGTTCGGGCAGGGTAGGGGTCGTGCTGGGGCTGGTGTTTCAGGGTTTAGGGCCGTGCAATGGTGTTGTAACAGTGTAGGGGGTCGTGCTGGGGCTGGTGTTTCAGGGTTTAGTGCAGTGCAGTGGTGTTCGGGCAGTGTAGGTGGTCGTGCGGGGGTGGTGTTTCATGGTTTTGGGCAGTGCAATGGTGTTCGGGCAGTGTAGGGGGTCTTGCTGGGGGTGGTGTTTCTGGGTTTAGGGCAGTGCAGTGGTGTTTGGGCAGTGTAGGGGGTCATGCGAGGTTGGTGTTTCAGGGTTTAGGGCACTGCAGTGGTGTTCGGGCAGTGTAGGGGTTCGTGCTGGGGCTGGTGTTTCAGGGTTTAGGGCAATGCAGGGATGTTCGGGCAGTGTAGGGGGTCATGCTGTGGGTAGTGTTTCAGGGTTTAGGGCAGTGCAGTGGTGTTCGGGTATTGTAGGGGTCATGCTGGGGGTAGTATCTTAGGGTTTAGGGCAGTGCAGTGGTGTTTGGGTAAGTGTAGGGGGTCATGCAGGGGGTGGTGTTTCAGGGTTTAGGGCAGGGCAGTGGTATTCGGGCAGTGTAGGGGGTCGTGCTGGGGCTTGTGTTTCAGGGTTTAGGGCAGTGCACTGGTATTTGGGCAGTGTAGGGGAACGTGCTGGGGGTAGTGTTTCAGGTTTTAGGGCAGAGCAGTGGCGTTCGGGCAGTGTGGGGGTCATGCTGGGGTAGTGTTTTAGGGTTTAGGGCAGTTCAGTGGTGTTCAGGCATTTTAGGGGTCATGCTGGGGGTAGTGTTTTAGTGTTTAGGGCAGTGTGGTGGTGTTCGGGCAGTGTAGGGGGTCATGCAGGGTGTGATGTTTCAGGGTTTAGGGCAGTGCAGCGGTGTTCGGGCAGTGTAGGGAGTCTTGCTGAGGGTGGTGTTTCAGGGTTTAGGGCAGTGGTGTTCAGACAGTGTAAGGGTCTTGCTGGGGGTGGTGTTTCAGGGTTTAGGGCAGTGAAGTGGTGTTCAGGCAGTGTAGGGGTTGTGCTGGGGCTGGTGTTTCAGTGTTTAGGGCAGTACAGTGGTGTTCGGGCAGTGTAGGGGGTCTTGCTGGGGGTGATGTTTCAGGGTTTAGGGCAGTGGTTTTTGGGCAGTGTAGGGGGTTGTGCTGGGTGTAGTGTTTTAGGGTTTAGGGCAGTGCAGTGGTGTTCGGGCAGGGTAGGGGGTCCTGCTGGGGCTGGTGTTTCAGGGTTTAGTGCAGTGCAGTGGTGTTCGGGCAGTGTAGGGGGTCGTGCGGGGGTGGTGTTTCATGGTTTTGGGCAGTGCAATGGTGTTCGGGCAGTGTAGGGGGTCTTGCTGCGGGTGGTGTTTCTGGGTTTAGGGCAGTGCAGTGGTGTTTGGGCAGTGTAGGGGGTCATGCGAGGTTGGTGTTTCAGGGTTTAGGGCAGTGCAGTGGTGTACGGGCAGTGTAGGGGGTCTTTCTGGGGCTGGTGTTTCAGGGTTTAGGGCAGAGCAGTGGTGTTCGGGCGGTGTAGGGGGTCGTGCTGGGGGTGGTGTTTCAGGGTTTAGGTCAGTGCAGTGGTGTTCGGGCAGTGTAGGGGTTCGAACTGGGGCTGGTGTTTCAGGGTTTAGGGCACTGCAGTGGTGTTCGGGCAGTGTAGGGGTTCGTGCTGGGGCTGGTGTTTCAGGGTTTAGGGCAATGCAGGGATGTTCAGGCAGTGTAGGGGGTCATGCTGGGGCTGGTGTTTCAGGGTTTAGGGCAGTGCAGTGGTGTTCGGGCGGTGTAGGGGGTCGTGCTGGGGCTGGTGATTCAGGGTTTAGGTCAGTACAGTGGTGTTCGGGCAGTGTAGGGCTTCGTGCTGGGGCTGGTGTTTCAGGGTTTAGAGCACTGCAGTGGTGTTCGGGCAGTGTAGGGGTTCATGCTGGGGCTGGTGTTTCAGGGTTTAGGGCAGTGCAGTGGTGTTCGGGCACTGTAGGGGTTCATGCAGGGGGTGGTGTTTCAGGGTTTAGGACAGTGCAGCAGTGTTCGGGCAGTGTAGGGAGTCTTGCTGAGGGTGGTGTTTCAGGGTTTAGGGCAGTGGTGTTCGGACAGTGTAAGGGTCTTGCTGGGGGTGGTGTTTCAGGGTTTAGGGCAGTGCAGTGGTGTTCAGGCAGTGTAGGGGTTGTGCAGGGGGTGGTATTTCACGGTTTAGGGCAGTGCAGTGGTGTTCGGGCAGTGAGGGGGTCATGCTGGGGCTGGTGTTTCAGGGTTTAGGGCAGTGCAGTGGTGTTCGGGCAGTGTAGGGGGTCTTGCTGGGGGTGATGTTTCAGGGTTTAGGGCAGTGGTTTTTTGGCAGTGTAGGGGGTTGTTCTTGGTGTAGTGTTTTAGGGTTTAGGGCAGTGCAGTCGTGTTCGGGCAGGGTAAGGGGTTGTACTGGGGCTGGTGTTTCTGGGTTTAGGGCCGTGCAATGGTGTTGTAACAGTGTAGGGGGTCGTGCTGGGGCTGTTGTTTCTGGGTTTAGTGCAGTGCAGTTGTGTTCGGGCAGTGTAGGGGATCATGCTGTGGGTTGTGTTTCAGGGTTTAGGGCAGTGCAGTGGTGTTCCGGTATTGTAGGGGTCATGCTGGGGGTAGTGTCTTAGGGTCTAGGGCCGTGCAGTGGTGTTCGGGCAGTGTAGGGAGTCTTGCTGGTGTAGTCTTTCAGGGTTTAGGGCAGTGCAGTGGTGTTCGGGCTGTGTAGGGGGTCGTTCTTGGGCTGGTTTTTCAGGGTTTAGGGTAGTGTAGTGGTGTTCGGGCAGTGTAGGGGGTCAAGCTGGGTCTGGTGTTTCAGGGTTTAGGGCAGTGCGGTGGTGTTCGGCCAGTGTAGGGGGTCGCGCTGGGGCTAGTGTTTCAGGGTTTAGGGCAGTGCGGTGGTGTTCGGGCAGAGCAGGGGTCGTGCTGGGGCTGGTGTTTCAGGGTTTAGGGAAGCGCAGTGGTGTTCGGGCAGTGTAGGGTGTCGTGCTGGGGCTGGTGTTTCAGGGTTTAGGGCAGTGGAGTGGTGTTCGGGAAGTGTAGGGTGTCGTGCTGGGGGTGATGTTTCAGGGTTTAGGGCAGTGCAGTGGTGTTTGGGATGTGTAGGGGCACATGCTGAGGCTGGTGTTTCAGGGTTTAGAGCATTGCAGTGGTGTTCGGACAGTGTAGGGGATCATGCTGGGGCTGGTGTTTCAGGGTTTAGGGCTGTGCAGTTGTGTTCGGGCAGTGTAGGGGTCGTGCCGGGAGTGGTGTTTCATGGTTTTGGGCAGTGCAATGGTGTTCGCACAGTGTAGGGGTCTTGCTCGGGGTGGTGTTTCAGGGTTTAGTGCAGTGCAGTGGTGTTCGGGCAGTGTAGGGGGTCATGGGGTGTGTTGTTTCAGGGTTTAGGGCAGTGCAATGGTGTTCGGGCAGTGTAGGGGGTCTTGCTCGGGGTGGTGTTTCAGGGTTTAGTGCAGTGCATTGGTGTTCGGGCAGTGTAGGGGGTCATGGGGTGTGTTGTTTCAGGGTTTAGGGCAGTGCAGTGGTGTTCGGGCAGTGTAGGAGGTCCTGCTGTGGGTAGAGTTTCAGGGTTTAGGGCAGTGCTGTGGTGTTCGGGTATTGTAGGGGTCATGCTGGGGGTAGTATCTTAGGGTTTAGGGCAGTGCAGTGGCGTTCGGGCAGTGTAGGGGTCATGCTGGGGTAGTGTTTTAGGGTTTAGGGCAGTTCAGTGGTGTTCAGGCATTGTAGGGGTCATGCTGGGGGTAGTGTTTTAGTGTTTAGGGCAGTGCGGTGGTGTTCGGGCAGTGTAGGGGGTCGTGCAGGGTGTGATGTTTCAGGGTTTAGGGCAGTGCAGCGGTGTTCGGGCAGTGTAAGGAGTCTTGCTGAGGGTGGTGTTTCAGGGTTTAGGCCACTGGTATTCGGACAGTGTAAGGGTCTTGCTGGGGGTGGTGTTTCAGGGTTTAGGGCAGTACAGTGGTGTTCAGGCAGTGTAGGGGTTGTGCAGGGGGTGGTATTTCAGGGTTTAGGGCAGTGCAGTGGTGTTCGGGTAGTGTAGGGGGTTTTGCTGGGGGTGATGTTTCAGGGTTTAGGGCAGTGGTTTTTGGGCAGTGTAGGGGGTTGTGCTGGGTGTAGTGTTTTAGGGTTTAGGGCAGTGCAGTGGTGTTCGGGTAGTGTAGGGGGTTTTGCTAGGGGTGATGTTTCAGGGTTTAGGGCAGTGGTTTTTGGGCAGTGTAGGGGGTTGTGCTGGGTGTAGTGTTTTAGGGTTTAGGGCAGTGCAGTGGTGTTCGGGCAGGGTAGGGGGTCATGCTGGGGCTGGTGTTTCAGGGTTTAGGGCCGTGCAATGGTGTTGTAACAGTGTAGGGGGTCGTGCTGGGGCTGGTGTTTCAGGGTTTAGTGCAGTGCAGTGGTGTTCGGGCAGTGTAGGGGGTCGTGCGGGTGGTGTTTCATGGTTTTGGGCAGTGCAATGTTGTTCGGGCAGTGTAGGGGGTCTTGCTGGGGGTGGTGTTTCTGGGTTTAGGGCAGTGCAATGGTGTTTGGGCAGTGTAGGGGGTCATGCGGGGTTGGTGTTTCAGGGTTTAGGGCAGTGCAGTGGTGTACGGGCAGTGTGGGGGCATTTTCTGGGGCTGGTGTTTCAGGGTTTAGGGCAGTGCAGTGGTGTTCGAGCGGTGTAGGAGGTCCTGCTGTGGGTAGAGTTTCAGGGTTTAGGGCAGTGCTGTGGTGTTCGGGTATTGTAGGGGTCATGCTGGGGGTAGTATCTTAGGGTTTAGGGCAGTGCAGTGGCGTTGGGGCAGTGTAGGGGTCATGCTGGGGTAGTGTTTTAGGGTTTAGGGCTGTTCAGTGGTGTTCAGGCATTGTAGGGGTCATGCTGGGGGTAGTGTTTTAGTGTTTAGGGCAGTGCGGTGGTGTTCGGGCAGTGTAGGGGGTCGTGCAGGGTGTGATGTTTCAGGGTTTAGGGCAGTGCAGCGGTGTTCGGGCAGTGTAAGGAGTCTTGCTGAGGGTGGTGTTTCAGGGTTTAGGGCACTGGTGTTCGGACAGTGTAAGGGTCTTGCTGGGGGGGTGTTTCAGGGTTTAGGGCAGTACAGTGGTGTTCAGGCAGTGTAGGGGTTGTGCAGGGGGTGGTATTTCAGGGTTTAGGGCAGTGCAGTGGTGTTCGGGTAGTGTAGGGGGTTTTGCTGGGGGTGATGTTTCAGGGTTTAGGGCAGTGGTTTTTGGGCAGTGTAGGGGTTGTGCTGGGTGTAGTGTTTTAGGGTTTAGGGCAGTGCAGTGGTGTTCGGGTAGTGTAGGGGGTTTTGCTAGGGGTGATGTTTCAGGGTTTAGGGCAGTGGTTTTTGGGCAGTATATGGGGTCGTGCTGGGGGTGGTGTTTTAGGGTTTAGGGCAGTGCAGTGGTGTTCAGGCAGTGTAGGGGGGTCGTGCTTGGGGTGGTGTTAAAGGGTTTAGGGCAGTGCAGTGGTGTTTGGGCAGTGTAGGGGGTCGTGCTGGGGCTGGTTTTTCAGGGATTAGGGTAGTGTAGTGGTGTTCCGGCAGTGTAGGGGGTCATGCTGGGTCTGGTGTTTCAGGGTTCAGGGCAGTGTGGTGGTGTTCGGCCAGTGTAGGGGGACGTGCTGGGGCTGGTGTTTCGGGGTTTAGGGCAGTGCGGTGCTGTTCGGGCAGAGTAGGGGGTCGTGCTGGGGCTGGTGTTTCAGGGTTTAGGGCAGCGCAGTTGTGTTCAGGCAGTGTAGGGTGTTGTGCTGGGGCTAGTGTTTCAGGGTTTAGGGCAGTGCAGTGGTGTTCGGGAAGTGTAGGGGGTCGTGCTGGGGGTGATGTTTCAGGTTTTAGGGCAGTGCAGTGGTGTTCGGGCAGTGTAGAGGGGTCGTGCTGGGGCTGGTGTTTCAGGGTTTAGGGCAGTGCAGTGGTGTTCAGGCAGTATAGGGGGTCTTGCTGGGGTGATGTTTCAGGGTTTAGCGCAGTGGTTTTCGGGCAGTGTAGGGGGTTGTGCTGGAGGTGGTGTTTTAGGGTTTAGGGCAGTGCAGTGGTGTTCGGGCAGTGTAGGGGGTCGTGCCGGGGCTGTTGTTTCAGGGTTTAGGGCAGTGCAATGGTGTTGGAACGGTGTAGGGGGTCGTGCTGGGGCTGGTGTTTCAGGGTTAAGTGCAGTGCAGTGGTGTTCGGGCAGTGTAGGGGGTCATGGGGTGTGTTGTTTCAGGGTTTAGGGCAGTGCAGTGGTGTTCGGGCAGTGTAGGAGGTCCTGCTGTGGGTAGTGTTTCAGGGTTTAGGGCAGGGCAGTGGTGTTCGGGTATTGTAGGGGTCATGCTGGGGATAGTATCTTAGGGTTTAGGGCAGTGCAGTGGTGTTTGGGTAAGTGTAGAGGGTCATGCAGGGAGTGGTGTTTCAGGGTTTAGGGCAGGGCAGTGGTATTCGGGCAGTGTAGGGGGTCGTGCTGGGGCTTGTGTTTCAGGTTTTAGGGCAGAGCAGTGGCGTTTGGGCAGTGTAGGGGTCATGCTGGGGTAGTGTTTTAGGGTTTAGGGCAGTTCAGTGGTGTTCAGTCATTGTAGGGGTCATGCTGGGGTAGTGTTTTAGTGTTTAGGGCAGTGCGGTGGTGTTCGGGCAGTGTAGGGGGTCGTGCAGGGTGTGATGTTTCACGGTTTAGGGCAGTGCAGCGGTGTTCGGGCCGTGTAGGGAGTCTTGCTGAGGGTGGTGTTTCAGGGTTTAGGGCAGTGGTGTTCGGACAGTGTAAGGGTCTTGCTGGGGCTGGTGTTTCAGTGTTTAGGGCAGTGCAGTGGTGTTCGGGCAGTGTAGGGGGTCTTGCTGGGGGTGATGTTTCATGGTTTAGGGCAGTGGTTTTCGGGCAGGGTAGGGGGTTGTGCAGGGGCTGGTGTTTTAGGGTTTAGGGCAGTGCAGTGGTGTTCGGACAGTGTAGGGGGCCGTGCTGGGGCTGGTGTTTCAGGGTTTTGGGAAGAGCATTGGTGTTCGGGCACTGTAGGGGTCGTGCTGGGGCTGGTGTTTCAGGGTTCAGGGCAGTGCAGTGGTGTTCGGGCAGTGTAGGGGGTTTCACTGGGAGTGGTGTTTCAGGGTTTAGGGCAGTGGTGTTCGGGCAGTGTAGGGGGTCGTTCTGGGGCTGGTGTTTCAGGGTTTTGGGCAGAGAAGTGGTGTTCGGGCAGTGTAGTGTGTCATGCTGGGTCTGGTGTTTCAGGGTTTAGGGCAGTGCAGTGGTGTTCGGGCAGTGTAGGGGGTCTTGCTGGGGGTGGTGTTTCAGGGTTTAGGGCAGTGGTGTTCGGGCAGTGTAGGGGGTCTTACTGTGGATGGTGCTTCAGGGTTTAGGGCAGTGCATTGGTGTTCGGGCAGTGTAGGGGGTCTTGCTGGGGTAGTCTTTCAGGGTTTAGGGCAGTGCAGTGGTGTTCGGGCAGTGTAGGGGGTCGTGATGGGGGTGTTGTTTCAGGGTTTTGGGCAGTGCAGTGGTGTTCGGGCAGTATATGGGGTCGTGCTGGGGGTGGTGTTTTAGGGTTTAGGGCAGTGCAGTGGTGTTCAGGCAGTGTAGGGGGTCATGCTTGGGGTGGTGTTACAGGGTTTAGGGCAGTGCAGTGGTGTTCGGGCAGTGTAGGGGGTCGTGCTGGGGCTGGTTTTTCAGGGTTTAGGGTAGTGTAGTGGTGTTCGGGCAGTGTAGAGGGTCATGCTGGGTCTGGTGTTTCAGGGTTTAGGGCAGTGCGGTGGTGTTCGGCCAGTGTAGGGGGACGTGCTGGGGCTGGTGTTTCAGGGTTTAGGGCAGTGCAGTGGTGTTTGGGCAGAGTAGGGGGTCGTGCTGGGGCTGGTGTTTCAGGGTTTAGGGTAGTGTAGTGGTGTTCGGGCAGTGTAGGGGGTCGTGTTGGGGCTGGTTTTTCAGGGTTTAGGGCAGCGCAGTTGTGTTTGGGCAGTGTAGGGTGTCGTGCTGGGGCAAGTGTTTCATGGTTTAGGGCAGTGCAGTGGTGTTCGGGAAGTGTAGGGGGTCGTGCTGGGGGTGATGTTTCAGGGTTTAGGGCAGTGCAGTGGTGTTTGGGCAGTGTAGGGGGTCGTGCTTGGGGTGGTGTTACAGGGTTTAGGGCAGTGCAGTGGTGTTCGGGCAGTGTAGGGGGTCGTGCTGGGGCTGGTTTTTCAGGGTTTAGGGTAGTGTAGTGGTGTTCAGGCAGTGTAGGGGGTCATGCTGGGTCTGGTGTTTCAGGGTTTAGGGCAGTGCGGTAGTGTTCGGCCAGTGTAGGGGGACGTGCTGGGGCTGGTGTTTCAGGGTTTAGGGCAGTGCGGTGGTGTTCGGGCAGACAAGGGGTTCGTGCTGGGGCTGGTGTTTCAGGGTTTAGGGCAGTGCAGTTGTGTTCGGGCAGTGTAGGGTGTCGTGCTGGGGCTAGTGTTTCAGGGTTTAGGGCAGTGCAGTGGTGTTCGGGAAGTGTAGGGGGTCGTGCTGGGGGTGATGTTTCAGGGTTTAGGGCAGTGCAGTGGTGTTCGGGCAGTCTAGGGGGTCGTGCTGGGGCTGGTGTTTCAGGGTTTAGGGCAGTGCAGTGGTGTTCAGGCAGTGTAGGGGGTCTTGCTGGGGTGATGTTTCAGGGTTTAGGGCAGTGGTTTTCGGGCAGTGTAGGGGGTTGTGCTGGAGGTGGTGTTTTAGGGTTTAGGGCAGTGCAGTGGTGTTCGGGCAGTGTAGGGGGTCGTGTCGGGCTGTTGTTTCAGGGTTTAGGGCAGTGCAATGGTGTTGGAACGGTATAGGGGTTCGTGCTGGGGCTGGTGTTTCAGTGTTTAGTGCAGTGCAGTGGTGTTCGGGCAGTGTAGGGGGTCATGGGGTGTGTTGTTTCAGGGTTTAGGGCAGTGCAGTGGTGTTCGGGCAGTGTAGGAGGTCCTGCTCTGGGTAGTGTTTCAGGGTTTAGGGCAGGGCAGTGGTGTTCGGGTATTGTAGGGGTCATGCTGGGGATAGTATCTTAGGGTTTAGGGCAGTGCAGTGGTGTTTGGGTAAGTGTAGGGGGTCATGCAGGGGGTGGTGTTTCAGGGTTTAGGGCAGGACAGTGGTATTCGGGCAGTGTAGGGGGTCGTGCTGGGGCTTGTGTTTCAGGGTTTAGGGCAGTGCACTGGTATTTGGGCAGTGTAGGGGAACTTGCTGGGGGTAGTGTTTCAGGTTTTAGGGCAGAGCAGTGGCGTTCGGGCAGTGTAGGGGTAATGCTGGGGTAGTGTTTTAGGGTTTAGGGCAGTTCAGTGGTGTTCAGTCATTGTAGGGGTCATGCTGGGGGTAGTGTTTTAGTGTTTAGGGCAGTGTTGTGGTGTTCGGGCAGTGTAGGGGGTCGTGCAGGGTGTGATGTTTCAGGGTTTAGGGCAGTGCAGCGGTGTTCGGGCAGTGTAGAGTGTCTTGCTGAGGGTTGTGTTTCAGGGTTTAGGGCAGTGGTGTTCGGACAGTATAAGGGTCTTGCTGGGGCTGGTGTTTCAGTGTTTAGGGCAGTGCAGTGGTGTTCGGGCAGTGTAGGGGGTCTTGCTGAGGGTGATGTTTCAGGGTTTAGGGCAGTGGTTTTCGGGCAGTGTAGGGGGGTTGTGCAGGGGCTGGTGTTTTAGGGTTTAGGGCAGTGCAGTGGTGTTCGGACAGTGTAGGGGGCCGTGCTGGGGCTGGTGTTCCAGGGTTTTGGGAAGAGCATTGGTGTTCGGGCACTGTAGGGGGTCGTGCTGGGGCTGGTGTTTCAGGGTTCAGGGCAGTGCAGTGGTGTTCGGGCAGTGTAGGGGGTTTCACTGGGAGTGGTGTTTCAGGGTTTAGGGCAGTGGTGTTCGGGCAGTGTAGGGGGTCGTTCTGGGGCTGGTGTTTCAGGGTTTTGGGCAGAGAAGTGGTGTTCGGGCAGTGTAGGGGGTCTTGCTGGGGGTGGTGTTTCAGGGTTTAGGGCAGTGGTGTTCGGGCAGTGTAGGGGGTCTTACTGTGGATGGTGCTTCAGGGTTTAGGGCAGTGCATTGGTGTTCGGGCAGTGTAGGGGGTCTTGCTGGGGTAGTCTTTCAGGGTTTAGGGCAGTGCAGTGGTGTTCGGGCAGTGTAGGAGGTCGTGATGGGGGTGTTGTTTCAGGGTTTTGGGCAGTGCAGTGGTGTTCGGGCAGTATATGGGGTTGTGCTGGGGGTGGTGTTTTAGGGTTTAGGGCAGTGCAGTGGTTTTCAGGCAGTGTAGGGGGTCATGCTTGGGGTGGTGCTACAGGGTTTAGGGCAGTGCAGTGGTGTTCGGGCAGTGTAGGGGGTCGTGCTGGGGCTGGTTTTTCAGGGTTTAGGGTAGTGTAGTGGTGTTCGGGCAGTGTAGAGGGTCATGCAGGGTCTGGTGTTTCAGGGTTTAGGGCAGTGCGGCGGTGTTCGGGCAGTGTAGGAGGTCGTGATGGGGGTGTTGTTTTAGGGTTTTGGGCAGTGCAGTGGTGTTCGGGCAGTATATGGGGTCGTGCTGGGGGTGGTGTTTTAGGGTTTAGGGCAGTGCAGTGGTGTTCAGGCAGTGTAGGGGGTCATGCTTGGGGTGGTGTTACAGGGTTTAGGGCAGTGCAGTGGTGTTCGGGCAGTGTAGGGGGTCGTGCTGGGGCTGGTTTTTCAGGGTTTAGGGTAGTGTAGTGGTGTTCGGGCAGTGTAGGGGGTCATGCGGGGTCTGGTGTTTCAGGGTTTAGGGCAGTGCGGTGGTGTTCGTCCAGTGTAGGGGGTCGTGCTGGGGCTGATGTTTCAGGGTTTAGGGCAGTGCGGTGGTGTTCGGGCAGAGTAGGGGTCGTGCTGGGGCTGGTGTTTCAGGGTTTAGGGCAGCGCAGTGGTGTTCGGGCAGTGTAGGGTGTCGTGCTGGGGCTGGTGTTTCAGGGATTAGTGCAGTGCAGTGGTGTTCGGGAAGTGTAGGGGGTCGTGATGGGGGTGGTGTTTCAGGGATTAGTGCAGTGCAGTGGTGTTCGGGAAGTGTAGGGGGTTGTGCTGGGGGTGGTGTTTTAGGGTTTAGGGCAGTGCAGTGGTGTTCAGGCAGTGTAGGGGGTCATGCTTGGGGTGGTGTTACAGGGTTTAGGGCAGTGCAGTGGTGTTCGGGCAGTGTAGGGGGTTGTGCTGGGGCTGGTTTTTCAGGGTTTAGGGTAGTTTAGTGGTGTTCGGGCAGTGTAGAGGGTCATGCTGGGTCTGGTGTTTCAGGGTTTAGGGCAGTGCGGTGGTGTTCGGCCAGTGTAGGGGGACGTGCTGGGGCTGGTGTTTCAGGGTTTAGGGCAGTGCAGTGGTGTTTGGGCAGAGTAGGGGGTCGTGCTGGGGCTGGTGTTTCAGGGTTTAGGGTAGTGTAGTGGTGTTCGGGCAGTGTAGGGGGTCGTGTTGGGGCTGGTTTTTCAGGGTTTAGGGCAGCGCAGTTGTGTTCGGGCAGTGTAGGGTGTCGTGCTGGGGCTAGTGTTTCATGGTTTAGGGCAGTGCAGTGGTGTTCGGGAAGTGTAGGGGGTCGTGCTGGGGGTGATGTCTCAGGGTTTAGGGCAGTGCAGTGGTGTTTGGGCAGTGTAGGGGGTCGTGCTGGGGCTGGTGTTTCAGGGTTTAGGGCAGTGCAGTGGTGTTCAGGCAGTGTAGGGGGTCGTGCTTGGGGTGGTGTTACAGGGTTTAGGGCAGTGCAGTGGTGTTCGGGCAGTGTAGGGGGTCATGCTGGGGCTGGTTTTTCAGGGTTTAGGGTAGTGTAGTGGTGTTCAGGCAGTGTAGGGGGTCATGCTGGGTCTGGTGTTTCAGGGTTTAGGGCAGTGCGGTAGTGTTCGGCCAGTGTAGGGGGACGTGCTGGGGCTGGTGTTTCAGGGTTTAGGGCAGTGCGGTGGTGTTCGGGCAGACAAGGGGTTCGTGCTGGGGCTGGTGTTTCAGGGTTTAGGGCAGTGCAGTTGTGTTCGGGCAGTGTAGGGTTTCGTGCTGGGGCTAGTGTTTCAGGGTTTAGGGCAGTGCAGTGGTGTTCGGGAAGTGTAGGGGGTCGTGCTGGGGGTGATGTTTCAGGGTTTAGGGCAGTGCAGTGGTGTTCGGGCAGTCTAGGGGGTCGTGCTGGGGCTGGTGTTTCAGGGTTTAGGGCAGTGCAGTGGTGTTCAGGCAGTGTAGGGGGTCTTGCTGGGGTGATGTTTCAGGGTTTAGGGCAGTGGTTTTCGGGCAGTGTAGGGGGTTGTGCTGGAGGTGGTGTTTTAGGGTTTAGGGCAGTGCAGTGGTGTTCGGGCAGTGTAGGGGGTCGTGTCGGGCTGTTGTTTCAGGGTTTAGGGCAGTGCAATGGTGTTGGAACGGTGTAGGGGGTCGTGCTGGGGCTGGTGTTTCAGTGTTTAGTGCAGTGCAGTGGTGTTCGGGCAGTGTAGGGGGTCATGGGGTGTGTTGTTTCAGGGTTTAGGGCAGTGCAGTGGTGTTCGGGCAGTGTAGGAGGTCCTGCTCTGGGTAGTGTTTCAGGGTTTAGGGCAGGGCAGTGGTGTTCGGGTATTGTAGGGGTCAAGCTGGGGATAGTATCTTAGGGTTTAGGGCAGTGCAGTGGTGTTTGGGTAAGTGTAGGGGGTCATGCAGGGGGTGGTGTTTCAGGGTTTAGGGCAGGACAGTGGTATTCGGGCAGTGTAGGGGTCGTGCTGGGGCTTGTGTTTCAGGGTTTAGGGCAGTGCACTGGTATTTGGGCAGTGTAGGGGAACTTGCTGGGGGTAGTGTTTCAGGTTATAGGGCAGAGCAGTGGCGTTCGGGCAGTGTAGGGGTAATGCTGGGGTAGTGTTTTAGGGTTTAGGGCAGTTCAGTGGTGTTCAGTCATTGTAGGGGTCATGCTGGGGGTAGTGTTTTAGTGTTTAGGGCAGTGTTGTGGTGTTCGGGCAGTGTAGGGGGTCGTGCAGGGTGTGATGTTTCAGGGTTTAGGGCAGTGCAGCGGTGTTCGGGCAGTGTAGAGTGTCTTGCTGAGGGTGGTGTTTCAGGGTTTAGGGCAGTGGTGTTCGGACAGTGTAAGGGTCTTGCTGGGGCTGGTGTTTCAGTGTTTAGGGCAGTGCAGTGGTGTTCGGGCAGTGTAGGGGGTCTTGCTGAGGGTGATGTTTCAGGTTTTTAGGGCAGTGGTTTTCGGGCAGTGTAGGGGGGTTGTGCAGGGGCTGGTGTTTTAGGGTTTAGGGCAGTGCAGTGGTGTTCGGACAGTGTAGGGGGCCGTGCTGGGGCTGGTGTTTCAGGGTTTTGGGAAGAGCATTGGTGTTCGGGCACTGTAGGGGGTCGTGCTGGGGCTGGTGTTTCAGGGTTCAGGGCAGTGCAGTGGTGTTCGGGCAGTGTAGGGGGTTTCACTGGGAGTGGTGTTTCAGGGTTTAGGGCAGTGGTGTTCGGGCAGTGTAGGGGGTCGTTCTGGGGCTGGTGTTTCAGGGTTTTGGGCAGAGAAGTGGTGTTCGGGCAGTGTAGGGGGTCTTGCTGGGGGTGGTGTTTCAGGGTTTAGGGCAGTGGTGTTCGGGCAGTGTAGGGGGTCTTACTGTGGATGGTGCTTCAGGGTTTAGGGCAGTGCATTGGTGTTCGGGCAGTGTAGGGGGTCTTGCTGGGGTAGTCTTTCAGGGTTTAGGGCAGTGCAGTGGTGTTCGGGCAGTGTAGGAGGTCGTGATGGGGGTGTTGTTTCAGGGTTTTGGGCAGTGCAGTGGTGTTCGGGCAGTATATGGGGTCGTGCTGGGGGTGGTGTTTTAGGGTTTAGGGCAGTGCAGTGGTTTTCAGGCAGTGTAGGGGGTCATGCTTGGGGTGGTGCTACAGGGTTTAGGGCAGTGCAGTGGTGTTCGGGCAGTGTAGGGGGTCGTGCTGGGGCTGGTTTTTCAGGGTTTAGGGTAGTGTAGTGGTGTTCGGGCAGTGTAGAGGGTCATGCAGGGTCTGGTGTTTCAGGGTTTAGGGCAGTGCGGCGGTGTTCGGGCAGTGTAGGGGGTCTTGCTGGGGGTGGTGTTTCAGGGTTTAGGGCAGTGGTGTTCGGGCAGTGTAGGGGGTCTTACTGTGGATGGTGCTTCAGGGTTTAGGGCAGTGCATTGGTGTTCGGGCAGTGTAGGGGGTCTTGCTGGGGTAGTCTTTCAGGGTTTAGGGCAGTGCAGTGGTGTTCGGGCAGTGTAGGAGGTCGTGATGGGGGTGTTGTTTTAGGGTTTTGGGCAGTGCAGTGGTGTTCGGGCAGTATATGGGGTCGTGCTGGGGGTGGTGTTTTAGGGTTTAGGGCAGTGCAGTGGTGTTCAGGCAGTGTAGGGGGTCATGCTTGGGGTGGTGTTACAGGGTTTAGGGCAGTGCAGTGGTGTTCGGGCAGTGTAGGGGGTCGTGCTGGGGCTGGTTTTTCAGGGTTTAGGGTAGTGTAGTGGTGTTCGGGCAGTGTAGAGGGTCATGCTGGGTCTGGTGTTTCAGGGTTTAGGGCAGTGCGGTGGTGTTCGGCCAGTGTAGGGGGACGTGCTGGGGCTGGTGTTTCAGGGTTTAGGGCAGTGCGGTGGTGTTTGGGCAGAGTAGGGGGTCGTGCTGGGGCTGGTGTTTCAGGGTTTAGGGCAGCGCAGTGGTGTTCGGGCAGTGTAGGGTGTCGTGCTGGGGCTAGTGTTTCAGTGTTTAGGGCAGTGCAGTGGTGTTCGGGAAGTGTAGGGGGTCGTGCTGGGGGTGATGTTTCAGGGTTTAGGGCAGTGCAGTGGTGTTCGGGCAGTGTAGGGGCACATGCTGAGACTGGTGTTTCAGGGTTTAGAACAGTGCAGTGGTGTTCGGACAGTGTAGGGGATCATGCTAGGGCTGGTGTTTCAGGGTTTAGGGTAGTGCAGTGGTGTTCGGGCAGTGTAGGGGGTCATTCTGGGGCTGGTGTTTCAGGGTTTAGGGCAGTGCAGTGGTGTTCAGGCAGTGTAGGGGGTATTGCTGGGGTGATGTTTCAGGGTTTAGGGCAGTGGTTTTCGGGCAGTGTAGGGGGTTGTGCTGGAGGTGGTGTTTTAGGGTTTAGGGCAGTGCAGTGGTGTTCGGGCAGTGTAGGGGGTCGTGCCGGGGCTGTTTTTTCAGGGTTTAAGGCAGTGCAATGGTGTTGGAACGGTGTAGGGGGTCGTGTTGGGGCTGGTATTTCAGGGTTTAGTGCAGTGCAGTGGTGTTCGGGCAGTGTAGGGGGTCATGGGGTGTGTTGTTTCAGGGTTTAGGGCAGTGCAGTGGTGTTCAGGTATTGTAGGGTCATGCTGGGGGTAGTGTTTTAGGGTTTAGGGCAGTTCAGTGGTGTTCGGGCAGTATAGGGGGTCGTGCTGTGGGTGGTGTTTCAGGGTTTAGGGCAGGGCAGTGGTATTCGGGCAGTGTAGGGGGCCGTGCTGGGGCTTGTGTTTCAGGGTTTAGGGCAGTGCACTGGTATTTGGGCAGTGTAGGGGAACGTGCTGGGGGTAGTGTTTCAGGTTTTAGGGCAGAGCAGTGGCGTTCGGGCAGTGTAGGGGTCATGCTGGGGTAGTGTTTTAGGGTTTAGGGCAGTTCAGTGGTGTTCAGTCATTGTAGGGGTCATGCTGGGGGTAGTTTTTTAGTGTTTAGGGCAGTGTTGTGGTGTTGGGGCAGTGTAGGGGGTCGTGCAGGGTGTGATGTTTCAGGGTTTAGGGCAGTGCAGCGGTGTTCGGGCAGTGTAGGGAGTCTTGCTGAGGGTGGTGTTTCAGGGTTTAGGGCAGTGGTGTTCGGACAGTGTAAGGGTCTTGCTGGGGGTGGTGTTTCAGGGTTTAGGGCAGTGCAGTGGTGTTCAGGCAGTGTAGGGGTTGTGCTGGGGCTGGTGTTTCAGTGTTTAGGGCAGTGCAGTGGTGTTCGGGCAGTGTAGGGGGTCTTGCTGGGGGTGATGTTTCAGGGTTTAGGGCAGTGGTTTTTGGGCAGTGTAGGGGGTTGTGCTGGATGTAGTGTTTTAGGGTTTAGGGCAGTGCAGTGGTGTTCGGGCAAGGTAGGGGGTCGTGCTGGGGCTGGTGTTTCAGTGTTTAGGGCAGTGCAGTGGTGTTCGGGCAGTGGAGGGGGTCTTGCTGGCGGTGTCGTTTTCGGGCAGTGTAGGGGGTTGTGCAGGGGCTGGTGTTTTAGAGTTTAGGGCAGTGCAGTGGTGTTCGGACAGTGTAGGGGGCCGTGCTGGGGCTGGTGTTTCAAGGTTTTGGGAAGAGCATTGGTGTTCGGGCACTGTAGGGGGTCGTGCTGGGGCTGGTGTTTCAGGGTTCAGGGCAGTGCAGTGGTGTTCAGGCAGTGTAGGGGGTCTTGCTGGGGGTGATGTTTCATGGTTTAGGGCAGTGGTTTTCGGGCAGTGTAGGGGGTCGTGCAGGGTGTGATGTTTCAGGGTTTAGGGCAGTGCAGCGGTGTTCGGGCAGTGTAGAGAGTCTTTCTGAGGGTGGTGTTTTAGGGTTTAGGGCAGTGGTGTTCGGACAGTGTAAGGGTCTTGCTGGGGCTGGTGTTTCAGTGTTTAGGGCAGTGCAGTGGTGTTCGGGCAGTGTAGGGGGTCTTGCTGAGGGTGATGTTTCAGGGTTTAGGGCAGTGGTTTTCGGGCAGTGTAGGGGGTTGTGCAGGGGCTGGTGTTTTAGGGTTTAGGGCAGTGCAGTGGTGTTCGGACAGTGTAGGGGGCCGTGCTGGGGCTGGTGTTTGAGGGTATTGGGAAGAGCATTGGTGTTCGGGCACTGTAGGGGGTCGTGCTGGGGCTGGTGTTTCAGGGTTCAGGGCAGTGCAGTGGTGTTCGGGCAGTGTAGGGGGTTTCACTGGGAGTGGTGTTTCAGGGTTTAAGGCAGTGGTGTTCGGGCAGTGTAGGGGGTCGTTCTGGGGCTGGTGTGTCAGGGTTTTGGGCAGAGAAGTGGTGTTCAGGCACTGTAGGGGGTCTTGCTGGGGGTGGTGTTTCAGGGTTTAGGGCAGTGGTGTTCGGGCAGTGTAGGGGGTCTTACTGTGGATGGTGCTTCAGGGTTTAGGGCAGTGCATTGGTGTTCAGGCAGTGTAGGGGGTCTTGCTGGGGTAGTCTTTCAAGGTTTAGGGCAGTGCAGTGGTGTTCGGGCAGTGTAGGAGGTCGTGATGGGGGTGTTGTTTCAGGGTTTTGGGCAGTGCAGTGGTGTTTGGGCAGTATATGGGGTCGTGCTGGGGGTGGTGTTTTAGGGTTTAGGGCAGTGCAGTGGTGTTCAGGCAGTGTAGGGGGTCATGCTTGGGGTGGTGTTACAGGGTTTAGGGCAGTGCAGTGGTGTTCGGGCAGTGTAGGGGGTCATGCTGGGGCTGGTTTTTCAGGGTTTAGGGTAGTGTAGTGGTGTTCGGGCAGTGTAGAGGGTCATGCTGGGTCTGGTGTTTCAGGGTTTAGGGCAGTGCGGTAGTGTTCGGGCAGTGTAGAGGGTCTTGCTGGGGGTGGTGTTTCAGGGTTTAGGGCAGTGGTGTTCGGGCAGTGTAGGGGGTCTTACTGTGGATGGTGCTTCAGTGTTTAGGGCAGTGCATTGGTGTTCGGGCAGTGTAGGGGGTCTTGCTGGGGTAGTCTTTCAGGGTTTAGGGCAGTGCAGTGGTGTTTGGGCAGTGTAGGAGGTCGTGATGGGGGTGTTGTTTTAGGGTTTTGGGCAGTGCAGTGGTGTTCGGGCAGTATATGGGGTTGTGCTGGGGGTGGTGTTTTAGGGTTTAGGGCAGTGCAGCGGTGTTCAGGCAGTGTAGGGGGTCATGCTTGGGGTGGTGTTACAGGGTTTAGGGCAGTGCAGTGGTGTTCGGGCAGTGTATGGGGTCATGCTGGGGCTGGTTTTTCAGGGTTTAGGGTAGTGTAGTGGTGTTCGGGCAGTGTAGAGGGTCATGCTGGGTCTGGTGTTTCAGGGTTTAGGGCAGTGCGGTGGTGTTCGGCCAGTGTAGGGGGACGTGCTGGGGCTGGTGTTTCAAGGTTTAGGGCAGTGCGGTGGTGTTTGGGCAGAGTAGGGGGTCGTGCTGGGGCTGGTGTTTCAGGGTTTAGGGCAGCGCAGTGGTGTTCGGGCAGTGTAGGGTGTCGTGCTGGGGCTAGTGTTTCAGGGTTTAGGGCAGTGCAGTGGTGTTCGGGAAGTGTAGGGGGTCGTGCTGGGGGTGATGTTTCAGGGTTTAGGGCAGTGCAGTGGTGTTCGGGCAGTGTAGGGGCACATGCTGAGGCTGGTGTTTCAGGGTTTAGAGCAGTGCAGTGGTGTTCGGACAGTGTAGGGGATCATGCTAGGGCTGGTGTTTCAGGGTTTAGGGTAGTGCAGTGGTGTTGGGGCAGTGTAGGGGGTCATGCTGGGGCTGGTGTTTCAGGGTTTAGGGCAGTGCAGTGGTGTTCAGGCAGTGTAGGGGGTCTTGCTGGGGTGATGTTTCAGGGTTTAGGGCAGTGGTTTTCGGGCAGTATAGGGGGTTGTGCTGGAGGTGGTGTTTTAGGGTTTAGGGCAGTGCAGTGGTGTTCGGGCAGTGTAGGGGGTCGTTCCAGGGCTGTTTTTTCAGGGTTTAGGGCAGTGCAATGGTGTTGCAACGGTGTAGGGGGTCGTGCTGGGGCTGGTATTTCAGGGTTCAGTGCAGTGCAGTGGTGTTCGGGCAGTGTAGGGGGTCATGGGGTGTGTTGTTTCCGGGTTTAGGGCAGTGCAGTGGTGTTCGGGTATTGTAGGGGTCATGCTGGGGGTAGTGTTTTAGGGTTTAGGGCAGTTCAGTGGTGTTCGGGCAGTATAGGGGGTCGTGCTGGGGGTGGTGTTTCAGGGTTTAGGGCAGGGCAGTGGTATTCGGGCAGTGTAGGGGGTCGTGCTGGGGCTTGTGTTTCAGGGTTTAGGGCAGTGCACTGGTATTTGGGCAGTTTAGGGGAACGTGCTGGGGGTAGTGTTTCAGGTTTTAGGGCAGAGCAGTGGCGTTCGGGCAGTGTAGGGGTCATGCTGGGGTAGTGTTTTAGGGTTTAGGGCAGTTCAGTGGTGTTCAGGCATTGTAGGGGTCATGCTGGGGGTTGTTTTTTAGTGTTTAGGGCAGTGTTGTGGTGTTCGGGCAGTGTAGGGGGTCGTGCAGGGTGTGATGTTTCAGGGTTTAGGGCAGTGCAGCGGTGTTCGGGCAGTGTAGGGAGTCTTGCTGAGGGTGGTGTTTCAGGGTTTAGGGCAGTGGTGTTCGGACAGTGTAAGGGTCTTGCTGGGGGTGGTGTTTCAGGGTTTAGGGCAGTGCAGTGGTGTTCAGGCAGTGTAGGGGTTGTGCTGGGGCTGGTGTTTCAGTGTTTAGGGCAGTGCAGTGGTGTTCGGGCAGTGTAGGGGGTCTTGCTGGGGGTGATGTTTCAGGGTTTAGGGCAGTGGTTTTTGGGCAGTGTAGGGGGTTGTGCTGGATGTAGTGTTTTAGGGTTTAGGGCAGTGCAGTGGTGTTCGGGCAACGTAGGGGGTCGTGCTGGGGCTGGTGTTTCAGTGTTTAGGGCAGTGCAGTGGTGTTCGGGCAGTGGAGGGGGTCTTGCTGGCGGTGATGTTTCAGGGTTTAGGGCAGTGGTTTTCGGGCAGTGTAGGGGGTTGTGCAGGGGCTGGTGTTTTAGGGTTTAGGGCAGTGCAGTGGTGTTCGGACAGTGTAGGGGGCCGTGCTGGGGCTGGTGTTTCAAGGTTTTGGGAAGAGCATTGGTGTTCGGGCACTGTAGGGGGTCGTGCTGGGGCTGGTGTTTCAGGGTTCAGGGCAGTGCAGTGGTGTTCAGGCAGTGTAGGGGGTTTCACTGGGAGTGGTGTTTCAGGGTTTAGGGCAGTGGTGTTCGGGCAGTGTAGGGGGTCATGCTGGGGCTGGTGTTTCAGGGTTTTGGGCAGAGAAGTGGTGTTCGGGCAGTGTAGGGGGTTATGCTGGGTCTGGTGTTTCAGGGTTTAGGGCAGTGCAGTGGTGTTCGGGCAGTGTAGGGGGTTGTGCTTGGGGTGGTGTTTCAGGGTATAGGGCAGTGGTGTTCGGGCAGTGTAGGGTGTCTTACTGTGGATGGTGCTTCATGGTTTAGGGCAGTTCATTGGTGTTCGGGCAGTGTAGGGGGTCTTGCTGGGGTAGTCTTTCAGGGTTTAGGGCAGTGCAGTGGTGTTCGGGCAGTGTAGGGGGTCGTGATGTGGGTGTTGTTTCAGGGTTTTGGGCAGTGCAGTGGTGTTCGGGCAGTATATGGGGTCGTGCTGGGGGTGGTGTTTTAGGGTTTAGGGCAGTGCAGTGGTGTTCAGGCAGTGTAGGGGGTCGTGCTGGGGCTGGTTTTTCAGGGTTTAGGGTAGTGTAGTGGTGTTCGGGCAGTGTAGGGGGTCATGCTGGGTCTGGTGTTTCAGGGTTTAGGGTAGTGTAGTGGTGTTCGGGCAGTGTAGGGGGTCATGCTGGGTCTGGTGTTTCAGGGTTTAGGGCAGTGCACTGGTATTTGGGCAGTGTAGGGGAACGTGCTGGGGGTAGTGTTTCAGGTTTTAGGGCAGAGCAGTGGCGTTCGGGCAGTGTAGGGGTCATGCTGGGGTAGTGTTTTAAGGTTTAGGGCAGTTCAGTGGTGTTCAGTCATTGTAGGGGTCATGCTGGGGGTAGTGTTTTAGTGTTTAGGGCAGTGTTGTGGTGTTCGGGCAGTGTAGGGGGTCGTGCAGGGTGTGATGTTTCAGGGTTTAGGGCAGTGCAGCGGTTTTCGGGCAGTGTAGGGAGTCTTGCTGAGGGTGGTGTTTCAGGGTTTAGGGCAGTGGTGTTCGGACAGTGTAAGGGTCTTGCTGGTGGTGGTGTTTCAGGGTTTAGGGCAGTGCAGCTGTGTTCAGGCAGTGTAGGGGTTGTGCTGGGGCTGGTGTTTCAGTGTTTAGGGCAGTGCAGTGGTGTCCGGGCAGTGTAGGGGGTCTTGCTGGGGGTGATGTTTCAGGGTTTAGGGCAGTGGTTTTTGGGCAGTGTAGGGGGTTGTGCTGGATGTAGTGTTTTAGGGTTTAGGGCAGTGCAGTGGTGTTCAGGCAAGGTAGGGGGTCGTGCTGGGGCTGGTGTTTCAGTGTTTAGGGCAGTGCAGTGGTGTTCGGGCAGTGGAGGGGGTCTTGCTGGGGGTGATGTTTCAGGGTTTAGGGCAGTGGTTTTCGGGCAGTGTAGGGGGTTGTGCAGGGGCTGGTGTTTTAGGGTTTAGGGCAGTGCAGTGGTGTTCGGACAGTGTAGGGGGCCGTGCTGGGGCTGGTGTTTCATGGTTTTGGGAAGAGCATTGGTGTTCGGGCACTGTAGGGGGTCGTGCTGGGGCTGGTGTTTCAGGGTTCAGGGCAGTGCAGTGGTGTTCGGGCAGTGTAGGGGGTTTCACTGGGAGTGGTGTTTCAGGGTTTAGGGCAGTGGTGTTCGGGCAGTGTAGGGGGTCGTGCTGGGGCTGGTGTTTCAGGGTTTTGGGCAGAGAAGTGGTGTTCGGGCAGTGTAGTGGGTTATGCTGGGTCTGGTGTTTCAGGGTTTAGGGCAGTGCAGTGGTGTTCGGGCAGTGTAGGGGGTCTTGCTGGGGGTGGTGTTTCAGGGTTTAGGGCAGTGGTGTTCGGGCAGTGTAGGGGGTCTTACTGTGGATGGTGCTTCAGGGTTTATGGCAGTGCATTGGTGTTCGGGCAGTGTAGGGGGTCTTGCTGGGGTAGTCTTTCAGGGTTTAGGGCAGTGCAGTGGTGTTCGGGCAGTGTAGGGGGTCGTGATGGGGGTGTTGTTTCAGGGTTTTGGGCAGTGCAGTGGTGTTCGGGCAGTATATGGGGTCGTGCTGGGGGTGGTGTTTTAGGGTTTAGGGCAGTGCAGTGGTGTTCAGGCAGTGTAGGGGGTCGTGCTTGGGGTGGTGTTACAGGGTTTAGGGCAGTGCAGTGGTGTTCGGGCAGTGTAGGGGCTCGTGCTGGGGCTGGTTTTTCAGGGTTTAGGGTAGTGTAGTGGTGTTCGGGCAGTGTAGGGGGTCATGCTGGGTCTGGTGTTTCAGGGTTTAGGGCAGTGCGGTGGTGTTTGGCCAGTGTAGGGGGACGTGCTGGGGCTGGTGTTTCAGGGTTTAGGGCAGTGCGGTGGTGTTCGGGCAGAGTAGGGGGTCGTGCTGGGGCTGGTGTTTCAGGGTTTAGGGCAGCGCAGTTGTGTTCGGGCAGTGTAGGGTGTCGTGCTGGGGCTAGTGTTTCAGGGTTTAGGGCAGTGCAGTGGTGTTCGGGAAGTGTAGGGGGTCGTGCTGGGGGTGATGTTTCAGGGTTTAGGGCAGTGCAGTGGTGTTCGGGCAGTGTAGGGGGTCGTGCCGGGGCTGGTGTTTTAGGTTTAGGGCAGTGCAGTGGTGTTCAGGCAGTGCAGGGGGTCTTGCTGGGGTGATGTTTCAGGGTTTAGGGCAGTGGTTTTCGGGCAGTGTAGGGGGTTGTGCTGGAGGTGGTGTTTTAGGGTTTAGGGCAGTGCAGTGGTGTTCGGGCAGTGTAGGGGGTCGTGCCGGGTCTGTTGTTTCAGGGTTTAGGGCAGTGCAATGGTGTTGGAACTGTGTAGGGGGTCATGCTGGGGATGGTGTTTCAGGGTTTAGTGCAGTGCAGTGGTGTTCGGGCAGTGTAGGGGGTCATGGGGTGTGTTGTTTCAGGGTTTAGGGCAGTGCAGTGGTGTTCGGGCAGTGTAGGGGGTCATGGGGTGTGTTGTTTCAGGGTTTAGGGCAGCGCAGTTGTGTTCGGGCAGTGTAGGGTGTCGTGCTGGGGCTAGTGTTTCAGGGTTTAGGGCAGTGCAGTGGTGTTCGGGAAGTGTAGGGGGTCGTGCTGGGGGTGATGTTTCAGGGTTTAGGGCAGTGCAGTGGTGTTCGGGCAGTGTAGGGGGTCGTGCCGGGGCTGGTGTTTTAGGTTTAGGGCAGTGCAGTGGTGTTCAGGCAGTGCAGGGGGTCTTGCTGGGGTGATGTTTCAGGGTTTAGGGCAGTGGTTTTCGGGCAGTGTAGGGGGTTGTGCTGGAGGTGGTGTTTTAGGGTTTAGGGCAGTGCAGTGGTGTTCGGGCAGTGTAGGGGGTCGTGCCGGGTCTGTTGTTTCAGGGTTTAGGGCAGTGCAATGGTGTTGGAACTGTGTAGGGGGTCATGCTGGGGATGGTGTTTCAGGGTTTAGTGCAGTGCAGTGGTGTTCGGGCAGTGTAGGGGGTCATGGGGTGTGTTGTTTCAGGGTTTAGGGCAGTGCAGTGGTGTTCGGGCAGTGTAGGAGGTCCTGCTGTGGGTAGTGTTTCAGGGTTTAGGGCAGGGCAGTGGTGTTCGGGTATTGTAGGGGTCATGCTGGGGATAGTATCTTAGGGTGTAGGGCAGTGCAGTGGTGTTTGGGTAAGTGTAGGGGGTCATGCAGGGGGTGGTGTTTCAGGGTTTAGGGCAGGGCAGTGGTATTCGGGCAGTGTAGGGGGTCGTGCTGGGGCTTGTGTTTCAGGGTTAAGGGCAGTGCACTGGTATTTGGGCAGTGTAGGGGAACATGCTGGGGGTAGTGTTTCAGGTTTTAGGGCAGAGCGGTGGCGTTCGGGCAGTGTAGGGGTCATGCTGGGGTAGTGTTTTAGGGTTTAGGGCAGTTCAGTGGTGTTCAGTCATTGTAGGGGTCATGCTGGGGGTAGTGTTTTAGTGTTTAGGGCAGTGTGGTGGTGTTCGGGCAGTGTAGGGGGTCGTGCAGGGTGTGATGTTTCAGGGTTTAGGGCAGTGCAGCGGTGTTCGGGCAGTGTAGGGAGTCTTGCTGAGGGTGGTGTTTCAGGGTTTAGGGCAGTGGTGTTCGGACAGTGTAAGGGTCTTGCTGGGGCTGGTGTTTCAGTGTTTAGGGCAGTGCAGTGGTGTTCGGGCAGTGTAGGGGGTCTTGCTGGGGGTGATGTTTCAGGGTTTAGGGCAGTGGTTTTTGGGCAGTGTAGGGGGTTGTGCTGGATGTAGTGTTTTAGGGTTTAGGGCAGTGCAGTGGTGTTCGGGCAGGGTAGGGGGTCGTGCTGGGGCTGGTGTTTCAGGGATTAGGGCCGTGCAATGGTGTTGTAACAGTGTAGGGGGTCGTGTTGGGGCTGGTGTTTCAGGGTTTAGTGCAGTGCAGTGGTGTTCGGGCAGTGCAGGGGGTCGTGCGGGGGTGGTGTTTCATGGTTTTGGGCAGTGCAATGGTGTTCGGGCAGTGTAGGGGGTCTTGCTGGGGGTGGTGTTTCTGGGTTTAGGGCAGTGCAGTGGTGTTTGGGCAGTGTAGGGGGTCATGCAGGGTTGGTGTTTCTGGGTTTAGGGCAGTGCAGTGGTGTACGGGCAGTGTAGGGGGTCTTTCTGGGGCTGGTGTTTCAGGGTTTAGGGCAGTGCAGTTGTGTTCGGTCAGTGTAGGGGGTCGTGCTGGGGCTGGTGTTTCAGGGTTTAGGTCAGTGCAGTGGTGTTCGGGCAGTGTAGGGGTTGTGCTGGGGCTGGTGTTTCAGGGTTTAGGGCACTGCAGTGGTGTTCGGGCAGTGTAGGGGTTTGTGCTGGGGCTGGGGTTTCAGGGTTTAGTGCAGTGCAGTGGTGTTCGGGCAGTGTAGGGGGTCGTGCGGGGGTGGTGTTTCATGGTTTTGGGCAGTGCAATGGTGTTCGGGCAGTGTAGGGGGTCTTGCTGGGGGTGGTGTTTCTGGGTTTAGGGCAGTGCAGTGGTGTTTGGGCAGTGTAGGGGGTCATGCGGGGTTGGTGTTTCAGGGTTTAGGGCAGTGCAGTGGTGTACGGGCAGTGTAGGGGGTCTTTCTGGGGCTGGTGTTTCAGGGTTTAGGGCAGTGCAGTTGTGTTCGGGCAGTGTAGGGGGTCGTGCTGGGGCTGGTGTTTCAGGGTTTAGGTCAGTGCAGTGGTGTTCGGGCAGTGTAGGGGTTCGTGCTGGGGCTGGTGTTTCAGGGTTTAGGGCACTGCAGTGGTGTTCGGGCAGTGTAGGGGTTTGTGCTGGGGCTGGTGTTTCAGGGTTTAGTGCAGTGCAGTGGTGTTCGGGCAGTGTAGGGGGTCATACCGGGAGTGATGTTTCATGGTTTTGGGCAGTGCAATGGTGTTCGCACAGTGTAGGGGGTCTTGCTCGGGGTGGTGTTTCAGGGTTTAGTGCAGTGCAGTGGTGTTCGGGCAGTGTAGGGGGTCATGGGGTGTGTTGTTTCAGGGATTAGGGCAGTGCAGTGGTGTTCTGGGAGTGTAGGAGGTCATGCTGTGGGTAGTGTTTCAGGGTTTAGGGCAGTGCAGTTGTGTTCGGGTATTGTAGGGGTCATGCTGGGGGTAGTGTTTCAGGTTTTAGGGCAGTGCAGCGGTGTTCGGGCAGTGTTGTGAGTCTTGCTGAGGGTGGTCTTTCAGGGTTTAGGGCAGTGGTGTTCAGGCAGTGTAGGGGGTCATCCAGGGGGTGGTATTTCAGGCATTAGAGCAGTGCAGTGGTGTTCGGGCAGTGTAGGGGGTCATGATGGGGCTGCTGTTTCAGTGTTTAGGGCAGTGCAGTGGTGTTCGGGCAGTGGAGGGGGTCTTGCTGGGGGTGATGTTTCAGGGTTTAGGGCAGTGGCTTTCAGGCAGTGTAGGGGGTCTTGCTGGGGCTGGTGTTTCAGGGTTTAGGGCAGTGCAGTGGTGTTCGGGCAGTGTAGGGGGTCATGCTGGGGCTGGTGTTTCAGGATTTAGGGAAGAGCAGTGGTGTTCGGGCAGTGTAGGGGTTCCTGCTGGGGCTGGTGTTTCAGGGTTTAGGGCAGTGAAGTGGTGTTCGGGCAGTTAATGGGTTCCTGCTTGGGCTGGTGTTTCAGGGTTTAGGGCAGTGCAGTGGTGTTCGGGCAGTGTAAGGGGTTGTGCTGGGGCTGATGTTTCAGGGTTTAGGGCAGTGCAGTAGAGTTCGGGCAGTGTAGAAGGTCGTGCTGGGGCTGGTGTTTCAGGATTTAGGGCAGAGCAGTGGTTTTCGGGCAGTGTAGGGGTTCGTGCTGGGGCTGGTATTTCATGGGTTTAGGGCAGTGCAGTGGTGTTCACACAGTGTAAGGGGTCTAGCTGGGGCTGGTGTTTCAGGGTTTAGGGCAGTGCAGTGGTGTTCGGGCAGTGTAGGGGGTCGTGCTGGGGCTTGTGTTTCAGGGTTTAGGGAAGTGCAGTGGTGTTCGGGCAGTGTAGGGGTTCGTGCTGGGGCTGGTGTTTCAGGGTTTAGGGCAGTGCAGTGGTGTTCGGGCAGTTTATGGGTTCCTGCTGGGGCTGGTGTTTCAGGTTTTAGGGCAGTGCAGTGGTGTTCAGGCAGTGTAGGGGGTCGTGCTGGGCTGCTGTTTTAGGGTTTAGGGCAGTGCAGTCGAGTTTGGGCAGTGTAGAAGGTCATGCTGGGTCTGGTGTTCCAGGATTTAGGGCAGTGCAGTGGTTTTCGGGCAGTGTAGGGGTTCGTGCTGGGGCTGGTGTTTCATGGGTTTAGGGCAGTGCAGTGGTGATCGCACAGTGTAGGGGGTCTTGCTCAGGCAGGTTTTTCAGGGTTTAGGGCAGTGCAGTGGTGTTCGGGCAGTGTAGGGGTCTTGCTGGGGCTGGTGTTTCAGGGTTTAGGGCAGTGCAGTGGTGTTCGGGCAGTGTAGGGGGTCGTGCTGGGGCTGGTGTTTCAGGGTTTAGGGAAGAGCAGTGGTGTTCGGGCAGTGTAGGGGTTCCTGCTGGGGCTGGTGTTTCAGGGTCTAGTTCAGTGAAGTGGTGTTCGGGCAGTTAATGGGTTCCTGCTGGGGCTGGTGTTTCAGGGTTTAGGGCAGTGCAGTGGTGTTCGGGCATTGTAGGGGGTTGTGCTGGGGCTGATGTTTCAGGGTTTAGGGCAGTGCAGTCGAGTTCAGGCAGTGTAGAAGGTCGTGCTGGGGCTGGTGTTTCAGGAGTTAGGGCAGAGCAGTGGTTTTCGGACAGTGTAGGGGTTCGTACTGGGGCTGGTGTTTCATGGGTTTAGGGCAGTGCAGTGGTGTTCACACAGTGTAGGGGGTCTAGCTGTGGCTGGTGATTCAGGGTTTATAGCAGTGCAGTGGTGTTCGGGCAGTGTAGGGGGTCGTGCTGGGGCTGGTGTTTCAGGGTTTAGGGCAGTGCAGTGGTGTTCGGGCAGAGTAGGGGGTCGTGCTGGGGCTGCAGTATCAGAGTTTAGGGCAGTGCACTGATGTTCGGACAGTGTAGGGGGTCATGCTGGGGGTGGTGTTTCAGGGTTTAGGACACTGCAGTGGTGTTCAGGCAGTGTAGGGGGTTGTGCTGGGAGTGGTGTTTCAGGGTTTAGCGCAGTGCAGTGGTGTTCGGGTAGTGTAGGGGGTCTTGCTGGGGCTGGTGTTTCAGGGTTTACATCAGTACAGTGGTGTTCGGGCAGTGTGGGTGGTCGTGCTGGGGCTGGTGTTTCAGGGTTAAGGGCAGTGCAGTGGTGTTCGGGCAGTGTAGCGGGTCGTGCTTGGGCTGGTGTTTCAGAGTTTAGGGCAGTGCAGTGGTGTTCGGGCAGTGTAGGGGGTCTTGCTGAGGCTGGTGTTTCAGGGTTTAGGGCAGTGCAGTGGTGTTCGGGCAGTGTAGGGGGTCGTGCTGGGGCTGGTGTTTCAGGGTTTAGGGCAGTGCAGTGGTGTTCAGGCAGTGTAGGGGGTCATGCTTGGGCTGGTGTTTCAGGGTTTAGGGCAGTGCAGTGGTGTTCTGGTAGTGTAGGGGTTCGTGCTGGGGCTGGAGTTTTAGGGTTTAGGGCAGTGCAGTGGTGTTCGACAGTGTAGGGGTTCATGCTGGGTCTGGTATTTTAGGGTTTTGGGCAGAGCAGTGGTGTCCAGACAGTGTAGGGGTTTGTGCTGGAGCTGGTGTTTCAGGGTTTAGGGCAGTGCAGTGGTGTTCGGGCAGTGTAGGGGGTCGTGCTAGGGCTGGTGTTTCAGGGTTTTATGCAGAGCAGTGGTATTTTTGGGCAGTGTAGGGGGTCGTGCAGGGGCTGGTGTTTCAGGGTTTAGGACAGTGCAGTGGTGTTCGGGAAGTGTAGGGGGTCTTGATGGGGTGGTGTTTCAGGGTTTAGGGCAGTGGTGTTCGGGTAGTGTTGGGGGTCTTACTGGGGGTGGTGTTTCAGGGTGTAAAGCAGTGCAATGGTGTTCGGGCAGTGTAGGGGTCATGCTGGGGCTGGTGTTTCAGGATTTAGGACAGTGCAGTGGTTTTCGGGCAGTGTAGGGGTTTGTGCTGGGGCTGGTGTTTCACGGGTTTAGGGCAGTGCAGTGGTGATCACACAGTGTAAGGGGTCTTGCTGGGGCAGGGTTTTCAGGGTTTAGGGCAGTGCAGTGGTGTTCGGGCAGTGTAGGGGTATTGCTGGGGCTGGTGTTTCAGGGTTTAGGGCAGTGCAGTGGTGTTCGGGCAGTGTAGGGGGTCGTGCTGGGGCTGGTGTTTCAGGGTTTAGGGAAGTGCAGTGGTGTTCGGGCAGTGGAGGGGTTCGTGCTGGGGCTGGTGTTTCAGGGTTTAAGGCAGTGCAGTGGTGTTCGGGCAGTTTATGGGTTCCTGCTGGGGCTGGTGTTTCAGGGTTTAGGGCAGTGCAGTGGTGTTCGGGCAGTGTGGGGGTTGTGCTGGGGCTGATGTTTCAGGGTGTAGGGCAGTGCAGTCGAGTTTGGGCAGTGTAGAAGGTCGTGCTGGGGCTGGTGTTTCAGGATTTAGGGCAGAGCAGTGGTTTTTGGGCAGTGTAGGGGTTCGTGCTGGGGCTGGTGTTTCAGGGGTTTAGGGCAGTGCAGTGGTCTTCACACAGTGTAAGGGGTCTAGCTGGGGCTGGTGTTTCAGGGTTTAGGGCAGTGCAGTGGTGTTCGGGCAGTGTAGGGGGTCGTGCTGGGGCTGGTGTTTCAGGGTTTAGGGCAGTGCAGTGGTGTTCGGGCAGTGTAGGGGGTCGTGCTGGGGCTGCAGTATCAGAGTTTAGGGCAGTGCACTGATGTTCGGGCAGTGTAGGGGGTCGTGCTGGAGGTGGTGTTTCAGGGTTTAGGGCACTGCAGTGGTGTTCAGGCAGTGTAGGGGGTTGTGCTGGGGGTGGTGTTTCAGGGTTTAGCGCAGTGCAGTGGTGTTCGGGCAGTGTAGGGGGTCTTGCTGGGGCTGGTGTTTCAGGGTTTACGTCAGTGCAGTGGTGTTTGGGCAGTGTGGGTGGTCGTGCTGGGGCTGGTGTTTCAGGGTTTAGGGCAGTGGTGTTCGGGCAGTGTAGCGGGTCGTGCTTGGGTTGGTGTTTCAGGGTTTAGGGCAGTGCAGTGGTGTTCGGGCAGTGTAGGGGTTTGTGCTGGGGCTGGTGTTTTAGGGTTTAGGGCAGTGCAGTGGTGTTCGGGCAGTGTAGGGGTTCATGCTGGGGCTGGTGTCTCAGGGTTTTGGGCAGAGCAGTGTTGTTCAGGCAGTGTAGGGGTTCGTGCTGGGGCTGGTGTTTCAGGGTTTAGGGCAGTGCAGTAGTGTTCGGGCAGTGTAGGGGGTCTTGCTGAGGCTGGTGTTTCAGGGTTTAGGGCAGTGCAGTGGTGTTCGGGCAGTGTAGGGGGTCGTGCTGGGGCTGGTGTTTCAGGGTTTAGGGCAGTGCAGTGGTGTTCAGGCAGTGTAGGGGGTCATGCTTGGGCTGGTGTTTCAGGGTTTAGGGCAGTGCAGTGGTGTTCTGGCAGTGTAGGGGTTCGTGCTGGGGCTGGAGTTTTAGGGTTTAGGGCAGTGCAGTGGTGTTCGACAGTGTAGGGGTTCATGCTGGGTCTGGTATTTTAGGGTTTTGGGCAGAGCAGTGGTGTCCAGACAGTGTAGGGGTTTGTGCTGGAGCTGGTGTTTCAGGGTTTAGGGCAGTGCAGTGGTGTTCGGGCAGTGTAGGGGGTCGTGCTGGGGCTGGTGTTTCAGGGTTTTATGCAGAGCAGTGGTGTTTTTGGGCAGTGTAGGGGGTCGTGCTGGGGCTGGTGTTTCAGGGTTTAGGACAGTGCAGTGGTGTTCGGGAAGTGTAGGGGGTCTTGATGGGGTGGTGTTTCAGGGTTTAGGGCAGTGGTGTTCGGGTAGTGTTGGGGGTCTTACTGGGGGTGGTGTTTCAGGGTGTAAAGCAGTGCAATGGTGTTCGGGCAGTGTAGGGGTCATGCTGGGGCTGGTGTTTCAGGATTTAGGACAGTGCAGTGGTTTTCGGGCAGTGTAGGGGTTTGTGCTGGGGCTGGTGTTTCACGGGTTTAGGGCAGTGCAGTGGTGATCACACAGTGTAAGGGGTCTTGCTGGGGCAGGGTTTTCAGGGTTTAGGGCAGTGCAGTGGTGTTCGGGCAGTGTAGGGGTATTGCTGGGGCTGGTGTTTCAGGGTTTAGGGCAGTGCAGTGGTGTTCGGGCAGTGTAGGGGGTCGTGCTGGGGCTGGTGTTTCAGGGTTTAGGGAAGTGCAGTGGTGTTCGGGCAGTGGAGGGGTTCGTGCTGGGGCTGGTGTTTCAGGGTTTAAGGCAGTGCAGTGGTGTTCGGGCAGTTTATGGGTTCCTGCTGGGGCTGGTGTTTCAGGGTTTAGGGCAGTGCAGTGATGTTCGGGCAGTGTGGGGGTTGTGCTGGGGCTGATGTTTCAGGGTGTAGGGCAGTGCAGTCGAGTTTGGGCAGTGTAGAAGGTCGTGCTGGGGCTGGTGTTTCAGGATTTAGGGCAGAGCAGTGGTTTTTGGGCAGTGTAGGGGTTCGTGCTGGGGCTGGTGTTTCAGGGGTTTAGGGCAGTGCAGTGGTCTTCACACAGTGTAAGGGGTCTAGCTGGGGCTGGTGTTTCAGGGTTTAGGGCAGTGCAGTGGTGTTCGGGCAGTGTAGGGGGTCATGCTGGGGCTGGTGTTTCAGGGTTTAGGGCAGTGCAGTGGTGTTCGGGCAGTGTAGGGGGTCGTGCTGGGGCTGCAGTATCAGAGTTTAGGGCAGTGCACTGATGTTCGGGCAGTGTAGGGGGTCGTGCTGGGGGTGGTGTTTCAGGGTTTAGGGCACTGCAGTGGTGTTCAGGCAGTGTAGGGGGTTGTGCTGGGGGTGGTGTTTCAGGGTTTAGCGCAGTGCAGTGGTGTTCGGGCAGTGTAGGGGGTCTTGCTGGGGCTGGTGTTTCAGGGTTTACGTCAGTGCAGTGGTGTTTGGGCAGTGTGGGTGGTCGTGCTGGGGCTGGTGTTTCAGGGTTTAGGGCAGTGGTGTTCGGGCAGTGTAGCGGGTCGTGCTTGGGTTGGTGTTTCAGGGTTTAGGGCAGTGCAGTGGTGTTCGGGCAGTGTAGGGGTTTGTGCTGGGGCTGGTGTTTTAGGGTTTAGGGCAGTGCAGTGGTGTTCGGGCAGTGTAGGGGTTCATGCTGGGGCTGGTGTCTCAGGGTTTTGGGCAGAGCAGTGTTGTTCAGGCAGTGTAGGGGTTCGTGCTGGGGCTGGTGTTTCAGGGTTTAGGGCAGTGCAGTAGTGTTCGGGCAGTGTAGGGGGTCATGCTGGAGTTAGTGTTTCAGGGTTTTGTGCAGAGCAGTGGTGTTCGGGCAGTGTAGGGGGTCGTGCTGGGGCTGGTGTATCAGAGTTTAGGGCAGTGCACTGATGTTTGGGCAGTGTAGGGGGTCGTGCTGGGGATGGTGTTTCAGGGTTTAGGGCACTGCACTGATGTTCAGGCAGTGTAGGGGGTCATGCTGGGGGTGGTGTTTCAGGGTTTAGCGCAGTGGTGTTCGGGCAGTGTAGGTGGTCTTGCTGGGGCTGGTGTTTCAGGGTTTAGGGCAGTGCAGTGGTGTTCGGGCAGTGTAGGGGTTTTGCTGAGGCTGGTGTTTCAGGGTTTAGGGCAGTGCAGTGGTGTTCGGACAGTGTAGGGGGTCGTGCTGGGGCTGGTGTTTCAGGGTTTAGGGCAGTGCAGTGGTGTTCAGGCAGTGTAGCGGGTCGTGCTTGGGCTGGTGTTTCAGGGTTTAGGGCAGTGCAGTGGTGTTCGGGCAGTGTAAGGGTTCGTGCTGGGGCTGGTGTTTTAGGGTTTAGGGCAGTGCAGTGGTGTTCGGGCAGTATAGGGGTTCATGCTGGGTCTGGTATTTCAGGGTTTTGGGCAGAGCAGTGGTGTTCAAGCAGTGTAGGGGGTCGTGCCGGGGCTGGTGTTTCAGGGTTTTGTGCAGAGCAGTGGTGTTTTTGGGCAGTGTAGGGGGTCGTGCTGGGGCTGGTGTTTCAGGGTTTAGGACAGTGCAGTGGTGTTCGGGAAGTGTAGGGGGTCTTGATGGGGTAGTGTTTCAGGGTTTAGGGCAGTGGTGTTCGGGCAGTGTAGGGGTCGTACTGGGGGTGGTGTTTCAGGGTTTAAAGCAGTGCAATGGTGTTCGGGCAGTGTAGGGGTCGTGCTGGGGCTGGTTTTTCAGGGTTTAGGGCAGTGCAGTCGAGTTCGGGCAGTGTAGAAGGTCGTGCTGGGGCTGGTGTTTCAGGATTTAGGGCAGTGCAGTGGTTTTCGGGCCGTGTAGGGGTTCGTGCTGGGGCTGGTATTTCATGGGTTTAGGGCAGTGCAGTGGTGATCACACAGTGTAAGGGGTCTTGCTGGGGCAGGGTTTTCATGGTTTAGGGCAGTGCAGTGGTGTTCGGGCAGTGTAGGGGTTTTGCTGGGGCTGGTGTTTCAGGGTTTAGGGCAGTGCAGTGCTGTTCCGGCAGTGTAGGGGGTCGTGCTGGCGCTGGTGTTTCAGGGTTTAGGGAAGTGCAGTGGTGTTCAGGCAGTGTACGGGTTAGTGCTGGGGCTGGTGTTTCAGGGTTTAGGGCAGTGCAGTGGTGTTCGGGCAGTTTATGGGTTCCTGCTGGGGCTGGTGTTTCAGGGTTTAGGGCAGTGTAGGTGGTCTTGCTGGGGCTGGTGTTTCAGGGTTTAGAGCAGTGCAGTGGTGTTCGGGCAGTGTAGGGGGTCATGCTTGGGCTGGTGTTTCAGGGTTTAGGGCAGTGCAGTGGTGTTCTGGCAGTGTAGGGGTTCGTGCTGGGGCTGGTGTTTTAGGGTTTAGGGCAGTGCAGTGGTGTTCGGGCAGTGTAGGGGTTCATGCTGGGTCTGGTGTTTCAGGGTTTTGGGCAGAGCAGTGGTGTTCAGACAGTGTAGGGGTTTGTGCTGGAGCTGGTGTTTCAGGGTTTAGGGCAGTGCAGTGGTGTTCGGGCAGTGTAGGGGGTCGTGCTGGGGCTGGTGTTTCAGGGTTTTGTGCAGAGCAGTGGTGTTTTTGGGCAGTGTAGGGGGTCGTGCTGGAGCTGGTGTTTCAGGGTTTAGGACAGTGCAGTGGTGTTCGGGAAGTGTAGGGGGTCTTGATGGGGTGGTGTTTCAGGGTTTAGGGCAGTGGTGTTCGGGTAGTGTTGGGGGTCTTACTGGGGGTGGTGTTTCAGGGTGTAAAGCAGTGCAATGGTGTTCGGGCAGTGTAGGGGTGGTGCTGGGGCTGGTGTTTCAGGATTTAGGACAGTGCAGTGGTTTTCGGGCAGTGTAGGGGTTTGTGCTGGGGCTGGTGTTTCACGGGTTTAGGGCAGTGCAGTGGTGATCACACAGTGTAAGGGGTCTTGCTGGGGCAGGGTTTTCAGGGTTTAGGGCAGTGCAGTGGTGTTCGGGCAGTGTAGGGGTTTTGCTGGGGCTGGTGTTTCAGGGTTTAGGGCAGTGCAGTGGTGTTCGGGCAGTGTAGGGGGTTGTGCTGGGGCTGGTGTTTCAGGGTTTAGGGAAGTGCAGTGGTGTTCGGGCAGAGTAGGGGTTCGTGCCTGGGCTGGTGTTTCAGGGTTTAAGGCAGTGCAGTGGTGTTCGGGCAGTTTATGGGTTCCTGCTGGGGCTGGGGCTGGTGTTTCAGGGTTTAGGGCAGTGCAGTGGTGTTTGGGCAGTGTAGGGGGTTGTGCTGGGGCTGATGTTTCAGGGTGTAGGGCAGTGCAGTCGAGTTCGGGCAGTGTGGAAGGTCGTGCTGGGGCTGGTGTTTCAGGATTTAGGGCAGAGCAGTGGTTTTTGGGCAGTGTAGGGGTTCGTGCTGGGGCTGGTGTTTCAGGGGTTTAGGGCAGTGCAGTGGTCTTCACACAGTGTAAGGGGTCTAGCTGGGGCTGGTGTTTCAGGGTTTAGGGCAGTGCAGTGGTGTTCGGGCAGTGTAGGGGGTCGTGCTGGGGGTGGTGTTTCAGGGTTTAGGGCACTGCAGTGGTGTTCAGGCAGTGTAGGGGGTTGTGCTGGGGGTGGTGTTTCAGGGTTTAGCGCAGTGCAGTGGTGTTCGGGCAGTGTAGGGGGTCTTGCTGGGGCTGGTGTTTCAGGGTTTACGTCAGTGCAGTTGTGTTTGGGCAGTGTGGGTGGTCGTGCTGGGGCTGGTGTTTCAGGGTTTAGGGCAGTGCAGTGGTGTTCGGGCAGTGTAGCGGGTCGTGCTTGGGCTGGTGTTTCAGGGTTTAGGGCAGTGCAGTGGTGTTCGGGCAGTGTAGGGGTTTGTGCTGGGGCTGGTGTTTTAGGGTTTAGGGCAGTGCAGTGGTGTTCGGGCAGTGTAGGGGTTCATGCTGGGGCTGGTGTCTCAGGGTTTTGGGCAGAGCAGTGTTGTTCAGGCAGTGTAGGGGTTCGTGCTGGGGCTGGTGTTTCAGGGTTTAGGGCAGTGCAGTGGTGTTCGGGCAGTGTAGGGGGTCATGCTGGAGTTAGTGTTTCAGGGTTTTGTGCAGAGCAGTGGTGTTCGGGCAATGTAGGGGGTCGTGCTGGGGGTGGTGTTTCAGGGTTTAGGGCACTGCACTGATGTTCAGGCAGTGTAGGGGGTCATGCTGGGGGTGGTGTTTCAGGGTTTAGCGCAGTGGTGTTCGGGCAGTGTAGGTGGTCGTGCTGGGGCTGGTGTTTCAGGGTTTAGGGCAGTGCAGTGGTGTTCGGACAGTGTAGGGGGTCGTGCTGGGGCTGGTGTTTCAGGGTTTAGGGCAGTGCAGGGGTGTTCAGGCAGTGTAGCGGGTCGTGCTTGGGCTGGTGTTTCAGGGTTTAGGGCAGTGCAGTGGTGTTCGGGCAGTGTAAGGCTTCGTGCTGGGGCTGGTGTTTTAGGGTTTAGGGCAGTGCAGTGGTGTTCGGGCATTGTAGGGGTTCGTGCTGGGTCTGGTATTTCAGGGTTTTGGGCAGAGCAGTGGTGTTCGGGCAGTGTAGGGGGTCGTGCTGGGGCTGGTGTTTCAGGGTTTTGTGCAGAGCAGTGGTGTTTTTGGGCAGTGTAGGGGGTCGTGCTGGGGCTGGTGTTTCAGGGTTTAGGACAGTGCAGTGGTGTTCGGGAAGTGTAGGGGGTCTTGATGGGGTAGTGTTTCAGGGTTTAGGGCAGTGGTGTTCGGGCAGTGTAGGGGTCTTACTGGGGGTGGTGTTTCAGGGTTTAAAGCAGTGCAATGGTGTTCGGGCAGTGTAGGGGTCGTGCTGGGGCTGGTTTTTCAGGGTTTAGGGCAGTGCAGTCGAGTTCGGGCAGTGTAGAAGGTCGTGCTGGGGCTGGTGTTTCAGGGTTTAGGGCAGTGCAGTGGTTTTCGGGCCGTGTAGGGGTTCGTGCTGGGGCTGGTATTTCATGGGTTTAGGGCAGTGCAGTGGTGATCACACAGTGTAAGGGGTCTTGCTGGGGCAGGGTTTTCAGGGTTTAGGGCAGTGCAGTGGTGTTCGGGCAGTGTAGGGGTTTTGCTGGGGCTGGTGTTTCAGGGTTTAGGGCAGTGCAGTGCTGTTCCGGCAGTGTAGGGGGTTGTGCTGGCGCTGGTGTTTCAGGGTTTAGGGAAGTGCAGTGGTGTTCAGGCAGTGTACGGGTTAGTGCTGGGGCAGGTGTTTCAGGGTTTAGGGCAGTGCAGTGGTGTTCGGGCAGTTTATGGGTTCATGCTGGGGCTGGTGTTTCAGGGTTTAGGGCAGTGCAGTGGTGCTCGGGCAGTGTAGGTGGTCTTGCTGGGGCTGGTGTTTCAGGGTTTAGAGCAGTGCAGTGGTGTTCGGGCAGTGTAGGGGGTCATGCTTGGGCTGGTGTTTCAGGGTTTAGGGCAGTGCAGTGGTGTTCTGGCAGTGTAGGGGTTCGTGCTGGGGCTGGTGTTTTAGGGTTTAGGGCAGTGCAGTGGTGTTCTGGCAGTGTAGGGGTTAGTGCTGGGGCTGGTGTTTCAGGGTTTAGGGCAGTGCAGTGGTGTTCAGACAGTGTAGGGGTTTGTGCTGGAGATGGTGTTTCAGGGTTTAGGGCAGTGCAGTGGTTTTCGGGCAGTGTAGGGGTCGTGCTGGGGCTGGTGTTTCAGGGTTTAGGGCAGTGCACTGGTGTTCAGGCAGTGTAGGGGGTTGTGCTGGGGGTGATGTTTCAGGGTTTAGCGCAGTGCAGTGGTGTTCGGGCAGTGTAGGGGGTCTTGCTGGGGCTGGTGTTTCAGGGTTTACGTCAGTGCAGTGGTGTTCGGGCAGTGTAGGGGATAGTGCTGGGGCTCGTGTTTCAGGGTTTAGGGAAGTGCAGTGGTGTTCGGGCAGTGTAGGGGTTCGTGCTGGGGCTAGTGTTTCAGGGTTTAGGGCAGTGCAGTGGTGTTCGGGCAGTTTATGGGTTCCTGCTGGGGCTGGTGTTTCAGGGTTTAGGGCAGTGCAGGCGACTTCGGGCAGTGTAGAAGGTCGTGCTGGGGCTGGTGTTTCATGGGTTTAGGGCAGTGCAGTGGTGATCACACTGTGTAGGGGGTCTTGCTGGGGCAGGTGTTTTAGGGTTTAGGGCAGTGCAGTGGTGATCACACAGTGTAGGGGGTCTTCCTGGGGCAGGTGTTTGAGGGTTTAGGGCAGTGCACTGGTGTTCGGACAGTGTACGGGTCTTGCTGGGGCTGGTGTTTCAGGGTTTAGAGCAGTGCAGTGGTGTTCGGGCAGTGTAGGGGTTCGTGCTGGGGCTGGTGTTTCAGGGTTTAGGGCACTGCAGTGGTGTTTGGGCAGTGTAGGGTGTCGTGCTGGGGTTGGTGTTTCAGGGTTTTGTGCAGAGCAGTGGTGTTCGGGCAGTGTAGGGGGTCGTGCTGGGGCTGGTGTTTCAGGGTTTAGGGCAGTGCAGTGGTGTTTGGGAAATGTAGGGGGTCTTGATGGGGGTCATGTTTCAGGGTTTAGGGCAGTGCAGTCGAGTTCGGGCAGTGTAGAAGGTCGTGCTGGGGCTGGTGTTTCAG
Source organism: Triturus cristatus (assembly GCF_964204655.1). Classification (NCBI taxonomy): domain Eukaryota; kingdom Metazoa; phylum Chordata; class Amphibia; order Caudata; family Salamandridae; genus Triturus; species Triturus cristatus. The sequence goes on from NC_140579.1 coordinate 546,912,011, forward strand.
GATTTAGGGCAGTGCAGTGGTTTTCAGGCAGTGTAGGGGTTCGTGCTGGGGCTGGTGTTTCTTGGGTTTAGGGCAGTGCAGTGGTGATCACTCAGTGTAGGGGATCTTGCTGGGGCAGGTTTTTCAGGGTTTAGGGCAGAGCAGTGGTGTTCGGGCAGTGTTGGGGTCTTGCTGGGGCTAATGTTTTAGGGTTTAGGGCAGTGCATTTGTGTGCAGGCAGTGTAGGGGGTCATGCTGGGGCTGGTGTTTCAGGGTTTAGGGCAGTGCAGTGGTGTTCACACAGTGTAAGGGGTCTAGCTGGGGCTGGTGTTTCAGGGTTTAGGGCAGTGCAGCGCAGTAGTGTTCGGGCAGTGTAGGGAGTCATGCTGGGGCTGGTGTTTCAGGGTTTAGGGCAGTGCAGTGGAGTTCGGGCAGTGTAGGGGGTCATGCTGGGGCTGGTGTTTCACAGTTTAGGGCAGTGCAGTGGTGTTCAGGCAGTGTAGCAGGTCGTGCTTGGGCTTGTGTTTCAGGGTTTAGGGTAGTGCAGTGGTGTTCAGGCAGTGTAGGGGTTCGTGCTGGGGCTGGTGTTTCAGGGTTTAGTGCAGTGGTGTTCGGGCAGTGTAGGGGGTCGTCCTGGGGCTGGAGTTTCTAGGTTTTGTGCAGAGCAGTGGTGTTCGGGCAGTGTAGGGGGTCGTGCTGGGGCTGGTGTTTCAGGGTTTAGGACAGTGAAGTGGTGTTCGGGAAGTGTAGGGGGCCTTGATGGGGTGGTGTTTCAGGGTTTAGGGCAGTGGTGTTCGGGCAGTGTAGGTTGTCTTACTGGGGGTGGTGTTTCAGGGTTTAAAGCATTGCAGTGGTGTTCGCGCAGTGTAGGGGTCGTGCTGGGGCTGGTGTTTCAGGGTTTAGGGCAGTGCAGTCGAGTTCGGGCTCTGTAGAAGGTCGTGCTGGGGCTGGTGTTTTAGGATTTAGGGCAGTGCAGTGGTTTTTGGGCAGTGTAGGGGTTCGTGCTGGGGCTGGTGTTTCATGGGTTTAGGGCAGTGCAGTGGTGTTCGGGCAGTGTAGCTAGTCGTGCTTGGGCTGGTGTTTCAGGGTTTAGAGCAGTGTAGTGGTGTTCAGGCAGTGTACGGGTTAGTGCTGGGGCTGGTGTTTCAGGGTTTAGGGCAGTGCAGTGGTGTTCGGGCAGTTTATGGGTTCCTGCTGGGGCTGGTGTTTCAGGGTTTAGGGCAGTGCAGTGGTGCTCGGGCAGTGTAGGTGGTCTTGCTGGGGCTGGTGTTTCAGGGTTTAGAGTAGGCCTGGGCAAAGCACTACGCTACACTCGCGAAGTTTGCGAGGTTCGCGCTACTTCGCACTACGCGAATTGCACGTAGCACAGTGCGAACACGCGTAGCGTAGTCTTGCGTAGTGCTGCGGTCATTTTTTGCTTGCTCGCGGTCCTCAACGTCAAGTTGGCGACCGCGAGCAAGCAAAATGACATCCCGGCGAGACTTTTTCCTTGTTCGCGATCAGCAACATCAAGTTGGCGATCGCGAACAAGGAAAATAAACCTCCCGGCGAGATTCCCAACGCGAGGAGGTCAGGTTTCTCATTGCGAGGGGTCGCGTATGCTCGCGACCGCTCGCGATGAGAAACTACCAGTTCGCGTTGAGAAAGCTGCCGCTCGAGTAAAAATCTCCTCGAGCAGCAGAAAACTACAGCTCGCACTGTGCAAGATGCCATTTTCAATGATTGCACAGTGCCGGTTGCTTGTCCGCACTGTGCAATCATTGAAAACAACATCTTGCACAGTGCGAACATGTTACTACGCAGTTCGCGAAGTGCTACGCGAAGCTCGCGTAGTGCGAACTGCACTTTGCGTAGCTTCGCGAAGTGCTACTTCGCGAACTACGCCCACCCTTAGTTTAGAGCAGTGCAGTGGTGTTCGGGCAGTGTAGGGGGTCATGCTTGGGCTGGTGTTTCAGGGTTTAGGGCAGTGCAGTGGTGTTCTGGCAGTGTAGGGGTTCGTGCTGGGGCTGGTGTTTTAGGGTTTAGGGCAGTGCAGTGGTGTTCGGGCAGTGTAGGGGTTCATGCTGGGTCTGGTATTTCAGGGTTTTGGGCAGAGCAGTGGTGTTCAGACAGTGTAGGGGTTTGTGCTGGAGATGGTGTTTCAGGGTTTAGGGCAGTGCAGTGGTTTTCGGGCAGTGTAGGGGTCGTGCTGGGGATGGTGTTTCAGGGTTTAGGGCAGTGCACTGGTGTTCAGGCAGTGTAGGGGGTTGTGCTGGGGGTGATGTTTCAGGGTTTAGCGCAGTGCAGTGGTGTTCGGGCAGTGTAGGGGGTCTTGCTGGGGCTGGTGTTTCAGGGTTTACGTCAGTGCAGTGGTGTTCGGGCAGTGTAGGGGATCGTGCTGGGGCTCGTGTTTCAGGGTTTAGGGAAGTGCAGTGGTGTTCGGGCAGTGTAGGGGTTCGTGCTGGGGCTAGTGTTTCAGGGTTTAGGGCAGTGCAGTGGTGTTCGGGCAGTTTATGGGTTCCTGCTGGGGCTGGTGTTTCAGGGTTTAGGGCAGTGCAGGCGACTTCGGGCAGTGTAGAAGGTCGTGCTGGGGCTGGTGTTTCATGGGTTTAGGGCAGTGCAGTGGTGATCACACAGTGTAGGGGGTCTTGCTGGGGCAGGTGTTTCAGGGTTTAGGGCAGTGCAGTGGTGATCACACAGTGTAGGGGGTCTTCCTGGGGCAGGTGTTTCAGGGTTTAGGGCAGTGCACTGGTGTTCGGACAGTGTACGGGTCTTGCTGGGGCTGGTGTTTCAGGGTTTAGAGCAGTGCAGTGGTGTTCGGGCAGTGTAGGGGGTCGTGCTGGGACTGGTGTTTCAGGGTTTAGGACAGTGCAGTGGTGTTCGGGCAGCTTATGGGTTCCTGCTGGGGCTGGTGTTTCAGGGTTTAGGGCAGTGCAGTGGTGTTCGGGCAGTGTAGGTGGTCGTGCTGGGGCTGGTGTTTCAGGGTTTAGGGCAGTGTAGTCGAGTTCGGGCAGTGTAGAAGGTCGTGCTGGGGCTGGTGTTTCAGGATTTAGGGCAGAGTAGTGGTTTTCGGGCAGTGTAGGGGTTCGTGCTGGGGCTGGTGTTTCATGGGTTTAGGGCAGTGCAGCGGTGTTCACACAGTGTAAGGGGTCTAGCTGGGGCTGGTGTTTCAGGGTTTAGGGCAGTGCAGTGGTGTTCGGGCAGTGTAGGAGGTCGAGCTGGGGCTGCTGTATCAGAGTTTAGGGCAGTGCACTGATGTTCAGGAAGTGTAGGGGGTCGTGCTAGGGGTGGTGTTTCAGGGTTTAGGGCACTGCACTGGTGTTCAAGCAGTGTAGGGGGTTGTGCTGGGGGTGGTGTTTCAGGGTTTAGCGCAGTGCAGTGGTGTTCGGGCAGTGTAGGGGGTCTTGCTGGGGCTGGTGTTTCAGGGTTTATGTCAGTACAGTGGTGTTCGGGTAGTGTAGGTGGTCGTGCTGGGGCTGGTGTTTCAGGGTTTAGGGCAGTGCAGTGGTGTTCGGGCAGTGTAGCGAGTCATGCTTGGGCTGGTGTTTCAGGGTTTAGAGCAGTGCAGTGGTGTTCGGGCAGTGTAGGGGTTTGAGCTGGGGCTGGTGTTTTAGGGTTTAGGGCAGTGCAGTGGTGTTCGGGCAGTTTAGGGGTTCATGCTGGGGCTGGTGGTTCAGGGTTTTGGGCAGAGCAGTGGTGTTCAGGCAGTGTAGGGGTTCGTGCTGGGGCTGGTGTTTCAGGGTTTAGGGCACTGCAGTGGTGTTTGGGCAGTGTAGGGTGTCGTGCTGGGGTTGGTGTTTCAGGGTTTTGTGCAGAGCAGTGGTGTTCGGGCAGTGTAGGGGGTCGTGCTGGGGCTGGTGTTTCAGGGTTTAGGGCAGTGCAGTGGTGTTTGGGAAATGTAGGGGGTCTTGATGGGGGTCATGTTTCAGGGTTTAGGGCAGTGCAGTCGAGTTCGGGCAGTGTAGAAGGTCGTGCTGGGGCTGGTGTTTCAGGATTTAGGGCAGTGCAGTGGTTTTCAGGCAGTGTAGGGGTTCGTGCTGGGGCTGGTGTTTCTTGGGTTTAGGGCAGTGCAGTGGTGATCACTCAGTGTAGGGGATCTTGCTGGGGCAGGTTTTTCAGGGTTTAGGGCAGAGCAGTGGTGTTCGGGCAGTGTTGGGGTCTTGCTGGGGCTAATGTTTCAGGGTTTAGGGCAGTGCATTTGTGTGCAGGCAGTGTAGGGGGTCATGCTGGGGCTGGTGTTTCAGGGTTTAGGGCAGTGCAGTGGTGTTCACACAGTGTAAGGGGTCTAGCTGGGGCTGGTGTTTCAGGGTTTAGGGCAGTGCAGCGCAGTAGTGTTCGGGCAGTGTAGGGAGTCATGCTGGGGCTGGTGTTTCAGGGTTTAGGGCAGTGCAGTGGAGTTCGGGCAGTGTAGGGGGTCACGCTGGGGCTGGTGTTTCACGGTTTAGGGCAGTGCAGTGGTGTTCAGGCAGTGTAGCGGGTCGTGCTTGGGCTTGTGTTTCAGGGTTTAGGGTAGTGCAGTGGTGTTCAGGCAGTGTAGGGGTTCGTGCTGGGGCTGGTGTTTCAGGGTTTAGTGCAGTGGTGTTCGGGCAGTGTAGGGGGTCGTCCTGGGGCTGGAGTTTCTAGGTTTTGTGCAGAGCAGTGGTGTTCGGGCAGTGTAGGGGGTCGTGCTGGGGCTGGTGTTTCAGGGTTTAGGACAGTGCAGTGGTGTTCGGGAAGTGTAGGGGGCCTTGATGGGGTGGTGTTTCAGGGTTTAGGGCAGTGGTGTTCGGGCAGTGTAGGTTGTCTTACTGGGGGTGGTGTTTCAGGGTTTAAAGCATTGCAGTGGTGTTCGGGCAGTGTAGGGGTCGTGCTGGGGCTGTTGTTTCAGGGTTTAGGGCAGTGCAGTCGAGTTCGGGCTCTGTAGAAGGTCGTGCTGGGGCTGGTGTTTTAGGATTTAGGGCAGTGCAGTGGTTTTTGGGCAGTGTAGGGGTTCCTGCTGGGGCTGGTGTTTCATGGGTTTAGGGCAGTGCAGTGGTGTTCGGGCAGTGTAGCTAGTCGTGCTTGGGCTGGTGTTTCAGGGTTTAGAGCAGTGCAGTGGTGTTCGGGCAGTGTAGGGGTTTGTGCTGGGGCTGGTGTTTTAGGGTTTAGGGCAGTGCAGTTGTGTTCGGGCAGTTTAGGGGTTCATGCTGGGGCTGGTGTTTCAGGGTTTTGGGCAGAGCAGTGGTGTTCAGGCAGTGTAGGGGTTCGTGCTGGGGCTGGTGTTTCAGGGTTTAGGGCACTGCAGTGGTGTTTGGGCAGTGTAGGGTGTCGTGCTGGGGTTGGTGTTTCAGGGTTTTGTGCAGAGCAGTGGTGTTCGGGCAGTGTAGGGGGTCGTGCTGGGGCTTGTGTTTCAGGGTTTAGGGCAGTGCAGTGGTGTTTGGGAAATGTAGGGGGTCTTGATGGGGGTCATGTTTCAGGGTTTAGGGCAGTGCAGTCGAGTTCGGGCAGTGTAGAAGGTCGTGCTGGGGCTGGTGTTTCAGGATTTAGGGCAGTGCAGTGGTTTTCAGGCAGTGTAGGGGTTCGTGCTGGGGCTGGTGTTTCTTGGGTTTAGGGCAGTGCAGTGGTGATCACTCAGTGTAGGGGATCTTGCTGGGGCAGGTTTTTCAGGGTTTAGGGCAGAGCAGTGGTGTTCGGGCAGTGTTGGGGTCTTGCTGGGGCTAATGTTTCAGGGTTTAGGGCAGTGCATTTGTGTTCAGGCAGTGTAGGGGGTCATGCTGGGGCTGGTGTTTCAGGGTTTAGGGCAGTGCAGTGGTGTTCACACAGTGTAAGGGGTCTAGCTGGGGCTGGTGTTTCAGGGTTTAGGGCAGTGCAGCGCAGTGGTGTTCGGGCAGTGTAGGGAGTCATGCTGGGGCTGGTGTTTCAGGGTTTAGGGCAGTGCAGTGGAGTTCGGGCAGTGTAGGGGGTCACGCTGGGGCTGGTGTTTCACGGTTTAGGGCAGTGCAGTGGTGTTCAGGCAGTGTAGCGGGTCGTGCTTGGGCTTGTGTTTCAGGGTTTAGGGTAGTGCAGTGGTGTTTAGGCAGTGTAGGGGTTCGTGCTGGGGCTGGTGTTTCAGGGTTTAGTGCAGTGGTGTTTGGGCAGTGTAGGGGGTCGTCCTGGGGCTGGAGTTTCTAGGTTTTGTGCAGAGCAGTGGTGTTCGGGCAGTGTAGGGGGTCGTGCTGGGGCTGGTGTTTCAGGGTTTAGGACAGTGCAGTGGTGTTCGGGAAGTGTAGGGGGCCTTGATGGGGTGGTGTTTCAGGGTTTAGGGCAGTGGTGTTCGGGCAGTGTAGGTTGTCTTACTGGGGGTGGTGTTTCAGGGTTTAAAGCATTGCAGTGGTGTTCGGGCAGTGTAGGGGTCGTGCTGGGGCTGGTGTTTCAGGGTTTAGGGCAGTGCAGTCGAGTTCGGGCTCTGTAGAAGGTCGTGCTGGGGCTGGTGTTTTAGGATTTAGGGCAGCGCAGTGGTTTTTGGGCAGTGTAGGGGTTCGTTCTGGGGCTGGTGTTTCATGGGTTTAGGGCAGTGCAGTGGTGATCACACAGTGTAGGGGGTCTTGCAGGGGTAGGTTTTTCAGGGTTTAGGGCAGTGCAGTGGTGTTCGGGCAGTGTAGGGGTTTTGCTGGGGCTGGTGTTTCAGGGTTTATGGCAGTGCAGTGGTGTTCGGGCAGTGTAGGGGTCTTGCTGGGGCTGGTGTTTCAGGGTTTAGGGCAGTGCAGTGGTGTTCGGGCAGTGTAGGGGGTCGTGCTTGGGCTGGTGTTTCAGGGTTTAGGGCAGTGCAGTGGTGTTCGGGCAGTGTAAGGGGTTGTGCTGGGGCTGATGTTTCAGGGTTTAGGGCAGTGCAGTAGAGTTCGGGCAGTGTAGAAGGTCGTGCTGGGGCTGGTGTTTCAGGATTTAGGGCAGAGCAGTGGTTTTCGGGCAGTGTAGGGGTTCGTGCTGGGGCTGGTATTTCATGGGTTTAGGGCAGTGCAGTGGTGTTCACACAGTGTAAGGGGTCTAGCTGGGGCTGGTGTTTCAGGGTTTAGGGCAGTGCAGTGGTGTTCGGGCAGTGTAGGGGGTCGTGCTGGGGCTTGTGTTTCAGGGTTTAGGGAAGTGCAGTGGTGTTTGGGCAGTGTAGGGGTTCGTGCTGGGGCTGGTGTTTCAGGATTTAGGGAAGAGCAGTGGTGTTTGGGCAGTGTAGGGGTTCCTGCTGGGGCTGGTGTTTCAGGGTTTAGGGCAGTGAAGTGGTGTTCGGGCAGTTAATGGGTTCCTGCTTGGGCTGGTGTTTCAGGGTTTAGGGCAGTGCAGTGGTGTTCGGGCAGTGTAAGGGGTTGTGCTGGGGCTGATGTTTCAGGGTTTAGGGCAGTGCAGTAGAGTTCGGGCAGTGTAGAAGGTCGTGCTGGGGCTGGTGTTTCAGGATTTAGGGCAGAGCAGTGGTTTTCGGGCAGTGTAGGGGTTCGTGCTGGGGCTGGTATTTCATGGGTTTAGGGCAGTGCAGTGGTGTTCACACAGTGTAAGGGGTCTAGCTGGGGCTGGTGTTTCAGGGTTTAGGGCAGTGCAGTGGTGTTCGGGCAGTGTAGGGGGTCGTGCTGGGGCTTGTGTTTCAGGGTTTAGGGAAGTGCAGTGGTGTTTGGGCAGTGTAGGGGTTCGTGCTGGGGCTGGTGTTTCAGGGTTTAGGGCAGTGCAGTGGTGTTCGGGCAGTTTATGGGTTCCTGCTGGGGCTGGTGTTTCAGGTTTTAGGGCAGTGCAGTGGTGTTCAGGCAGTGTAGGGGGTCGTGCTGGGGCTGCTGTTTTAGGGTTTAGGGCAGTGCAGTCGAGTTTGGGCAGTGTAGAAGGTCGTGCTGGGTCTGGTGTTCCAGGATTTAGGGCAGTGCAGTGGTTTTCGGGCAGTGTAGGGGTTCGTGCTGGGGCTGGTGTTTCATGGGTTTAGGGCAGTGCAGTGGTGATCACACAGTGTAGGGGGTCTTGCTGAGGCAGGTTTTTCAGGGTTTAGGGCAGTGCAGTGGTGTTCGGGCAGTGTAGGGGTCTTGCTGGGGCTGGTGTTTCAGGGTTTAGGGCAGTGCAGTGGTGTTCGGGCAGTGTAGGGGGTCGTGCTGGGGCTGGTGTTTCAGGGTTTAGGGAAGAGCAGTGGTGTTCGGGCAGTGTAGGGGTTCCTGCTGGGGCTGGTGTTTCAGGGTCTAGGGCAGTGAAGTGGTGTTCGGGCAGTTAATGGGTTCCTGCTGGGGCTGGTGTTTCAGGGTTTAGGGCAGTGCAGTGGTGTTCGGGCAGTGTAGGGGGTTGTGCTGGGGCTGATGTTTCAGGGTTTAGGGCAGTGCAGTCGAGTTCAGGCAGTGTAGAAGGTCGTGCTGGGGCTGGTGTTTCAGGAGTTAGGGCAGAGCAGTGGTTTTCGGACAGTGTAGGGGTTCGTACTGGGGCTGGTGTTTCATGGGTTTAGGGCAGTGCAGTGGTGTTCACACAGTGTAAGGGGTCTAGCTGTGGCTGGTGATTCAGGGTTTATGGCAGTGCAGTGGTGTTCGGGCAGTGTAGGGGGTCGTGCTGGGGCTGGTGTTTCAGGGTTTAGGGCAGTGCAGTGGTGTTCGGGCAGAGTAGGGGGTCGTGCTGGGGCTGCAGTATCAGAGTTTAGGGCAGTGCACTGATGTTCGGGCAGTGTAGGGGGTCATGCTGGGGGTGGTGTTTCAGGGTTTAGGACACTGCAGTGGTGTTCAGGCAGTGTAGGGGGTTGTGCTGGGAGTGGTGTTTCAGGGTTTAGCGCAGTGCAGTGGTGTTCGGGTAGTGTAGGGGGTCTTGCTGGGGCTGGTGTTTCAGGGTTTACGTCAGTGCAGTGGTGTTCGGGCAGTGTGGGTGGTCGTGCTGGGGCTGGTGTTTCAGGGTTAAGGGCAGTGCAGTGGTGTTCGGGCAGTGTAGCGGGTCGTGCTTGGGCTGGTGTTTCAGAGTTTAGGGCAGTGCAGTGGTGTTCGGGCAGTGTAGGGGGTCTTGCTGAGGCTGGTGTTTCAGGGTTTAGGGCAGTGCAGTGGTGTTCGGGCAATATAGGGGGTCATGCTTGGGCTGGTGTTCCAGGGTTTAGGGCAGTGCAGTGGTGTTCTGGCAGTGTAGGGGTTCGTGCTGGGGCTGGAGTTTTAGGGTTTAGGGCAGTGCAGTGGTGTTCGACAGTGTAGGGGTTCATGCTGGGTCTGGTATTTTAGGGTTTTGGGCAGAGCAGTGGTGTCCAGACAGTGTAGGGGTTTGTGCTGGAGCTGGTGTTTCAGGGTTTAGGGCAGTGCAGTGGTGTTCGGGCAGTGTAAGGGGTCGTGCTGGGGCTGGTGTTTCAGGGTTTTATGCAGAGCAGTGGTGTTTTTGGGCAGTGTAGGGGGTCGTGCTGGTGCTGGTGTTTCAGGGTTTAGGACAGTGCAGTGGTGTTCGGGAAGTGTAGGGGGTCTTGATGGGGTGGTGTTTCAGGGTTTAGGGCAGTGGTGTTCGGGTAGTGTTGGGGGTCTTACTGGGGGTGGTGTTTCAGGGTGTAAAGCAGTGCAATGGTGTTCGGGCAGTGTAGGGGTCGTGCTGGGGCTGGTGTTTCAGGATTTAGGACAGTGCAGTGGTTTTCGGGCAGTGTAGGGGTTTGTGCTGGGGCTGGTGTTTCACGGGTTTAGGGCAGTGCAATGGTGATCACACAGTGTAAGGGGTCTTGCTGGGGCAGGGTTTTCAGGGTTTAGGGCAGTGCAGTGGTGTTCGGGCAGTGTAGGGGTATTGCTGGGCATGGTGTTTCAGGGTTTAGGGCAGTGCAGTGGTGTTCGGGCAGTGTAGGGGGTCGTGCTGGGGCTGGTGTTTCAGGGTTTAGGGAAGTGCAGTGGTGTTCGGGCAGTGTAGGGGTTCGTGCTGGGGCTGGTGTTTCAGGGTTTAGGGCAGTGCAGTCGAGTTCGGGCTCTGTAGAAGGTCGTGCTGGGGCTGGTGTTTTAGGATTTAGGGCAGTGCAGTGGTTTTTGGGCAGTGTAGGGGTTCCTGCTGGGGCTGGTGTTTCATGGGTTTAGGGCAGTGCAGTGGTGTTCGGGCAGTGTAGCTAGTCGTGCTTGGGCTGGTGTTTCAGGGTTTAGAGCAGTGCAGTGGTGTTCGGGCAGTGTAGGGGTTTGTGCTGGGGCTGGTGTTTTAGGGTTTAGGGCAGTGCAGTTGTGTTCGGGCAGTTTAGGGGTTCATGCTGGGGCTGGTGTTTCAGTGTTTTGGGCAGAGCAGTGGTGTTCAGGCAGTGTAGGGGTTCGTGCTGGGGCTGGTGTTTCAGGGTTTAGGGCACTGCAGTGGTGTTTGGGCAGTGTAGGGTGTCGTGCTGGGGTTGGTGTTTCAGGGTTTTGTGCAGAGCAGTGGTGTTCGGGCAGTGTAGGGGGTCGTGCTGGGGCTTGTGTTTCAGGGTTTAGGGCAGTGCAGTGGTGTTTGGGAAATGTAGGGGGTCTTGATGGGGGTCATGTTTCAGGGTTTAGGGCAGTGCAGTCGAGTTCGGGCAGTGTAGAAGGTCGTGCTGGGGCTGGTGTTTCAGGATTTAGGGCAGTGCAGTGGTTTTCAGGCAGTGTAGGGGTTCGTGCTGGGGCTGGTGTTTCTTGGGTTTAGGGCAGTGCAGTGGTGATCACTCAGTGTAGGGGATCTTGCTGGGGCAGGTTTTTCAGGGTTTAGGGCAGAGCAGTGGTGTTCGGGCAGTGTTGGGGTCTTGCTGGGGCTAATGTTTCAGGGTTTAGGGCAGTGCATTTGTGTTCAGGCAGTGTAGGGGGTCATGCTGGGGCTGGTGTTTCAGGGTTTAGGGCAGTGCAGTGGTGTTCACACAGTGTAAGGGGTCTAGCTGGGGCTGGTGTTTCAGGGTTTAGGGCAGTGCAGCGCAGTGGTGTTCGGGCAGTGTAGGGAGTCATGCTGGGGCTGGTGTTTCAGGGTTTAGGGCAGTGCAGTGGAGTTCGGGCAGTGTAGGGGGTCACGCTGGGGCTGGTGTTTCACGGTTTAGGGCAGTGCAGTGGTGTTCAGGCAGTGTAGCGGGTCGTGCTTGGGCTTGTGTTTCAGGGTTTAGGGTAGTGCAGTGGTGTTCAGGCAGTGTAGGGGTTCGTGCTGGGGCTGGTGTTTCAGGGTTTAGTGCAGTGGTGTTTGGGCAGTGTAGGGGGTCGTCCTGGGGCTGGAGTTTCTAGGTTTTGTGCAGAGCAGTGGTGTTCGGGCAGTGTAGGGGGTCGTGCTGGGGCTGGTGTTTCAGGGTTTAGGACAGTGCAGTGGTGTTCGGGAAGTGTAGGGGGCCTTGATGGGGTGGTGTTTCAGGGTTTAGGGCAGTGGTGTTCGGGCAGTGTAGGTTGTCTTACTGGGGGTGGTGTTTCAGGGTTTAAAGCATTGCAGTGGTGTTCGGGCAGTGTAGGGGTCGTGCTGGGGCTGGTGTTTCAGGGTTTAGGGCAGTGCAGTCGAGTTCGGGCTCTGTAGAAGGTCGTGCTGGGGCTGGTGTTTTAGGATTTAGGGCAGCGCAGTGGTTTTTGGGCAGTGTAGGGGTTCGTTCTGGGGCTGGTGTTTCATGGGTTTAGGGCAGTGCAGTGGTGATCACACAGTGTAGGGGGTCTTGCAGGGGTAGGTTTTTCAGGGTTTAGGGCAGTGCAGTGGTGTTCGGGCAGTGTAGGGGTTTTGCTGGGGCTGGTGTTTCAGGGTTTATGGCAGTGCAGTGGTGTTCGGGCAGTGTAGGGGTCTTGCTGGGGCTGGTGTTTCAGGGTTTAGGGCAGTGCAGTGGTGTTCGGGCAGTGTAGGGGGTCGTGCTGGGGCTGGTGTTTCAGGATTTAGGGAAGAGCAGTGGTGTTTGGGCAGTGTAGGGGTTCCTGCTGGGGCTGGTGTTTCAGGGTTTAGGGCAGTGAAGTGGTGTTCGGGCAGTTAATGGGTTCCTGCTTGGGCTGGTGTTTCAGGGTTTAGGGCAGTGCAGTGGTGTTCGGGCAGTGTAAGGGGTTGTGCTGGGGCTGATGTTTCAGGGTTTAGGGCAGTGCAGTAGAGTTCGGGCAGTGTAGAAGGTCGTGCTGGGGCTGGTGTTTCAGGATTTAGGGCAGAGCAGTGGTTTTCGGGCAGTGTAGGGGTTCGTGCTGGGGCTGGTATTTCATGGGTTTAGGGCAGTGCAGTGGTGTTCACACAGTGTAAGGGGTCTAGCTGGGGCTGGTGTTTCAGGGTTTAGGGCAGTGCAGTGGTGTTCGGGCAGTGTAGGGGGTCGTGCTGGGGCTTGTGTTTCAGGGTTTAGGGAAGTGCAGTGGTGTTTGGGCAGTGTAGGGGTTCGTGCTGGGGCTGGTGTTTCAGGGTTTAGGGCAGTGCAGTGGTGTTCGGGCAGTTTATGGGTTCCTGCTGGGGCTGGTGTTTCAGGTTTTAGGGCAGTGCAGTGGTGTTCAGGCAGTGTAGGGGGTCGTGCTGGGGCTGCTGTTTTAGGGTTTAGGGCAGTGCAGTCGAGTTTGGGCAGTGTAGAAGGTCGTGCTGGGTCTGGTGTTCCAGGATTTAGGGCAGTGCAGTGGTTTTCGGGCAGTGTAGGGGTTCGTGCTGGGGCTGGTGTTTCATGGGTTTAGGGCAGTGCAGTGGTGATCACACAGTGTAGGGGGTCTTGCTGAGGCAGGTTTTTCAGGGTTTAGGGCAGTGCAGTGGTGTTCGGGCAGTGTAGGGGTCTTGCTGGGGCTGGTGTTTCAGGGTTTAGGGCAGTGCAGTGGTGTTCGGGCAGTGTAGGGGGTCGTGCTGGGGCTGGTGTTTCAGGGTTTAGGGAAGAGCAGTGGTGTTCGGGCAGTGTAGGGGTTCCTGCTGGGGCTGGTGTTTCAGGGTCTAGGGCAGTGAAGTGGTGTTCGGGCAGTTAATGGGTTCCTGCTGGGGCTGGTGTTTCAGGGTTTAGGGCAGTGCAGTGGTGTTCGGGCAGTGTAGGGGGTTGTGCTGGGGCTGATGTTTCAGGGTTTAGGGCAGTGGAGTCGAGTTCAGGCAGTGTAGAAGGTCGTGCTGGGGCTGGTGTTTCAGGAGTTAGGGCAGAGCAGTGGTTTTCGGACAGTGTAGGGGTTCGTACTGGGGCTGGTGTTTCATGGGTTTAGGGCAGTGCAGTGGTGTTCACACAGTGTAAGGGGTCTAGCTGTGGCTGGTGATTCAGGGTTTATGGCAGTGCAGTGGTGTTCGGGCAGTGTAGGGGGTCGTGCTGGGGCTGGTGTTTCAGGGTTTAGGGCAGTGCAGTGGTGTTCGGGCAGAGTAGGGGGTCGTGCTGGGGCTGCAGTATCAGAGTTTAGGGCAGTGCACTGATGTTCGGGCAGTGTAGGGGGTCATGCTGGGGGTGGTGTTTCAGGGTTTAGGACACTGCAGTGGTGTTCAGGCAGTGTAGGGGGTTGTGCTGGGAGTGGTGTTTCAGGGTTTAGCGCAGTGCAGTGGTGTTCGGGTAGTGTAGGGGGTCTTGCTGGGGCTGGTGTTTCAGGGTTTACGTCAGTGCAGTGGTGTTCGGGCAGTGTGGGTGGTCGTGCTGGGGCTGGTGTTTCAGGGTTAAGGGCAGTGCAGTGGTGTTCGGGCAGTGTAGCGGGTCGTGCTTGGGCTGGTGTTTCAGAGTTTAGGGCAGTGCAGTGGTGTTCGGGCAGTGTAGGGGGTCTTGCTGAGGCTGGTGTTTCAGGGTTTAGGGCAGTGCAGTGGTGTTCGGGCAATATAGGGGATCATGCTTGGGCTGGTGTTCCAGGGTTTAGGGCAGTGCAGTGGTGTTCTGGCAGTGTAGGGGTTCGTGCTGGGGCTGGAGTTTTAGGGTTTAGGGCAGTGCAGTGGTGTTCGACAGTGTAGGGGTTCATGCTGGGTCTGGTATTTTAGGGTTTTGGGCAGAGCAGTGGTGTCCAGACAGTGTAGGGGTTTGTGCTGGAGCTGGTGTTTCAGGGTTTAGGGCAGTGCAGTGGTGTTCGGGCAGTGTAGGGGGTCGTGCTGGGGCTGGTGTTTCAGGGTTTTATGCAGAGCAGTGGTGTTTTTGGGCAGTGTAGGGGGTCGTGCTGGGGCTGGTGTTTCAGGGTTTAGGACAGTGCAGTGGTGTTCGGGAAGTGTAGGGGGTCTTGATGGGGTGGTGTTTCAGGGTTTAGGGCAGTGGTGTTCGGGTAGTGTTGGGGGTCTTACTGGGGGTGGTGTTTCAGGGTGTAAAGCAGTGCAATGGTGTTCGGGCAGTGTAGGGGTCGTGCTGGGGCTGGTGTTTCAGGATTTAGGACAGTGCAGTGGTTTTCGGGCAGTGTAGGGGTTTGTGCTGGGGCTGGTGTTTCACGGGTTTAGGGCAGTGCAATGGTGATCACACAGTGTAAGGGGTCTTGCTGGGGCAGGGTTTTCAGGGTTTAGGGCAGTGCAGTGGTGTTCGGGCAGTGTAGGGGTATTGCTGGGGCTGGTGTTTCAGGGTTTAGGGCAGTGCAGTGGTGTTCGGGCAGTGTAGGGGGTCGTGCTGGGGCTGGTGTTTCAGGGTTTAGGGAAGTGCAGTGGTGTTCGGGCAGTGTAGGGGTTCGTGCTGGGGCTGGTGTTTCAGGGTTTAAGGCAGTGCAGTGGTGTTCGGGCAGTTTATGGGTTCCTGCTGGGGCTGGTGTTTCAGGGTTTAGGGCAGTGCAGTGGTGTTCGGGCAGTGTAGGGGGTTGTGCTGGGGCTGATGTTTCAGGGTGTAGGGCAGTGCAGTCGAGTTTGGGCAGTGTAGAAGGTCGTGCTGGGGCTGGTGTTTCAGGATTTAGGGCAGAGCAGTGGTTTTTGGGCAGTGTAGGGGTTCGTGCTGGGGCTGGTGTTTCAGGGGTTTAGGGCAGTGCAGTGGTCTTCACACAGTATAAGGGGTCTAGCTGGGGCTGGTGTTTCAGGGTTTAGGGCAGTGCAGTGGTGTTCGGGCAGTGTAGGGGGTCGTGCTGGGGCTGGTGTTTCAGGGTTTAGGGCAGTGCAGTGGTGTTCGGGCAGTGTAGGGAGTCGTGCTGGGGCTGCAGTATCAGAGTTTAGGGCAGTGCACTGATGTTCGGGCAGTGTAGGGGGTCGTGCTGGGGGTGATGTTTCAGGGTTTAGGGCACTGCAGTGGTGTTCAGGCAGTGTAGGGGGTTGTGCTGGGGGTGGTGTTTCAGGGTTTAGCGCAGTGCAGTGGTGTTCGGGCAGTGTAGGGGGTCTTGCTGGGGCTGGTGTTTCAGGGTTTACGTCAGTGCAGTGGTGTTTGGGCAGTGTGGGTGGTCGTGCTGGGGCTGGTGTTTCAGGGTTTAGGGCAGTGGTGTTCGGGCAGTGTAGCGGGTCGTGCTTGGGTTGGTGTTTCAGGGTTTAGGGCAGTGCAGTGGTGTTCGGGCAGTGTAGGGGTTTGTGCTGGGGCTGGTGTTTTAGGGTTTAGGGCAGTGCAGTGGTGTTCGGGCAGTGTAGGGGTTCATGCTGGGGCTGGTATCTCAGGGTTTTGGGCAGAGCAGTGTTGTTCAGGCAGTGTAGGGGTTCGTGCTGGGGCTGGTGTTTCAGGGTTTAGGGCAGTGCAGTAGTGTTCGGGCAGTGTAGGGGGTCATGCTGGAGTTAGTGTTTCAGGGTTTTGTGCAGAGCAGTGGTGTTCGGGCAGTGTAGGGGGTCGTGCTGGGGCTGGTGTATCAGAGTTTAGGGCAGTGCACTGATGTTTGGGCAGTGTAGGGGGTTGTGCTGGGGATGGTGTTTCAGGGTTTAGGGCACTGCACTGATGTTCAGGCAGTGTAGGGGGTCATGCTGGGGGTGGTGTTTCAGGGTTTAGCGCAGTGGTGTTCGGGCAGTGTAGGTGGTCTTGCTGGGGCTGGTGTTTCAGGGTTTAGGGCAGTGCAGTGGTGTTCGGACAGTTTAGGGGGTCGTGCTGGGGCTGGTGTTTCAGGGTTTAGGGCAGTGCAGTGGTGTTCAGGCAGTGTAGCGGGTCGTGCTTGGGCTGGTGTTTCAGGGTTTAGGGCAGTGCAGTGGTGTTCGGGCAGTGTAAGGGTTCGTGCTGGGGCTGGTGTTTTAGGGTTTAGGGCAGTGCAGTGGTGTTCGGGCAGTGTAGGGGTTCATGCTGGGTCTGGTATTTCAGGGTTTTGGGCAGAGCAGTGGTGTTCGGGCAGTGTAGGGGGTCGTGCCGGGGCTGGTGTTTCAGGGTTTTGTGCAGAGCAGTGGTGTTTTTGGGCAGTGTAGGGGGTCGTGCTGGGGCTGGTGTTTCAGGGTTTAGGACAGTGCAGTGGTGTTCGGGAAGTGTAGGGGGTCTTGATGGGGTAGTGTTTCAGGGTTTAGGGCAGTGGTGTTCGGGCAGTGTAGGGGTCATACTGGGGGTGGTGTTTCAGGGTTTAAAGCAGTGCAATGGTGTTCGGGCAGTGTAGGGGTCGTGCTGGGGCTGGTTTTTCAGGGTTTAGGGCAGTGCAGTCGAGTTCGGGCAGTGTAGAAGGTCGTGCTGGGGCTGGTGTTTCAGGATTTAGGGCAGTGCAGTGGTTTTCGGGCCGTGTAGGGGTTCGTGCTGGGGCTGGTATTTCATGGGTTTAGGGCAGTGCAGTGGTGATCACACAGTGTAAGGGGTCTTGCTGGGGCAGGGTTTTCAGGGTTTAGGGCAGTGCAGTGGTGTTCGGGCAGTGTAGGGGTTTTGCTGGGGCTGGTGTTTCAGGGTTTAGGGCAGTGCAGTGCTGTTCCGGCAGAGTAGGGGGTCGTGCAGGCGCTGTGGTTTCAGGGTTTAGGGAAGTGCAGTGGTGTTCAGGCAGTGTACGGGTTAGTGCTGGGGCTGGTGTTTCAGGGTTTAGGGCAGTGCAGTGGTGTTCGGGCAGTTTATGGGTTCCTGCTGGGGCTGGTGTTTCAGGGTTTAGGGCAGTGTAGGTGGTCTTGCTGGGGCTGGTGTTTCAGGGTTTAGGGCAGTGCAGTGGTGTTCGGGCAGTGTAGGGGTTTTGCTGAGGCTGGTGTTTCAGGGTTTAGGGCAGTGCAGTGGTGTTCGGACAGTGTAGGGGGTCGTGCTGGGGCTGGTGTTTCAGGGTTTAGGGCAGTGCAGTGGTGTTCAGGCAGTGTAGCGGGTCGTGCTTGGGCTGGTGTTTCAGGGTTTAGGGCAGTGCAGTGGTGTTCGGGCAGTGTAAGGGTTCATGCTGGGGCTGGTGTTTTAGGGTTTAGGGCAGTGCAGTGGTGTTCGGGCAGTGTAGGGGTTCATGCTGGGTCTGGTATTTCAGGGTTTTGGGCAGAGCAGTGGTGTTCGGGCAGTGTAGGGGGTCGTGCCGGGGCTGGTGTTTCAGGGTTTTGTGCAGAGCAGTGGTGTTTTTGGGCAGTGTAGGGGGTCGTGCTGGGGCTGGTGTTTCAGGGTTTAGGACAGTGCAGTGGTGTTCGGGAAGTGTAGGGGGTCTTGATGGGGTAGTGTTTCAGGGTTTAGGGCAGTGGTGTTCCTGGCAGTGTAGGGGTCGTACTGGGGGTGGTGTTTCAGGGTTTAAAGCAGTGCAATGGTGTTCGGGCAGTGTAGGGGTCGTGCTGGGGCTGGTTTTTCAGGGTTTAGGGCAGTGCAGTCGAGTTCGGGCAGTGTAGAAGGTCGTGCTGGGGCTGGTGTTTCAGGATTTAGGGCAGTGCAGTGGTTTTCGGGCCGTGTAGGGGTTCGTGCTGGGGCTGGTATTTCATGGGTTTAGGGCAGTGCAGTGGTGATCACACAGTGTAAGGGGTCTTGCTGGGGCAGGGTTTTCAGGGTTTAGGGCAGTGCAGTGGTGTTCGGGCAGTGTAGGGGTTTTGCTGGGGCTGGTGTTTCAGGGTTTAGGGCAGTGCAGTGCTGTTCCGGCAGTGTAGGGGGTCGTGCAGGCGCTGGTGTTTCAGGGTTTAGGGAAGTGCAGTGGTGTTCAGGCAGTGTACGGGTTAGTGCTGGGGCTGGTGTTTCAGGGTTTAGGGCAGTGCAGTGGTGTTCGGGCAGTTTATGGGTTCCTGCTGGGGCTGGTGTTTCAGGATTTAGGGCAGTGTAGGTGGTCTTGCTGGGGCTGGTGTTTCAGGGTTTAGAGCAGTGCAGTGGTGTTCGGGCAGTGTAGGGGGTCATGCTTGGGCTGGTGTTTCAGGGTTTAGGGCAGTGCAGTGGTGTTCTGGCAGTGTAGGGGTTCGTGCTGGGGCTGGTGTTTTAGGGTTTAGGGCAGTGCAGTGGTGTTCGGGCAGTGTAGGGGTTCATGCTGGGTCTGGTATTTCAGGGTTTTGGGCAGAGCAGTGGTGTTCAGACAGTGTAGGGGTTTGTGCTGGAGCTGGTGTTTCAGGGTTTAGGGCAGTGCAGTGGTGTTCGGGCAGTGTAGGGGGTCGTGCTGGGGCTGGTGTTTCAGGGTTTTGTGCAGAACAGTGGTGTTTTTGGGCAGTGTAGGGGGTCGTGCTGGGGCTGGTGTTTCAGGGTTTAGGACAGTGCAGTGGTGTTCGGGAAGTGTAGGGGGTCTTGATGGGGTGGTGTTTCAGGGTTTAGGGCAGTGGTGTTCGGGTAGTATTGGGGGTCTTACTGGGGGTGGTGTTTCAGGGTGTAAAGCAGTGCAATGGTGTTCGGGCAGTGTGGGGGTGGTGCTGGGGATGGTGTTTCAGGATTTAGGACAGTGCAGTGGTTTTCGGGCAGTGTAGGGGTTTGTGCTGGGGCTGGTGTTTCACGGGTTTAGGGCAGTGCAGTGGTGATCACACAGTGTAAGGGGTCTTGCTGGGGCAGGGTTTTCAGGGTTTAGGGCAGTGTAGTGGTGTTCGGGCAGTGTAGGGGTTTTGCTGGGGCTGGTGTTTCAGGGTTTAGGGCAGTGCAGTGGTGTTCGGGCAGTGTATGGGGTCGTGCTGGGGCTGGTGTTTCAGGGTTTAGGGAAGTGCAGTGGTGTTCGGGCAGAGTAGGGGTTCGTGCCTGGGCTGGTGTTTCAGGGTTTAAGGCAGTGCAGTGGTGTTCGGGCAGTTTATGGGTTCCTGCTGGGGCTGGGGCTGGTGTTTCAGGGTTTAGGGCAGTGCAGTGGTGATCACACAGTGTAAGGGGTCTTGCTGGGGCAGGGTTTTCAGGGTTTAGGGCAGTGTAGTGGTGTTCGGGCAGTGTAGGGGTTTTGCTGGGGCTGGTGTTTCAGGGTTTAGGGCAGTGCAGTGGTGTTCGGGCAGTGTATGGGGTCATGCTGGGGCTGGTGTTTCAGGGTTTAGGGAAGTGCAGTGGTGTTCGGGCAGAGTAGGGGTTCGTGCCTGGGCTGGTGTTTCAGGGTTTAAGGCAGTGCAGTGGTGTTCGGGCAGTTTATGGGTTCCTGCTGGGGCTGGGGCTGGTGTTTCAGGGTTTAGGGCAGTGCAGTGGTGTTTGGGCAGTGTAGGGGGTTGTGCTGGGGCTGATGTTTCAGGGTGTAGGGCAGTGCAGTCGAGTTCGGGCAGTGTAGGGGTTCGTGCTGGGGCTGGTGTTTCAGGGGTTTAGGGCAGTGCAGTGGTCTTCACACAGTGTAAGGGGTCTAGCTGGGGCTGGTGTTTCAGGGTTTAGGGCAGTGCAGTGGTGTTCGGGCAGTGTAGGGGGTCGTGCTGGGGGTGGTGTTTCAGGGTTTAGGGCACTGCAGTGGTGTTCAGGCAGTGTAGGGGGTTGTGCTGGGGGTGGTGTTTCAGGGTTTAGCGCAGTGCAGTGGTGTTCGGGCAGTGTAGGGGGTCTTGCTGGGGCTGGTGTTTCAGGGTTTACGTCAGTGCAGTTGTGTTTGGGCAGTGTGGGTGGTCGTGCTGGGGCTGGTGTTTCAGGGTTTAGGGCAGTGCAGTGGTGTTCGGGCAGTGTAGCGGGTCGTGCTTGGGCTGGTGTTTCAGGGTTTAGGGCAGTGCAGTGGTGTTCGGGCAGTGTAGGGGTTTGTGCTGGGGCTGGTGTTTTAGGGTTTAGGGCAGTGCAGTGGTGTTCGGGCAGTGTAGGGGTTCATGCTGGGGCTGGTGTCTCAGGGTTTTGGGCAGAGCAGTGTTGTTCAGGCAGTGTAGGGGTTCGTGCTGGGGCTGGTGTTTCAGGGTTTAGGGCAGTGCAGTGGTGTTCGGGCAGTGTAGGGGGTCATGCTGGAGTTAGTGTTTCAGGGTTTTGTGCAGAGCAGTGGTGTTCGGGCAATGTAGGGGGTCGTGCTGGGGGTGGTGTTTCAGGGTTTAGGGCACTGCACTGATGTTCAGGCAGTGTAGGGGGTCATGCTGGGGGTGGTGTTTCAGGGTTTAGCGCAGTGGTGTTCGGGCAGTGTAGGTGGTCGTGCTGGGGCTGGTGTTTCAGGGTTTAGGGCAGTGCAGTGGTGTTCGGACAGTGTAGGGGGTCGTGCTGGGGCTGGTGTTTCAGGGTTTAGGGCAGTGCAGGGGTGTTCAGGCAGTGTAGCGGGTCGTGCTTGGGCTGGTGTTTCAGGGTTTAGGGCAGTGCAGTGGTGTTCGGGCAGTGTAAGGCTTCGTGCTGGGGCTGGTGTTTTAGGGTTTAGGGCAGTGCAGTGGTGTTCGGGCATTGTAGGGGTTCATGCTGGGTCTGGTATTTCAGGGTTTTGGGCAGAGCAGTGGTGTTCGGGCAGTGTAGGGGGTCGTGCTGGGGCTGGTGTTTCAGGGTTTTGTGCAGAGCAGTGGTGTTTTTGGGCAGTGTAGGGGGTCGTGCTGGGGCTGGTGTTTCAGGGTTTAGGACAGTGCAGTGGTGTTCGGGAAGTGTAGGGGGTCTTGATGGGGTAGTGTTTCAGGGTTTAGGGCAGTGGTGTTCGGGCAGTGTAGGGGTCTTACTGGGGGTGGTGTTTCAGGGTTTGAAGCAGTGCAATGGTGTTCGGGCAGTGTAGGGGTCGTGCTGGGGCTGGTTTTTCAGGGTTTAGGGCAGTGCAGTCGAGTTCGGGCAGTGTAGAAGGTCGTGCTGGGGCTGGTGTTTCAGGGTTTAGGGCAGTGCAGTGGTTTTCGGGCCGTGTAGGGGTTCGTGCTGGGGCTGGTATTTCATGGGTTTAGGGCAGTGCAGTGGTGATCACACAGTGTAAGGGGTCTTGCTGGGGCATTGTTTTCAGGGTTTAGGGCAGTGCAGTGGTGTTCGGGCAGTGTAGGGGTTTTGCTGGGGCTGGTGTTTCAGGGTTTAGGGCAGTGCAGTGCTGTTCCGGCAGTGTAGGGGGTCGTGCTGGCGCTGGTGTTTCAGGGTTTAGGGAAGTGCAGTGGTGTTCAGGCAGTGTACGGGTTAGTGCTGGGGCTGGTGTTTCAGGGTTTAGGGCAGTGCAGTGGTGTTCGGGCAGTTTATGGGTTCCTGCTGGGGCTGGTGTTTCAGGGTTTAGGGCAGTGCAGTGGTGCTCGGGCAGTGTAGGTGGTCTTGCTGGGGCTGGTGTTTCAGGGTTTAGAGCAGTGCAGTGGTGTTCGGGCAGTGTAGGGGGTCATGCTTGGGCTGGTGTTTCAGGGTTTAGGGCAGTGCAGTGGTGTTCTGGCAGTGTAGGGGTTCGTGCTGGGGCTGGTGTTTTAGGGTTTAGGGCAGTGCAGTGGTGTTCGGGCAGTGTAGGGGTTCATGCTGGGTCTGGTATTTCAGGGTTTTGGGCAGAGCAGTGGTGTTCAGACAGTGTAGGGGTTTGTGCTGGGGCTGGTGTTTCAGGGTTTTGTGCAGAGCAGTGGTGTTTTTGGGCAGTGTAGGGGGTCGTGCTGGGGCTGGTGTTTCAGGGTTTAGGACAGTGCAGTGGTGTTCGGGAAGTGTAGGGGGTCTTGATGGGGTGGTGTTTCAGGGTTTAGGGCAGTGGTGTTCGGGTAGTGTTGGGGGTCTTACTGGGGGTGGTGTTTCAGGGTGTAAAGCACTGCAGTGGTGCTCGGGCAGTGTAGGTGGTCTTGCTGGGGCTGGTGTTTCAGGGTTTAGAGCAGTGCAGTGGTGTTCGGGCAGTGTAGGGGGTCATGCTTGGGCTGGTGTTTCAGGGTTTAGGGCAGTGCAGTGGTGTTCTGGCAGTGTAGGGGTTCGTGCTGGGGCTGGTGTTTTAGGGTTTAGGGCAGTGCAGTGGTGTTCGGGCAGTGTAGGGGTTCATGCTGGGTCTGGTGTTTCAGGGTTTAGGGCAGTGCAGTGGTGTTCGGGCATTGTAGGGGGTCGTGCTGGGGCTGGTGTTTCAGGGTTTTGTGCAGAGCAGTGGTGTTTTTGGGCAGTGTAGGGGGTCGTGCTGGGGCTGGTGTTTCAGGGTTTAGGACAGTGCAGTGGTGTTCGGGAAGTGTAGGGGGTCTTGATGGGGTGGTGTTTCAGGGTTTAGGGCAGTGGTGTTCGGGTAGTGTTGGGGGTCTTACTGGGGGTGGTGTTTCAGGGTGTAAAGCACTGCAATGGTGTTCGGGCAGTGTAGGGGTCGTGCTGGGGCTGGTGTTTCAGGATTTAGGACAGTGCAGTGGTTTTCGGGCAGTGTAGGGGTTTGTGCTGGGGCTGGTGTTTCACGGGTTTAGGGCAGTGCAGTGGTGATCACACAGTGTAAGGGGTCTTGCTGGGGCAGGGTTTTCAGGGTTTAGGGCAGTGCAGTGGTGTTCGGGCAGTGTAGGGTTTTTGCTGGGGCTGGTGTTTCAGGGTTTAGGGCAGTGCAGTGGTGTTCGGGCAGTGTAGGGGGTCGTGCTGGGGCTGGTGTTTCAGGGTTTAGGGAAGTGCAGTGGTGTTCGGGCAGTGTAGGGGTTCGTGCTGGGGCTGGTGTTTCAGGGTTTAAGGCAGTGCAGTGGTGATCACACAGTGTAGGGGGTCTTGCTGGGGCAGGTTTTTCAGGGTTAAGGGCAGTGGTATTCGGGCAGTGTAGGGGTCTTGCTGGGGCTGGTGTTTCAGGATTTAGGGCAGTGCAGTGGTGTTCGGGCAGTGTAGGGGGTCGTGCTGGGGCTGGTGTTTCAGGGTTTAGGGAAGTGCAGTGGTGTTCGGGCAGTGTAGGGGTTCCTGCTGGGGCTGGTGTTTCAGGGATTAGGACAGTGCAGTGGTGTTCGGGCAGTTTATGGGTTCCTGCTGGGGCTGGTGTTTCAGGGTTTAGGGCAGTGCAGTGGTGTTCGGGCAGTGTAGGGGGTTGTGCTGGGGCTGATGTTTCAGGGTGTAGGGCAGTGCAGTGCAGTCGAGTTCGGGCAGTGTAGAAGGTCGTGCTGGGGCTGGTGTTTCAGGATTTAGGCCAGAGCAGTGGTTTTTGGGCAGTGTAGGGGTTCGTGCTGGGGCTGGTGTTTCAGGGGTTTAGGGCAGTGCAGTGGTCTTCACACAGTGTAAGGGGTCTAGCTGGGGCTGGTGGTTCAGGGTTTAGGGCAGTGCAGTGGTGTTCGGGCAGTGTAGGGGGTCGTGCTGGGGCTGGTGTTTCAGGGTTTTGGGCAGTGCAGTGGTGTTCGGGCAGTGTAGGGGGTCGTGCTGGGGCTGCAGTATCAGAGTTTAGGGCAGTGCACTGATGTTTGGGCAGTGTAGGGGGTCATGCTGGGGGTGGTGTTTCAGGGTTTAGGGCACTGCAGTGGTGTTCAGGCAGTGTAGGGGGTTGTGCTGGGGGTGGTGTTTCAGGGTTTAGCGCAGTGCAGAGGTGTTCGGGCAGTGTAGGGGGTCTTGCTGGGGCTGGTGTTTCAGGGTTTACGTCAGTGCAGTGGTGTTTGGGCAGTGTGGGTGGTCGTGCTGGGGCTGGTGTTTCAGGGTTTAGGGCAGTGCAGTGGTGTTCGGGCAGTGTAGCGGGTCGTGCTTGGGCTGGTGTTTCAGGGTTTAGGGCAGTGCAGTGGTGTTCGGGCAGTGTAGGGGTTTGTGCTGGGGCTGGTGTTTTAGGGTTTAGGGCAGTGCAGTGGTGTTCGGGCAGTGTAGGGGTTCATGCTGGGGCTGGTGTCTCAGGGTTTTGGGCAGAGCAGTGTTGTTCAGGCAGTGTAGGGGTTCGTGCTGGGGCTGGTGTTTCAGGGTTTAGGGCAGTGCAGTGGTGTTCGGGCAGTGTAGGGGGTCATGCTGGAGTTAGTGTTTCAGGGTTTTGTGCAGAGCAGTGGTGTTCGGGCAGTGTAGGGGGTCGTGCTGGGGCTGGTGTATCAGAGTTTAGGGCAGTGCACTGATGTTTTGGTAGTGTAGGGGGTTGTGCTGGGGGTGGTGTTTCAGGGTTTAGGGCACTGCACTGATGTTCAGGCAGTGTAGGGGGTCATGCTGGGGGTGGTGTTTCAGGGTTTAGCGCAGTGGTGTTCGGGCAGTGTAGGTGGTCTTGCTGGGGCTGGTGTTTCAGGGTTTAGGGCAGACCAGTGGTGTTCGGGCAGTGTAGGGGGTTTTGCTGAGGCTGGCGTTTCAGGGTTTAGGGCAGTGCAGTGGTGTTCGGACAGTGTAGGGGGTCGTGCTGGGGCTGGTGTTTCAGGGTTTAGGGCAGTGCAGTGGTGTTCAGGCAGTGTAGCGGGTCGTGCTTGGGCTGGTGTTTCAGGGTTTAGGGCAGTGCAGTGGTGTTCGGGCAGTGTAGGGGTTCATGCTGGTGCTGGTGTTTTAGGGTTTAGGGCAGTGCAGTGGTGTTCGGGCAGTGTAGGGGTTCATGCTGGGTCTGGTATTTCAGGGTTTTGGGCAGAGCAGTGGTGTTCGGGCAGTGTAGGGGGTCGTGCTGGGGCTGGTGTTTCAGGGTTTTGTGCAGAGCAGTGGTGTTTTTGGGCAGTGTAGGGGGTCGTGCTGGGGCTGGTGTTTCAGGGTTTAGGACAGTGCAGTGGTGTTCGGGAAGTGTAGGGGGTCTTGATGGGGTAGTGTTTCAGGGTTTAGGGCAGTGGTGTTCGGGCAGTGTAGGGGTCTTACTGGGGGTGGTGTTTCAGGGTTTAAAGCAGTGCAATGGTGTTCGGGCAGTGTAGGGGTCGTGCTGGGGCTGGTTTTTCAGGGTTTAGGGCAGTGCAGTCGAGTTCGGGCAGTGTAGAAGGTCATGCTGGGGCTGGTGTTTCAGGATTTAGGGCAGTGCAGTGGTTTTCGGGCTGTGTCGGGTTTCGTGCTGGGGCTGGTATTTCATGGGTTTAGGGCAGTGCAGTGGTGATCACACAGTGTAAGGGGTCTTGCAGGGGCAGGGTTTTCAGGGTTTAGGGCAGTGCAGTGGTGTTCGGGCAGTGTAGGGGTTTTGCTGGGGCTGGTGTTTCAGGGTTTAGGGCAGTGCAGTGCTGTTCCGGCAGTGTAGGGGGTCGTGCTGGCACTGGTGTTTCAGGGTTTAGGGCAGTGCAGTGGTGTTCGGGCAGTGTACGGGTTCGTGCTGGGGCTGGTGTTTCAGGGTTTAGGGCAGTGCAGTGGTGTTCGGGCAGTTTATGGGTTCCTGCTGTGGCTGGTGTTTCAGGGTTTAGGGCAGTGCAGTGGTGCTCGGGCAGTGTAGGTGGTCTTGCTGGGGCTGGTGTTTCAGGGTTTAGAGCAGTGCAGTGGTGTTCGGGCAGTGTAGGGGGTCGTGCTGGGGGTGGCTTTTTCAGGGTTAAGGGCACTGCACTGGCGTTCAGGCAGTGTAGGGGGTTGTGCTGTGGGTGCTGTTTCAGGGTTTAATGCAGTGCAGTGGTGTTCGGGCAGTGTAGGGGGTCTTAATGGAGCTGGTGTTTCAGGGTTTATGGCAGTGCAGTGGTGTTCGGGCATTGCAGGGGGTCGTGCTTGGGCTGGTGTTTCAGGGTTTTGTGCAGAGCAGTGGTGTTTTCGGGCAGTGTAGGGGGTCGTGCTGGGGCTGGTGTTTCAGGGTTTAGGACTGTGCAGTGGTGTTTGGGAAGTGTAGGGGGTCTTGATGGGGTGGTGTTTCAGGGTTTAGTGCAATGGTGTTCGGGCAGTGTAGGGGGTCTTACTGGGGGTGGTGTTTCAGGGTTTAAAGCAGTGCAATGGTGTTCGGGCAGTGTAGGGGTCGTGCTGGGGCTGGTGTTTCAGGGTTTAGGGCAGTGCAGTCGAGTTCGGGCAGTGTAGAAGGTCGTGCTGGGGCTGGTGTTTCAGGATTTAGGGCAGTGCAGTGGTTTTCGGGCAGTGTAGGGGTTTGTGCTGGGGCTGGTGTTTCAGGGTTTAGGGCAGTGCAGTGGTGTTCGGGCAGTTTATGGGTTCCTGCTGGGGCTGGTGTTTCAGGGTTTAGGGCAGTGCAGTGGTGCTCGGGCAGTGTAGGGGGTCGTGCTGGGGCTGCTGTTTCAGGGTTTAGGGCAGTGCAGTTGAGTTCGGGCAGTGTAGAAGGTCGTGCTGGGGCTGGTGTTTCAGGATTTAGGGCAGTGCAGTGGTTTTCGGGCAGTGTAGGGGTTCGTGCTGGGGCTGGTGTTTTAGGGTTTAGGGCAGTGCAGTGGTGTTCGGGCAGTGTAGGGGTTCATGCTGGGGCTGGTGTCTCAGGGTTTTGGGCAGAGCAGTGTTGTTCAGGCAGTGGAGGGGTTCGTGCTGGGGCTGGTGTTTCAGGGTTTAGGGCAGTGCAGTGGTGTTCGGGCAGTGTAGGGGGTCATGCTGGAGTTAGTGTTTCAGGGTTTTGTGCAGAGCAGTGGTGTTCGGGCAGTGTAGGGGGTCGTGTTGGGGCTGGTGTATCAGAGTTTAGGGCAGTGCACTGATGTTTTGGTAGTGTAGGGGGTTGTGCTGGGGGTGGTGTTTCAGGGTTTAGGGCACTGCACTGATGTTCAGGCAGTGTAGGGGGTCATGCTGGGGGTGGTGTTTCAGGGTTTAGCGCAGTGGTGTTCGGGCAGTGTAGGTGGTCTTGCTGGGGCTGGTGTTTCAGGGTTTAGGGCAGACCAGTGGTGTTTGGGCAGTGTAGGGGGTTTTGCTGAGGCTGGCGTTTCAGGGTTTAGGGCAGTGCAGTGGTGTTCGGACAGTGTAGGGGGTCGTGCTGGGGCTGGTGTTTCAGGGTTTAGGGCAGTGCAGTGGTGTTCAGGCAGTGTAGCGGGTCGTGCTTGGGCTGGTGTTTCAGGGTTTAGGGCAGTGCAGTGGTGTTCGGGCAGTGTAGGGGTTCGTGCTGGTGCTGGTGTTTTAGGGTTTAGGGCAGTGCAGTGGTGTTCGGGCAGTGTAGGGGTTCATGCTGGGTCTGGTATTTCAGGGTTTTGGGCAGAGCAGTGGTGTTCGGGCAGTGTAGGGGGTCGTGCTGGGGCTGGTGTTTCAGGGTTTTGTGCAGAGCAGTGGTGTTTTTGGGCAGTGTAGGGGGTCGTGCTGGGGCTGGTGTTTCAGGGTTTAGGACAGTGCAGTGGTGTTCGGGAAGTGTAGGGGGTCTTGATGGGGTAGTGTTTCAGGGTTTAGGGCAGTGGTGTTCGGGCAGTGTAGGGGTCTTACTGGGGGTGGTGTTTCAGGGTTTAAAGCAGTGCAATGGTGTTCGGGCAGTGTAGGGGTCGTGCTGGGGCTGGTTTTTCAGGGTTTAGGGCAGTGCAGTCGAGTTCGGGCAGTGTAGAAGGTCGTGCTGGGGCTGGTGTTTCAGGATTTAGGGCAGTGCAGTGGTTTTCGGGCCGTGTAGGGTTTCGTGCTGGGGCTGGTATTTCATGGGTTTAGGGTAGTGCAGTGGTGATCACACAGTGTAAGGGGTCTTGCAGGGGCAGGGTTTTCAGGGTTTAGGGCAGTGCAGTGGTGTTCGGGCAGTGTAGGGGTTTTGCTGGGGCTGGTGTTTCAGGGTTTAGGGCAGTGCAGTGCTGTTCCGGCAGTGTAGGGGGTCGTGCTGGCACTGGAGTTTCAGGGTTTAGGGCAGTGCAGTGGTGTTCGGGCAGTGTACGGGTTCGTGCTGGGGCTCGTGTTTCAGGGTTTAGGGCAGTGCAGTGGTGTTCGGGCAGTTTATGGGTTCCTGCTGTGGCTGGTGTTTCAGGGTTTAGGGCAGTGCAGTGGTGCTCAGGCAGTGTAGGTGGTCTTGCTGGGGCTGGTGTTTCAGGGTTTAGAGCAGTGCAGTGGTGTTCGGGCAGTGTAGGGGGTCGTGCTGGGGGTGGCTTTTTCAGGGTTAAGGGCACTGCACTGGCGTTCAGGCAGTGTAGGGGGTTGTGCTGTGGGTGCTGTTTCAGGGTTTAATGCAGTGCAGTGGTGTTCGGGCAGTGTAGGGGGTCTTAATGGAGCCGGTGTTTCAGGGTTTATGGCAGTGCAGTGGTGTTCGGGCATTGCAGGGGGTCGTGCTTGGGCTGGTGTTTCAGGGTTTTGTGCAGAGCAGTGGTGTTTTCGGGCAGTGTAGGGGGTCGTGCTGGGGCTGGTGTTTCAGGGTTTAGGACTGTGCAGTGGTGTTTGGGAAGTGTAGGGGGTCTTGATGGGGTGGTGTTTCAGGGTTTAGTGCAATGGTGTTCGGGCAGTGTAGGGGGTCTTACTGGGGGTGGTGTTTCAGGGTTTAAAGCAGTGCAATGGTGTTCGGGCAGTGTAGGGGTCGTGCTGGGGCTGGTGTTTCAGGGTTTAGGGCAGTGCAGTTGAGTTCGGGCAGTGTAGAAGGTCGTGCTGGGGCTGGTGTTTCAGGATTTAGGGCAGTGCAGTGGTTTTCGGGCAGTGTAGGGGTTTGTGCTGGGGCTGGTGTTTCAGGGTTTAGGGCAGTGCAGTGGTGTTCGGGCAGTTTATGGGTTCCTGCTGGGGCTGGTGTTTCAGGGTTTAGGGCAGTGCAGTGGTGCTCGGGCAGTGTAGGGGGTCGTGCTGGGGCTGCTGTTTCAGGGTTTCGGGCAGTGCAGTTGAGTTCGGGCAGTGTAGAAGGTCGTGCTGGGGCTGGTGTTTCAGGATTTAGGGCAGTGCAGTGGTTTTCGGGCAGTGTAGGGGTTCGTGCTGGGGCTGGTGTTTCATGGGTTTAGGGCAGTGCAGTGGTGATCACACAGTGTAGGGGGTCTTGCTGGGGCAGGTTTTTTCAGGGTTTAGTGCAGTGCAGTGGTGTTCGGGCAGTGTAGGGGTCTTGCTGGGGCTGGTGTTTCAGGGTTTAGGGAAGTGCAGTGGTGTTCGGGCAGTGTAGGGGTTGCTGCTGGGGCTGGTGTTTCAGGGTTTAGGGCAGAGCAGTGGTGTTCGGGCAGTTTATGGGTTCCTGCTGGGGCTGGTGTTTCAGGGTTTAGGGCAGTGCAGTGGTGTTCGGGCAGTGTAGCGGGTCGTGCTTGGGCTGGTGTTTCAGGGTTTAGGGCAGTGCAGTGGTGTTCGGGCAGTGTAGGGGTTTGTGCTGGGGCTGGTGTTTTAGGGTTTAGGGCAGTGCAGTGGTGTTCGGGCAGTGTAGGGGGTCGTGCTTGGGCTGGTGTTTCAGGGTTTAGGGCAGTGCAGTGGTGTTCGGGCAGTGTAGGGGTTTGTGCTGGGGCTGGTGTTTTAGGGTTTAGGGCAGTGCAGTGGTGTTCGGGCAGTGTAGGGGTTCATGCTGGGGCTGGTGTCTCAGGGTTTTGGGCAGAGCAGTGTTGTTCAGGCAGTGTAGGGGTTCGTGCTGGGGCTGGTGTTTCAGGGTTTAGGGCAGTGCAGTGGTGTTCGGGCAGTGTAGGGGGTCATGCTGGAGTTAGTGTTTCAGGGTTTTGTGCAGAGCAGTGGTGTTCGGGCAGTGTAGGGGGTCGTGCTGGGGCTGGTGTATCAGAGTTTAGGGCAGTGCACTGATGTTTTGGTAGTGTAGGGGGTTGTGCTGGGGGTGGTGTTTCAGGGTTTAGGGCACTGCACTGATGTTCAGGCAGTGTAGGGGGTCATGCTGGGGGTGGTGTTTCAGGGTTTAGCGCAGTGGTGTTCGGGCAGTGTAGGTGGTCTTGCTGGGGCTGGTGTTTCAGGGTTTAGGGCAGACCAGTGGTGTTCGGGCAGTGTAGGGGGTTTTGCTGAGGCTGGCGTTTCAGGGTTTAGGGCAGTGCAGTGGTGTTCGGACAGTGTAGGGGGTCGTGCTGGGGCTGGTGTTTCAGGGTTTAGGGCAGTGCAGTGGTGTTCAGGCAGTGTAGCGGGTCGTGCTTGGGCTGGTGTTTCAGGGTTTAGGGCAGTGCAGTGGTGTTCGGGCAGTGTAGGGGTTCGTGCTGGTGCTGGTGTTTTAGGGTTTAGGGCAGTGCAGTGGTGTTCGGGCAGTGTAGGGGTTCATGCTGGGTCTGGTATTTCAGGGTTTTGGGCAGAGCAGTGGTGTTCGGGCAGTGTAGGGGGTCGTGCTGGGGCTGGTGTTTCAGGGTTTTGTGCAGAGCAGTGGTGTTTTTGGGCAGTGTAGGGGGTCGTGCTGGGGCTGGTGTTTCAGGGTTTAGGACAGTGCAGTGGTGTTCGGGAAGTGTAGGGGGTCTTGATGGGGTAGTGTTTCAGGGTTTAGGGCAGTGGTGTTCGGGCAGTGTAGGGGTCTTACTGGGGGTGGTGTTTCAGGGTTTAAAGCAGTGCAATGGTGTTCGGGCAGTGTAGGGGTCGTGCTGGGGCTGGTTTTTCAGGGTTTAGGGCAGTGCAGTCGAGTTCGGGCAGTGTAGAAGGTCGTGCTGGGGCTGGTGTTTCAGGATTTAGGGCAGTGCAGTGGTTTTCGGGCCGTGTAGGGTTTCGTGCTGGGGCTGGTATTTCATGGGTTTAGGGCAGTGCAGTGGTGATCACACAGTGTAAGGGGTCTTGCAGGGGCAGGGTTTTCAGGGTTTAGGGCAGTGCAGTGGTGTTCGGGCAGTGTAGGGGTTTTGCTGGGGCTGGTGTTTCAGGGTTTAGGGCAGTGCAGTGCTGTTCCGGCAGTTTATGGGTTCCTGCTGTGGCTGGTGTTTCAGGGTTTAGGGCAGTGCAGTGGTGCTCGGGCAGTGTAGGTGTTCTTGCTGGGGCTGGTGTTTCAGGGTTTAGAGCAGTGCAGTGGTGTTCGGGCAGTGTAGGGGGTCGTGCTGGGGGTGGCTTTTTCAGGGTTAAGGGCACTGCACTGGCATTCAGGCAGTGTAGGGGGTTGTGCTGTGGGTGCTGTTTCAGGGTTTAATGCAGTGCAGTGGTGTTCGGGCAGTGTAGGGGGTCTTAATGGAGCTGGTGTTTCAGGGTTTATGGCAGTGCAGTGGTGTTCGGGCATTGCAGGGGGTCGTGCTTGGGCTGGTGTTTCAGGGTTTTGTGCAGAGCAGTGGTGTTTTCGGGCAGTGTAGGGGGTCATGCTGGGGCTGGTGTATCAGAGTTTAGGGCAGTGCACTGATGTTTTGGTAGTGTAGGGGGTTGTGCTGGGGGTGGTGTTTCAGGGTTTAGGGCACTGCACTGATGTTCAGGCAGTGTAGGGGGTCATGCTGGGGGTGGTGTTTCAGGGTTTAGCGCAGTGGTGTTCGGGCAGTGTAGGTGGTCTTGCTGGGGCTGGTGTTTCAGGTTTTAGGGCAGACCAGTGGTGTTCGGGCAGTGTAGGGGGTTTTGCTGAGGCTGGCGTTTCAGGGTTTAGGGCAGTGCAGTGGTGTTCGGACAGTGTAGGGGGTCGTGCTGGGGCTGGTGTTTCAGGGTTTAGGGCAGTGCAGTGGTGTTCAGGCAGTGTAGCGGGTCGTGCTTGGGCTGGTGTTTCAGGGTTTAGGGCAGTGCAGTGGTGTTCGGGCAGTGTAGGGGTTCGTGCTGGTGCTGGTGTTTTAGGGTTTAGGGCAGTGCAGTGGTGTTCGGGCAGTGTAGGGGTTCATGCTGGGTCTGGTATTTCAGGGTTTTGGGCAGAGCAGTGGTGTTCGGGCAGTGTAGGGGGTCGTGCTGGGGCTGGTGTTTCAGGGTTTTGTGCAGAGCAGTGGTGTTTTTGGGCAGTGTAGGGGGTCGTGCTGGGGCTGGTGTTTCAGGGTTTAGGACAGTGCAGTGGTGTTCGGGAAGTGTAGGGGGTCTTGATGGGGTAGTGTTTCAGGGTTTAGGGCAGTGGTGTTCGGGCAGTGTAGGGGCCTTACTGGGGGTGGTGTTTCAGGGTTTAAAGCAGTGCAATGGTGTTTGGGCAGTGTAGGGGTCGTGCTGGGGCTGGTTTTTCAGGGTTTAGGGCAGTGCAGTCGAGTTCGGGCAGTGTAGAAGGTCGTGCTGGGGCTGGTGTTTCAGGATTTAGGGCAGTGCAGTGGTTTTCGGGCCGTGTAGGGTTTCGTGCTGGGGCTGGTATTTCATGGGTTTAGGGCAGTGCAGTGGTGATCACACAGTGTAAGGGGTCTTGCAGGGGCAGGGTTTTCAGGGTTTAGGGCAGTGCAGTGGTGTTCGGGCAGTGTAGGGGTTTTGCTGGGGCTGGTGTTTCAGGGTTTAGGGCAGTGCAGTGCTGTTCCGGCAGTGTAGGGGGTCGTGCTGGCACTGGTGTTTCAGGGTTTAGGGCAGTGCAGTGGTGTTCGGGCAGTGTACGGGTTCGTGCTGGGGCTGGTGTTTCAGGGTTTAGGGCAGTGCAGTGGTGTTCGGGCAGTTTATGGGTTCCTGCTGTGGCTGGTGTTTCAGGGTTTAGGGCAGTGCAGTGGTGCTCGGGCAGTGTAGGTGGTCTTGCTGGGGCTGGTGTTTCAGGGTTTAGAGCAGTGCAGTGGTGTTCGGGCAGTGTAGGGGGTCGTGCTGGGGGTGGCTTTTTCAGGGTTAAGGGCACTGCACTGGCGTTCAGGCAGTGTAGGGGGTTGTGCTGTGGGTGCTGTTTCAGCGTTTAATGCAGTGCAGTGGTGTTCGGGCAGTGTAGGGGGTCTTAATGGAGCTGGTGTTTCAGGGTTTATGGCAGTGCAGTGGTGTTCGGGCATTGCAGGGGGTCGTGCTTGGGCTGGTGTTTCAGGGTTTTGTGCAGAGCAGTGGTGTTTTCGGGCAGTGTAGGGGGTCGTGCTGGGGCTGGTGTTTCAGGGTTTAGGACTGTGCAGTGGTGTTTGGGAAGTGTAGGGGGTCTTGATGGGGTGGTGTTTCAGGGTTTAGTGCAATGGTGTTCGGGCAGTGTAGGGGGTCTTACTGGGGGTGGTGTTTCAGGGTTTAAAGCAGTGCAATGGTGTTCGGGCAGTGTAGGGGTCGTGCTGGGGCTGGTGTTTCAGGGTTTAGGGCAGTGCAGTCGAGTTCGGGCAGTGTAGAAGGTCGTGCTGGGGCTGGTGTTTCAGGATTTAGGGCAGTGCAGTGGTTTTCGGGCAGTGTAGGGGTTTGTGCTGGGGCTGGTGTTTCAGGGTTTAGGGCAGTGCAGTGGTGTTCGGGCAGTTTATGGGTTCCTGCTGGGGCTGGTGTTTCAGGGTTTAGGGCAGTGCAGTGGTGCTCGGGCAGTGTAGGGGGTCGTGCTGGGGCTGCTGTTTCAGGGTTTAGGGCAGTGCAGTTGAGTTTGGGCAGTGTAGAAGGTCGTGCTGGGGCTGGTGTTTCAGGATTTAGGGCAGTGCAGTGGTTTTCGGGCAGTGTAGGGGTTCGTGCTGGGGCTGGTGTTTCATGGGTTTAGGGCAGTGCAGTGGTGATCACACAGTGTAGGGGGTCTTGCTGGGGCAGGTTTTTTCAGGGTTTAGTGCAGTGCAGTGGTGTTCGGGCAGTGTAGGGGTCTTGATGGGGCTGGTGTTTAAGGGTTTAGGGAAGTGCAGTGGTGTTCGGGCAGTGTAGGGGTTGCTGCTGGGGCTGGTGTTTCAGGGTTTAGGGCAGAGCAGTGGTGTTCGGGCAGTTTATGGGTTCCTGCTGGGGCTGGTGTTTCAGGGTTTAGGGCAGTGCAGTGGTGTTTGGGCAGTGTAGGGGGTCGTGCTGGGGCTGGTGTTTCAGGGTTTAGGGCAGGGCAGTTGAGTTTGGGCAGTGTAGAAGGTCGTGCTGGGGCTGGTGTTTCAGGATTTAGGGCAGAGCAGTGGTTTTCGGACAGTGTAGGGGTTCGTGCTGGGCCTGGTATTTCATGGGTTTAGGGCAGTGCAGTGGTGTTCACACAGTGTAAGGGGTCTAGCTGGCGCTGGTGTTTCAGGGTTTTAGGGCAGTGCAGTGGTGTTCGGGCAGTGTAGGGGGTCGTGCTGGGGCTGGTGTTTCAGGATTTAGGGCAGTGCAGTGGTGTTCGGGCAGTGTAGGGGGTTGAGCTGGGGCTGGTGTATCAGAGTTTAGGGCAGTGCACTGTTGTTCTGGTAGTGTAGGGGGTCGTGCTGGGGGTGGTGTTTCAGGGTTAAGGGCACTGCACTGGTGTTCAGGCAGTGTAGGGGGTTGTGCTGGGGGTGCTGTTTCAGGGTTTAGTGCAGTGCAGTGGTGTTCGGGCAGTGTAGGGGGTCTTAATGGAGCTGGTGTTTCAGGGTTTAGGGCAGTGCAGTGGTGTTCGGGCAGTGTAGGGGTTCTTGCTGGGGATGGAGTTTCAGGGTTTATGTCAGTGCAGTGGTGTTCGGGCATTGTAGGTGGTCGAGCTGGGGATGGTGTTTCAGGGTTTAGGGCAGTGCAGTGGTGTTCGGGCAGTGTAGCGGGTCGTGCTTGGGCTGATGTTTCAGGGTTTAGGGCAGTGCAGTGGTGTTCGGGCAGTGTAGGGGGTCTTGCTGAGGCTGGTGTTTCAGGGTTTAGGGCAGTGCAGTGGTGTTCGGGCAGTGTAGGGGGTCGTGCTGGGGGTGGTGTTTCAGGGTTAAGGGCACTGCACTGGCGTTCAGGCAGTGTAGGGTGTTGTGCTGTGGGTGCTGTTTTAGGGTTTAGTGCAGTGCAGTGGTGTTCGGGCAGTGTAGGGGGTCTTAATGGAGCTGGTGTTTCAGGGTTTAGGGCAGTGCAGTGGTGTTCGGGCAGTGTAGGGGGTCTTGCTGGGGCTGGAGTTTCAGGGTTTATGTCAGTGCAGTGGTGTTCGGGCATTGTAGGGGGTCGTGCTGGGGCTGGTGTTTCAGGGTTTTGTGCAGAGCAGTGGTGTTTTCGGGCAGTGTAGGGGGTCGTGCTGGGGCTGTTGTTTCAGTGTTTAGGACTGTGCAGTGGTGTTTTGGAAGTGTAGGGGGTCTTGATGGGGTGGTGTTTTAAGGTTTAGTGCAATGGTGTTCGGGCAGTGTAGGGGGTCTTACTGGGGGTGGTGTTTCAGGGTTTAAAGCAGTGCAATGGTGTTCGGGCAGTGTAGGGGTCGTGCTGGGGCTGGTGTTTCAGGGTTTACGGCAGTGCAGTCGAGTTCGGGCAGTGTAGAAGGTCGTGCTGGGGCTGGTGTTTCAGGATTTAGGGCAGTGCAGTGGTTTTCGGGCAGTGTAGGGGTTCGTGCTGGGGCTGGTGTTTCATGGGTTTAGGGCAGTGCAGTGGTGATCACACAGTGTAAGGGGTCTTGCTGGGGCAGGGTTTTCAGGGTTTAGGGCAGTGCAGTGGTGTTCGGGCAGTGTGGGGGTTTTGCTGGGGCTGGTGTTTCAGGGTTTAGGGCAGTGCAGTGGTGTTCGGGCAGTATAGGGGGTCGTGCTGGGGCTGGTGTTTCAGGGTTTAGGGAAGTGGAGTGGTGTTCGGGCAGTGTAGGGGTTCGTGCTGGGGCTGGTGTTTCAGGGTTTAGGGCAGTGCAGTAGTGTTCGGGCAGTTTATGGGTTCCTGCTGGGGCTGGTGTTTCAGGGTTTAGGGCAGTGCAGTGGTGCTCGGGCAGTGTAGGGGGTCGTGCTGGGGCTGCTGTTTCAGGGTTTAGGGCAGTGCAGTCGAGTTCGGGCAGTGTAGAAGGTCGTGCTGGGGCTGGTGTTTCAGGATTTAGGGCAGTGCAGTGGTTTTCGGGCAGTGTTGGGGTTCGTGCTGGGGCTGGTGTTTCATGGGTTTAGGGTAGTGCAGTGGTGATCACACAGTGTAGGGGTCTTGCTGGGGCAGGTTTTTTCAGGGTTTAGGGCAGTGAAGTGGTGTTCGGGCAGTGTAGGGGTCTTGCTGGGGCTGGTGTTTCAGGGTTTAGGGAAGTGCAGTGGTGTTCGGGCAGTGTAGGGGTTGCTGCTGGGGCTGGTGTTTCAGGGTTTAGGTCAGTGCAGTGGTTTTCGGGCAGTGTAGGGGTTCGTGCTGGGGCTGGTGTTTCATGGGTTTAGGATAGTGCAGTGGTGATCACACAGTGTAGGGGTTCTTGCTGGGGCTGGTGTTTCAGGGTTTAGGGCAGTGCAGTGCTGTTTGGGCAGTGTAGGGGTCGTGCTGGGGCTGGTGTTTCAGGGTTTAGGGAAGTGCAGTGGTGTTCGGGCAGTGTAGGGGTTGCTGCTGGGGCTGGTGTTTCAGGGTTTAGGGCAGTGCAGTGGTGTTCGGGCAGTTTATGGGTTCCTGCTGGGGCTGGTGTTTCAGGGTTTAGGGCAGTGCAGTGGTGTTCGGGCAGTGTAGGGGGTCGTGCTGGGGCTGGTGTTTCAGGGTTTAGGGCAGGGCAGTTGAGTTTGGGCAGTGTAGAAGGTCGTGCTGGGGCTGGTGTTTCAGGATTCAGGGCAGAGCAGTGGTTTTCGGACAGTGTAGGGGTTCGTGCTGGGCCTGGTATTTCATGGGTTTAGGGCAGTGCAGTGGTGTTCACACAGTGTAAGGTGTCTAGCTGGCGCTGGTGTTTCAGGGTTTAGGGCAGTGCAGTGGTGTTCGGGCAGTGTAGGGGGTCGTGCTGGGGCTGGTGTTTCAGGGTTTAGGGCAGTGCAGTGGTGTTCGGGCAGTGTAGGGGGTTGAGCTGGGGCTGGTGTATCAGAGTTTAGGGCAGTGCGCTGTTGTTCTGGTAGTGTAGGGGGTCGTGCTGGGGGTGGTGTTTCAGGGTTAAGGGCACTGCAGTGGTGTTAAGGCAGTGTAGGGGGTTGTGCTGGGAGTGGTGTTTCAGGGTTTAGTACAGTGCAGTGGTGTTCGGGCAGTGTAGGGGGTCTTAATGGAGCTGGTGTTTCAGGGTTTAGGGCAGTGCAGTGGTGTTCGGGCAGTGTAGGGGTTCTTGCTGGGGCTGGAGTTTCAGGGTTTAGGGCAGTGCAGTGGTGTTCGGGCAAAGTAGGGGTTCATGCTGGGTCTGGTGTTTTAGGGTTTAGGGCAGTGCAGTGGTGTTCAGGCAGTGTATGGGTTCATGCTGGGGCTGGTGTTTCAGGGTTCAGGGCAGTGCAGTGGTGTTCGGGCAATGTGGGGGGTCGTGCTGGGGCTGGTGTTTCTGGGTTTTGTGCAGAGCAGTGGTGTTCGGGCAGTGTAGGGGGTCGTGCTGGGGCTGGTGTTTCAGGGTTTAGGGCAGTGCAGTGGTGTTTGGGAAGTGTAGGGGTCTTGATGGGGTGGTGTTTCAGGGTTTAGGGCAGTGGTGTTCGGGCAGTGTAGGGTGTATTACTGGGGGTGGTGTTTCAGGGTTTAGGGCTGTGCAGTCGAGTTCGAGCAGTGTAGAAGGTCGTTCTGGGGCTGGTGTTTCAGGATTTAGGGCAGTGCAGTGATTTTCAGGCAGAGTAGGTGTTCGTGCTGGGGCTGGTGTTTCATGGGTTTAGGGCAGTGCAGTGGTGTTCACACAGTGTAGGGGGTCTAGCTGGGGCAGGTTTTTCAGGGTTTAGGGCAGTGCAGTGGTGTTCGGGCAGTGTAGGGGTCTTGCTGGGGCTGGTGTTTCAGGGTTTAGGGCAGTGCAGTGGTGTTCGGGCAGTGTAGGGGGTCGTGCTGGGGCTGGTGTTTCAGGGTTTAGGGAAGTGCAGCGGTGTTCGGGCAGTGTCGGGGTTCGTGCTGGGGCTGGTGTTTCAGGGTTTAGGGCAGTGCAGTGGTGTTCGGGCAGTTTATGGGTTCCTGCTGGGGCAGGTGTTTCATGGGTTTAGGGCAGTGCAGTGGTGTTCACACAGTGTAAGGGGTCTAACTGGGGCTGGTGTTTCAGGGTTTAGGGCAGTGCAGTGGTGTTCGGGCAGTGTAGGGGGTTGTGCTGGGGCTGGTGTTTCAGGGTTTATGGCAGTGCAGTGGTGTTCGGGCAGTGTATGGGGTCGTGCTGGGGCTGGTGTATCAGAGTTTAGGGCAGTGCACTGATGTTCGGGCAGGGTAGGGGGTCGTGCTGGGGGTGGTGTTTCAGGGCACTGCACTGGTGTTCGGGCACTGTAGGGGGTCATGCTGGGGGTGGTGTTTCAGGGTTCAGTGCAGTGGTGTTCGGGCAGTGTAGGGGGGTCTTGCTGGGGCAGGTGTTTCAGGATTTAGGGAAGTGCAGTTTTTTTTTAGCAGTGTAGGGGGTCTTGCTGGGGCTGGTGTTTCAGGGTTTAGGGCAGTGCAGTGGTGTTCGGGCAGTGTAGGGGTCATGCTGGGGCTGGTGTTTCAGGGTTTAGGGAAGTGCAGTGGTGTTCGGGCAGTGTAGCGGGTCGTGCTGGGGCTTGTGTTTCAGGGTTTAGGGAAGTGCAGTGGTGTTCGGGCAGTGTAGCGGGTCATTCTTGGGCTGGTGTTTCAGGGTTTAGGGCAGAGCAGTGGTGTTCGGGCAGTGTAGGGGTTCTTGCTGGGGCTGGAGTTTCAGGGTTTAGGGCAGTGCAGTGGTGTTCGCGCAGTGTAGGGGTTCATGCTGGGTCTGGTGTTTTAGGGTTTAGGGCAGTGCAGTGGTGTTCGGGCAGTGTATGGGTTCATGCTGGGGCTGGTGTTTCAGTGTTCAGGGCAGTGCAGTGGTGTTCGGGCAATGTTGGGGGTCGTGCTGGGGCTGGTGTTTCAGGGTTTTGTGCAGAGCAGTGGTGTTCGGGCAGTGTAGGGGGTCGTGCTGGGGCTGGTGTTTCAGGGTTTAGGGCAGTGCAGTGGTGTTTGGGAAGTGTAGGGGTCTTGATGGGGTGGTGTTTCAGGGTTTAGGGCAGTGGTGTTCGGGCAGTGTAGGGTGTATTACTGGGGGTGGTGTTTCAGGGTTTAGGGCTGTGCAGTCGAGTTCGAGCAGTGTAGAAGGTCGTTCTGGGGCTGGTGTTTCAGGATTTAGGGCAGTGCAGTGGTTTTCAGGCAGAGTAGGTGTTCCTGCTGGGGCTGGTGTTTCATGGGTTTAGGGCAGTGCAGTGGTGTTCACACATTGTAGGGGGTCTAGCTGGGGCAGGTTTTTCAGGGTTTAGGGCAGTGCAGTGGTGTTCGGGCAGTGTAGGGGGTCGTGCTGGGGCTGGTGTTTCAGGGTTTAGGGAAGTGCAGCGGTGTTCGGGCAGTGTCGGGGTTCGTGCTGGGGCTGGTGTTTCAGGGTTTAGGGCAGTGCAGTGGTGTTCGGGCAGTTTATGGGTTCCTGCTGGGGCAGGTGTTTCATGGGTTTAGGGCAGTGCAGTGGTGTTCACACAGTGTAAGGGGTCTAACTGGGGCTGCTGTTTCAGGGTTTAGGGCAGTGCAGTGGTGTTCGGGCAGTGTAGGGGGTTGTGCTGGGGCTGGTGTTTCAGGGTTTATGGCAGTGCAGTGGTGTTCGGGCAGTGTATGGGGTCGTGCTGGGGCTGGTGTATCAGAGTTTAGGGCAGTGCACTGATGTTCGGGCAGTGTAGGGGGTCGTGCTGGGGGTGGTGTTTCAGGGCACTGCACTGGTGTTCGGGCACTGTAGGGGGTCATGCTGGGGGTGGTGTTTCAGGGTTCAGTGCAGTGGTGTTCGGGCAGTGTAGGGGGGTCTTGCTGGGGCAGGTGTTTCAGGATTTAGGGAAGTGCAGTTTTTTTTAGCAGTGTAGGGGGTCTTGCTGGGGCTGGTGTTTCAGGGTTTAGGGAAGTGCAGTGGTGTTCGGGCAGTATAGCGGGTCGTGCTGGGGCTTGTGTTTCAGGGTTTAGGGCAGTGCAGTGGTGTTCGGGCAGTGTAGCGGGTCATTCTTGGGCTGGTGTTTCAGGGTTTAGGGCAGAGCAGTGGTGTTCGGGCAGTGAAGGGGTTCGTGCTGGGGCTGCTGGTTTAGGGCAGTGCAGTGGTGTTCGGGCAGTGTAGGGATTCATGCTGGGGCTGGTGTTACAGGGTTTTGGGCAGAGCAGTGGTGTTAAGGCAGTGTAGGGGTTCGTGCTGGGGCTGGTGTTTCACGGTTTAGGGCAGTGCAGTGGTGCTCGGGCAGTGTAGGGGGTCGTGCTGGGGCTGGTGTTTTAGGGTTTAGGGCAGTGCAGTGGTGTTCGGGCAGTGTAGGGGTTCATGCTGGGTCTGGTATTTCAGGGTTTTGGGCAGAGCAGTGGTGTTCGGGCAGTGTAGGGGGTCGTGCTGGGGCTGGTGTTTCAGGGTTTTGTGCAGAGCAGTGGTGTTTTTGGGCAGTGTAGGGGGTCGTGCTGGGGCTGGTGTTTCAGGGTTTAGGACAGTGCAGTGGTGTTCGGGAAGTGTAGGGGGTCTTGATGGGGTAGTGTTTTAGGGTTTAGGGCAGTGGTGTTCGGGCAGTGTAGGGGGTCTTACTGGGGGTGGTGTTTCAGGGTTTAAAGCAGTGCAATGGTGTTCGGGCAGTGTAGGGGTCGTGCTGGGGCTGGTTTTTCAGGGTTTAGGGCAGTGCAGTCGAGTTCGGGCAGTGTAGAAGGTCGTGCTGGGGCTGGTGTTTCAGGATTTAGGGCAGTGCAGTGGTTTTCGGGCCGTGTAGGGGTTCGTGCTGGGGCTGGTATTTCATGGGTTTAGGGCAGTGCAGTGGTGATCACACAGTGTAAGGGGTCTTGCTGGGGCAGGGTTTTCAGGGTTTAGGGCAGTGCAGTGGTGTTCGGGCAGTGTAGGGGTTTTGCTGGGGCTGGTGTTTCAGGGTTTAGGGCAGTGCAGTGCTATTCCGGCAGTGTAGGGGGTCGTGCTGGCGCTGGTGTTTCAGGGTATAGGGAAGTGCAGTGGTGTTCGGGCAGTGTACGGGTTCGTGCTGGGGCTGGTGTTTCAGGGTTTAGGGCAGTACAGTGGTGTTCGGGCAGTTTAGGTGTTCCTGCTGGGGCTGGTGTTTCATGGGTTTAGGGCAGTGCAGTGGTGTTCACACATTGTAGGGGGTCTAGCTGGGGCAGGTTTTTCAGGGTTTAGGGCAGTGCAGTGGTGTTCGGGCAGTGTAGGGGTCTTGCTGGGGCTGGTGTTTAAGGGTTTAGGGCAGTGCAGTGGTGTTCGGGCAGTGTAGGGGGTCGTGCTAGGGCTGGTGTTTCAGGGTTTAGGGAAGTGCAGCGGTGTTCGGGCAGTGTCGGGGTTCGTGCTGGGGCTGGTGTTTCAGGGTTTAGGGCAGTGCAGTGGTGTTCGGGCAGTTTATGGGTTCCTGCTGGGGCAGGTGTTTCATGGGTTTAGGGCAGTGCAGTGGTGTTCACACAGTGTAAGGGGTCTAACTGGGGCTGCTGTTTCAGGGTTTAGGGCAGTGCAGTGGTGTTCGGGCAGTGTAGGGGGTTGTGCTGGGGCTGGTGTTTCAGGGTTTATAGCAGTGCAGTGGTGTTCGGGCAGTGTATGGGGTCGTGCTGGGGCTGGTGTATCAGAGTTTAGGGCAGTGCACTGATGTTCGGGCAGTGTAGGGGGTCGTGCTGGGGGTGGTGTTTCAGGGCACTGCACTGGTGTTCGGGCACCATAGGGGGTCATGCTGGGGGTGGTGTTTCAGGGTTCAGTGCAGTGTTGTTCGGGCAGTGTAGGGGGGTCTTGCTGGGGCAGGTGTTTCAGGATTTAGGGAAGTGCAGTTTTTTTTAGCAGTGTAGGGGGTCTTGCTGGGGCTGGTGTTTCAGGGTTTAGGGAAGTGCAGTGGTGTTCGGGCAGTATAGCGGGTCGTGCTGGGGCTTGTGTTTCAGGGTTTAGGGCAGTGCAGTGGTGTTCGGGCAGTGTAGCGGGTCATTCTTGGGCTGGTGTTTCACTGTTTAGGGCAGAGCAGTGGTGTTCGGGCAGTGAAGGGGTTCGTGCTGGGGCTGCTGGTTTAGGGCAGTGCAGTGGTGTTCGGGCAGTGTAGGGATTCATGCTGGGGCTGGTGTTACAGGGTTTTGGGCAGAGCAGTGGTGTTAAGGCAGTGTAGGGGTTCGTGCTGGGGCTGGTGTTTCACGGTTTAGGGCAGTGCAGTGGTGCTCGGGCAGTGTAGGGGGTCGTGCTGGGGCTGGTGTTTTAGGGTTTAGGGCAGTGCAGTGGTGTTCGGGCAGTGTAGGGGTTCATGCTGGGTCTGGTATTTCAGGGTTTTGGGCAGAGCAGTGGTGTTCGGGCAGTGTAGGGGGTCGTGCTGGGGCTGGTGTTTCAGGGTTTTGTGCAGAGCAGTGGTGTTTTTGGGCAGTGTAGGGGGTCGTGCTGGGGCTGGTGTTTCAGGGTTTAGGACAGTGCAGTGGTGTTCGGGAAGTGTAGGGGGTCTTGATGGGGTAGTGTTTTAGGGTTTAGGGCAGTGGTGTTCGGGCAGTGTAGGGGGTCTTACTGGGGGTGGTGTTTCAGGGTTTAAAGCAGTGCAATGGTGTTCGGGCAGTGTACGGGTCGTGCTGGGGCTGGTTTTTCAGGGTTTAGGGCAGTGCAGTCGAGTTCGGGCAGTGTAGAAGGTCGTGCTGGGGCTGGTGTTTCAGGATTTAGGGCAGTGCAGTGGTTTTTGGGCCGTGTAGGGGTTCGTGCTGGGGCTGGTATTTCATGGGTTTAGGGCAGTGCAGTGGTGATCACACAGTGTAAGGGGTCTTGCTGGGGCAGGGTTTTCAGGGTTTAGGGCAGTGCAGTGGTGTTCGGGCAGTGTAGGGGTTTTGCTGGGGCTGGTGTTTCAGGGTTTAGGGCAGTGCAGTGCTGTTCCGGCAGTGTAGGGGGTCGTGCTGGCGCTGGTGTTTCAGGGTATAGGGAAGTGCAGTGGTGTTCGGGCAGTGTACGGGTTCGTGCTGGGGCTGGTGTTTCAGGGTTTAGGGCAGTACAGTGGTGTTCGGGCAGTTTATGGGTTCCTGCTGGGGCTGGTGTTTCAGGGTTTAGGGCAGTGAAGTGGTGCTCGGGCAGTGTAGGTGGTCTTGCTGGGGCTGGTGTTTCAGGGTTTAGAGCAGTGCAGTGGTGTTCGGGCAGTGTAGAGGGTCTTGCTGAGGCTGGTGTTTCAGGGTTTAGGGCAGTGCAGTGGTGTTCGGGCAGTGTAGGGGGTCGTGCTGGGGGTGGTTTTTCAGGGTTAAGGGCACTGCACTGGTGTTCAGGCAGTGTAGGGGGTTGTGCTGTGGGTGCTGTTTCAGGGTTTAGTGCAGTGCAGTGGTGTTCGGGCAGTGTAGGGGGTCTTAATGGAGCTGGTGTTTCAGGGTTTAGGGCAGTGCAGTGGTGTTCGGGCATTGTAGGGGGTCGTGCTTGGGCTGGTGTTTCAGGGTTTTGTGCAGAGCAGTGGTGTTTTCGGGCAGTAAAGGGGGTCGTGCTGGGGCTGGTGTTTCAGGGTTTAGGACTGTGCAGTGGTGTTTGGGAAGTGTAGGGGGTCTTGATGGGGTGGTGTTTCAGGGTTTAGTGCAATGGTGTTCGGGCAGTGTAGGGGGTCTTACTGGGGGTGGTGTTTCAGGGTTTAAAGCAGTGCAATGGTGTTCGGGCAGTGTAGGGGTCGTGCTGGGGCTGGTGTTTCAGGGTTTAGGGCAGTGCAGTTGAGTTCGGGCAGTGTAGAAGGTCGTGCTGGGGCTGGTGTTTCAGGATTTAGGGCAGTTCAGTGGTTTTCGGGCAGTGTAGGGGTTCGTGCTGGGGCTGGTGTTTCATGGGTTTAGGGCGGTGCAGTAGTGAACACACAGTGTAAGGGGTCTTGCTGGGGCAGGGTATTCAGGGTTTAGGGCAGTGCAGTGGTGTTCAGGCAGTGTAGGGGTTTTGCTGAGGCTGGTGTTTCAGGGTTTAGGGCAGTGCAGTGGTGTTCGGGCAGTGTAGGGGGTCGTGCTGGGGCTGGTGTTTCAGGGTTTAGGGAAGTGCAGTGGTGTTCGGGCAGTGTAGGGGTTCGTGCTGGGGCTGGTGTTTCAGGGTTTAGGGCAGTGCAGTGGTGTTCGGGCAGTTTATGGGTTCCTGCTGGGGCTGGTGTTTCAGGGTTTAGGGCAGGGCAGTGGTGCTCGGGCAGTGTAGGTGGTCTTGCTGGGGCTGGTGTTTCAGGGTTTAGGGAAGTGCAGTGGTGTTCGGGCAGTGTAGTGGGTCGTGCTGGGGCTGGTGTTTCAGGGTTTAGGGCAGTGCAGTGGTGTTCGGGCAGTGTAGGGGGTCGTGCTGGGGCTTGTGTTTCAGGGTTTAGGGCAGTGCAGTGGTGTTCGGGCAGTGTAGGGGGTCGTGCTGGGGCTTGTGTTCCAGGGTTTAGGGAAGTGCAGTGGTGTTCGGGCAGTGTAGGGGTTCGTGCTGGGGCTGGTGTTTCAGGGTTTAGGGCAGTGCAGTGGTGTTCGGGCAGTTTATGGGTTCCTGCTGGGGCTGGTGTTTCAGGGTTTAGGGCAGTGCAGTGGTGTTCAGGCAGTGGAGGGGGTCGTGCTGGGGCTGCTGTTTCAGGGTTTAGGGCAGTGCAGTCGAGTTCGGGCAGTGTAGAAGGTCGTGCTGGGTCTGGTGTTTCAGGATTTAGGGCAGTGCAGTGGTTTTCGGGCAGTGTAGGGGTTCGTGCTGGGGCTGGTGTTTCATGGGTTTAGGGCAGTGCAGTGGTGATCACACAGTGTAGGGGGTCTTGCTGAGGCAG
Source organism: Triturus cristatus (assembly GCF_964204655.1). NCBI lineage: Eukaryota > Metazoa > Chordata > Amphibia > Caudata > Salamandridae > Triturus > Triturus cristatus. The sequence goes on from NC_140579.1 coordinate 546,955,667, forward strand.
GTTTTTCAGGGTTTAGGGCAGTGCAGTGGTGTTCGGGCAGTGTAGGGGTCTTGCTGGGGCTGGTGTTTCAGGGTTTAGGGCAGTGCAGTGGTGTTCGGGCAGTGTAGGGGGTCGTGCTGGGGCTGGTGTTTCAGGGTTTAGGGAAGAGCAGTGGTGTTCGGGCAGTGTAGGGGTTCCTGCTGGGGCTGGTGTTTCAGGGTCTAGGGCAGTGAAGTGGTGTTCGGGCAGTTAATGGGTTCCTGCTGGGGCTGGTGTTTCAGGGTTTAGGGCAGTGCAGTGGTGTTCGGGCAGTGTAGGGGGTTGTGCTGGGGCTGATGTTTCAGGGTTTAGGGCAGTGCAGTCGAGTTCGGGCAGTGTAGAAGGTCGTGCTGGGGCTGGTGTTTCAGGATTTAGGGCAGAGCAGTGGTTTTTGGACATTGTAGGGGTTCGTACTGGGGCTGGTGTTTCATGGGTTTAGGGCAGTGCAGTGGTGTTCACACAGTGTAAGGGGTCTAGCTGTGGCTAATGTTTCAGGGTTTAGGGCAGTGCATTGGTGTTCAGGCAGTGTAGGGGGTCATGCTGGGGCTGGTGTTTCAGGGTTTAGGGCAGTGCAGTGGTGTTCACACAGTGTAAGGGGTCTAGCTGGGGCTGGTGTTTCAGGGTTTAGGGCAGTGCAGCGCAGTGGTGTTCGGGCAGTGTAGGGGGTCATGCTGGGGCTGGTGTTTCAGGGTTTAGGGCAGTGCAGTGGAGTTCGGGCAGTGTAGGGGGTCACGCTGGGGCTGGTGTTTCAGGGTTTAGGGCAGTGCAGTGGTGTTCAGGCAGTGTAGCGGGTCGTGCTTGGGCTGGTGTTTCAGGGTTTAGGGCAGTGCAGTGGTGTTCGGGCAGTTTATGGGTTCCTGCTGGGGCTGGTGTTTTAGGGTTTAGGGCAGTGCAGTGGTGTTCGGGCAGTGTAGGGGGTCGTGCTGGGGCTGCTGTTTCAGGGTTTAGGGCAGTGCAGTCGAGTTCGGGCAGTGTAAAAGGTCGTGCTGGGGCTGGTGTTTCAGGATTTAGGGCAGTGCAGTGGTTTTCGGGCAGTGCAGGGGTTCACGCTGGGGCTGGTGTTTCATGGGTTTAGGGCAGTGCAGTGGTGATAACACAGTGTAGGGGGTCTTGCTGGGGCAGGTTTTTCAGGGTTTAGGGCAGTGCAGTGGTGTTCGGGCAGTGTAGGGTGTCGTGCTGGGGCTGGTGTTTCAGGGTTTAGGGAAGTGCAGTGGTGTTCGGGCAGTGTAGGGGTTCCTGCTGGGGCTGGTGTTTCAGGGTTTAGGGCAATGCAGTGGTGTTCAGGCAGTTTATGGGTTCCTGCTGGGGCTGGTGTTTCAGGGTTTAGGGCAGTGCAGTGGTTTTCGGGCAGTGTAGGGGGTCGTGCTGGGGCTGGTGTTTCAGGGTTTAGGGCAGTGCAGTGGTGTTCGGGCAGTTTATGGGTTCCTGCTGGGGCTGGTGTTTCAGGGTTTAGGGCAGTGCAGTGGTGTTCAGGCAGTGGAGGGGGTCGTGCTGGGGCTGCTGTTTCAGGGTTTAGGGCAGTGCAGTCGAGTTCGGGCAGTGTAGAAGGTCGTGCTGGGTCTGGTGTTTCAGGATTTAGGGCAGTGCAGTGGTTTTCGGGCAGTGTAGGGGTTCGTGCTGGGGCTGGTGTTTCATGGGTTTAGGGCAGTGCAGTGGTGATCACACAGTGTAGGGGGTCTTGCTGAGGCAGGTTTTTCAGGGTTTTAGGGCAGTGCAGTGGTGTTCGGGCAGTGTAGGGGTCTTGCTGGGGCTGGTGTTTCAGGGTTTAGGGCAGTGCAGTGGTGTTCGGGCAGTGTAGGGGGTCGTGCTGGGGCTGGTGTTTCAGGGTTTAGGGAAGAGCAGTGGTGTTCGGGCAGTGTAGGGGTTCCTGCTGGGGCTGGTGTTTCAGGGTCTAGGGCAGTGAAGTGGTGTTTGGGCAGTTAATGGGTTCCTGCTGGGGCTGGTGTTTCAGGGTTTAGGGCAGTGCAGTGGTGTTCGGGCAGTGTAGGGGGTTGTGCTGGGGCTGATGTTTCAGGGTTTAGGGCAGTGCAGTCGAGTTCGGGCAGTGTAGAAGGTCGTGCTGGGGCTGGTGTTTCAGGATTTAGGGCAGAGCAGTGGTTTTTGGACATTGTAGGGGTTCGTACTGGGGCTGGTGTTTCATGGGTTTAGGGCAGTGCAGTGGTGTTCACACAGTGTAAGGGGTCTAGCTGTGGCTAATGTTTCAGGGTTTAGGGCAGTGCATTGGTGTTCAGGCAGTGTAGGGGGTCATGCTGGGGCTGGTGTTTCAGGGTTTAGGGCAGTGCAGTGGTGTTCACACAGTGTAAGGGGTCTAGCTGGGGCTGGTGTTTCAGGGTTTAGGGCAGTGCAGCGCAGTGGTGTTCGGGCAGTGTAGGGGGTCATGCTGGGGCTGGTGTTTCAGGGTTTAGGGCAGTGCAGTGGAGTTCGGGCAGTGTAGGGGGTCACGCTGGGGCTGGTGTTTCAGGGTTTAGGGCAGTGCAGTGGTGTTCAGGCAGTGTAGCGGGTCGTGCTTGGGCTGGTGTTTCAGGGTTTAGGGCAGTGCAGTGGTGTTCGGGCAGTTTATGGGTTCCTGCTGGGGCTGGTGTTTCAGGGTTTAGGGCACTGCAGTGGTGTTCGGGCAGTGTAGGGGGTCGTGCTGGGGCTGCTGTTTCAGGGTTTAGGGCAGTGCAGTCGAGTTCGGGCAGTGTAAAAGGTCGTGCTGGGGCTGGTGTTTCAGGATTTAGGGCAGTGCAGTGGTTTTCGGGCAGTGCAGGGGTTCACGCTGGGGCTGGTGTTTCATGGGTTTAGGGCAGTGCAGTGGTGATAACACAGTGTAGGGGGTCTTGCTGGGGCAGGTTTTTCAGGGTGTAGGGCAGTGCAGTGGTGTTCGGGCAGTGTAGGGTGTCGTGCTGGGGCTGGTGTTTCAGGGTTTAGGGAAGTGCAGTGGTGTTCGGGCAGTGTAGGGGTTCCTGCTGGGGCTGGTGTTTCAGGGTTTAGGGCAATGCAGTGGTGTTCAGGCAGTTTATGGGTTCCTGCTGGGGCTGGTGTTTCAGGGTTTAGGGCAGTGCAGTGGTTTTCGGGCAGTGTAGGGGGTCGTGCTGGGGCTGGTGTTTCAGGGTTTAGGGCAGTGCAGTCGAGGTCGGACAGTGTAGAAGGCCATGCTGGGGCTGGTGTTTCAGGATTTAGGGCAGTGCAGTGGTTTTCAGGCAGGTTAGGGGTTTGTGTTGGGGCTGGTGTTTCATGGGTTTAGGGCAGTGCAGTGGTGATCACGCAGTGTAGGGGGTCTTGCTGGGGCAGGTTTTTCAGGGATTAGGGCAGTGGTATTCGGGCAGTGTAGGGGTCTTGCTGGGGCTGGTGATTCAGGATTTAGGGCAGTACAGTGGTGTTCGGGCAGTGTAGAGGGTCGTGCTGGGGCTGGTGTTTCAGGGTTTAGGGAAGTGCAGTGGTGTTTGGGCAGTGTAGGGGTTCCTGCTGGGGCTGGTTTTTCAGGGTTTAGGACAGTGCAGTGGTGTTCGGGTAGTTTATGGGTTCCTGCTGGGGCTGGTGTTTCAGGGTTTAGGGCAGTGCAGTGGTGTTCGGGCAGTGTAGGGGGTTGTGCTGGGGCAGGTGTTTCAGGGTTTAGGGCAGTGCAGTCGAGTATGGGCAGTTTAGAAGGTCATGCTGGGGCTGGTGTTTCAGGATTTAGGGCAGAGCAGTGGTTTTCGGGCAGTGTAGGGGTTCGTGCTGGGGCTGGTGTTTCATGGGTTTAGGGCAGTGCAGTGGTGATCACACAGTGTAGGGGGTCTTGTTGGGGCAGGTTTTTCAGGGTTTAGGGCAGTGCAGTGGTGTTGGGGCAGTGTAGGGGTCATGCTGGGGCTGGTGTTTCAGGGTTTACGGCAGTGCAGCCGAGTTTGGGCAGTGTAGAAGGTCATGCTGGTGTTTTAGGATTTAGGGCAGTGCAGTGGTTTTCGGGCAGTGTAGGGGTTCGTGCTGGGGCTGGTGTTTCATGGGTTTAGGACAGTGCAGTGGTGATCACACAGTGTAGGGGTTTTGCTGGGGCTGGTGTTTCAGGGTTTAGGGCAGTGCAGTGGTGTTCGGGCAGTGTAGGGGGTCATGCTGGGGCTGGTGTTTCAGGGTTTAGGGAAGTGCAGTGGTGTTCGGGCAGTGTAGGGGTTTTGCTGGTGCTATGGTTTCAGGGTTTAGGACAGTGCAGTGGTGTTCGGGCAGTGTAGGGGTTCGTGCTGGGGCTGGTGTTTCAGGGTTTAGGGCAGTGCAGTGGTGTTCGGGCAGTTTATGGGTTCCTGCTGGGGCTGGTGTTTCAGGGTTTAGGGCAGTGCAGTTGAGTTCGGGCAGAGTAGAAGGTCGTGCTGGGGCTGGTGTTTCAGGATTTAGGGCAGTGCAGTGGTTTTCGGGCAGTGTAGGGGTTCGTGCTGGGGCTGGTGTTTCATGGGTTTAGGGCAGTGCAGTAGTGAACACACAGTGTAAGGGGTCTTGCTGGGGCAGGGTATTCAGGGTTTAGGGCAGTGCAGTGGTGTTCAGGCAGTGTAGGGGTTTTGCTGAGGCTGGTGTTTCAGGGTTTAGGGCAGTGCAGTGGTGTTCGGGCAGTGTAGGGGGTCGTGCTGGGGCTGGTGTTTCAGGGTTTAGGGAAGTGCAGTGGTGTTCGGGCAGTGTAGGGGTTCGTGCTGGGGCTGGTGTTTCAGGGTTTAGGGCAGTGCAGTGGTGTTCGGGCAGTTTATGGGTTCCTGCTGGGGCTGGTGTTTCAGGGATTAGGGCAGGGCAGTGGTGCTCGGGCAGTGTAGGTGGTCTTGCTGGGGCTGGTGTTTCAGGGTTTAGGGAAGTGCAGTGGTGTTCGGGCAGTGTAGTGGGTCGTGCTGGGGCTGGTGTTTCAGGGTTTAGGGCAGTGCAGTGGTGTTCGGGCAGTGTAGAGGGTCGTGCTGGGGCTTGTGTTTCAGGGTTTAGTGCAGTGCAGTGGTGTTCGGGCAGTGTAGGGGGTCGTGCTGGGGCTTGTGTTCCAGGGTTTAGGGAAGTGCAGTGGTGTTCGGGCAGTGTAGGGGTTCGTGCTGGGGCGGGTGTTTCAGGGTTTAGGGCAGTGCAGTGGTGTTCGGGCAGTTTATGGGTTCCTGCTGGGGCTGGTGTTTCAGGGTTTAGGGCAGTGCAGTGGTGTTCAGGCAGTGGAGGGGGTCGTGCTGGGGCTGCTGTTTCAGGGTTTAGGGCAGTGCAGTCGAGTTCGGGCAGTGTAGAAGGTCGTGCTGGGTCTGGTGTTTCAGGATTTAGGGCAGTGCAGTGGTTTTCGGGCAGTGTAGGGGTTCGTGCTGGGGCTGGTGTTTCATGGGTTTAGGGCAGTGCAGTGGTGATCACACAGTGTAGGGGGTCTTGCTGAGGCAGGTTTTTCAGGGTTTAGGGCAGTGCAGTGGTGTTCGGGCAGTGTAGGGGTCTTGCTGGGGCTGGTGTTTCAGGGTTTAGGGCAGTGCAGTGGTGTTCGGGCAGTGTAGGGGGTCGTGCTGGGGCTGGTGTTTCAGGGTTTAGGGAAGAGCAGTGGTGTTCGGGCAGTGTAGGGGTTCCTGCTGGGGCTGGTGTTTCAGGGTCTAGGGCAGTGAAGTGGTGTTCGGGCAGTTAATGGGTTCCTGCTGGGGCTGGTGTTTCAGGGTTTAGGGCAGTGCAGTGGTGTTCGGGCAGTGTAGGGGGTTGTACTGGGGCTGATGTTTCAGGGTTTAGGGCAGTGCAGTCGAGTTCGGGCAGTGTAGAAGGTCGTGCTGGGGCTGGTGTTTCAGGATTTAGGGCAGAGCAGTGGTTTTTGGACATTGTAGGGGTTCGTACTGGGGCTGGTGTTTCATGGGTTTAGGGCAGTGCAGTGGTGTTCACACAGTGTAAGGGGTCTAGCTGTGGCTAATGTTTCAGGGTTTAGGGCAGTGCATTGGTGTTCAGGCAGTGTAGGGGGTCATGCTGGGGCTGGTGTTTCAGGGTTTGTGGCAGTGCAGTGGTGTTCACACAGTGTAAGGGGTCTAGCTGGGGCTGGTGTTTCAGGGTTTAGGGCAGTGCAGCGCAGTGGTGTTCGGGCAGTGTAGGGGGTCATGCTGGGGCTGGTGTTTCAGGGTTTAGGGCAGTGCAGTGGAGTTCGGGCAGTGTAGGGGGTCACGCTGGGGCTGGTGTTTCAGGGTTTAGGGCAGTGCAGTGGTGTTCAGGCAGTGTAGCGGGTCGTGCTTGGGCTGGTGTTTCAGGGTTTAGGGCAGTGCAGTGGTGTTCGGGCAGTTTATGGGTTCCTGCTGGGGCTGGTGTTTCAGGGTTTAGGGCAGTGCAGTGGTGTTCGGGCAGTGTAGGGGGTCGTGCTGGGGCTGCTGTTTCAGGGTTTAGGGCAGTGCAGTCGAGTTCGGGCAGTGTAAAAGGTCGTGCTGGGGCTGGTGTTTCAGGATTTAGGGCAGTGCAGTGGTTTTCGGGCAGTGCAGGGGTTCATGCTGGGGCTGGTGTTTCATGGGTTTAGGGCAGTGCAGTGGTGATAACACAGTGTAGGGGGTCTTGCTGGGGCAGGTTTTTCAGGGTTTAGGGCAGTGCAGTGGTGTTCGGGCAGTGTAGGGTGTCGTGCTGGGGCTGGTGTTTCAGGGTTTAGGGAAGTGCAGTGGTGTTCGGGCAGTGTAGGGGTTCCTGCTGGGGCTGGTGTTTCAGGGTTTAGGGCAATGCAGTGGTGTTCAGGCAGTTTATGGGTTCCTGCTGGGACTGGTGTTTCAGGGTTTAGGGCAGTGCAGTGGTTTTCGGGCAGTGTAGGGGGTCGTGCTGGGGCTGGTGTTTCAGGGTTTAGGGCAGTGCAGTCGAGGTCGGACATTGTAGAAGGCCGTGCTGGGGCTGGTGTTTCAGGATTTAGGGCAGTGCAGTGGTTTTCAGGCAGGTTAGGGGTTTGTGTTGGGGCTGGTGTTTCATGGGTTTAGGGCAGTGCAGTGGTGATCACACAGTGTAGGGGGTCTTGCTGGGGCAGGTTTTTCAGGGATTAGGGCAGTGGTATTCGGGCAGTGTAGGGGTCTTGCTGGGGCTGGTGATTCAGGATTTAGGGCAGTGCAGTGGTGTTCGGGCAGTGTAGAGGGTCGTGCTGGGGCTGGTGTTTCAGGGTTTAGGGAAGTGCAGTGGTGTTCGGGCAGTGTAGGGGTTCCTGCTGGGGCTGGTGTTTCAGGGTTTAGGACAGTGCAGTGGTGTTCGGGTAGTTTATGGGTTCCTGCTGGGGCTGGTGTTTCAGGGTTTAGGGCAGTGCAGTGGTGTTCGGGCAGTGTAGGGGGTTGTGCTGGGGCAGGTGTTTCAGGGTTTAGGGCAGTGCAGTCGAGTATGGGCAGTTTAGAAGGTCATGCTGGGGCTGGTGTTTCAGGATTTAGGGCAGAGCAGTGGTTTTCGGGCAGTGTAGGGGTTCGTGCTGGGGCTGGTGTTTCATGGGTTTAGGGCAGTGCAGTGGTGATCACACAGTGTAGGGGGTCTTGTTGGGGCAGGTTTTTCAGGGTTTAGGGCAGTGCAGTGGTGTTGGGGCAGTGTAGGGGTCATGCTGGGGCTGGTGTTTCAGGGTTTACGGCAGTGCAGTCGAGTTTGGGCAGTGTAGAAGGTCATGCTGGTGTTTTAGGATTTAGGGCAGTGCAGTGGTTTTCGGGCAGTGTAGGGGTTCGTGCTGGGGCTGGTGTTTCATGGGTTTAGGACAGTGCAGTGGTGATCACACAGTGTAGGGGTTTTGCTGGGGCTGGTGTTTCAGGGTTTAGGGCAGTGCAGTGGTGTTCGGGCAGTGTAGGGGGTCATGCTGGGGCTGGTGTTTCAGGGTTTAGGGAAGTGCAGTGGTGTTCGGGCAGTGTAGGGGTTTTGCTGGTGCTATGGTTTCAGGGTTTAGGACAGTGCAGTGGTGTTCGGGCAGTGTAGGGGTTCGTGCTGGGGCTGGTGTTTCAGGGTTTAGGGCAGTGCAGTGGTGTTCGGGCAGTTTATGGGTTCCTGCTGGGGCTGGTGTTTCAGGGTTTAGGGCAGTGCAGTGGTGTTCGGGCAGTGTAGGGGGTCATGCTGGGGCTGCTGTTTCAGGGTTTAGGGCAGTGCAGTCGAGTTCGGGCAGTGTAGAAGGTCGTGCTGGGGCTGGTGTTTCAGGATTTAGGGCAGTTCAGTGGTTTTCGGGCAGTGTAGGGGTTCGTGCTGGGGCTGGTGTTTCATGGGTTTAGGGCGGTGCAGTAGTGAACACACAGTGTAAGGGGTCTTGCTGGGGCAGGGTATTCAGGGTTTAGGGCAGTGCAGTGGTGTTCAGGCAGTGTAGGGGTTTTGCTGAGGCTGGTGTTTCAGGGTTTAGGGCAGTGCAGTGGTGTTCGGGCAGTGTAGGGGGTCGTGCTGGGGCTGGTGTTTCAGGGTTTAGGGAAGTGCAGTGGTGTTCGGGCAGTGTAGGGGTTCGTGCTGGGGCTGGTGTTTCAGGGTTTAGGGCAGTGCAGTGGTGTTCGGGCAGTTTATGGGTTCCTGCTGGGGCTGGTGTTTCAGGGTTTAGGGCAGGGCAGTGGTGCTCGGGCAGTGTAGGTGGTCTTGCTGGGGCTGGTGTTTCAGGGTTTAGGGAAGTGCAGTGGTGTTCGGGCAGTGTAGTGGGTCGTGCTGGGGCTGGTGTTTCAGGGTTTAGGGCAGTGCAGTGGTGTTCGGGCAGTGTAGGGGGTCGTGCTGGGGCTTGTGTTTCAGGGTTTAGGGCAGTGCAGTGGTGTTCGGGCAGTGTAGGGGGTCGTGCTGGGGCTTGTGTTCCAGGGTTTAGGGAAGTGCAGTGGTGTTCGGGCAGTGTAGGGGTTCGTGCTGGGGCTGGTGTTTCAGGGTTTAGGGCAGTGCAGTGGTGTTCGGGCAGTTTATGGGTTCCTGCTGGGGCTGGTGTTTCAGGGTTTAGGGCAGTGCAGTGGTGTTCAGGCAGTGGAGGGGGTCGTGCTGGGGCTGCTGTTTCAGGGTTTAGGGCAGTGCAGTCGAGTTCGGGCAGTGTAGAAGGTCGTGCTGGGTCTGGTGTTTCAGGATTTAGGGCAGTGCAGTGGTTTTCGGGCAGTGTAGGGGTTCGTGCTGGGGCTGGTGTTTCATGGGTTTAGGGCAGTGCAGTGGTGATCACACAGTGTAGGGGGTCTTGCTGAGGCAGGTTTTTCAGGGTTTAGGGCAGTGCAGTGGTGTTCGGGCAGTGTAGGGGTCTTGCTGGGGCTGGTGTTTCAGGGTTTAGGGCAGTGCAGTGGTGTTCGGGCAGTGTAGGGGGTCGTGCTGGGGCTGGTGTTTCAGGGTTTAGGGAAGAGCAGTGGTGTTCGGGCAGTGTAGGGGTTCCTGCTGGGGCTGGTGTTTCAGGGTCTAGGGCAGTGAAGTGGTGTTCGGGCAGTTAATGGGTTCCTGCTGGGGCTGGTGTTTCAGGGTTTAGGGCAGTGCAGTGGTGTTCGGGCAGTGTAGGGGGTTGTGCTGGGGCTGATGTTTCAGGGTTTAGGGCAGTGCAGTCGAGTTCGGGCAGTGTAGAAGGTCGTGCTGGGGCTGGTGTTTCAGGATTTAGGGCAGAGCAGTGGTTTTTGGACATTGTAGGGGTTCGTACTGGGGCTGGTGTTTCATGGGTTTAGGGCAGTGCAGTGGTGTTCACACAGTGTAAGGGGTCTAGCTGTGGCTAATGTTTCAGGGTTTAGGGCAGTGCATTGGTGTTCAGGCAGTGTAGGGGGTCATGCTGGGGCTGGTGTTTCAGGGTTTAGGGCAGTGCAGTGGTGTTCACACAGTGTAAGGGGTCTAGCTGGGGCTGGTGTTTCAGGGTTTAGGGCAGTGCAGCGCAGTGGTGTTCGGGCAGTGTAGGGGGTCATGCTGGGGCTGGTGTTTCAGGGTTTAGGGCAGTGCAGTGGAGTTCGGGCAGTGTAGGGGGTCACGCTGGGGCTGGTGTTTCAGGGTTTAGGGCAGTGCAGTGGTGTTCAGGCAGTGTAGCGGGTCGTGCTTGGGCTGGTGTTTCAGGGTTTAGGGCAGTGCAGTGGTGTTCGGGCAGTTTATGGGTTCCTGCTGGGGCTGGTGTTTTAGGGTTTAGGGCAGTGCAGTGGTGTTCGGGCAGTGTAGGGGGTCGTGCTGGGGCTGCTGTTTCAGGGTTTAGGGCAGTGCAGTCGAGTTCGGGCAGTGTAAAAGGTCGTGCTGGGGCTGGTGTTTCAGGATTTAGGGCAGTGCAGTGGTTTTCGGGCAGTGCAGGGGTTCACGCTGGGGCTGGTGTTTCATGGGTTTAGGGCAGTGCAGTGGTGATAACACAGTGTAGGGGGTCTTGCTGGGGCAGGTTTTTCAGGGTTTAGGGCAGTGCAGTGGTGTTCGGGCAGTGTAGGGTGTCGTGCTGGGGCTGGTGTTTCAGGGTTTAGGGAAGTGCAGTGGTGTTCGGGCAGTGTAGGGGTTCCTGCTGGGGCTGGTGTTTCAGGGTTTAGGGCAATGCAGTGGTGTTCAGGCAGTTTATGGGTTCCTGCTGGGGCTGGTGTTTCAGGGTTTAGGGCAGTGCAGTGGTTTTCGGGCAGTGTAGGGGGTCGTGCTGGGGCTGGTGTTTCAGGGTTTAGGGCAGTGCAGTGGTGTTCGGGCAGTTTATGGGTTCCTGCTGGGGCTGGTGTTTCAGGGTTTAGGGCAGTGCAGTGGTGTTCAGGCAGTGGAGGGGGTCGTGCTGGGGCTGCTGTTTCAGGGTTTAGGGCAGTGCAGTCGAGTTCGGGCAGTGTAGAAGGTCGTGCTGGGTCTGGTGTTTCAGGATTTAGGGCAGTGCAGTGGTTTTCGGGCAGTGTAGGGGTTCGTGCTGGGGCTGGTGTTTCATGGGTTTAGGGCAGTGCAGTGGTGATCACACAGTGTAGGGGGTCTTGCTGAGGCAGGTTTTTCAGGGTTTTAGGGCAGTGCAGTGGTGTTCGGGCAGTGTAGGGGTCTTGCTGGGGCTGGTGTTTCAGGGTTTAGGGCAGTGCAGTGGTGTTCGGGCAGTGTAGGGGGTCGTGCTGGGGCTGGTGTTTCAGGGTTTAGGGAAGAGCAGTGGTGTTCGGGCAGTGTAGGGGTTCCTGCTGGGGCTGGTGTTTCAGGGTCTAGGGCAGTGAAGTGGTGTTTGGGCAGTTAATGGGTTCCTGCTGGGGCTGGTGTTTCAGGGTTTAGGGCAGTGCAGTGGTGTTCGGGCAGTGTAGGGGGTTGTGCTGGGGCTGATGTTTCAGGGTTTAGGGCAGTGCAGTCGAGTTCGGGCAGTGTAGAAGGTCGTGCTGGGGCTGGTGTTTCAGGATTTAGGGCAGAGCAGTGGTTTTTGGACATTGTAGGGGTTCGTACTGGGGCTGGTGTTTCATGGGTTTAGGGCAGTGCAGTGGTGTTCACACAGTGTAAGGGGTCTAGCTGTGGCTAATGTTTCAGGGTTTAGGGCAGTGCATTGGTGTTCAGGCAGTGTAGGGGGTCATGCTGGGGCTGGTGTTTCAGGGTTTAGGGCAGTGCAGTGGTGTTCACACAGTGTAAGGGGTCTAGCTGGGGCTGGTGTTTCAGGGTTTAGGGCAGTGCAGCGCAGTGGTGTTCGGGCAGTGTAGGGGGTCATGCTGGGGCTGGTGTTTCAGGGTTTAGGGCAGTGCAGTGGAGTTCGGGCAGTGTAGGGGGTCACGCTGGGGCTGGTGTTTCAGGGTTTAGGGCAGTGCAGTGGTGTTCAGGCAGTGTAGCGGGTCGTGCTTGGGCTGGTGTTTCAGGGTTTAGGGCAGTGCAGTGGTGTTCGGGCAGTTTATGGGTTCCTGCTGGGGCTGGTGTTTCAGGGTTTAGGGCACTGCAGTGGTGTTCGGGCAGTGTAGGGGGTCGTGCTGGGGCTGCTGTTTCAGGGTTTAGGGCAGTGCAGTCGAGTTCGGGCAGTGTAAAAGGTCGTGCTGGGGCTGGTGTTTCAGGATTTAGGGCAGTGCAGTGGTTTTCGGGCAGTGCAGGGGTTCACGCTGGGGCTGGTGTTTCATGGGTTTAGGGCAGTGCAGTGGTGATAACACAGTGTAGGGGGTCTTGCTGGGGCAGGTTTTTCAGGGTTTAGGGCAGTGCAGTGGTGTTCGGGCAGTGTAGGGTGTCGTGCTGGGGCTGGTGTTTCAGGGTTTAGGGAAGTGCAGTGGTGTTCGGGCAGTGTAGGGGTTCCTGCTGGGGCTGGTGTTTCAGGGTTTAGGGCAATGCAGTGGTGTTCAGGCAGTTTATGGGTTCCTGCTGGGGCTGGTGTTTCAGGGTTTAGGGCAGTGCAGTGGTTTTCGGGCAGTGTAGGGGGTCGTGCTGGGGCTGGTGTTTCAGGGTTTAGGGCAGTGCAGTCGAGGTCGGACAGTGTAGAAGGCCATGCTGGGGCTGGTGTTTCAGGATTTAGGGCAGTGCAGTGGTTTTCAGGCAGGTTAGGGGTTTGTGTTGGGGCTGGTGTTTCATGGGTTTAGGGCAGTGCAGTGGTGATCACACAGTGTAGGGGGTCTTGCTGGGGCAGGTTTTTCAGGGATTAGGGCAGTGGTATTCGGGCAGTGTAGGGGTCTTGCTGGGGCTGGTGATTCAGGATTTAGGGCAGTACAGTGGTGTTCGGGCAGTGTAGAGGGTCGTGCTGGGGCTGGTGTTTCAGGGTTTAGGGAAGTGCAGTGGTGTTTGGGCAGTGTAGGGGTTCCTGCTGGGGCTGGTTTTTCAGGGTTTAGGACAGTGCAGTGGTGTTCGGGTAGTTTATGGGTTCCTGCTGGGGCTGGTGTTTCAGGGTTTAGGGCAGTGCAGTGGTGTTCGGGCAGTGTAGGGGGTTGTGCTGGGGCAGGTGTTTCAGGGTTTAGGGCAGTGCAGTCGAGTATGGGCAGTTTAGAAGGTCATGCTGGGGCTGGTGTTTCAGGATTTCGGGCAGAGCAGTGGTTTTCGGGCAGTGTAGGGGTTCGTGCTGGGGCTGGTGTTTCATGGGTTTAGGGCAGTGCAGTGGTGATCACACAGTGTAGGGGGTCTTGTTGGGGCAGGTTTTTCAGGGTTTAGGGCAGTGCAGTGGTGTTGGGGCAGTGTAGGGGTCATGCTGGGGCTGGTGTTTCAGGGTTTACGGCAGTGCAGCCGAGTTTGGGCAGTGTAGAAGGTCATGCTGGTGTTTTAGGATTTAGGGCAGTGCAGTGGTTTTCGGGCAGTGTAGGGGTTCGTGCTGGGGCTGGTGTTTCATGGGTTTAGGACAGTGCAGTGGTGATCACACAGTGTAGGGGTTTTGCTGGGGCTGGTGTTTCAGGGTTTAGGGCAGTGCAGTGGTGTTCGGGCAGTGTAGGGGGTCATGCTGGGGCTGGTGTTTCAGGGTTTAGGGAAGTGCAGTGGTGTTCGGGCAGTGTAGGGGTTTTGCTGGTGCTATGGTTTCAGGGTTTAGGACAGTGCAGTGGTGTTCGGGCAGTGTAGGGGTTCGTGCTGGGGCTGGTGTTTCAGGGTTTAGGGCAGTGCAGTGGTGTTCGGGCAGTTTATGGGTTCCTGCTGGGGCTGGTGTTTCAGGGTTTAGGGCAGTGCAGTTGAGTTCGGGCAGAGTAGAAGGTCGTGCTGGGGCTGGTGTTTCAGGATTTAGGGCAGTGCAGTGGTTTTCGGGCAGTGTAGGGGTTCGTGCTGGGGCTGGTGTTTCATGGGTTTAGGGCAGTGCAGTAGTGAACACACAGTGTAAGGGGTCTTGCTGGGGCAGGGTATTCAGGGTTTAGGGCAGTGCAGTGGTGTTCAGGCAGTGTAGGGGTTTTGCTGAGGCTGGTGTTTCAGGGTTTAGGGCAGTGCAGTGGTGTTCGGGCAGTGTAGGGGGTCGTGCTGGGGCTGGTGTTTCAGGGTTTAGGGAAGTGCAGTGGTGTTCGGGCAGTGTAGGGGTTCGTGCTGGGGCTGGTGTTTCAGGGTTTAGGGCAGTGCAGTGGTGTTCGGGCAGTTTATGGGTTCCTGCTGGGGCTGGTGTTTCAGGGATTAGGGCAGGGCAGTGGTGCTCGGGCAGTGTAGGTGGTCTTGCTGGGGCTGGTGTTTCAGGGTTTAGGGAAGTGCAGTGGTGTTCGGGCAGTGTAGTGGGTCGTGCTGGGGCTGGTGTTTCAGGGTTTAGGGCAGTGCAGTGGTGTTCGGGCAGTGTAGGGGGTCGTGCTGGGGCTTGTGTTTCATGGTTTAGTGCAGTGCAGTGGTGTTCGGGCAGTGTAGGGGGTCGTGCTGGGGCTTGTGTTCCAGGGTTTAGGGAAGTGCAGTGGTGTTCGGGCAGTGTAGGGGTTCGTGCTGGGGCTGGTGTTTCAGGGTTTAGGGCAGTGCAGTGGTGTTCGGGCAGTGGAGGGGGTCGTGCTGGGGCTGCTGTTTCAGGGTTTAGGGCAGTGCAGTCGAGTTCGGGCAGTGTAGAAGGTCGTGCTGGGTCTGGTGTTTCAGGATTTAGGGCAGTGCAGTGGTTTTCGGGCAGTGTAGGGGTTCGTGCTGGGGCTGGTGTTTCATGGGTTTAGGGCAGTGCAGTGGTGATCACACAGTGTAGGGGGTCTTGCTGAGGCAGGTTTTTCAGGGTTTAGGGCAGTGCAGTGGTGTTCGGGCAGTGTAGGGGTCTTGCTGGGGCTGGTGTTTCAGGGTTTAGGGCAGTGCAGTGGTGTTCGGGCAGTGTAGGGGGTCGTGCTGGGGCTGGTGTTTCAGGGTTTAGGGAAGAGCAGTGGTGTTCGGGCAGTGTAGGGGTTCCTGCTGGGGCTGGTGTTTCAGGGTCTAGGGCAGTGAAGTGGTGTTCGGGCAGTTAATGGGTTCCTGCTGGGGCTGGTGTTTCAGGGTTTAGGGCAGTGCAGTGGTGTTCGGGCAGTGTAGGGGGTTGTACTGGGGCTGATGTTTCAGGGTTTAGGGCAGTGCAGTCGAGTTCGGGCAGTGTAGAAGGTCGTGCTGGGGCTGGTGTTTCAGGATTTAGGGCAGAGCAGTGGTTTTTGGACATTGTAGGGGTTCGTACTGGGGCTGGTGTTTCATGGGTTTAGGGCAGTGCAGTGGTGTTCACACAGTGTAAGGGGTCTAGCTGTGGCTAATGTTTCAGGGTTTAGGGCAGTGCATTGGTGTTCAGGCAGTGTAGGGGGTCATGCTGGGGCTGGTGTTTCAGGGTTTGTGGCAGTGCAGTGGTGTTCACACAGTGTAAGGGGTCTAGCTGGGGCTGGTGTTTCAGGGTTTAGGGCAGTGCAGCGCAGTGGTGTTCGGGCAGTGTAGGGGGTCATGCTGGGGCTGGTGTTTCAGGGTTTAGGGCAGTGCAGTGGAGTTCGGGCAGTGTAGGGGGTCACGCTGGGGCTGGTGTTTCAGGGTTTAGGGCAGTGCAGTGGTGTTCAGGCAGTGTAGCGGGTCGTGCTTGGGCTGGTGTTTCAGGGTTTAGGGCAGTGCAGTGGTGTTCGGGCAGTTTATGGGTTCCTGCTGGGGCTGGTGTTTCAGGGTTTAGGGCAGTGCAGTGGTGTTCGGGCAGTGTAGGGGGTCGTGCTGGGGCTGCTGTTTCAGGGTTTAGGGCAGTGCAGTCGAGTTCGGGCAGTGTAAAAGGTCGTGCTGGGGCTGGTGTTTCAGGATTTAGGGCAGTGCAGTGGTTTTCGGGCAGTGCAGGGGTTCATGCTGGGGCTGGTGTTTCATGGGTTTAGGGCAGTGCAGTGGTGATAACACAGTGTAGGGGGTCTTGCTGGGGCAGGTTTTTCAGGGTTTAGGGCAGTGCAGTGGTGTTCGGGCAGTGTAGGGTGTCGTGCTGGGGCTGGTGTTTCAGGGTTTAGGGAAGTGCAGTGGTGTTCGGGCAGTGTAGGGGTTCGTGCTGGGGCTGGTGTTTCAGGGTTTAGGGCAATGCAGTGGTGTTCAGGCAGTTTATGGGTTCCTGCTGGGACTGGTGTTTCAGGGTTTAGGGCAGTGCAGTGGTTTTCGGGCAGTGTAGGGGGTCGTGCTGGGGCTGGTGTTTCAGGGTTTAGGGCAGTGCAGTCGAGGTCGGACATTGTAGAAGGCCGTGCTGGGGCTGGTGTTTCAGGATTTAGGGCAGTGCAGTGGTTTTCAGGCAGGTTAGGGGTTTGTGTTGGGGCTGGTGTTTCATGGGTTTAGGGCAGTGCAGTGGTGATCACACAGTGTAGGGGGTCTTGCTGGGGCAGGTTTTTCAGGGATTAGGGCAGTGGTATTCGGGCAGTGTAGGGGTCTTGCTGGGGCTGGTGATTCAGGATTTAGGGCAGTGCAGTGGTGTTCGGGCAGTGTAGAGGGTCGTGCTGGGGCTGGTGTTTCAGGGTTTAGGGAAGTGCAGTGGTGTTCGGGCAGTGTAGGGGTTCCTGCTGGGGCTGGTGTTTCAGGGTTTAGGACAGTGCAGTGGTGTTCGGGTAGTTTATGGGTTCCTGCTGGGGCTGGTGTTTCAGGGTTTAGGGCAGTGCAGTGGTGTTCGGGCAGTGTAGGGGGTTGTGCTGGGGCAGGTGTTTCAGGGTTTAGGGCAGTGCAGTCGAGTATGGGCAGTTTAGAAGGTCATGCTGGGGCTGGTGTTTCAGGATTTAGGGCAGAGCAGTGGTTTTCGGGCAGTGTAGGGGTTCGTGCTGGGGATGGTGTTTCATGGGTTTAGGGCAGTGCAGTGGTGATCACACAGTGTAGGGGGTCTTGTTGGGGCAGGTTTTTCAGGGTTTAGGGCAGTGCAGTGGTGTTGGGGCAGTGTAGGGGTCATGCTGGGGCTGGTGTTTCAGGGTTTACGGCAGTGCAGTCGAGTTTGGGCAGTGTAGAAGGTCATGCTGGTGTTTTAGGATTTAGGGCAGTGCAGTGGTTTTCGGGCAGTGTAGGGGTTCGTGCTGGGGCTGGTGTTTCATGGGTTTAGGACAGTGCAGTGGTGATCACACAGTGTAGGGGTTTTGCTGGGGCTGGTGTTTCAGGGTTTAGGGCAGTGCAGTGGTGTTCGGGCAGTGTAGGGGGTCATGCTGGGGCTGGTGTTTCAGGGTTTAGGGAAGTGCAGTGGTGTTCGGGCAGTGTAGGGGTTTTGCTGGTGCTATGGTTTCAGGGTTTAGGACAGTGCAGTGGTGTTCGGGCAGTGTAGGGGTTCGTGCTGGGGCTGGTGTTTCAGGGTTTAGGGCAGTGCAGTGGTGTTCGGGCAGTTTATGGGTTCCTGCTGGGGCTGGTGTTTCAGGGTTTAGGGCAGTGCAGTGGTGTTCGGGCAGTGTAGGGGGTCATGCTGGGGCTGCTGTTTCAGGGTTTAGGGCAGTGCAGTCGAGTTCGGGCAGTGTAGAAGGTCGTGCTGGGGCTGGTGTTTCAGGATTTAGGGCAGTGCAGTGGTTTTCGGGCAGTGTAGTGGTTCACGCTGGGGATGGTGTTTCATGGGTTTAGGGCAGTGCAGTGGTGATAACACAGTGTAGGGGGTCTTGCTGGGGCAGGTTTTTCAGGGTTAAGGCAGTGCAGTGGTGTTCGGGCAGTGTAGGGGTCTTGCTGGGGCTGGTGTTTCAGGGTTTAGGGCAGTGCAGTGGTGTTCGGGCAGTGTAGGGGGTCGTGCTGGGGCTGGTGTTTCAGGGCTTAGGGAAGTGCAGTGGTGTTCGGGCAGTGTAGGGGTTCCTGCTGGGGCTGGTGTTTCAGGGTTTAGGGCAATGCAGTGGTGTTCAGGCAGTTTATGGGTTCCTGCTGGGGCTGGTGTTTCAGGGTTTAGGGCAGTGCAGTGGTGTTCGGGCAGTGTAGGGGGCTGTGCTGGGGCTGGTGTTTCAGGGTTTAGGGCAGTGCAGTCAAGGTCGGGCAGTGTAGAAGGTCGTGTTGGGGCTGGTGTTTCAGGATTTAGGGCAGTGCAGTGGTTTTCAGGCAGGTTAGGGGTTCGTGTTGGGGCTGGTGTTTCATGGGTTTAGGGCAGTGCAGTGGTGATCACACAGTGTAGGGGGTCATGCTGGGGCAGGTTTTTCAGGGTTTAGGGCAGTGGTATTCGGGCAGTGTAGGGGTCTTGCTGGGGCTGGTGTTTCAGAATTTAGGGCAGTGCAGTGGTGTTCGGGCAGTGTAGGGGGTCGTGCTGGGGCTGGTGTTTCAGGGTTTAGGGAAGTGCAGTGGTGTTCGGGCAGTGTAGGGGTTCCTGCTGGGGCTGGTGTTTCAGGGATTAGAACAGTGCAGTGGTGTTCGGGTAGTTTATGGGTTCCTGCTGGGGCTGGTGTTTCAGGGTTTAGGGCAGTGCAGTGGTGTTCGGGCAGTGTAGGGGGTTGTGCTGGGGCAGGTGTTTCAGGGTTTAGGGCAGTGCAGTCGAGTATGGGCAGCTTAGAAGGTCTTGCTGGGGCTGGTGTTTCAGGATTTAGGGCAGAGCAGTGGTTTTCGGGCAGTGTAGGGGTTCGTGCTGGGGCTGGTGTTTCATGGGTTTAGAGCAGTGCAGTGGTGATCACACAGTGTAGGGGGTCTTGTTGGGGCAGGTTTTTCAGGGTTTAGGGCAGTGCAGTGGTGTTCGGGCAGTGTAGTGGTTCGTGCTGAGGCTGGTGTTTCAGGGTTTAGGGCAGTGCAGTAGAGTTCGGGCAGTGTAGAAGGTCGTGCTGGGGCTGGTGTTTCAGGGTTTAGGGCAGTGCAGTGGTTTTCGGGCAGTGTAGGGGTCGTGCTGGGGCTGGTGTTTCAGGGTTTAGGGCAGTGCACTGGTGTTCAGGCAGTGTAGGGGGTTGTGCTGGGGGTGATGTTTCAGGGTTTAGCGCAGTGCAGTGGTGTTCGGGCAGTGTAGGGGATCGTGCTGGGGCTCGTGTTTCAGGGTTTAGGGAAGTGCAGTGGTGTTCGGGCAGTGTAGGGGTTTGTGCTGGGGCTACTGTTTCAGGGTTTAGGGCAGTGCAGTGGTGTTCGGGCAGTTTATGGGTTCCTGCTGGGGCTGGTGTTTCAGGGTTTAGGGCAGTGCAGGCGACTTCGGGCAGTGTAGAAGGTCGTGCTGGGGCTGGTGTTTCATGGGTTTAGTGCAGTGCAGTGGTGATCACACAGTGTAGGGGGTCTTGCTGGGGCAGGTGTTTCAGGGTTTAGGGCAGTGCAGTGGTGATCACACAGTGTAGGGGGTCTTCCTGGGGCAGGTGTTTCAGGGTTTAGGGCAGTGCACTGGTGTTCGGACAGTGTACGGGTCTTGCTGGGGCTGGTGTTTCAGGGTTTAGAGCAGTGCAGTGGTGTTCGGGCAGTGTAGGGGGTCGTGCTGGGACTGGTGTTTCAGGGTTTAGGGCAGTGCAGTGGTGTTCGGGCAGCTTATGGGTTCCTGCTGGGGCTGGTGTTTCAGGGTTTAGGGCAGTGCAGTGGTGTTCGGGCAGTGTAGGTGGTCGTGCTGGGGCTGGTGTTTCAGGGTTTAGGGCAGTGCAGTCGAGTTCGGGCAGTGTAGAAGGTCGTGCTGGGGCTGGTGTTTCAGGATTTAGGGCAGAGTAGTGGTTTTCGGGCAGTGTAGGGGTTCGTGCTGGGGCTGGTGTTTCATGGGTTTAGGGCAGTGCAGTGGTGTTCACACAGTGTAAGGGGTCTAGCTGGGGCTGGTGTTTCAGGGTTTAGGGCAGTGCAGTGGTGTTCGGGCAGTGTAGGAGGTCGAGCTGGGGCTGCTGTATCAGAGTTTAGGGCAGTGCACTGATGTTCAGGAAGTGTAGGGGGTCGTGCTGGGGGTGGTGTTTCAGGGTTTAGGGCACTGCACTGGTGTTCAAGCAGTGTAGGGGGTTGTGCTGGGGGTGGTGTTTCAGGGTTTAGCGCAGTGCAGTGGTGTTCGGGCAGTGTAGGGGGTCTTGCTGGGGCTGGTGTTTCAGGGTTTATGTCAGTACAGTGGTGTTCGGGCAGTGTAGCGAGTCGTGCTTGGGCTGGTGTTTCAGGGTTTAGAGCAGTGCAGTGGTGTTCGGGCAGTGTAGGGGTTTGTGCTGGGGCTGGTGTTTTAGGGTTTAGGGCAGTGCAGTGGTGTTCGGGCAGTTTAGGGGTTCATGCTGGGGCTGGTGTTTCAGGGTTTTGGGCAGAGCAGTGGTGTTCAGGCAGTGTAGGGGTTTGTGCTGGGGCTGGTGTTTCAGGGTTTAGGGCACTGCAGTGGTGTTTGGGCAGTGTAGGGTGTCGTGCTGGGGTTGGTGTTTCAGGGTTTTGTGCAGAGCAGTGGTGTTCGGGCAGTGTAGGGGGTCGTGCTGGGGCTGGTGTTTCAGGGTTTAGGGCAGTGCAGTGGTGTTTGGGAAATGTAGGGGGTCTTGATGGGGGTCATGTTTCAGGGTTTAGGGCAGTGCAGTCGAGTTCGGGCAGTGTAGAAGGTCGTGCTGGGGCTGGTGTTTCAGGATTTAGGGCAGTGCAGTGGTTTTCAGGCAGTGTAGGGGTTCGTGCTGGGGCTGGTGTTTCTTGGGTTTAGGGCAGTGCAGTGGTGATCACTCAGTGTAGGGGATCTTGCTGGGGCAGGTTTTTGAGGGTTTAGGGCAGAGCAGTGGTGTTCGGGCAGTGTTGGGGTCTTGCTGGGGCTAATGTTTCAGGGTTTAGGGCAGTGCATTTGTGTTCAGGCAGTGTAGGGGGTCATGCTGGGGCTAGTGTTTCAGGGTTTAGGGCAGTGCAGTGGTGTTCACACAATGTAAGGGGTCTAGCTGGGGCTGGTGTTTCAGGGTTTAGGGCAGTGCAGCGCAGTGGTGTTCGGGCAGTGTAGGGAGTCATGCTGGGGCTGGTGTTTCAGGGTTTAGGGCAGTGCAGTGGACTTCGGGCAGTGTAGGGGGTCACGCTGGGGCTGGTGTTTCACGGTTTAGGGCAGTGCAGTGGTGTTCAGGCAGTGTAGCGGGTCGTGCTTGGGCTTGTGTTTCAGGGTTTAGGGTAGTGCAGTGGTGTTCAGGCAGTGTAGGGGTTCGTGCTGGGGCTGGTGTTTCAGGGTTTAGTGCAGTGGTGTTCGGGCAGTGTAGGGGGTCGTCCTGGGGCTGGAGTTTCTAGGTTTTGTGCAGAGCAGTGGTGTTCGGGCAGTGTAGGGGGTCGTGCTGGGGCTGGTGTTTCAGGGTTTAGGACAGTGCAGTGGTGTTCGGGAAGTGTAGGGGGCCTTGATGGGGTGGTGTTTCAAGGTTTAGGACAGTGGTGTTCGGGCAGTGTAGGTTGTCTTACTGGGGGTGGTGTTTCAGGGTTTAGGGCAGTGCAGTCGAGTTCGGGCAGTGTAGAAGGTCGTGCTGGGTCTGGTGTTTCAGGATTTAGGGCAGTGCAGTGGTTTTCGGGCAGTGTAGGGGTTCGTGCTGGGGCTGGTGTTTCATGGGTTTAGGGCAGTGCAGTGGTGATCACACAGTGTAGGGGGTCTTGCTGAGGCAGGTTTTTCAGGGTTTAGGGCAGTGCAGTGTTGTTCGGGCAGTGTAGGGGTCTTGCTGGGGCTGGTGTTTCAGGGTTTAGGGCAGTGCAGTGGTGTTCGGGCAGTGTAGGGGGTCGTGCTGGGGCTGGTGTTTCAGGGTTTAGGGAAGAGCAGTGGTGTTCGGGCAGTGTAGGGGTTCCTGCTGGGGCTGGTGTTTCAGGGTCTAGGGCAGTGAAGTGGTGTTCGGGCAGTTAATGGGTTCCTGCTGGGGCTGGTGTTTCAGGGTTTAGGGCAGTGCAGTGGTGTTCGGGCAGTGTAGGGGGTTGTGCTGGGGCTGATGATTCAGGGTTTAGGGCAGTGCAGTCGAGTTCGGGCAGTGTAGAAGGTCGTGCTGGGGCTGGTGTTTCAGGATTTAGGGCAGAGCAGTGGTTTTTGGACAGTGTAGGGGTTCGTACTGGGGCTGGTGTTTCATGGGTTTAGGGCAGTGAAGTGGTGTTCACACAGTGTAAGGGGTCTAGCTGTGGCTAATGTTTCAGGGTTTAGGGCAGTGCATTGGTGTTCAGGCAGTGTAGGGGGTCATGCTGGGGCTGGTGTTTCAGGGTTTAGGGCAGTGCAGTGGTGTTCACACAGTGTAAGGGGTCTAGCTGGGGCTGGTGTTTCAGGGTTTAGGGCAGTGCAGCGCAGTGGTGTTCGGGCAGTGTAGGGGGTCATGCTGGGGCTGGTGTTTCAGGGTTTAGGGCAGTGCAGTGGAGTTCGGGCAGTGTAGGGGGTCACGCTGGGGCTGGTGTTTCAGGGTTTAGGGCAGTGCAGTGGTGTTCAGGCAGTGTAGCGGGTCGTGCTTGGGCTGGTGTTTCAGGGTTTAGGGCAGTGCAGTGGTGTTCGGGCAGTTTATGGGTTCCTGCTGGGGCTGGTGTTTCAGGGTTTAGGGCAGTGCAGTGGTGTTCGGGCAGTGTAGGGGGTCGTGCTGGGGCTGCTGTTTCAGGGTTTAGGGCAGTGCAGTGGAGTTCGGGCAGTGTAAAAGGTCGTGCTGGGGCTGGTGTTTCAGGATTTAGGGCAGTGCAGTGGTTTTCGGGCAGTGTAGGGGTTCACGCTGGGGCTGGTGTTTCATGGGTTTAGGGCAGTGCAGTGGTGATAACACAGTGTAGGGGGTCTTGCTGGGGCAGGTTTTTCAGGGTTTAGGGCAGTGCAGTGGTGTTCGGGCAGTGTAGGGTGTCGTGCTGGGGCTGGTTTTTCAGGGTTTAGGGAAGTGCAGTGGTGTTCGGGCAGTGTAGGGGTTCCTGCTGGGGCTGGTGTTTCAGGGTTTAGGGCAATGCAGTGGTGTTCAGGCAGTTTATGGGTTCCTGCTGGGGCTGGTGTTTCAGGGTTTAGGGCAGTGCAGTGGTTTTCGGGCAGTGTAGGGGGTCGTGCTGGGGCTGGTGTTTCAGGGTTTAGGGCAGTGCAGTCGAGGTCGGACAGTGTAGAAGGCCGTGCTGGGGCTGGTGTTTCAGGATTTAGGGCAGTGCAGTGGTTTTCAGGCAGGTTAGGGGTTTGTGTTGGGGCTGGTGTTTCATGGGTTTAGGGCAGTGCAGTGGTGATCACACAGTGTAGGGGGTCTTGCTGGGGCAGGTTTTTCAGGGATTAGGGCAGTGGTATTCGGGCAGTGTAGGGGTCTTGCTGGGGCTGGTGATTCAGGATTTAGGGCAGTGCAGTGGTGTTCGGGCAGTGTAGAGGGTCGTGCTGGGGCTGGTGTTTCAGGGTTTAGGGAAGTGCAGTGGTGTTCGGGCAGTGTAGGGGTTCCTGCTGGGGCTGGTGTTTCAGGGTTTAGGACAGTGCAGTGGTGTTCGGGTAGTTTATGGGTTCCTGCTGGGGCTGGTGTTTCTGGGTTTAGGGCAGTGCAGTGGTGTTCGGGCAGTGTAGGGGGTTGTGCTGGGGCAGGTGTTTCAGGGTTTAGGGCAGTGCAGTCGAGTATGGGCAGTTTAGAAGGTCATGCTGGGGCTGGTGTTTCAGGATTTAGGGCAGAGCAGTGGTTTTCGGGCAGTGTAGGGGTTCGTGCTGGGGCTGGTGTTTCATGGGTTTAGGGCAGTGCAGTGGTGATCACACAGTGTAGGGGGTCTTGTTGGGGCAGGTTTTTCAGGGTTTAGGGCAGTGCAGTGGTGTTGGGGCAGTGTAGGGGTCATGCTGGGGCTGGTGTTTCAGGGTTTACGGCAGTGCAGTCGAGTTTGGGCAGTGTAGAAGGTCATGCTGGTGTTTTAGGATTTAGGGCAGTGCAGTGGTTTTCGGGCAGTGTAGGGGTTCGTGCTGGGGCTGGTGTTTCATGGGTTTAGGACAGTGCAGTGGTGATCACACAGTGTAGGGGTTTTGCTGGGGCTGGTGTTTCAGGGTTTAGGGCAGTGCAGTGGTGTTCGGGCAGTGTAGGGGGTCATGCTGGGGCTGGTGTTTCAGGGTTTAGGGAAGTGCAGTGGTGTTCGGGCAGTGTAGGGGTTTTGCTGGTGCTATGGTTTCAGGGTTTAGGACAGTGCAGTGGTGTTCGGGCAGTGTAGGGGTTCGTGCTGGGGCTGGTGTTTCAGGGTTTAGGGCAGTGCAGTGGTGTTCGGGCAGTTTATGGGTTCCTGCTGGGGCTGGTGTTTCAGGGTTTAGGGCAGTGCAGTGGTGTTCGGGCAGTGTAGGGGGTCGTGCTGGGGCTGCTGTTTCAGGATTTAGGGCAGTGCAGTTGAGTTCGGGCAGTGTAGAAGGTCGTGCTGGGGCTGGTGTTTCAGGATTTAGGGCAGCGCAGTGGTTTTCGGGCAGTGTAGTGGCTCACGCTGGGGATGGTGTTTCATGGGTTTAGGGCAGTGCAGTGGTGATAACACAGTGTAGGGGGTCTTGCTGGGGCAGGTTTTTCAGGGTTTAGGGCAGTGCAGTGGTGTTCGGGCAGTGTAGGGGTCTTGCTGGGGCTGGTGTTTCAGGGTTTAGGGCAGTGCAGTGGTGTTTGGGCAGTGTAGGGGGTCGTGCTGGGGCTGGTGTTTCAGGGCTTAGGGAAGTGCAGTGGTGTTCGGGCAGTGTAGGGGTTCCTGCTGGGGCTGGTGTTTCAGGGTTTAGGGCAATGCAGTGGTGTTCAGGCAGTTTATGGGTTCCTGCTGGGGCTGGTGTTTCAGGGTTTAGGGCAGTGCAGTGGTGTTCGGGCAGTGTAGGGGGCTGTGCTGGGGCTGGTGTTTCAGGGTTTAGGGCAGTGCAGTCAAGGTCGGGCAGTGTAGAAGGTCGTGTTGGGGCTGGTGTTTCAGGATTTAGGGCAGTGCAGTGGTTTTCAGGCAGGTTAGGGGTTCGTGTTGGGGCTGGTGTTTCATGGGTTTAGGGCAGTGCAGTGGTGATCACACAGTGTAGGGGGTCATGCTGGGGCAGGTTTTTCAGGGTTTAGGGCAGTGGTATTCGGGCAGTGTAGGGGTCTTGCTGGGGCTGGTGTTTCAGGATTTAGGGCAGTGCAGTGGTGTTCGGGCAGTGTAGGGGGTCGTGCTGGGGCTGGTGTTTCAGGGTTTGGGGAAGTGTAGTGGTGTTCGGGCAGTGTAGGGGTTCCTGCTGGGGCTGGTGTTTCAGGGATTAGAACAGTGCAGTGGTGTTCGGGTAGTTTATGGGTTCCTGCTGGGGCTGGTGTTTCAGGGTTTAGGGCAGTGCAGTGGTGTTCGGGCAGTGTAGGGGGTTGTGCTGGGGCAGGTGTTTCAGGGTTTAGGGCAGTGCAGTCGAGTATGGGCAGCTTAGAAGGTCGTGCTGGGGCTGGTGTTTCAGGATTTAGGGCAGATCAGTGGTTTTCGGGCAGTGTAGGGGTTCGTGCTGGGGCTGGTGTTTCATGGGTTTAGAGCAGTGCAGTGGTGATCACACAGTGTAGGGGGTCTTGTTGGGGCAGGTTTTTCAGGGTTTAGGGCAGTGCAGTGGTGTTGGGGCAGTGTAGGGGTCTTGCTGGGACTGGTGTTTCAGGGTTTAGGGCAGTGCAGTGGTGTTCGGGCAGTGTAGTGGGTCGTGCTGAGGCTGGTGTTTCAGGGTTTAGGGCAGTGCAGTAGAGTTCGGGCAGTGTAGAAGGTCGTGCTGGGGCTGGTGTTTCAGGGTTTAGGGCAGTGCAGTGGTTTTCGGGCAGTGTAGGGGTCGTGCTGGGGCTGGTGTTTCAGGGTTTAGGGCAGTGCACTGGTGTTCAGGCAGTGTAGGGGGTTGTGCTGGGGGTGATGTTTCAGGGTTTAGCGCAGTGCAGTGGTGTTCGGGCAGTGTAGGGGGTCTTGCTGGGGCTGGTGTTTCAGGGTTTACGTCAGTGCAGTGGTGTTCGGGCAGTGTAGGGGATCGTGCTGGGGCTCGTGTTTCAGGGTTTAGGGAAGTGCAGTGGTGTTCGGGCAGTGTAGGGGTTCATGCTGGGGCTAGTGTTTCAGGGTTTAGGGCAGTGCAGTGGTGTTCGGGCAGTTTATGGGTTCCTGCTGGGGCTGGTGTTTCAGGGTTTAGGGCAGTGCAGGCGACTTCGGGCAGTGTAGAAGGTCGTGCTGGGGCTGGTGTTTCATGGGTTTAGGGCAGTGCAGTGGTGATCACACAGTGTAGGGGGTCTTGCTGGGGCAGGTGTTTCAGGGTTTAGGGCAGTGCAGTGGTGATCACACAGTGTAGGGGGTCTTCCTGGGGCAGGTGTTTCAGGGTTTAGGGCAGTGCACTGGTGTTCGGACAGTGTACGGGTCTTGCTGGGGCTGGTGTTTCAGGGTTTAGAGCAGTGCAGTGGTGTTCGGGCAGTGTAGGGGGTCGTGCTGGGACTGGTGTTTCAGGGTTTAGGGCAGTGCAGTGGTGTTCGGGCAGCTTATGGGTTCCTGCTGGGGCTGGTGTTTCAGGGTTTAGGGCAGTGCAGTGGTGTTCGGGCAGTGTAGGTGGTCGTGCTGGGGCTGGTGTTTCAGGGTTTAGGGCAGTGCAGTCGAGTTCGGGCAGTGTAGAAGGTCGTGCTGGGGCTGGTGTTTCAGGATTTAGGGCAGAGTAGTGGTTTTCGGGCAGTGTAGGGGTTCGTGCTGGGGCTGGTGTTTCATGGGTTTAGGGCAGTGCAGTGGTGTTCACACAGTGTAAGGGGTCTAGCTGGGGCTGGTGTTTCAGGGTTTAGGGCAGTGCAGTGGTGTTCGGGCAGTGTAGGAGGTCGAGCTGGGGCTGCTGTATCAGAGTTTAGGGCAGTGCACTGATGTTCAGGAAGTGTAGGGGGTCGTGCTGGGGGTGGTGTTTCAGGGTGTAGGGCACTGCACTGGTGTTCAAGCAGTGTAGGGGGTTGTGCTGGGGGTGGTGTTTCAGGGTTTAGCGCAGTGCAGTGGTGTTCGGGCAGTGTAGGGGGTCTTGCTGGGGCTGGTGTTTCAGGGTTTATGTCAGTACAGTGGTGTTCGGGTAGTGTAGGTGGTCGTGCTGGGGCTGGTGTTTCAGGGTTTAGGGCAGTGCAGTGGTGTTCGGGCAGTGTAGCGAGTCGTGCTTGGGCTGGTGTTTCAGGGTTTAGAGCAGTGCAGTGGTGTTCGGGCAGTGTAGGGATTTGTGCTGGGGCTGGTGTTTTAGGGTTTAGGGCAGTGCAGTGGTGTTTGGGCAGTTTAGGGGTTCATGCTGGGGCTGGTGTTTCAGGGTTTTGGGCAGAGCAGTGGTGTTCAGGCAGTGTAGGGGTTCGTGCTGGGGCTGGTGTTTCAGGGTTTAGGGCACTGCAGTGGTGTTTGGGCAGTGTAGGGTGTCGTGCTGGGGTTGGTGTTTCAGGGTTTTGTGCAGAGCAGTGGTGTTCGGGCAGTGTAGGGGGTCGTGCTGGGGCTGGTGTTTCAGGGTTTAGGGAAGTGCAGTGGTGTTCGGGCAGTGTAGGGGGTCGTGCTTGGGCTGGTGTTTCAGGGTTTTGTGCAGAGCAGTGGTGTTTTCGGGCAGTGTAGGGGGTCGTGCTGGGGCTGGTGTTTCAGGGTTTAGGACTGTGCAGTGGTGTTTGGGAAGTGTAGGGGGTCTTGATTGGGTGGTGTTTCAGGGTTTAGTGCAATGGTGTTCGGGCAGTGTAGGGGGTCTTACTGGGGGTGGTGTTTCAGGGTTTAAAGCAGTGCAATGGTGTTCGGGCAGTGTAGGGGTCGTGCTGGGGCTGGTGTTTCAGGGTTTAGGGCAGTGCAGTCGAGTTCGGGCAGTGTAGAATGTCGTGCTGGGGCTGGTGTTTCAGGATTTAGGGCAGTGCAGTGGTTTTCGGGCAGTGTAGGGGTTCGTGCTGGGGCTGGTGTTTCATGGGTTTAGGGCAGTGCAGTAGTGAACACACAGTGTAAGGGGTCTTGCTGGGGCAGGGTTTTCAGGGTTTAGGGCAGTGCAGTGGTGTTCAGGCAGTATAGGGGTTTTGCTGGGGCTGGTGTTTCAGGGTTTAGGGCAGTGCAGTGGTGTTCGGGCAGTGTAGGGGGTCGTGCTGGGGCTGGTGTTTCAGGGTTTAGGGAAGTGCAGTGGTGTTCGGGCAGTGTAGGGGTTCGTGCTGGTGTTTCAGGGTTTAGGGCAGTGCAGTGGTTTTCGGGCAGTGTAGGGGTTCGTGCTGGGGCTGGTGTTTCATGGGTTTAGGGCAGTGCAGTAGTGAACACACAGTGTAAGGGGTCTTGCTGGGGCAGGGTTTTCAGGGTTTAGGGCAGTGCAGTGGTGTTCAGGCAGTGTAGGGGTTTTGCTGGGGCTGGTGTTTCAGGGTTTAGGGCAGTGCAGTGGTGTTCGGGCAGTGTAGGGGGTCCTGCTGGGGCTGGTGTTTCAGGGTTTAGGGCAGTGCAGTGGTGCTCGGGCAGTGTAGGGGGTCGTGCTGGGGCTGCTGTTTCAGGGTTTAGGGCAGTGCAGTTGAGTTCGGGCAGTGTAGAAGGTCGTGCTGGGGCTGGTGTTTCAGGATTTAGGGCAGTGCAGTGGTTTTCGGGCAGTGTAGGGGTTCGTGCTGGGGCTGGTGTTTCATCGGTTTAGGGCAGTGCAGTGGTGATCACACAGTGTAGGGGACTTGCTGGGGCAGGTTTTTTCAGGGTTTAGGGCAGTGCAGTGGTGTTCGGGCAGTGTAGGGGTCTTGCTGGGGCTGGTGTTTCAGGGTTTAGGGCAGTGCAGTGCTGTTTGGGCAGTGTAGGGGTCATGCTGGGGCTGGTGTTTCAGGGTTTAGGAAAGTGCAGTGGTGTTCGGGCAGTGTAGGGGTTGCTGCTGGGGCTGGTGTTTCAGGGTTTAGGGCAGTGCAGTGGTGTTCGGGCAGTTTATGGGTTCCTGCTGGGGCTGGTGTTTCAGGGTTTAGGGCAGTGCAGTGGTGTTTGGGCAGTGTAGGGGGTCGTGCTGGGGCTGGTGATTCAGGGTTTAGGGCAGGGCAGTTGAGTTTGGGCAGTGTAGAAGGTCGTGCTGGTGTTTCAGGATTTAGGGCAGAGCAGTGGTTTTTGGACAGTGTAGGGGTTCGTGCTGGGCCTGGTATTTCATGGGTTTACGGCAGTGCAGTGGTGTTCACACAGTGTAAGGGGTCTAGCTGGCACTGGTGTTTCAGGGTTTAGGGCAGTGCAGTGGTGTTCGGGCAGTGTAGGGGGTTGTGCTGGGGCTGGTGTTTCAGGGTTTAGGGCAGTGCAGTGGTGTTCGGGCAGTGTAGGGGGTTGAGCTGGGGCTGGTGTATCAGAGTTTAGGGCAGTGCACTGTTGTTCTGGTAGTGTAGGGGGTCGTGCTGGGGGTGGTGTTTCAGGGTTAAGGGCACTGCACTGGTGTTCAGGAAGTGTAGGGGGTTGTGCTGGGGGTGCTGTTTCAGGGTTTAGTGCAGTGCAGTGGTGTTCGGGCAGTGTAGGGGGTCTTAATGGAGCTGGTGTTTCAGGGTTTAGGGCAGTGCAGTGGTGTTCGGGCAGTGTAGGGGTTCTTGCTGGGGCTGGAGTTTCAGGGTTTATGTCAGTGCAGTGGTGTTTGGGCATTGTAGGGGGTCGAGCTGGGGATGGTGTTTCAGGGTTTAGGGCAGTGCAGTGGTGTTCGGGCAGTGTAGCGGGTCGTGCTTGGGCTGGTGTTTCAGGGTTTAGGGCAGTGAAGTGGTGTTCGGGCAGTGTAGGGGGTCTTGCTGAAGCTGGTGTTTCAGGGTTTAGGGCAGTGCAGTGGTGTTCGGGCAGTGTAGGGGGTCGTGCTGGGGGTGGTGTTTCAGGGTTAAGGGCACTGCACTGGCGTTCAGGCAGTGTAGGGGGTTGTGCTGTGGGAGCTGTTTCAGGGTTTAGTGCAGTGCAGTGGTGTTCGGGCAGTGTAGGGGGTCTTAATGGAGCTGGTGTTTCAGGGTTTAGGGCAGTGCAGTGGTGTTCGGGCAGTGTAGGGGGTCTTGCTCGGGCTGGAGTTTCAGGGTTTATGTCAGTGCAGTGGTGTTCGGGCATTGTAGGGGGTCGTGCTGGGGCTGGTGTTTCAGGGTTTTGTGCAGAGCAGTGGTGTTTTCGGGCAGTGTAGGGGGTCATGCTGGGGCTGTTGTTTCAGGGTTTAGGACTGTGCAGTGGTGTTTGGGAAGTGTAGGGGGTCTTGATGGGCTGGTGTTTTAGGGTTTAGTGCAATGGTGTTCGGGCAGTGTAGGGGGTCTTACTGGGGGTGGTGTTTCAGGGTTTAAAGCAGTGCAATGGTGTTCGGGCAGTGTAGGGGTCATGCTGGGGCTGGTGTTTCAGGGTTTAGGGCAGTGCAGTCGAGTTCGGGCAGTGTAGAAGGTCGTGCTGGGGCTGGTGTTTCAGGATTTAGGGCAGTGCAGTGGTTTTCGGGCAGTGTAGGGGGTTCGTGTTGGGGCTGGTGTTTCATGGGTTTAGGGCAGTGCAGTGGTGATCACACAGTGTAAGGGGTCTTGCTGGGGCAGGGTTTTCAGGGTTTAGGGCAGTGCAGTGGTGTTCGGGCAGTGTAGGGGTTTTGCTGCTGCTGGTGTTTCAGGGTTTAGGGCAGTGCAGTGGTGTTCGGGCAGTGTAGGGGGTCGTGCTGGGGCTGGTGTTTCAGGGTTTAGGGAAGTGCAGTGGTGTTCGGGCAGTGTAGGGGTTCGTCCTGGGGCTGGTGTTTCAGGGTTTAGGGCAGTGCAGTGGTGTTCGGGCAGTTTATGGGTTCCTGCTGGGGCTGGTGTTTCAGGGTTTAGGGCAGTGCAGTGGTGCTCGGGCAGTGTAGGGGGTCGTGCTGGGGCTGCTGTTTCAGGGTTTAGGGCAGTACAGTCGAGTTCGGGCAGTGTAGAAGGTCATGCTGGGGCTGGTGTTTCAGGATTTAGGGCAGTGCAGTGGTTTTCGGGCAGTGTAGGGGTTTGTGCTGGGGCTGGTGTTTCATGGGTTTAGGGTAGTGCAGTGGTGATCACACAGTGTAGGGGGTCTTGCTGGGGCAGGGTTTTCAGGGTTTAGGGCAGTGCAGTGGTGTTCGGGCAGTGTAGGGGTTTTGCTGGGGCTGGTGTTTCAGGGTTTAGGGCAGTGCAGTGGTGTTCGGGCAGTGTAGGGGGTCGTGCTGGGGCTGGTGTTTCAGGGTTTAGGGAAGTGCAGTGGTGTTCGGGCAGTGTAGGGGTTTGTGCTGGGGCTGGTGTTTCAGGGTTTAGGGAAGTGCAGTGGTGTTCGGGCAGTGTAGGGGTTCGTACTGGGGCTGGTGTTTCAGGGTTTAGGGCAGTGCAGTGGTGTCCGGGCAGTTTATGGGTTCCTGCTGGGGCTGGTGTTTCAGGGTTTAGGGCAGTGCAGTGGTGCTCGGGCAGTGTAGGGGGTCGTGCTGGGGCTGCTGTTTCAGGGTTTAGGGCAGTGCAGTCGAATTCGGGCAGTGTAGAAGGTCGTGCTGGGGCTGGTGTTTCAGGATTTAGGGCAGTGCAGTGGTTTTCGGGCAGTGTAGGGGTTCGTGCTGGGGCTGGTGTTTCATGGGTTTAGGGTAGTGCAGTGGTGATCACACAGTGTAGGGGGTCTTGCTGGGGCAGGTTTTTTCAGGGTTTAGGGCAGTGAAGTGGTGTTTGGGCAGTGTAGGGGTCTTGCTGGGGCTGGTGTTTCAGGGTTTAGGGCAGTGCAGTGCTGTTTGGGCAGTGTAGGGGTCGTGCTGTGGCTGGTGTTTCAGGGTTTAGGGAAGTGCAGTGGTGTTCGGGCAGTGTAGGGGTTGCTGCTGGGGGTGGTGTTTCAGGGTTTAGGGGAGTGCAGTGGTGTTCGGGCAGTTTATGGGTTCCTGCTGGGGCTGGTGTTTCAGGGTTTAGGGCAGTGCAGTGGTGTTCGGGCAGTGTAGGGGGTCGTGCTGGGGCTGGTGTTTCAGGGTTTAGGGCAGGGCAGTTGAGTTTGGGCAGTGTAGAAGGTCGTGCTGGGGCTGGTGTTTCAGGATTTAGGGCAGAGCAGTGGTTTTCGGACAGTGTAGGGGTTCGTGCTGGGCCTGGTATTTCATGGGTTTAGGGCAGTGCAGTGGTGTTCACACAGTGTAAGGGGTCTAGCTGGCGCTGGTGTTTCAGGGTTTAGGGCAGTGCAGTGGTGCTCGGGCAGTGTAGGGGGTCGTGCTGGGGCTGCTGTTTCAGGGTTTAGGGCAGTGCAGTCGAATTCGGGCAGTGTAGAAGGTCGTGCTGGGGCTGGTGTTTCAGGATTTAGGGCAGTGCAGTGGTTTTCGGGCAGTGTAGGGGTTCGTGCTGGGGCTGGTGTTTCATGGGTTTAGGGTAGTGCCGTGGTGATCACACAGTGTAGGGGGTCTTGCTGGGGCAGGTTTTTTCAGGGTTTAGGGCAGTGAAGTGGTGTTTGGGCAGTGTAGGGGTCTTGCTGGGGCTGGTGTTTCAGGGTTTAGGGCAGTGCAGTGCTGTTTGGGCAGTGTAGGGGTCGTGCTGGGGCTGGTGTTTCAGGGTTTAGGGAAGTGCAGTGGTGTTCGGGCAGTGTAGGGGTTGCTGCTGGGGCTGGTGTTTCAGGGTTTAGGGCAGTGCAGTGGTGTTCGGGCAGTTTATGGGTTCCTGCTGGGGCAGGTGTTTCATGGGTTTAGGGCAGTGCAGTGGTGTTCACACAGTGTAAGGGGTCTAACTGGGGCTGGTGTTTCAGGGTTTAAGGCAGTGCAGTGGTGTTCGGGCAGTGTAGGGGGTCGTGCTGGGGCTGGTGTTTCAGGGTTTAGGGCAGGGCAGTTGAGTTTGGGCAGTGTAGAAGGTCGTGCTGGGGCTGGTGTTTCAGGATTTAGGGCAGAGCAGTGGTTTTCGGACAGTGTAGGGGTTCGTGCTGGGCCTGGTATTTCATGGGTTTAGGGCAGTGCAGTGGTGTTCACACAGTGTAAGGGGTCTAGCTGGCGCTGGTGTTTCAGGGTTTAGGGCAGTGCAGTGGTGTTCTGGCAGTGTAGGGGGTCGTGCTGGGGCTGGTGTTTCAGGGTTTAGGGCAGTGCAGTGGTGTTCGGGCAGTGTAGGGGGTTGAGCTGGGGCTGGTGTATCAGAGTTTAGGGCAGTGCACTGTTGTTCTGGTAGTGTAGGGTGTCGTGCTGGGGGTGGTGTTTCAGGGTTAAGGGCACTGCACTGGTTTTCAGGCAGTGTAGGGGGTTGTGCTGGGGGTGCTGTTTCAGGGTTTAGTGCAGTGCAGTGATGTTCGGGCAGTGTAGGGGGTCTTAATGGAGCTGGTTTTTCAGGGTTTAGGGCAGTGCAGTGGTGTTCGGGCAGTGTAGGGGTTCTTGCTGGGGCTGGAGTTTCAGGGTTTATGTCAGTGCAGTGGTGTTCGGGCATTGTAGGGGGTCGAGCTGGGGATGGTGTTTCAGGGTTTAGGGCAGTGCAGTGGTGTTCGGGCAGTGTAGCGTGTCGTGCTTGGGCTGGTGTTTCAGGGTTTAGGGCAGTGCAGTGGTGTTCGGGCAGTGTAGGGGTTCATGCTGGGTCTGGTGTTTTAGGGTTTAGGGCAGTGCAGTGGTGCTCGGGCAGTGTATGGGTTCATGCTGGGGCTGGTGTTTCAGGGTTTTGGGCAGAGCAGTGGTGTTCAGGCAGTGTAGGGGTTCGTGCTGGGGCTGGTGTTTCAGGGTTCAGGGCAGTGCAGTGGTGTTCGGGCAGTGTAGGGGGTCGTGCTGGGGCTGGTGTTTCAGGGTTTTGTGCAGAGCAGTGGTGTTCGGGCAGTGTAGGGGGTCGTGCTGGGGCTGGTGTTTCAGGGTTTAGGGCAGTGCAGTGGTGTTTGGAAAGTGTAGGGGTCTTGATGGGGTGGTGTTTCAGGGTTTAGGGCAGTGGTGTTCGGGCAGTGTAGGGGGTCTTACTGGGGGTGGTGTTTCAGGTTTTAGGGCTGTGCAGTCGAGTTCGAGCAGTGTAGAATGTCGTACTGGGGCTGGTGTTTCAGGATTTAGGGCAGTGCAGTGGTTTTCAGGCAGTGTAGGTGTTCGTGCTGGGGCTGGTGTTTCATGGGTTTAGGGCAGTGCAGTGGTGTTCACACAGTGTAGGGGGTCTAGCTGGGGCAGGTTTTTCAGGGTTTAGGGCAGTGCAGTGGTGTTCGGGCAGTGTAGGCGTCTTGCTGGGGCTGGTGTTTCAGGATTTAGGGCAGTGCAGTGGTGTTCGGGCAGTGTAGGGGGTCGTGCTGGGGCTGGTGTT
Source organism: Triturus cristatus (assembly GCF_964204655.1). Lineage (NCBI taxonomy): Eukaryota > Metazoa > Chordata > Amphibia > Caudata > Salamandridae > Triturus > Triturus cristatus. Next base: position 546,989,074 of record NC_140579.1, read on the forward strand.
TCAGGGTTTAGGGAAGTGCAGCGGTGTTCGGGCAGTGTTGGGGTTCGTGCTGGGGCTGGTGTTTCAGGGTTTAGGGCAGTGCAGTGGTGTTCGGGCAGTTTATGGGTTCCTGCTGGGGCAGGTGTTTCATGGGTTTAGGGCAGTGCAGTGGTGTTCACACAGTGTAAGGGGTCTAACTGGGGCTGGTGTTTCAGGGTTTAAGGCAGTGCAGTGGTGTTCGGGCAGTGAAGGGGGTTGTGCTGGGGCTGGTGTATCAGAGTTTAGGGCAGTGCACTGATGTTCGGGCAGTGTAGGGGGTCGTGCTGGGGGTGGTGTTTCAGGGCACTGCACTGGTGTTCGGGCACTGTAGGGGGTCGTGCTGGAGGTGGTGTTTCAGGGTTCAGTGCAGTCGTGTTCGGGCAGTGTAGGGGGGTCTTGCTGGGACAGGTGTTTCAGGATTTAGGGAAGTGCAGTTTTTTTTTAGCAGTGTAGGGGGTCTTGCTGGGGCTGGTGTTTCAGGGTTTAGGGCAGTGCAGTGGTGTTCGGGCAGTGTAGGGGGTCGCGCTGGGGCTGGTGTTTCAGGGTTTAGGGAAGTGCAGTGGTGTTCGGGCAGTGTAGCAGGTCGTGCTGGGGCTGGTGTTTCAGGGTTTAGGGAAGTGCAGTGGTGTTCGGGCAGTGTAGCGGGTCGTTCTTGGGCTGGTGTTTCAGGGTTTAGGGCAGAGCAGTGGTGTTCGGGCAGTGAAGGGGTTCGTGCTGGGGCTGCTGGTTTAGGGCAGTGCAGTGGTGTTCGGGCAGTGTAGGGATTCATGCTGGGGCTGGTGTTACAGGGTTTTGGGCAGAGCAGTGGTGTTAACGCAGTGTAGGGGTTCGTGCTGGGGCTGGTGTTTCACGGTTTAGGGCAGTGCAGTGGTGTTCGGGCAGTGTAGGGGGTCGGGCTGGTGTGTCAGGGTTTTGGGCAGAGCAGTGGTGTTCAGGCAGTGTAGGGGGTTGTGCTGGGGCGGGTGTTTCAGGGCTGTAGCCATTAAATTGTTTAGAATAATTGACAGGACATTTGGCTATCCCCTGGTGTTTCATACCTTTCCATCTTGAGTAATGACATTATTGCTGAAAGCTTTCTTAATTTGCATGGCTTTACCAAATTTACCAGAACTTTATTGGCAAAACCAGGTCTCAAAACTTTAACCCGGTCACCAACCTTGAAATTGTGCACTCTTACTTTCCATTTATTATCATATCATTTCTTAGTTCTAAACTGTTTAATATCAACCCTCTTATCAGTATTATGTACACACTCTTTATCATTTACAAACTCCTTGCATCTTTCTCTGAACCACCATGGACATACACTGGATGCGGGGTCTCTTCCTTTTAGTAACTTGAAAGGACTGGTTTCAGTGGTGGTATGTGAAGTGATTCTGCATATCCACAAAAGTTCTCTTAATGCACTCAACCTATCACTACCTTGTTTTAAAGCATCTGAAACAACATTTTTGAGAACTCTGTTAAAACGCTCCACCTGTTCATTTTCGTGTGGTTCATAAAGAGAGGTAATTTTATGTTTAATGCCACAATTTTTGAGGAAAACACTCATCTCAGACAATGTAAGTTGTAAACCATTATCAGATATTAATGTTGAAGGACATCCTTCTCGTGCAAATACGTCCTTGAAAAAACTAATTACGACATTGGTGGTAGCTTTGGAAACGAATTTTTTCCTCAGGCCATTTAGAATGATAGTCAATAATGACCAATGCAAACCGGGAATTCTCAGGTAACATATTAAACGGTTCAGATATGTCAAATGCAACCTTTTGCCAAGGTTCCTTAGGCCAAGTGACAGTTTTCATTGGTGGAGTATTTACTTTAAGCATTTTTTCACTAGATACACACTCGTTGCACTCTCTGATAAACGGTCAATGAATCTGTCCATACCTGTCCACCAGAAAAAATGTATGATTAAACGTTTCATTGCCGAAATACCTGGATGAGTTTTATGATATAATTTTAAAATTGCATCTTGAACTCCTCTTGGAGGAATACATTTACCAGCTTTGAGAATTAAATCACCTTCCATTTCTAGCTGATCTGACACATTGTAAAAAGGTATTGTTAGAATCTGGGGTCTCTGGTCGGCGCAGGTATGCACTTGCGACAAGCAGGGACCCTTTCCTCTAAGTCAGGGCAAAGGATTACTCGTGGTAAATAACCCCTGCTCACCCTCTAGGTAACGTGGCGCGAGCAGTCAGGCTAGATTCCAGAGGGCATGAGGTTAAGCATTCAGGGCATCCCACAATAACCACCAACCCACCACACAGAGGCACAAGACTGTATTTTGTAAAAACAAAGCTCTTTATATAAAAGACTCTTCAAGCAGACTTCAAAAATACAGTTCTTCACTTCAAAAGGGGGTTCCAGTTACTTATATCAAGGTTCCATGAGGCCACAGTTCTTAAAAGGCAATTTTAACAGTGATGCAGACTTCTTGGGGTCTGTGCGCACCGTAACGCTGAGGGTATGCTTCGTACCGGCGTCAGTACGCGCCGTACCTACTTCGGTATGCTTCATACACCACCTGTACGGTTCTTTCGTCGTCGTACGCTTCGTACACCACCAGTACGGTTCTTTCCTCGTCTCACGCTTCCCGCGTGAGCAAGCGGCTATATATTCACACTGTACGGGCCGTACAGGTGCAGGGCCGCGCCGTACGGGCTTGGTGCGAACCTCGCAATGCCTCATGCTTCCCGTGTGAGTAGCGTAGCGGGACGACAGCGCAGTACGGACCGTACAAAGGAAAGTACGCGTCGTACAGGGGCGCTTGGGGCTCACAGTACCTTATTCTTGGGGGCAAAGTTTGTGGCGGCCTCAGCAGTCTATAGAAGGGCGTCCCACGTCGCGTTGCAGTCACGCTTGGTCAGTGGACGGCGATGCATCGTGGGGCGCCTCAGGACATCACAGCACACCTCGAGGTGGGAAGCAGCAGGGGGGGCTCGGGGGTGATTTTCAGCGCGCAGCACTGTCAGCATCGGCCAGAATCGGCGAACCAGTGTGTCGTCGATCCTTGCAGGGGTCGCTACGGCCTGGGGTTGCAGAGGCTCGGCGCTTGGAGCCGCACAGTCTTTCCTTACGTTGCAAGCTCCGGCTCGAGAGGGCGGCAGTTTACTTTGCTCAGGCAGGGCAGGCCTTCACGGTGCTCACAGCAGGACGGTCGATCAGAGGTCACGTTGCTCGGCGAGATGGGGGCACACAGGTTCTCTGGGGTCAGCGTTTGCAATCCACCCACAGCAGCTTCCTTTCTTCCAGGGAGGGGTAGCGCCCACTGTTCCTGGGGCGCAGTTCAGGGGGCAAGTTCACCAGCAAGCCCTTGGAGATTGTTCACACAGCACAAGTTGATTCAAAAGTCTCTCTTAGTCTTTTCCTCTCCTTCTTGCAGCAAGGCACCCACCACAGGCCAGTCTCTCAGGCTAGAGACAGTACTCCTCCATGCAGCTGTCCCAGGTCCTTCTCTTCAGGCAGAGTTTCTTCTTGGCGTAAACAGGATCTGTTTCTTAGGAGCAGGGCTCCTTTTATTATACACAGTTTCTTTTGTTCTTTGTCGCCAGGGCGCCTGTGCCTGGCTCAGTCTGGTTTTGGAGCACTTTGTTGTGGTGACTGCTCTTTCCTTTCAGTGCACAGGGCAGAGACATCAGCCGCTCCACAGGGGGCGGAGCCAGCATTGTGGTGGCAGAGCACAGGTCTATTCAGAGTCAAGGTGTACTCCTCCAACCCATCCTGGTGTAATCTCTCTACCCACCACCTGGCAGCCAGCCTGTTTCCTGGAATTCCCCAGCCCTGCCCCTCACTGAAACTAGGCAGCACACACACACAGCAAAAGCGGACTGAAATGGCTAAGCAAGTAAATACTAACTTTCTAAAAGTAGTATTTACAAACACAGGATATTAAAATAAACTTTACTAAAAGAAGTATTTTATTATTCTGAGTTCAGGCATACTAAACTTGACTTTCTACCATGCTCTCTGAGTCCGCTGGGATTATAGCGTGTAATAATTCCAGCAGCCCATTCTGGCCTATGGAGAGCAGGTAGCCTTCAATAGTGAAAAACGAAAATGGCTGTAATTCACTATTAGGATATGCCACACACATCAGGGCATGTCCTACCTTATGCCTACAATGCACCCTGCCCTTGGGCCTGCCATAGGGGTGACTAATATGTAGTTAAGGGAAGGTTTAGGGACTGGCAAGTAGGTGCACTTGCGCAGTCAGCATGACAGTATCAGACTGCACGCAGGTTCTGCAATGGCAGACCTTAGACACATTTTACTAGGCCGCTTCTGTGGGTGGCACAACCAGTGCTGCAAGCCCACCAGCAGCATTTGTATTTACAAGCCCTGGCACTCCTGGTGCACTTTACTAGGGGCTGATAGTAAACCAAATAAGCCAAACACGGACACCAATCAATGTATACACTTTTCAAAAGGGAGCACTTGCACTGTGGCACTGATTAGCAGTGGCACAGTGCCCTGAGCAGCTAACACCAACAAAACACATGAGGCACATCAGCAAAAAGTGGAAGGGAAACTCACGCCAAGGTGCCAGGTCTAACACGTGTCCCCTCCAGCTGAAATGTGGGGGTAACTACCCTACCCCAGGGAGTTCCTCTTCACTAAGGCGGAAAAACCTGGACAGACCGTCAGCATTGGCGTGATCTGTGCCAGGGCGATGCTCCACCGTAAAGTCCATACCCTATAGGGAGATGGACCACCTCAACAGTTTTGGGTTCTCACCCCTCATTTGCATCAACCATCTGCGGGGCCTGTGGTCGGTCTGAACCCGGAAGTGAGACCCAAACAAGTAGGGTCTTAGCTTCTTCAGCGCACCAGACCACAGCAAATGCTTCTCGCTCGATTGCACTCCACCTTTGTTCCCGTGGAAGAAACCTCCTACTAATGAAGGCTACAGGTTGGTCCCAGCCCTCCTCAGTCATCTGTGAGAGAACAGCCCCTACACCATGCTCTGATGCGTCTGTCTGCACTAGGAATTCTTTGGAGAAGTCAGGAGCCAAGAGCACGGGTGCCGTGCACATGGCAGTCTTCAGGGTGTCAAAAGCCTTCTGACAGGTGTCAGTCCAGATCACTTTCCTGGGTTGCTTCTTCGAAGTCAGCTCTGTCAAGGGGGCAACAATGCTGCCATACCCCTTGACAAACCTCCTGTAGTACCATGTGAGTCCTAAAAAGGCCCTCACCTCTGTCTGGGTCTTTGGGGGCTCCCAAGCCAGGATGGTTTCAATCTTGGGTTGGAGGGGCGCCACCTGGCCGCTCCCCACTTGGTGTCCCAAGTACACCACGGATCCCTGCCCGATCTGACACTTGCTTGCCTTGATCGTGAGGCCTACCTTGCGCAGTGCCATCAACACTTCCCAGAGGTGGTGCAGGTGTTCTTTCCATGTGCCACTGAACACTGCGATGTCATCCAGGTAGGCGGCGCTGAACTCGGTCAGCACAGCCAACACCTGGTTGACCAACCTCTGGAAGGTGGCAGGGGCATTCTTCATCCCAAAGGGCATAACCCGGAACTGGAAATGCCCCATCTGGTGTGGAAAATGCTGACCTCTCTTTGGCCCCATCAGTTAAGGCGATCTGCCAGTACCCAGACATTAAATCAAACGTGCTGAGGTACCATGCAGCCCCTAACTGATCGATGAGCTCATCAGCTCTGGGGATGGGGTGCGCGTCAGTCTTCGTGACTGAATTGAGTCCTCTGTAGTCCACACAGAACCGGAGGTCGGGTGTGGCACCCGGCGATGCAGCCTTTGGGACCAAGACCACTGGGCTGGCCCAAGAACTGCTGGAGGACTCAACCACCCCTAGAGCAAGCATCTTTGAGAACTCCTCTTTGATGCTGGCCCTGACCCTGTCAGTTACCCTGTAAGCCTTCTGCTTCACAGGCAAACTGTCTCCTGTGTCCACATCATGGACGCACCAATCTGTGACACCAGGAACCAGGGAGAACAGGTCAGGAAACTGCCCCAGCAGCTGGCGGCAGTCATCCTGTTGCTCCGGGGTCAGGGTGGGTGAGAGGTTAACTCCATCCACTGACCCGTCTTGTTCTGAGGCTACCAGGAGGTCAGGAAGAGGCTCAGATTCCTCTTCCGCCCATCATCTGTGGCCAAGAGCATTCCCACTTTGGACCTCTCCAAGTGGGGCTTTAGTCGGTTGACATGTAGGACCCTCAAGGGGTTCCTGGGAGACTGCAAGTCCCCCAAGTAGGTGACAGAACTCTTGCGCTCCGCAATCTCAAAGGGTCCGGTCCACTTGTCTTGGAGTGCACAAGGCTCCACAGGGGCCAGGACCCATATCTTTTGCCCAGGTTGAAGCTCAACCAGAGTGGCGTTCTGGTCGTACCACCGCTTCATTTCCTCCTGGCTGGCTTCCAGATTTTCCTCAGCAAGTTGCCTGAAACGCCTAGTCTGGTTCCGGAAGGCCAGCATGTAACTATATACATTCTGGGGAGGTTTCCTGGGAGATTGCTCCCAGCCTTCCTTGACCAGACTAAGAGGTCCTCGTACTGGGTGGCCATACAGAAGCTCAAAGGGACTGAACCCTAGAGACTTCTGTGGCACCGCACGGTACGCAAAGAGAAGGCATGGTAAGAGGACGTCCCACTTACGCCTCATGGGTTCCTCAAGACCCATAATCATGCCCTTTAGGGTTCGGTTGAATCTCTCAACCAACCCGTTTCCTTGGGGATGGTAAGGGGTGGTGAACTTGTATGTTACACCACACTCTTGCCAAAGGGATTTCATGTATTTCGATATGAAATTGGTGCCCCTGTCAGACACCACCTCTAGAGGGAATCCTACTCGTGAGAAAGTTCCCATCAGTGCCCGTCCCACCACGGGGGCCGTCACTGTCCTCAGAGGGATGGCGTCAGGGTACCGGGTGGCATGGTCCACCAAGGCCAGGATAAACCTGTTGCCCATGGCTGTCTTGGGGTCCAGTGGCCCCACAATGTCAATCCCCACTCGCTGGAATAGGGTACTGACCACAGGGAAAGGTTGGAGTGGAGCCTTTTGCTTCCTTCCACTCTTACCACTTGCCTGGCAAGTCTGGCAGGTCCTACAATGAGCATCTGAGCTCTTGTGCATTTGAGGCCAATAAAAGTGGGTGATAAGCCTCTCATAGGTCTTGTCCTGCCCCAAATGCCCTGCTAATGGCACATCGTGAGCCAGCCCCAGTAGGAAGGCTCTGAACTTCTGGGGTACCACCAGCGCATGGGCTGACCCAGGTTCAGCAACCTTAGGCTCTGAGTACAGGAGGTCCTTCTCCCAGTAGATGAAATGTGTACCGGACTGATCACCATTGGCCTGGGCTGCAGCCTGCTGCCGCATACCCACGAGAGAGGGGCATTCTTTCTGCTCCCTGCAGAATTCCTCCCTGGAGGGGCCTCCTTCTTGCTGCCAATGGGTCAGCTCAGGCAGGTCCCCCAGTTCGGCTATCTGTTCCCCGGTAGGCTCCAGGGCATCCCCCTCAAGGTCTGCTTCCTCCTCGGCTGTGGGATCTTTAGGGGCCTGTTTCCCGCGCCTCCAGCGCCCTCTCCCTAAGGCCGGTTCCTGGGCCTCTCCCTCAGGCTCCAGGTTCTCTTGAACACCCCTACTGGCTGCCATTGACCGGGTGGTCACGCACGCCCAGTCAGATAAACCCACCATCCGCAGGTGAGCTGTCTTCTCCACCTTTTCCCAAGGGGAGCTCTCCAAATCATTTCCTAGGAGACAGTCTACAGGCATGGCAGTTCTCACAGCGACTTGCAGTGAACCAGAGACCCCCCCCCACTCAAAGGGAACTTGAGCCATGGGACAACGGCTCTCTGTGTTGTCAGCATTGACAACCCGACAATAGGCATGGGGTACAACCTGCTCTTGAGATACCAGGTGCTGCCGCACTGCAGTCACACTGGCGCCTGTGTCTCGAAGAGCCTCTACCTTCTTCCCATTGACGGTCACCACTTGCCCATATATCTTAGTGTTGGAGGGCAAGTAGGTTTCAGGGACCATTTCACTGTCTCCCAATGAGACTAGGGTCAGCTGGACGGGGTCCCACCCACCTTGGACTTCTACCTCCTCCCCAAAGGCTACTGTAGCCACTTGCCTGGGGAAAGCACCAGTGGGTGCTGGTTTTACATACTGGCGACACTTGGGATCACTGGCAAAGTGACCCAGCTCACCACATTTATAACACTGTGGGGGCCCCTTGGGAACAGGTTTAACTGTCGGGGCCCCTGTCTGCTTCGGGGGTGGGGGAGGCTGAGAACCTTTCTGCTGGTTCCCTTGGGTATTACTTTGGGGACCTTTTGGAAACCCTTTCTGTTTTCCCTTGTCCCCCCCACTCTTCTGCTGGGGACCCTGCCCACCCTTGGCGGAATCTCCCACTTGACCCTTGTGTACCCTGGTGCTGACCCAGCAGTCCGCCTCTTCAGCAAGCTTCATAGGGTTAGTCAGCTTGCTATCGATCAGGTGTTGGCGTAGCTCAGGAAAACAATTAAGGGACAAGTGCTCCCATGCAATTAAATCAAAGAGACCTTGGTAATCATTAACTTTGCTACCCTTCACCCAGCCATCCAGTGCTCTGCAGAAAATGGTTACATACTCCACATACGTACTCCCAGCAATCTTGGTACACCCCCTGAACCTCTGTCTATATAAATCAGGAGGTAGCCCATACCTGGTCATTAAAGCTTCCTTCATGTGGGGGTAAGAATTATACATGTCAGAGGGCAAATCTAAGAGTGTGTCCCGCCCCTCACTGAGGAACCGCCCCCACAACCCTGCTCCCCAATCTCTCTCAGGGAACCGGTGGGAAGACATGGCTACCTCATAGGCCTTGAACCATTGCCCTATGTCATCATTCTTAAAGTACTCTTTAACTACATCTTTTGGCATGTACACCCTTGACTCTACCTGCACCGGCGTTGCGCTGCCACCAGAGGGAGGGTTTTCCAAACTTTTCGCTTTTATCTCCAACTCCCTCATTTTCATGTCGTGCTCCATCTGAATTTTTCTTTCTTCCAGAGCCATCTTCTTGCTCTCTAGCTCCAATTGGCCATTTAATTTCAGCTTTGCCAATGTTATCTCATGATCCCTGGTGGCCTGTCTGTCTCCCAGCTCCTCTGGCGACAGGCCTCTGCCAAAACTATGGATGCTTTCTGCTAGTTCCAATGGTACAACCTCCTCAGTTGCACCCCTTGATTCAATCCAGGCTTTCAGTGCCTTGTAGAGATCTCCTTTGAGCCTGCATCCTGCATGTGGAACCTTGAACTTCTTGCAAAAGGACTTGAGTTGGGCTCTTGTGTAGCTGTCCAGTTTTGATTCATCCCATTCCATCTCTCCTACTTCAGAAGTTTCAGAGGTCGTTTTCTCTATGCTGTTTCGGCCTGGCATGACTCCAAACACAAGGGATCTTCTTTCTTGGCAAGCAAAATAAAAAAAGTTCTGTGGCTTAAGCTACTGGACTGTCCTCACTGTGCAATGGCTAGTAATCACTGCGCAGACACCAAAAATGCAAATCCGTAGATCCTCACCGCAGCCACCAATGTTAGAATCCGGGGTCTCTGGTTGGCGCAGGTATGCACTTGCGACAAGCAGGGACCCTTTCCTCTATGTCAGGGCAAAGGATTACTCGTGGTAAATAACCCCTGCTCATCCTCTAGGTAACGTGGCTCGAGCAGTCAGGCTAGATTCCAGAGGGCATGAGGTTAAGCATTCAGGGCATCCCACAATAACCACCAACCCACCACACAGAGGCACAAGACTGTATTTTGTAAAAACAAAGCTCTTTATATAAAAAACTCTTCAATCAGGCTTCAAAAATACAGTTCTTCACTTCAAAAGGGGGTTCCAGTTACTTATATCAATGTTCCATGAGGCCACAGTTCTTAAAAGGCAATTTTAACAGTGATGCAGACTTCTTGGGGTCTGTGCACACCGTAGCGCTGAGGGTACGCTTCGTACCGGCATCAGTACGCGCCGTACCTACTTTGGTACGCTTCGTACACCACCAGTACAGTTCTTTCGTCGTCTTACGCTTCGTACACCACCAGTACGGTTCTTTCCTCGTCTCACGCTTCCCGCGTGAGCAAGCGGCTATATATTCACTCTGTACGGGCCGTACAGGTGCAGGGACGCGCCGTACGGGCTTGGTGCGAACTGCGCAACGCCTCACGCTTCCCGCGTGAGTAGCGTAGCGGGACGACAGCGCAGTACGGACCATACAAAGGAAAGTACGCGTCGTACAGTGGCGCTTGGGGCTCACGGTACCTTATTCTTTTTTTTTTGTCCTCAGTTTGCAATAACTTTTGTAAGGAGTTATCAGGGACCCCATGTTTCACTATCCGACCCTTCACTACCCCATTTTTTCGTGGCCCGATGGAGTGTTTCCCATTATTTGTTGGTAGGGGTCCCCTTATTTCCTTTATAATTTTCAATAAATGATGGTTCCAATGGGAAATGAGCTGGCCTTCATGGCTACTCTGGCAGACCTTCTGCCTATTAATTTATTGCTATTGCATAATCATTGGACATTGAAAATGTCCAATGATTCCCCCTCTTATCCAATTTATATAATCTATGTATAGAGGACATCCATTCCCAATGTGTAGGTGATACAGGGCTTACCCATTTAATACATATTTCCCTTCTAGCCAATAAAATTAACACAAAGAGTAAATTCTCCTGTTTTTTAGTTAGCTTAATTGAACATTCTGCCTGGTCAACTCCGAATATTACAAGATCAATACTCACATCAGTTGGTCTTTCTAATAACATGTTGAGCGTCTTACCCACATCTTGCCAGAATTTTTCGAGCTGGGGGCACTGCTGGAACATATGCAGGTCGTCCGCTCTCTCCTTACCACATTTTAGGCAGTGCTTTATCTTTTCCCCGCTGAACTTTGATAACCTCTTCGGAGTCCAGTAGGCTCTATGAGTGGTAAACAGATGGTTTCTCCTTAGTGCGGCAGATTTCACAATTGACCAACATTTTTCCATAGATACTCGCCAGATTTTTTTTGCGTCCAGCGACGGCAGGTCTTTCCCCCAGATCTCTTCTGAAACCAGACATTCTTCCTCACCGGCTGATATTAAGCCCCAGTACCATCGTGAAATCTCTTTTTTTAGGGGCGCATTTTTCTGCATCTCCGTCTCTATTACGTTATCTCCTTCCTTGTTTTCTGTTAGAGTTTTTTGCCCAGCTAGTAAGTTGGTAGAATTTGAATTTTGATAGAGACGAGTTTGTTATTGTTTCCAAATAGTCCCATTCAATAATGTTGTTTCCTGACATCAGATGACCCCATTTTAATATTCCAAATGTTCTCAGCAGGGCAGCAAGCCTGTCCTTAAGGCATTCCGGGGTTCCTGGTGAATCCCATATGGGAGCAAGATCGCTGTAATATGGTATATTCATAATGTTTCTAATGTGATACCATAATTTTGCAGCTGACTTAAGAACTTTCAATTTCACCTTTTTAAAAAATTGTGGATGTCCAAATTTATAAAGATAGTGGCCTTCTCTGCCAGTCATTACTTGCAGATAAGCAGGGTAATACTCAAAATCTTTTAGTAAGACCCTCATGTACTTAAATTGGAAAGCCCTGTAGTATTCTAATATATCCGGGCTGGCTATTCCACCTTGTTCTTTCTTCCTTCTAAGTTTTTTCCATGCTATCCTTGTTCCTTTTGATGACCAAATAAAACTGTTTAATTCCCCTTGTAGCCTCTTTATTGAATCTCTCTTAAATTCTAGTGGGATTGTACTGAAAATGTAGGTAAATCTAGGTAAAACAGACATTTTTATTATATTCGAGTTCCCTAGAAATGTCAGCGGAAGACCTCCCCATACTTTAAGTAGTTTCCTTACCTCAGCACTAACTTTTTTTAAATTTAACTGAGCTAATTTGTCAAGGTCTTTGACCAGTTCAATACCTAAATATCGTATCTTTTCCTTGACTAAATGATTATTACTACAGGTATTCCACTCCATAATTTCTGTTTTCTCCTGATTTATCAGGTATCCAGATACTTTCCCAAAGTTATTCAAGGTTTCTCCTATAGTATTGATTGACCCCTCCAGGTTGTTCGTAAAGATCAAGTCGTCTGCATAGAGTGCTACCTTTTTCACCCACCCTTGTTAAGAGAAGGGGTCTATTCCCAGGTTCAATATATAGGTCAAAGAGCAGGGGAGACAGGGGGCAGCCCTGTCTCATACCTCTCTTGATCTCTATATTATCTGTAAGATTTCCATTAATTAATATCTTAGCCCATGGATCTTTATATAACCTCTTCACCATACCTTGAAAGTTTTCTCCCAGGTTATATTTATCTAGGACCCTATTTAGAAACACCCAATTCACTCTGTCGAATGCTTTGGCTGCATCGAAGGTGATTATAGAAAGGGGCATCTTTCCCTGTACTACTAAATCTATTGTTCCAATCAGTTCATGGGTCAAGTCTTGAATTTGTCTGCCTTTTACAAACCCCTTCTGATCGTTGTTAATTAGGGCTCCTGCTACTTTCCCTAACCTCTTTGCCATAATTTGTGTGAAGATCTTATAATCACTATTTAGTAGGGATATAGGACGATAGGACTCACATTTTCCCGAGTTCTTCCCTGGTTTTAACAGAACATTAATTACTGCATCATTCCATGAAGCTGGGAATTCACCCCTCTCCTCAAAGATTTTGTTTAACAAGTCCGTAAGAGGGGAGACCAAGGCTTCTCTTAAAGCAATAAAAAATTCATTAGGTAAAGCATCTGGTCCTGATGCCTTTCCTCTCTTTAAACCCCTGATGACATCTTCAACTTCTCTTTTTGTTATTCTGACATTTAATTCTTCTTTTTCCTCTTGCGTTAATACTAGGAGAACTAATCCATCTATATACTCACGAAGTTGTTCATCTGTTGGTTTAATGTCTTCAGTATATAGGTTCGCAAAGAATTTAACAAATTCCTGCATAATCACAGAATCTTCGGAACTTATTTCATTGGAGTCTCTTAATTGGATACTTGCTATCTTATTTCTGGTCTGATCAGTTTTCATCTTCCATGCCAGCATCTTTCTGCACCCTTCTCCATATTCATAATGAGACAGTTTGCTGGCCTCCCATTTCTCTCTCACTATGTTTTCCAATAGTTCTGCTAAGGTTTCCTTATTTACTGATCTTTCAGACTCCATTTTTTCCCTTTTAGATGTTATCGTTTCCGTTAATAATTGCATATCAAGTAATTTTATGGTCGCTTCTAGTTGGCCAATTTTTTGTTTCGTTATCTTTGATTTATGGGCAGCCAAACTTAACAGCCTTCCTCTGATAACTGCCTTATAGGCATCCCATATTATTTGTACAGAAGCGCTGTTTTTATTAGTTTGAAAATAGAGCTCTGTTTCTCTTATAAGTACTTCTATGTTTTGTGGATCTAATAAAGTTGTACGGTCTATTGTCCATCTTGGTTGTGTGGAGTTATGTTTCATTTGAAGTTTTAATAGTACTGCTGAGTGATCGGATAAATGGGCTGGCAAGTGCTGTACCATCTGGGTGCTGTCCAGTAAGGCTCTGTCTAGTAAAAAATAATCTATTCTCGACAGCAAATTTAATTTTTTATTTTGAAATGTGAAGCCTTGCATGTTTTCTCCTTTCTCTTTCCAAATGTCTACCAAGCCCAAATCTTTTATACAGATCCCCAGCCATTCTCTCATTTTAATCAAGTTTACTTCTCTTCTCCGGGGGAGGCGGTCCACCTTAGGATCTAAGATTATATTAAAATCCCCCCCTATAATTATTGGTGAGGTCTCTGTTAATAGTTGAGTATATAATTTTTGTAAAGGGTCCGGGTCGTCTGTATCAGGTCCATAATAACCGACAATAGTATATCATTTGTTGGCTATTCTTGCTCTAGTTATCACCCAACGCCCTGTCCTGTCAACTTCCACCAACTCTATTCTTGCTTTGAGAGATGTCTTGAATAAAATAGCCACTCCTTTGATACAACAATTTTGATTTGTGCAGGCGTAGGAGTCCACCCACCTCAAGGTTTTAATTATTTCATCCCACTCATTCTTATTCTTGGGGGCAAAGTTCGTGGCGGCCTCAGCAGTCTTTAGAAGGGCGTCCCGCGTCGCGTTGCAGTCCCGCTTGGTCAGTGGATGCCGATGCTTCGTGGGGCGCCTCAGGACGTCACGGCACACCTCGAGGTGGGAAGCAGGAGGGGTGGCTCGGGGGTGATTTTCAGCGCGCAGTGCTGTCAGCATCGGCCAGAATCGGCGAACCAGTGTGTCGTCGGTCCTTGCAGGGGTCGCTACAGCCTGGGGTCGCAGAGGCTAGGCGCTTGGCGCCGCACAGTCTTTCCTTACGTTGCGAGCTCTGGCTCGAGAGGGCGGCAGTTTACTTTGCTCAGGCCAGGCAGGGCAGGCCTTCACGGTGCTCACAGCAGCACGGTCGATCAGAGGTCACGTTGCTCGGCGAGATGGGGGCACACAGGTTCTCTGGGGTCAGCGTTTGCAATCCACCCACAGCAGCTTCCTTTCTTCCAGGGAGGGGTAGCGCCCACTGTTCCTGGGGCGCAGTTCAGGGGGCAAGTTCACCAGCAAGCCCTTGGAGATTGTGCACACAGCACAAGTTGATTCAAAAGTCTCTCTTAGTCTTTAACTCTCCTTCTTGCAGCAATGCACCCACCACAGGCCAGTCTCTCAGGCTAGAGACAGTACTCCTCCATGCAGCTTTCCCAGGTCCTTCTCTTCAGGCAGAGTTTCTTCTTGGCGTAAACAGGATCTAATTTCTTAGGGGCAGGGCTCCTTCTTTTATACACAGTTTCTTTTGTTCTTTGTCACCAGGGGGCCTGTGCCTGGCTCAGTCCGGTTTTGGAGCACTTTGTTGTGGTGACTCTGCTCTTTCCTTTCAGTGCACAGGGCAGAGACATCAGCCGCTCCACAGGGGGCGGAGCCAGCATTGTGGTGGCAGAGCACAGGTCTATTCAGAGTCAAGGTGTACTCCTCCCACCCATCCTGGTGTAATCTCTCTACCCACCACCTGGCAGCCAGCCTGTCTCCTGGAATTCCCCAGCCCTGCCCCTCACTGAAACTAGGCAGCACACACACACAGCAGAGGCGGACTGAAATGGCTAAGCAAGTAAATACTAACTTTCTAAAAGTAGTATTTACAAACACAGGATATTAAAATAAACTTTACTAAAAGAAGTATTTTATTATTCTGAGTTCAGGCATACTAAACTTGACTTTCTACCATGCTCTCTGAGTCCGCTGGGATTATAGCGTGTAATAATTCCAGCAGCCCATTCTGGCCCAAGGAGAGCAGGTAGCCTTCAATAGTGAAAAACGAAAATGGCTGTAATTCACTATTAGGATATGCCACACACATCAGGGCATGTCCTACCTTATGCCTACAATGCACCCTGCCCTTGGGCCTGCCATAGGGGTGACTAATATGTAGTTAAGGGAAGGTTTAGGGACTGGCAAGTAGGTGCACTTGCGCAGTCAGCATGACAGTACCAGACTGCACGCAGGTTCTGCAATGGCAGACCTTAGACACATTTTACTAGGCCGATTCTGTGGGTGGCACAACCAGTGCTGCAAGCCCACCAGCAGCATTTGTATTTACAAGCCCTGGCACTCCTGGTGCACTTTACTAGGGGCTGATAGTAAACCAAATAAGCCAAACATGGACACCAATCAATGTATACACTTTTCAAAAGGGAGCACTTGCACTGTGGCACCGATTAGCAGTGGCACAGTGCCCTGAGCAGCTAACACTAACAAAACATAAGAGGCACATCAGCAAAAAGTGGAAGGGAAACTCACGCCAAGGTGCCAGGTCTAACAGGTATCAAATCTGACCTTACTTGATGCTTATTGGGCCACCCTTCATAAAAAATTTTTGGAGGTCACTCCATCTGTCATCACCTTTTTCACTTTCAGCCCAGAATTCCCCCGTAATACCTTGGTACTGTAGAGGAACAAAGTCATTAATGCTTAAAACAAAATCTACCTCTTTAACAACATTAACTTCATCCTGACAGCACGGTAACCGTGATAGAAAATCTGCAGTTACATTCTTTTTGCCTGGAACATATTCAGTTTTAAAATTGTACTCTTGAAGCCTCAAAACCAATCTAGAAATCCTGGCTGTAGAGTTCCATCCTTCTCCTGTGACCAGTATATTAACCAATGGTTTATGATCCGTCCTGAGCGTAAGCTTGTTACCCCAAACATAGATTCTATAGTGTTCTACCGCCCACATATGTGCAAGTAATTCTGTCTCAATTACCGCATTCTTACGCTCTGTTTCATTTAGGGTTCTAGACACAAAAGCCACATACCATTATCCATGCCTTCCATTTGAGATAAAACACTACCTAAACCACATAAGCTGGCATCGACTGTGATAATACATTCTTTCTTCATTCTAAAAGGTTTTAACGTAGGTGCATTAACAACATCCTTTTTTATGCTCTCAAAAGCTTACTGCTGTTCAGTTTCCCAAACAAACATTTTTGCCTTAATAGTTTTCTTAGTGGCTCCATTTTGGTGGCAACATTTTCAATACATTTGCTTTAGGACTCGCACATCCCAGCGAATGATAGTAACTGATCTTTGTTATTGGGAGTTGGAGCATTGATTATAGCATCAACATTTGACTTCTTTGGAACTACTCCGTCTCCAGATAATGTGTGACCTAAATACTCTACAGAACGGTTAAACAGTTTACACTTATGAGCTTTGAGAGTAAGTCCATGACTGTCTAATCTTCTACATACTTCATTTAAATGTATTTCGTGCTCTTCCTCATTCTTTGAGAATATCAAAATGTCATCTTTGAAACATTTAACACAACAATCAATATCTCTAAAAATTTGGAACATTACTCTTTGAAACACAGATGCTGCCGACGCCAACCCGAAAGGCATCCTAGTATATTGAAAAAGACCTTGCAGAGTTATGAACGCTGTAAACTTTTTTGATTCTTCCGTGAGTTCTATCTGGTGGTAAGCAGATCTCAAATCCAAGGTAGAAAATATTTTGGCACCTTCCAGCATGGAAACCACTTCATTAATATTGGGCAGTGGATGACAATCTATAACAATGTTAGCATTTAACGCCCTCAAATCCACACATACCCTGAGTTTTTGATCTGGTTTGTGTACCAAAACAATGGGCGAATCCCACTCAGAGGACTCAATAGTTTCAATAATACCTTCATCTGATAAATCTTTTAACATATCCCTTAATTCATCTCTTATATTTATGGGCACCCCTCTTAACTTTTGTTTAACAGGTAATGCATTATCCTTCAAAACTATTTTGTGTGTAAAATTTCTCAACTTACCCAACTTGTCACAAAATACATTGCTATAGTTCTTGACAAGCTTTGTTTCCTTATCCATACCACTACTGTTTAGGTTAATAACAGCAACATTCTCCATGGGTTCTTCACTTAAAGACACAGGTTCCCTAGACCGGGGGTTGAGAATTTTTCCTAATTTCCACTGGTCGCGCCACCCTAGCACATTCACTCCTCTCACAGCAATATATAACTTACTCTGTGAACACCTTCCCTTGAAACACAAAGTTACATGTACGAAACCCTCTATGTCAATTCTTGAACCATCAAAACTTTCAGCACAGATATCTGATGGTTGTAAGTTATCATAATCACACACATTAATTAATTTCTCATTGAAATACTGTGTGGTAATAATAGTCCAAGGTGATCCAGAGTCCACCATAAGTTCTATATCGGTTTCTATGACATCGAAAGTACATATAGGAGATTTAAGATCTATATCAGGATCTTTATTTAGAATAGACACCACAAATCCTTAATTGTGTTCTGATATTTCGTTGATGCTTGTAACTTTGTTAACTTCAGTAGTACTGGAAGCATTACGTGTCTGATTAGGATGACATTTCAGATCTCCGCAAACATTTCCAAAATGTCCTAATCTACCACAAACTCTGCACTCTTTATTAATGGCAGGACAACCTGGAAAAGATGCATTGTGAAATTTACTTCCACACCTGTAATAAACAGTGTGATTACTGAAATTGTCATTTCTCCTGTTCGAGTAATTGTTGAAAGGTTTTGAAACAACTTTTCCATGTGAAGTATAATTTTTAGCTTTTACAACACAAATCTCCTCATCTTTGGTGGACTTATCAGACCTCTGTTTAACAATGTCCATCCATTTTTCCGATTGTTCAGCAGCTTTCGCTGTAGCAATTGCTCCTCTAAATTAGGATCTCCCATGACCCATAACTTTTCTTGAGTCTTCTTATTTTTAACATGTACTATAATTTGGTCTCGAATCATTTTGTCAGTAATGCCACCAAAATTGCAATGTAAGCTCAAAGATCTAAGTGCAGTTAAAAAATCATCAAAGGATTCTTCCTCCTTCTGTGCCCTGGTATGAAATTTAAATCTGTTCAATGCTATATTTGTAACAGTTTTAAACCTCCTTTCCATTCTAGTTAATGCTTCCACATATACATTCATATTGTCTCCAAATCCATTTTAGACTTATAATGCGGTTAAGAGTATATGGTATGGCTACACTACAAACAACCCAGCAATGATTTTACGAGGGTTGCAGAGAGGCCCTACTCATGTAGGGGTCCCCCCTCACACATACCTCAGCACCCTGCCTTGTAGGATTACCAAGGCCTGCTATAGGGGTGACCTATGAGAGTATATGTGTTGTAATGGGGTGGGATATAGGGTACCTATATCCCTGTAAGGGGTGCTAACACCACCTTACCCAGACTACAGTAGTGGTCTGGTGCTGTCCCAGGGTGGCACAATAAGTGCTGCAGCCCTGGTAGGCCTACTGAGGGACCCATGCCCTGGGTACCTATGGTACCATCTACAAGGGACTGTCAGGGCATCCTCAGCATCCAATTGGTTGGTACCTGGGGTACTCACATCGTTTAACAGAGGAAGCAGATAGGCTGGGGTCCTGGATAGCAGGGCCACAGCCTGGCTCGAGTCCTAAAACAGCAAAAACATCAGCAAAAAGTTGGGGGCAACTATGCAGTCGATGCCACTCTCCTACATAACCCCCCCCCCCCAAACGCAGGGACATTAAACTAACCTTGACCAGTTGAGTCTTCATGTTCTAAGTGGAAATATCTGGAGAGGCCATCTGAATTGAATTGAATTGAAGGGAATTTATATTGCGCAAAACAATAACACGCAGGTATCAAGGCGCCTATTAAAGGGGTAAAAATATCAGTGTATCACCTTACACATAGGCTTGCAGGAAGAGGCAAGTTTTCAGGGCACTTCGGAATCTCTGTAAGGAGGGCGACGACCTGAGATCCAAAGACAAATCATTCCACCATTTAGGAGCCAGAGTAGAAAAAGCCCTACCACCCCACTTAGCTTTTCGTATACGGGGGACTGTGAGGAGCAATTTCCTGGAGGAACGCAAGTCTCTTCCAGGAGTATAATGAGAGATGATAGAGCCAACTCCCATATCATTGTTCCTTGCAATGGCTCTATAAGTCATACATAAGACTTTAAACCGTATTCGGTATTCAACCGGTAGCCAGTGCAATGTTCTCCTAGCCAGAGTGGCCGAGGAGCGTCTAGGGACATCCAGAACAAATCTGGCGGCGGCATTCTGGACTACCTGCAAGCGCTGCAGCAGGCCTCTATTCAGCCCTGCATACAGCGCATTACAGTAGTTCAGACGTGAGCCGATAAGGGCGACCGCTACTTGCTTTCTAGACTGTAGGGAGAGATACTTCCTGATTCTTCGTAGGGTGTAAATTAAGCCCCAGCAGGTAGAGATGGTTCTACTAACCTGTCCGCCCATATCAAAGGCAGGATCTATCATCACCCCCAGATTTCTAGCAGATATCGTGGGGGAAGGGCATACTCCCAACGAATCAGGCCACCAGCTGGCTGACCAAGTGTTCTGAATCCCTCCAAACACCATCACCTCCGTCTTCTCCCCATTCAGCTTAAGCGAATTTTGAACCATCCACTGACCAACTGCCTCCATACAGGATCTAAAATTGGAGGCAGTTGGTACGTCTGAATGGGAGAGAGAAACGAGGATCTGGGTATCATCTGCATAAAAGACTACCTCCATCCCGAAAGTTCTGATGAATCTGGCCAGTGGGGTCACATAGATGTTAAACAGGGTCGGACTAAGGGCCGACCCCTGCGGGACCCCACACAGCACCGATCGGGATGGAGATAAGAACTCTCCCAGCTTGACTCTTTGTTCCCTTCCATTTAGGAAGGAGGTCATCAGATCCAAGGCTGCGTCTTTCACCCCCACCTCCCTCAAACGATGTATAAGTATTGAGGGGGAGAGGGTGTCGAAGGCCGCGGTTAGATCCGACAGGACCAGGAGGGTGGTCTGGCCCCCATCTACTCTGGTGCGGATTTTATCAAGCACAATAGTGAGGGCCGACTCAGTACTGTGTTCCCTCCTGAATCCGTGCTGGGAGAAGTCCAAGCAGCCCGAGCCTTCCACAAAGGCAGCGAGATGCTTGTTGAGATGTGCCTCAAGCATCTTCGCAGGGGCTGGAAGCAGGGAGATCGGACGGAAGTTTTTTAGGACCTCCGGATCGAGGGAAGCTTTCTTTAGCAGAGGTTTGACTACTGCACTCTTCCACTCCGAGGGAAAGACGCCCTCTCTCATACATCGATTCATAATTTCTAGTAGAGGAGGTAAGAGAGATTCCCTACACTGCTTAATGATCTTCAAAGGGCAGATGTCTAGTGGGGAGCCAGAGTTGGTTTTATCAAGCAGAATCTCCAGATCTTGTAAGACCAGCGGGGGAAAGGAGTCGAAGGTACTCAAAGGAGAGATGTCTGCATTGGCATTGTTTCTCCCAGGTCTATGTTCCACTGTATAGTCCATCCCCTGTAGGGAAATGGACCACCTGAGTAGTTTGGGGTTTTGACCCTTCATCTGTTTTAGCCATAGGAGGGGCTTATGGTCTGTTTGAACAATGAAGTGAGTGCCAAACAAGTATGGCCTCAGCTTCTTCAAGGCCCAGACCACAGCAAAGGCCTCCCTCTCTATAGCTGACCAACGTTTCTCTCTGGGGGTCAACCTTCTGCTAATAAAAGCTACTGGTAGATCCTGGCCCTCCTCATTCAGTTGTGATAACACAGCACCTACCCCCACCTCTGAAGCATCAGTTTGAACTATGAATTCTTTGGAGTAGTTGGGTCTTTGGAGCACTGGAGCAGATCACATTGCCTGTTTTAGGTCATCAAAAGCTTTCTGACAGCTGACAGTCCACTGAACCTTTTTGGGCATCCTCTTAGAGGTGAGGTCATTCAAGGGGGTCACAATGGATCCATATCCCTTTACAAACCTCCTATAGTAACCAGTCAGGCCCAAGAAAGCTCGAACCTGAGTCTGGGTGGTTGGAGCAACCCAGTCCATTGTGGTCTGGATTTTGCTCTGAAGTGGTTGAACCTGGCCTCCACCTACAAGGTGGCCCAGCTATACAACCTGACTCTGCCCTATCTGGCACTTAGTAGCCTTGATAGTGAGCCCAGCCTTTTGCAGGGCTTCCAAAACTTTCCTCAGGTGGATCAGGTGATCTTCCCAGGTGGAGCTAAAGACAGCAATATCATCTAGATATGCTGCACTAAAGTCTTCCAGGCCTGAGAGGACTTGGTTCACCAACCTTTGAAAAGTGGCAGGTGCATTTTTCAAACCAAAGGGCATCACAATAAATTCATAATGCCCACTAGGGGTAGAAAATGCTGTTTTGGCTTTTGCAGACTCAGCTAACCTTATCTGCCAGTAGCCAGCTGTCAGATCAAATGTGCTCAGATATTTGGCTGAGGCCAATCTATCTATGAGCTCATCTGCTCTGGGAATTGGATGAGCATCAGTCTTAGTGACTGCATTGAGTCCCCTGTAGTCGACACAGAACCTCATCTCTCTCTTACCACCCTGGATGTGAGGTTTTGGTACTAGGACTACTGGGCTAGCCCAAGGGCTATCTGAGGGCTCAATCACTCCCAACTCCAACATCTTTTGGACTTCTGTCCTTATGCAGTCCCTGACATGATCAGGTTGCCTGTAGATTTTATTCTTGACAGGCAGACTGTCCCCAGTGTCCACTTCATGAGTGCACCAGGGGGTCTGACTTGGAGTCAGAGAAAACATATGTCTATAAGACTGAAGAACTTGTCTACAGTCAGCTTGCTGCTGGTCAGTGAGGCTGCCTGCCAAGGCTACTCCATCAACTGACCCATTGTCAGGGTTCTGAGAGAGCAGGTCTGGGAGAGGGTCACTCTCTTCCTCCTGTCCCTCATCTGTTGCCATGAGCAAGCCCATGTCAGCCCTGTCCACATATGCTTTCAACCTATTAACATGAAGTACCCTGTGGGGACTTCTGGGAGTGCCAAGGTCTACCAAATAGGTAACCTCTCCCTTTTTCTCCAAAATGGTATGGGGTCCACTCCACTTATCTTGGAGAGCTGCTGGGGCCACTGGCTCCAACACCCATACCTTCTGCCCTGGCTGGTACACCACCAAGACAGCCTTTTGGTCATGCCAGGCTTTCTGTAATTCCTGACTTGCCTCCAGGTTTTTAGTTGCCTTCTTCATGTACTCAGCCATCCAGGAGCGGAGACCAAGTACATAGTCCACAATATCCTGTTTAGGGGGTTTGAGAGGTTGCTCCCATCCCTCCTTCACTAGACAAAGTGGCCCTCTAACAGGATGGCCAAACAAAAGTTCAAAGGGGCTATAACCAACCCCCTTTTGTGGCACCTCTCTGTATGCAAAGAGAAGGCAGGGCAGAAGAACATCCCATTTTCGCCTAAGCTTTTCTGGGAGCCCTTTGATCATACCCTTTAAGGTCTTGTTGAATCTCTCAACAAGACCATTGCATTGTGGGTGGTAAGGGGTGGTGAACTTATAGTTAACCCCACACTCCTTCCACATTGCCTTCAGGTAACTACTCATAAAGTTTGTACCTCTGTCAGACAATACCTCCTTAGGAAACCCCATTCTGGAAAAGACTCCCAGGAGGGCCCTTGCCACCACAGGTGCTGTGATGGTCCTAAGGGGAATAGCTTCTGGGTATCTAGTGGCATGATCCACTACCACTAGAATGAACCTGTGCCCAGATGCTGTTGGTGGGTCCAGGGGACCAACCATGTCAATCCCCACCCGCTTAAAGGGCACCCCCACCACAGGCAATGGTATCAGGGGGGCCTTTGTGGATTTACCTGCCTTGCCTCTTGCTTGGCAGGTAATGCAAGAGCTGCAAAAGCTCTTACAGTCTTCACTCATCTGGGGCCAATGAAAGTGAGGGACAATTCTGTCCCAAGTCTTGTTTTGGCCCAGGTGTCCTGCTAAGGGAATATCATGGGCCAGTGTGAGCAGGAAGCCCCTAAACCTTTGAGGTATGACCAACCTCCTGGCTGCACCAGGCTTGGGGTCTCGACCCTCTGAGTAAAGGAGCCCTTAATCCCAATAAATCTTATGGGTCCCACTGGCATTCCCTGCAGCCTCACCAGCAGCTTGCTGTCTGAGGGGTTGAAGAGTGGGGCAGCTCTGCTGCTCCAGGCTCAAGTCTGCCCTAGAAGGTCCCCCTGCCCCCAAGAACTCAACCTGATCAGGTTCCAGTTCCTCTGGGGCAGTTCCTTCTTCAGGAGCTAGATCCTCTTCTGCTAAAAGAGTTTCTACAGACTGTTCCTGGGGGGAAGGCTCTGCCTTACCCCTGCTACTCCTCCTCTTGGAAGGTCCTTGGACCATTCTTCCAGGATCCAAGGCCTGTTCAGTTCCTGTCAGCTTTGCTTTTGACCTTGTCAGGGCAAACACTTCTGCTGGTATACCCAACATTGCTGCATGGGTAGTTAGCTCCACCTCAGCCCATGCTGAGGTCTCCAAATCATTCCCTAGTAAACATTCAACAGGTAGGTCTGCACTCACCACAACTTTCTTGAGGCCAGTTACCCCTCCCCAGGAGAAGTTCACAACTGCTAGAGCATGGTCTGTACTAACGTTGCTTGCATTGGTCACTTGGTAAATTTCACCAAGTATGATCTGGTTAGGGTCTACAAGGTCCTTAGTCACCATGGTGACACTGGCCCCTGTATCCCTGTAAGCTAGTGACTCCCTTCCATTAATTTTGGGCTGTTGTCTGTATTTGCCCAGACCACTGGGGCTCACAAACAGGGACAGGTCCCCATCACAAACTAGAACAGCCTGAGTAGGAGTTCTAACTAGGCCAGAGTCCTCTCCAGATCCCAGGGTCAACCCTACTATACCCTTGTTCTGTGTACCACCACCTATGGTTGCACTAGGGGGAGCAGCTGCCTTAGGGGCAGGTGGAGTGGTACTTGTGGAGTCTTAGGCCTTATTACAATCTGAAGTCCAATGGGTCTTCTGCTTACAGAACTTACACCATGGCTTCCTTGGTTGTTTAGCTTTATTAGCTTGGGTCTTCTCAGATGCAGATTTTTGGGGGCCTGGTGAAGACTGCTGGTCTTTTCCCTTTTCCCCACCCTTCTCAGAGCTTTTGACATCTTCCTTTTTAGTTGCACCCCCCAAGGGCTGGACCTTCTGCTTAATCCTGGTTCTGACCCATTTGTCTGCCTTCTTTCCCAATTCTTGGGGAGAGGTCAGATCAGAGTCTACCAGGTGCTGATGTAAAAGCTGGTTCTGACAATTATTAAGAATCTGTTCCCTCATTATGAGATTGTACAATCCTTGGTAATCATTCACCTTACTGCCAGTTAACCAACCTTCCAGTGCCTTGGTAGCACAATCAACAAAATCTACCCAATCCTGATTCTGTGTTTTTTGGGTATCTCTGAACTTAAGTCTGTATTGATTAGTGGTTAAGCCAAACCCATCTATTAAAGCATCTCTCAGGATATAATAATCATCAGCATCCTCTTCTCTAACAGAGAGGAGCTTGTCTCTACCTTTGTCTGCAAAGGAGAGCCACAGGATTGCTGCCCACTGCTCTTCTGGGACCCTCTGTACTTTACAGGCCCTCTCAAGAGCAGATATCCATTTGTGGATGTCATCCCCTGTATGATAGGGGGGCACAATCTTGTGGAGGTTCCTATTGTCAGGGACTTTCTCTCTAACTCTAGGGGTTTCATTACCGCCACCAAGGGTCTCTAGACCCCACTTCTTTGAAGCTTTCTGAAGCTCCAGGGACTCCCTGTCTAATGCTAACTGTTCTCTCCTGAGCTGCAGCTTTGCCTGCTCAAACTGGATCAGTCTGCATTTCCTCTCTTGGGAGGATTCTCTCCTCTGAGGAGAGGCAGAGGTCCTTTTGGATCTCCTAGAATGGTTGGATCCCACTGAGGGGGATCTGTTCCTTCTGGGATCCACCACTCTCCCTTTAGGGATGGAGGGAGTGCCTCTTGGGCCATCACCTCCATGTAGTGAGTGGTCTGGTTCTTCCAGGTCAGGATCTTCATCCTCTTCCTGGTCCTCATCAGAGTCCTCTCTTGGAGGGTCCTCTTCTGATGGATGCCCAACCAACCTGTCTACCCCACCAGACCCTAAAGTCTGCATAAACTCTGCTATGAGTAGGATTTCCCTGAGACGTTGGGTATTGGCACCTTTGTTTGCCTTAAGTTGCCTGGGGGTGCACATCTCCCTCAGCTCAGCAAAGGAGAGATGATCATACTTGTCGACTGGGACCCTTTGGGGTCCTTCCAGAGCCTTATGGGCACCTGAACCTAAAGACATTTCTAGTGTAGTGATAGTGGTGTATCTACCTACACTAAGTGTGGCCTACTGAACCCTTTCTTGAGTTGTAGTCAAGGTGTGCTAAACCCTCTACACACAATTCCTAAGTTCAGTAGAACTTATTGTATTCTAAGCTTGAATTTATATGTACCTTTGGTACCTAGTGGCTTTCACTTTAGAAATTCAATTTGTTATCTGGTAAAACAATGGCAAGCTTGAATCCAACCGCTGCACACCAATGTGAGAAGTTGGCCTGGCATATGCTGTCTCCTAGTTATAGGGACACCTTGCACCAGTCCAATTCGACTCTTATTGATGATAGGTTTAAGACAACCTTTAAAGAAAGCTATCCTAGTGGTAGCTGTGGAGAGCAGCCTTCAGGCTAAGTCTTGAAGGAGTGTTAAGCTTATTGTTTTACCATAATAACCTCTTGAATAACCAAATGAAAGAGTAGCCCACACAGGTATATATATAAAATATATGTATTTATTCTAGACAGAATCCCACAGTCTCTTTATGAAGCTGTGGCAAAGTTACAATATCAAACAAGCATTGATAGATACAATAAATAGCACTATTAACATTGGGCCCCAGGGGGGGACCAAACCATATACTAAAAAAGTGGTATAAGAACCACGACAATTCTACAGGAAATGCCTAGGGCATTCAGGATCACTGGCCCCTTAAGAATCCACCCCAGGTTATGAGGAAGGGGACCCACGGGAAGCGCGTGCAGTGCAAGTAGCTGCTATCGGGATCTCTATTACAGCCTATGGAGAATGTCGCGGTTGGAAATAAACAGTTTAAAAATACTTCTAGCAGGAGTACAAAGTTAAAACTTCAGACTTAAGCTTTTGAAGAGCCCACTACCACAAGAGTACCGTGGTACCACTGTTACCTGCCCCAAGGAAACAGGGTGCATAGGTCGTTTCTGCTGTCGGTTCGCGGGCTGATTTTCAATGGGAAAATAGTCAAACGTTCTGCTAGCCAAAAGCGTCGATGATGCCGTGAAGATCAAAGATGTGAAGATTGTAGAGAAGAACCTGAAAGCAGAGGGGACAGAGTCTGGGTCACGGCAAAGTGACCAGGAGGCTCAAAGCAAAGAGCCCTTCGATGTCGGGTGCTTCAGGTGGAAGGTGGTGTAGCTTGGATCTGCAGTCACGGGCTCCGGGAGGCTTCAAAGAAGGCCAGCTTCAGGAGGGCGACTGTCCCATGTCGCTGCGGTGTTAGTGTCCGGATTGGATCCACTAAGCCTTGGCAACCGCAACCCACGAAGAATAAACAAATCTGCTACAGTGCAGACCCACGAGGTCTGGGAGAGGTCTCCTTTGAGGAGACTGTAGAGCAGGCCTGGAGCAACCAGGGGAACTCTTGATTGTAAAGATAGACCTCCGCTAGGGCCCACAAGTTGAGAGACAAGGGACCGCAGGAGGCAGCAATTTGGCGTGTGTAAAAGGGCACCCACGGGCCACCGGAGGGGGCTAGGGTGCTGGTCTTTGACACAATTGCTGTAGAGTGGTTGGCTCAAAAACGGGCCAAAGCACAACTTCCCCACTGGTCAGGGTCGTGTGCTATGCAAGAGGTGGCCGGTGACCTGGGGTATTGGGGATCTCGGCACCCACGCGGTCCACGGTGCCCAAACTCATTGAGCACACTCACTGGCCTCTGGTATGCGCTGGAAACCCACCTCAAGGGTTCTGGAAGTCATCAAAGTTCATGAGAGTAGCGAAATTCCAACCGGGTCACTTGCAGTGTTTCAGGTGCCTGCCAAGCAGGGGGATAACTCCTTTATCCCAAGGGAGATTTCTTCCGTCAGCTGGGCAGCAGCAAGTCAAAGGTCAAGACTGTAAAGTTCAAGATTAATCTGAGGCTCTGGGGCCACATTATTCACCTTTATCCCCAAGATTAGGGGAGTGTCCATAGTAGTGTCCACCAATGAGAGGTGAGGCGGGAAAGGGTGGCTACACAGGGGCGTAACAAACACCCCCACAGCCCCCGTGGTGCGGGGGGGCCCCCACTCTTCAGTAAATGAAGGGGGCCCCCTCAGCTCTTTGGTAGAGAGCTGTGAGAGAGAGGCTTGCTCTAAATCAAGCCTGCATGGAGCAGCCTGCATGGAGCTGACCCAAGACTGAAGAGAAACAATGTAACAAGTTACATTGTTTCTCTTCAGTCAGAGCCACCAGCCAGTCCCGGAACAAGGATGGGGGTAGGGGCCCCAGAGAGAGCAGGAGGCAGCACAGCATTCCCCACAGGGCACTGCCTCTGAGAAGGGAGAGGACAAGGATGGGGGTGGGGGCCCAGAGACAGCAGGCAGAAGGCAGCACAGAGGAGAGCTGACAGGGGAATGGATGGGGGTGGGGGCCCCAGAGACAGCATTCACCACAGGGCACTGCTCCTCTGAGGCAGCACAGAGCTGACTTCAGCCAGCAAGTTTGCAGCTCCAGAAACCGGATCTGCTGGGACACATCAGAAGGTGAGAGTTAGAGCAATTGTTGTTGTAATGGACAATGTATTTTACCTATGCGTTTTCTGTTTGGAGTGGAGGGAATGTGTGTGGTGTCAATTGTACATATATGGTTTGGATTGGAATTGTTGGTTGTGGAATTGTGTTGCGTGGATTGGATCTGTGTAGTGAAATAATGTGGCATGGTGTGCAGTGCAATTATGTGGTATTGAGTGGAGTGGGATTGTGTGTCTTGGAGTGGGATTATCTGGAATGGTATTTTGTGTTGTGGAGGGGTATGTAGTGGAGTGTCCTTATGTGGTGTGCTGTTAAATATTATAGCATGATGTGGAATTTGTGGTGTAGATTGGATGTATGTGGTGTGTTGTGCATTTGTGGTGTTAGTCTGAATTATGTAGTTTGTTGTGAATTATGTGGTGTGGAATGGAAATGTGTAGAGTTGAATTGTGTGACGTGGAAGTTGCGGTGTTGAGTGAAATTATGTTGAGTGGTATTATGAGGCATGGTGTGAAGTGTAGCTATGTGGAGTGTTGCTACGTGGCATAGACTGGATTTATGTGGAGTGTATGTATGCAGTATGGAGTAGAGCATAATTATGTGGAGGTTAATTATGTGGAGCTGAGTGGTATTATGTGGAGTGTTATTATGCTGCGTGATAAATTGTGTGGGGATGAATTGTGGAATTGTGTGACGTGTGAAATTATGTGGCATGGTGTGGTGTATAATTATGCGCAGTGGAATTATGCAACATGTTGCAGAGTTGTATTTTGTGGAGGGTAATTATGTGTTTTAGAGTTGAGTGTAAATATGTTGTGTGGAGTGTAATTATGTGGTTGGGAGTGGTATTAAGTTGTGTGGAATGTGATTCTGTGATGTGGAATTATGTGGTATGGAGTGAAGTGGAAATATGTGTATTTTTTGGATTGTAATTATGTGGTATGGAATGTTGTAGGGTAAAATTATTTATAGTTGAATTGTGCAGTGTGGATTTATAAGCAGGGGCGTAAAACACAGGCCCCAGGGGCGTAACACAGGCCCCCACAGCTTCCGTGTTGCGGGGGGGCCCCCGCGCTCCAGAGGCCCCCTCAGCGGTGCCGGCAAGCACCACAAATCCGTGACTGTCTGGGATAGGTAATTAATTAATATAGGTAGGTTATGTAACTTATGCTTGCTCTAGACTTTTCTTTATAAATTAAATGGTAGCATTTAAAAAATGGTAATGATGCACACTGCGCAGCGTGCAGATGTCTCCGTCGCTGCGTCTGCGCGGTCTTACTCTTCACCCTTAGGGTGGGGCTGGTGACCAATTGTCATGCGCATTGCTGACTGGTGAAGCGAGGAGGCATCCCAGAGGCCAGAGTGGAGACAATTGAGAGGTAACGTGCGGCGGCGACTACCTCCCATAATTTAATTATTTCTCTGGCTAGTCTTGTTTGCCCTGTCTTCTGCGGCTCGCGCAGGTGAGTCTGTCTGTTCGCCCAGTCTATGCCACCCCCCCGCAGACAGGTGCACCCCACCCAAAATTAATTGCGACGACCACTTGTGTGCGTAAGGTCTCCAGTTTAGTGTGAAGGCATTTAGTAAAAGAAAGGCGCCTTTGGTAAATGAAGGTTGTTTGGAAAATATGGGGGGGTGTTATGTTACACATTAAAGATTAAAAGTGCGTGTCATCAGTTTCACCTGCGATTTATATTGATTCGCGGATTTTACAGAAAACACAAAAATCGTCATTGAAGTTTGTGGGCGCAAGAAAATGTACCCTTCACCTATGAATTTACACCTTAGTCTGTGACTTTGGGAGAAGTTTCCCGGTTTCGCCCGACTTTGTCAAGGCAGAGTGATACCCACTTCCCCCCAAAACTGACCCGATTTCTTGTCGCTGATTTCTAGTTGTCAAGTGATGTCGGTTCTGAAGGGGCAGGTCCAGCTGAACTGGACATCAAGGTGTGAGTGGGGCAGAGAGGGGGAGGATTGGGGCTGTGGTGGCAGTGGTGCTACATAAATTGCAGCTTGCAGATAAAATGGTTTCTGGCTGAAATAGTTAAAAGTTACTAAAATACAGCAACATGCATTGCTGCACAGTCGAATGCGCTTCGCTAACATTGACAGGCCATCTTTCAGTTACTCTTTGTTGTTTGGTTGTTAAACTTAGACTGAGGTGAAACATTTGCCAGAACAGTCTTAAAAGGTGCAAAAATAACAAAAAATTAAGTATAAATATCACAAAATGTGCGGCATTAGACCGCATAATTTGCCTTTTCCTGCTGCATAATTAAGTACCTGCAGCATACTTCTCATGGCACTGCATACCATTAACTTCCCCTCTGTTTACTGCTGTCGCAAACAGCCACCAATCCTACCCCATTGATATGAAAGGAAAAAAATAACATTTACAGCCTTTCTATGTTACGAAGCATGTTCTACCGGAGGTTGCACGTGACTTTCGTGGAAACAGGCACCAGCGTGTGTAACTCTCTTCTCTTTCTGGACTTTTTTTTTTAACACCAGTCTTTTTGACTGTGTTTAATCTGAGCATTTTGATTTTGCTTCCCTGCCTTTGAGCGGATATTGTAGGGAGATTTCGCATTGATAGAGTTTTATTCACACATCGGGGGGACGGAATAGTTGGGATAACCTTTAAGTACATGAGTTCTATGTGTATCCGAAAAGTAGTCCTTTCTTTGTGTTTGGTGATCTAGAGACGCTCTACGTAATCACGCGCTTACGTATTTAGTGAAGGCCCGGTAGGAATCAGTAACGCCAGCTCGTTGTAATGACGGACGGTGAAGAAGCACTATGTCGGTGAAGAGGACCAGGAAGAAGCGTAAGTTCCGATTACTTGTTTTCCCGAGTAGGAGATACTGAGTAGGGTTTATATACTTATAGAATCTCTGGAGACTTAGATGACAGGGTGTTTGTTTCTTCTTGTTGGTCATAGCAACTGGAGATTACTCGAAGGAGTCGAAGAAGCCCAGGGCTCCCGAGAAGACACAAGCATTGAGGTGCGGTTCCCATTTTTGAGTAGCTCTGTTGTAGTGTCCTATTCAATATATACGGGTTGTTTATAAGCTCTTTCCCTCCCTATGTAGGAGTTCCATATCGATGAGTGGGACCGGAATATAAGCCGCCCGGCTATGTAAATTGTGAGACCAGGTTGTTTCATATGAACCCACAGGTATTCCAGCCTTGACCTGGGCTAGGACTTGTTAATCTTGGGTATCCTCGGCCGTTTTTGTCACTTTAGTGGTGTTGGTGTGCATGAGGGGTGCAGTACCTTGCGTTCTTCCTACATCCACTGGCTGGGTGTTTTTGCGCCTTGAACCATGTCATTAGTGATAGCGCGCCATGAGCAGTAGTAGTGACGTTTATTGATTCATTTATTATTATTTCCATTTATTATTTATGTTTCACTTCTCTATTTCAGTTACGTTTGTATAAATGGCTTGGAGGTTTTATCTTAGCCTTCAACTCATTCACGCAACCTTGCGGATTCTCCTCCTTTTGCAACACTGTCTGGGCAAATAAGGGACAGAACACAGCGCAAAAATAAAAATAAAAGGTTTTAAGAGTTCATTTTAGCGTTATTATTTTTGTAGATTATATCCCCGTCCTGAGGAAGCCATAAAGAAAGTGGAGGCTGAAACGCGAACGCGTCGACACTTTGATAAAGGAGGAGTCCACCTCGCTGTGGAATAAATACATGAGTTGCATTGGCATTACAAATTTAGATGAAGTACATATATCTTTGTGTTGCCGATAGGACTACCTTCTGATGTAGCGCAAGGCAATGAGATTTTTTACGAAATATGCTTATAGGGGAAAGGATTCTGGATTGAGTTATTTCACACATGAGTTTGTATATATGTGTTGTAGTGTAAAAGAAAAAATTGTTTTGTATTGATGTGATGATTGTGTGTATTGCGGTACACCATGTGTTTGGATGTTCACCGATGGATACTTGTGCCTGCATTATAATTATTTAAATTCGCCAGAAGAATTTGGCTTTTTGCCAAGGTAATTAATAAACTCTTGTGCATAAATTAAATATGATCTATCCCTCCATATCATTTGTACATATATCTTAGATGTTTCCTTGCCCAGGTATAGGAGGGTCATTTGGGCATACCCCTGATTGTTTTGATTGTAATTAAGTACCTGCAGCATACTTCTCATGGCACTGCATACCATTAACTTCCCCTCTGTTTACTGCTGTCGCAAACAGCCACCAATCCTACCCCATTGATATGAAAGGAAAAAAATAACATTTACAGCCTTTCTATGTTACGAAGCATGTTCTACCGGAGGTTGCACGTGACTTTCGTGGAAACAGGCACCAGCGTGTGTAACTCTCTTCTCTTTCTGGACTTTTTTTTTAACACCAGCACAACCTACCTCACTTGCGACCTTTGAACTGTGGGGCACTCCATGCACTTTCCCGCCCTGAAGCCGTCGTACTCCACTCAGTAGCAGTAAAAGGATCAATGTTTCTGGTCCATAAATGGCTCCAAATCCCTGACTCTGTGGATGTGACAAGATCACCCAGCATCCTGCCCCAAACACCTGCCAGCTCCACAGACCTCTCCAGGCAGAGAAACCTGCCAGCCCCACAGACCTCTCCGGCCACAGAAACCTGCCAGCCCCACAGACCTCTCCGGGTACAGAAACCTGCCAGCCCCACAGACCTCTCCGGGCACAGAAACCTGCCAGACTCACAGACCTCCCCAAGCAGAGCAACCAGCCAGCCCCACAGACCTCCACAGGCACAGAGACCTGCCAGTCCCACAGACCTCTTCGGGCACAGAAACCTGCCAGCCCCACTGACCTCTCCAGGCACAGAATCTGTCATCCCCACAGACCACTCCAGGCAGAGAAACCTGCCAGCCCCACAGACCTCCCCAAACACAGAAACCTGCCAGCTTCACAGACCTCCCCAAGCACAGAAACCTGCCAGTCCCATAGAACTCAAGCAGAGAAACATGCCAGTCCCACAGACCTCCCCAGGCAGAGAATCCTGGCAGTCCCACATACCTCACCAAGCATAGAAACCTGCCATCCCTACAGACCTCCCCAGGCACAGAAACCTGCAGCCCCACAGACCTCACCTAGCACAGAAACCTGCCAGCCCCACGGACCTCCTCAAGCACAGAATCCTTCCAGACCCACAAACCTCCCCGGGCAGAGAAACCTGCCAGCCCCACTGACCTCTCCAGGCACAGAATCTGCCATCCCCACAGACCACTCCAGGCAGAGAAACCTGCCAGCACCACAGACATCCCCGGAGACAGAATCCAGCCAGTCCCACAGATCTCCCCAGGCACAGAAACCTGCTAGCCCCACAGACCTCCCCGGGCATAGAAACCTGCCAGCCCCACAGACCTCCCCAAGCACAGAAACCAGCCAGTCCCACAGACCTAAACAGGCACAGAAACCTGCCATCCCCACAGACCTCCCCAGATAGAGAAACCTGCCAGCCCCACAGACCTCTCCAGGCAGAGAATCCTGCCAGTCCCACAGACCTCTCTGGGCACAGAAACCTGCCAGTCCAACAGACCTCCCCGGGCACAGAAACCAGCCCGTCCCACTGACCTCCCCAAGCACAGAATCCTGCCAGTCCCACTGACCTCTCCAGGCAGAGAAACCTGTTAGCCCCACAGACCTCCCAGGGCACAGAAACCTGCCAGTCCCACTGACCTCCCCAGGCACAGAAACCTGTTAGCCCTACAGACCTCCCAGGGCACAGAAACCTGCCAGTCCCACAGACCTCCCCGGGCACAGAAACCTACCAGCCCCACAGACCTCACCAAGCAGAAAAACCTGCCAGCCCCACAGACATCCCCAAGCACTGACACCTGCCAGTCCCACAGACCTCCACAGGCACAGAATCTGCCAGCCCCACAGCCCTCCCCAAGCACAGAAATCTGGCAGTCCCACAGACCTCCACAGGCACAGAATCTGCCAGCCCCACATACCTCAACAAGCATAGAAACCTGCCAGCCCCACAGACCTCCCCAGGCACAGAAACCTGCAGCCCCACAGACCTCACCTAGCACAGAAACCTGCCAGCCCCACAGACCTCCCCAAGCACACAATCCTGCCAGCCCCACAGACCTCCCCAGGCAGAGAAACCTGCCAGTGCCATAGACCTCCCCATACACAAAACCCAGCCAGTCCCACAGACCTCCCCAGGCACAGAAACCTGTTAGCCCCACAGACCTCCCAGGGTACAGAAACCTGCCAGTCCCACAGACCTTCCCAGGCACAGAAACCTGCCAGCCCCAGAGACCTCCCCGAGCACAGAAACCTGCCAGTCCCACAGACCTCCACAGGCACAGAATCTGCCATCTCCGCAGACCACTCCAGGCAGAGAAACCTGCCAGCCCCACAGACCTCCCCAAGCACAGAATCTTGCCAGCCCCACAGACCTCCCAAGGCAGAGAAACCTGCCAGTTCCATTGACCTCCCCGGACACAGAAACCTGCCAGTTCCATTGACCTCCCCGGACACAGAAACCTGCCAGTCCCACAGACCTCCCCAAGCACAGAAACCTGCCAGTTCCATTGACCTCCCCGAACACAGAAACCTGCCAGCCCCACAGACCTCCCCGGGCAAAGAAACCTGCCAGCCCCACAGACCTCCCCAAGCACAGAAATCTGCCAGTCCCACAGACCTCCCCAGGCAGAGAAACATGCCAGCCCCACAGACCACCCCAGGCAGAGAAACCTGCTAGACCCACAGACATCCCCAGGCAGAGAAACCTGCCAGTCCCACAGGCATCTCTGGGCACAGATACCTGCCAGTCCCACAAACCTCCCCGGGCACAGAAACATGCCAGTCTCACAGACCTCTCTGGGCACAGAAACCTGCCTGTCCCAAAGACCTCCCCAGGCAGAGAAACCTGCCAGTCCCCACAGACCTTCCCGGGCACAGAAACCAGCCAGTCCCACTGACCTCCCCAAGCACAGAATCCTGCTAGCCCCACAGACCTCCCAGGGCACAGAAACCTGCCAGTCCCACTGACCTCCCCAGGCACAGAAACCTGTTAGCCCCACAGACCTCCCAGGGCACAGAAACCTGCCAGTCCCACAGACCTCCCCGGGCACAGAAACCTACCAGCCCCACAGACCACACCAAGCAGAAAAACCTGCTAGCCCCACAGACATCCCCAAGCACAGACCCCTGCCAGTCCCACAGACCTCCACAGGAAAAGAATCTGCCAGCCCCACAGACCTCCCCAGCACAGAAACCTGGCAGTCCCACAGACCTCCACAGGCACAGAATCTGCCAGCCCCACAGACCTCACCAAGCATAGAAACCTGCCAGCCCCACAGACCTCCCCAGGCACAAAAACCTGCGGCCCCACAGACCTCACCTAGCACAGAAACCTGCCAGCCTCACAGACCTCTCCAGGCAGAGAAACCTGCCAGCCCCACAGACCTCCCCAAGCACAGAATCCTGCCAGCCCCACAGACCTCCCCAGGCAGAGAAACCTGCCAGTCCCACAGACCTCCCCAGGCAGAGAAACCTGCCAGTGCCATAGACCTCCCCAGGCACAAAAACCAGCCAGTCCCACAGACCTCCCCAGGCACAGAAACCTGTTAGCCCCACAGACCTCCCAGGGTACAGAAACCTGCCAGTCCCACAGACCTCCCCGGGAACAGAAACCTGCCAGCCCCAGAGACCTCCCCGAGCACAGAAACCTGCCAGTCCCACAGACCTCCACAGGCACAGAATCCGCCATCTCCACAGACCACTCCAGGCAGAGAAACCTGCCAGCCCCACAGACCTCCCCAAGCACAGAATCTTGCCAGCCCCACAGACCTCCCCAGGCAGAGAAACCTGCCAGTCCCACAGACCTCCACAGGCAGAGAAACCTGCCAGCCACACAGACCTCCCCAGGCACAGAATCCTGCCAGTCCCACAGACCTCTCCAAGCACAGAAACCTGCCAGCCCCACAGACCTCCCCGGGCACAGAAACCTGCCAGACCCACAGACCTCCCCAAGCACAGAAACCTGCCAGTCCCACAGACCTCCCCAGGCAGAGAAACCTGCCAGCCCCACAGACCTCCCCAGGCAGAGACACCTGCTAGACCCACAGACCTCCCCAGGCAGAGAAACCTGCCAGTCCCACAGACCTCTCCGGGCACAGAAACCTGCCAGTCCCACAGACCTCTCTGGGCACAGATACCTGCCAGTCCCACAAACCTCCCCGGGCACAGAAACATGCCAGTCTCACAGACCTCTCTGGGCACAGAAACCTGCCAGTCCCAAAGACCTCCCCAGGCAGAGAAACCTGCCAGTCCCCACAGACCTCCCCGGGCACAGAAACCTGCTAGTCCCACAGACCTCACTGCCGGGGCATATGGGAAAGTTTTTCTATTTTTGGGCTGTGGCCAAAATAGAATAATCTTACTATGGGCTAATTATTGTTGCTATGTCAGTGCAAAATAAATTTGTTCTGTTTTTTACCTGGTGTTAAAGTGGATGTCTTATGGCCCGAAGTTGTAGGTCTGTTGTTTTTCTAATGAGATAGGTCCATAACTGAAATAAGAGGCATGTCTGGCATCTTCACAGTGGCGTAAGATAAGCCCCCGCAGCCCCCTCGGTGCAGGGTGGGTCCTCAAGCTCCAGGGGTCCTCCTCTGCAAAAGTGGTAGGTGGTGGCCCGGGGAGGGGGCCCCCTCCGTGTACTTTGCTGGGGGGCCCCCTCAACTTTTGTTACGCCACTGTGGCTACACCTTCTCCCCTTTGTGTGTTTCCCGCCTGGGCGAGGGGCAGGGTGCCCCTGAACCGGTTCCAAGCGGTGTATGCAGAATGAGGCTTCTGCAGCTGCCTACGTGCAACTCTGAAAGGACATTTGGTGCACCCACCCTGTTCCAATCCACATTATCCGGTCTGGGGAGATGCTAGCACCTCCCTGCCACAGGAGCCCTATTGTCCAGCTGGTGAGGCTGGGGTTTTCCCCAGCAACAGCCAGCCAGGGTCGTGTAGGTGGCGGGTAGTAGCCATTTTGTACTGCTTGTGCACTTTTAAATTGGTGTCTAAATTCTGCCGCTTTTCCCATATCGCCCCTCTAGCAGGGGGGAATCGTACCCTCATGCCCATGGCTGGGCTGGGGGTATGATTCCTACATGTTTGACACCAAACACGATATGGTTCTGTGTAGCCATTCTCAAGGTATCGCGTTATCGCGATAGACTTATAATGCGGATAAGAGTTTATGGTATGGCTACACTACAAACAACCCAGCAATGATTTTAGGAGGGTTGCAGAGAGGCCCTACTCATGTAGGGGTCCCCCCTCACACATACCTCAGCACCCTGCCTTGTAGGATTACCAAGGCCTGCTATAGGGGTGACCTATGAGAGTATATGTGTTGTAATGGGGTGGGATATAGGGTACCTAT
The DNA here is from genome assembly GCF_964204655.1 of Triturus cristatus. Classification (NCBI taxonomy): domain Eukaryota; kingdom Metazoa; phylum Chordata; class Amphibia; order Caudata; family Salamandridae; genus Triturus; species Triturus cristatus. The sequence continues at coordinate 547,026,672 of NC_140579.1, forward strand.
ATCCCTGTAAGGGGTGCTAGCACCACCTTTCCCAGACTACACTAGTGGTCTGGTGGTGTCAGTTTGTATGGCTGTCCCAGGGTGGCACAATAAGTGCTGCAGCCCTGGTAGGCCTACTGAGGGACCCATGCCCTGGGTACCTAGGGTACCATCTACAAGGGACTGTCAGGGCATCCTCAGCATCCAATTGGTTGGTACCTAGGGTACTCACATCGTTTAACAGAGGAAGCAGATAGGCTGGGGTCCTAGATAGCAGGGCCACAGCCTGGCTAGAGTCATAAAACAGCAAAAACATCAGCAAAAAGTTGGGGGCAACTATGCAGCCGATGCCACTCTCCTTAGCAGGAGGGTCAAGGGTCAAATTGCATTTTGCACAAACCTGTCCTAAATTATTTATATAGATGAAATATGGGACACAATTGATTTCCTTTCCTCATAAAATCTGGTGGTGTACCCACAAAGCAATTGAACCATAAAATTTCCTTGCACAAAGAGAGCTGTGTGAAAAGATATAATTATAGTATTGACTCACTCAGTATCATAAAGTATTCACACCTGTTAGGATATTCACCTTTTCTTTTAATGAGGAAAATCAACAGCTGTGGGAGCACTTCGAAGAAACTTGCCACTGCAGGAATGCTTCAAAAAGAAAATCGCCCGCTGTGGAAGCGCACCGCTGTATATGACAAAAGTATCGGCAAAATACAACGCGTTGATACGTTGTCACGGTGACCCTCATAATGGCCGCCACATACGTTGCACGCACAAGCAGCGTGATAACGTGTGGACGCTGAAGGCTTGCCTGGTGCGTGTTCTTACTTCAGAGATTCCGGGGTGGAAAAGAGAGCTTCCTGAACTCGGATGACAGTGAGAAGTCACGAGTCAGGTAAGCATTCATTAGTAGCTTGTTGAATTTAGAATGTCGGGCAAATATTGCGCAAAAATGATGACAAATATAAAACGAAATTGCAAGAAAAGTGGAGTGTCACACAGCAAACAGCTTAAAGGTGAATACGTACCAAATAGTAGATCACCGATGAATGTATCCACAGATATCCGAATTCATAAAAATAAGAAATCCAACGTAGGTTCCAAACACACTCCGTTCCCGTGCTGCAATTAAGACAGGAGTGGATTGATGATCCCATCCTCGTCGCCATTGTAAGAATCCAATATAATTCAAATTGTAGAAAAGAAGGTTTATTGGCAGCACGGCTTCACATCTGCTCAGGCTGAACTTCAGTGGCAACTGAAGCCAACAGGTAGAATGCAGACTACAACAATCCAAGTGGAATCTGGAATCCCACACAAAAAGGTACAACTAGGATGTTATGCAATGTACCATGTGAACAAATATAGCAGAGTATAAATATACATAAGAATAACTGGAAATACTGATGACTATGAGATATAACAGATGTTCTGTTAGGAGTGGGGGTGTTTAAGATGAGTTATTAGACCTCAAGACCTCCTCCACATAATGGTTTATCAACTTTATACATGTTCGGAGTGCCAACTGCGCAACCTGAAAATGAAGGGCGTTGTAGTGGGATTGCTATTACTAATGTCATTATGCCTATTATTGATCCAGCTGTTCCTACTATTGTTTCAGTTACTAATGTGAGTACAGTACAACCAAGTGAACCAGGAAGAAGAAATGAACATTCTCCAATTAAACTGACTACATATAAGAAGGATGGATTGAGATTTCTGAAGAAGGAGGCAGCTAGGTGTGCGTGTGAAGCATATACTTGGTTTTAAGAATTTCTGAAAGATTATGATATTAAACTATATAAAAGAAGAGAGTGACACAGAAATTATAGAATGGATTTGAGTGAAACATATGTCCACATGTTCGAGAATTAATTATCAGCAATACAAATTTCTCACATTTGAGAAACTACAAAGATAAATGGAACAGGAGAGGGGGTGGTAAGATAAAGAATAAAATGCCTGAAGCAGAAAAAGAAGCAAATACAAATGCCAGTGAGCCTGAAATTGGTTTGGTTGTGACTGGATATCCTTTGCGAGAGGTTCATATAGGTGATTATTCCATGTACCTTGGCAGAGATCTGATCTCCTTGTGTTTACACCAAGTTTTGCATTGCTTAGAGTGCACTGAGGTAAATGGTATACAGAGGCAGAGATACTAGTCACAATTTCAAAGGTGCTTTGGGTAGATTTGAATACGTTTTCTGAAATTATTGTTCCAAAGAATTTGTGAGCTGAGCAGAAAGTGGCTGTAACATAACCAAAAGAGGAGCCGACATTTCCTAATAATGGTCCACCTGCTATTGTTTTGAAAAAGTACAAGGAAATTATTGTGCATTTGAAACACAAAGTGCTAGAAAAAGAGGTAAATTGGTTGCAAATTATTAGAGCTACTCAGGAACACAAAATGCCTACTATGAGAGGCTAATGGAGATTAATGAAAAGTATAGTGGAGTTGAAGATTTGACAAAAGAAGGCATTAGCTTGGTTTTTGTGTTGGATTTGCGTCCGGAGCTTACTTTTCATATATTCAGCAGTGTGTGAGGTGTTAGCAGACTAAAACTAAGACTAAAGATGAGAAACTGAAGTATGCAAAGTGCTGTGGTGATTGCTTTGGCTCAAAGCAGAGGAAGATGAGGGGAAAACGAATGATTGTGCAGACAAGCATTTTCAGAGAAATGGTAAAAGTCAGGTGATGGATTCAGGTTTTGATCCTGGTTTCATTAATGGTGCAAATCATGGTGCAAATTTGAACTTGCAGTGTGTAAGTTTACAGGGAAATGGTTTTTAAAATCTTGGTCCTAAAGGTCTATGTAGAGGTTTTGTCAATAACTCGAATGGGATGAATGTGAACAGACTGAAGAAGAGCACTCCTTGTCGCAATTGTGATCGCCTAAGACAGATAATGCAGAATGGCTTTGCCTCACAAAATGTAGAACCAAAGGCAAATCAGTGTGAATATTCCTGTACCTCCAATGATGCAACAAAAAATGCAAAATAATTAAAACACAATCCTAGTTTTCAGCAAAATGCTTCAATGGTTAAAATACTTGTTCATAGTTCTCACCAACTGCAAGTAATTTGCAATGACAGTTCCTGATGGGGAGGAGGATTGTGTGCTAGCCAGATGTTAAAAATGCCCTCTTGAGCCATCTGGCAAATAATGGACATAAGGTGTCATCCACAAAAATGCAGTACTGTATGAAAGAAGTAATCTATCCGGAACAACTAATTGAAAATGGGCTAAAAAATTGGCCAAAGAACGTGTTTCTTCCATCCTGAGAATGAATCAACCAAATATGCAAAGAGAACCGAGAATGATTTTTGGGAATGAATGGCTATTGTAGACAGTGGATTCCAAATATTTCCCATATTGTGAAGCCTTTACAAAGGCTTATTCACAGTGATGTAAGTGATCCAGTAACATTTGATGATGAATGCATGAGTGCCTTCCTTGAGCTAAGAGACAAACTCTGTAGCACATCTGCTCTAGGGTTGTCAAATTATAAAAATAATTTTTACCTAATCTGCCATTAGAAAGGAGGGTGTTTGTTGTCTGTTTTGACTCAAAGCTTGGTACAATTAAGAGCCCCTTGCTTATGTTTCTGCCACATTAGAACCAGATGCTGCTGCACTTTCTGGGTGCCTAAAGTCAGCAGCGGCAGTTTGTCTTGCAATTGAACAAAGCAAAGGAATTGTGATGGTTTACGTCAGTTGAGATTTTGCTGACTGGTACACAAACTCATTATTTAACAAACAGCCAACTAAGTATGAGCAATCAATCTTGGCGGCTGATAACATTTCAACCAAAAGATGGAATACCCACAGCTTTTGCCAATTGCAGATAGCAGTGGCGGCTCCTCCGCAATGGCGGGGGAGCATTGCCCCACTGCCTGGGAGCAGCTAAAGAAAGCAAAAATTAGAATGATAATAATGTAATGTTATTATCATTTCATGTTTTTCTCCTGCTGCTGCAGCATGCGTGTGGGGCGGGGCTGCAGGGGAGGAGTAGTAGAATACTCCTGTGCGCAATGACTGTTTGGTCACCCTCCCGGGCCGCCCAAAACAGTCATGCGCACTCCCTTGTTCTCCATGTGGGCTGCATTACAGTCTGCAAGGAGAACATACCCATCCCACCAGCCCATGACTGAGCACTGTGTCACGGTGCTCAGACCAATCACAATGCTCCGTTGTAATTGGCTTAGGGGTGGGAGCCTGGCTGCCTGGTTCCTGTTCCAACCAGGAGTCGGACACAGGCGAGCAGGAGAGAAGACTCAGGATCTGGCGGCAACAGCATCAAGGTAAGTGTTATTTTTATTTTTTCTAATGCAACCCTCCCGCGAGAAGTGCAGGTTGCCCCTGGCAGATAGTAATAAGAATGAGGAAGACTGAGATCACAATTGCATTGATGTGACAGAATTGTGTACGAAGACCAGACGTACACGATGTTCTACTTGAACTTGGTGATTTAACACTTTTTGTGGATGGTTCCATCATGGAACACTGAGAGCAGAATATACAGTTTGCACCATATCAGAGATCATGGAAGCATCATACTTGTGTGATGTAAGTTCAGCGCAAGTAGCAGAGTTAATTACATTAACGAGAGCATGCTTTTTATATGATAGATTGAGTGTTATAAATTTCACTGAGAGCCAGTATGATTTTGGCATGGTTCACGATTTCAGACACCTGTATCACAAAGGGGTTTTATGGCATCTTCTGGTACATAAGTCTCAACAAGATTTATATATTGAATTTGCTGCGAGAATTACATCAACCTAAAGTGATCTCTGTGGCAAAATATGCTGTCCACACCGCTGGATCTAATGTAATTACATTGAGCAATCACTATGCAGATAAAGTAGCAAAACGTTGTCCCTTGAATCAGCTATGATCAATTGAAACAAACAAGAGCAACGTAAAAAAGAAAACGACAATGTAAACTTTTTCTTGTTAACTTCAGTCAAGGCACTGAGTATGCGATAGGAGCTCCGGGATGGCACTTCACACCGAAGTGATCATGGAAGCTGCTGTGAGATGTGAATGAGATGCAGCTCTGCAGGCCCGACCTTTATCCTGAGAAGATGAGAAAAGATAATATAAAACAGCAGGTTGTACATAAAGGTATAGTGATATGTGGGTAACAGCTGAGAAGTGATGTGTTCTGTCCAAAATTCAATGTTGTTTTCCATGCACAGGTTAATTCATGGCCAAACTCACACTGGTCAAGATTCATTGGTTAGGATCTTTAATGAATGTTGGTAACATCTACACTTCAGATCTATTGCTTAGGATGTGTGTCAACAGAATAATCCAGGAAAGAAAACTGTAGTGATGGTAAGCCCATTTACCAGGACAAAATTATGTTTTTGTTGAGACGCATGTTCACAATAATCTTAGGAACATTTTTGTCATTGTTTGTTTTCTAGGTGGGTTGAGGCCTACCCAACTAGGCAAGCTGACTGTATGACAGAGGGCAAACTATTAAGGAGGGAATTGATTCATCGATTTGGTTTGCTAATTTCTTTAGACTCAGATAAAGGTACACACTTTAAGAGTGAAGTGATGAGGTTATTGTGCACAGCTTACAAATTGAGTAGACGGTGCTTTGTAGTTAAAGACCAGAAGCATTGTGGGTTGTGGACAAAGTCAATGGCACTCTGCTATCCAAGTTAGCGTAAATATGTGCCTCAACGCCACTGTAATGGCCAGGTACACTACAACTTGTTTTTATGAACATCAGAAACATGCCAAATAAAAAGACAGGACTCTCTCGTCATGAAATTCTTATGGAGAGGGCTATAAGGATTCCTTGGATCCATCCAGCTGCTTTAGTTTCTTTAAACGAAATTACATTGTACTGGATTACTGGAAAAGTCTGGCTGATGTTTTTCGCTCTGTCTCTCATCAGATCAATGAGGCAACACCAAAAGAAATATGCCAAAACATCCAGCCTGGGGACTGGGTTATGGTGAAGAAGAGCATTCAGAGGTTTTGCCTGGAGCCAAGGTTGAAGCGCTCCTACCAGGTGATTCTTGTGATGAATTCTGCTGTGAAATGTAGAGGCTTGACACATTGGATCCACGTGTCTCAAATGAAGAGAGTGAACACTGAAGTGAAGAAGGAGTGACAATACCAGAACCACTGATTCATAGTGTTAAGCTCAAGCTCACTGTTTGGATCCAAAGGAGGGTGGTGAAGATTAAGATAATCAAACATAATGAGCAACAAGATCAGACAGATGATCAAACAGTAATTCATGACTCTGAAAATCAAAGAGTGAAGCTGAAAAATGTAGGTTCTAGAACCCCTAGAGGATAACAGTTTGGAGTGGAAATGGAAGGCTAACATTTCCCAGATACAAAACAGCAACCAAGAGGCAAGTGAAGATGAAGATGCCACAGTAGTCCTACATGAATCTGAAAATGATAATGTGCATCAATAGGTTGCCTGAACCTGTGAAGCATTTTAACTTAGATTACCTGATAACATAGCACCCACTATGCAAAGAACTCTACGTGCCCCATACAAACAACAGTCACTCTTTTATGTCATTTCTCATGCAATCTGTGTCAGAAGCCACAGTCATTTCCTCTCATCTAACGTGATATTATTTTCCATTACGATATATTTGAGAAAACCATCATGTGTTGTAATTTTGAAGTGATGTCATTACCATGCTAGATAGTGGTTTGTAAACCTGCAAATTTCTGCCGCTTTTAGGTCAACAAAATAATGCCAAGTATTGACAAATATTGACAAGTACACTCATTTCTTACAGTAGGAGACTGAAACGGCTGAGCAATAAGAGAGGGAACAGTTGCTCTGAGCCCGGGGACATAATCTATAATAATGAAGGGAAATTTTAACTCGGTTAGCAGCGCCACTGTGGAACAAGAGGGATGAATGAAGTCCTAAAAAAAAAAAAGAGAGAGAGAGAGAGAGAGAGAGGGAGGGAGAGAGGGAGAGAGAGAGAGAGAGGGAGAGAGAGAGAGAGAGAGAGGGAGAGAGAGGGAGAGAGAGAGAGAGAGAGGGAGAGAGGGAGTGAGAGAGGGGGAGAGAGAGAGAGGGAGAGAGAGAGAGAGAGAGAGAGAGAGAGAGAGAGAGAGAGAGAGAGAGAGGTGTGTGTGTATGTGCTGGAGCCCAAGCACAAGCGTGTTTGTAACTAAATGCACAGCCTTGTGTCTGTGTAATGGAATTTGGCAGTGGCAGTGCTCAGCTATTTGTACTGGCCCACTACCAGGCTAGGAGCCCAGGGGCATATTTACAAGCCCTTATCGTCACGGGAACGTCATTTTTTACTACGGTTTTGTGGCGAAAGGGGCTTCGCCTTATTTACAAGGCAGCGTTAAGCCAATTAACGTGGCTCGGCTGTTAGCCTGAAACCAGTCCCAGGATGCCTGTTTCTGGTCCAGGGGAGACATGGCTTGGCAGTTCGGGCTAGACTGTTCCCATGAGGCACATGGTCAAGACTGATTAGCATATAGCTGTGTCTGAACTGGGGTGGCGAAGTGAGCTAAAGAACGATGATGGATTTAACCTAGATCTGTAACTGGGGAGAGTGTCTGAAAACTTTCAGCACTCCGTCCATCATCTCCTTGTGTTTGCTTTGGTCACCCTAAGTTGGCAGGGTATGCCCAGATATGGGTACCGTAACTCACTTTGCCACTGGATTCAAGCAAGCCTGGCTGATAAGGGCTGTTGGCCCGAAACCGGTCCCAGGATGCTTGTTTCTGGTCCAGGGAAGACATGGCTTGGCAGTTTGGGCTGGGGTTGTTCCCATGAGGCACAGGGTCAAGACTGATTTGCATATAGCTGTGTCTGAACTGAGGTGACAAAGTGAGCTAAAGAACGATGATGGATTCAACCCAGATCTGTGACTGGGGGTGAGTGTCTGACAAGTTCCATCCTCTCCTTGTGTTTGGATTGAGGTGTTCAGCCAGAAAAGCTAACGCCGAACTCTGACGCTTCCCTTGTAAATATGCCCCCCAGTGTATAGGACAAGTACCCAACAAATCAGCTGACAGATGTGTGGTGTATAAACAGATCCCCCTCTTAGTGGGTCTGACTTGGGAATAGTTATTAGAGACATAGCTTTGAACTACTCGCTTAATGTTTAAAACATAAATAAATAAATACAATTAAATTCAGGGACAATTGCTTTTTTAGGTCTCGCCTGACCCAGCGCATGCGCTGGTCTGGCGAGACTTATTGAAAGGGCTCCAAAAAGTGCTACCAGGCCAGCCTAGAGCTACAGTGCATGTGCGCGGGCGCGCGCGCCGCGCTTTACCGCGATTACTTTCACTTTTGCGGCCACACGGCCGCTTTGATGTTTGATCGCGATCGCGATCACTTTCGTGGCCACTTGTTATAGCCAATAGGTCTTGCTTTTGGAACCTTATAAGTATTTAGTTATGCAACTGTTGCATGGCTAAACACTTATAAGGTCCCAAAGGCGAGACCTATTGGCTATGTCAATGCTTGTTTAGCCTTCTTCTGAGGCTGTGGAATGCTGCTTCACCGAATATCTAGGCTGATTACTCTTGACTACCACTCATGTTTCTTTCTTCTAACTCTGCACTTCATGCCTCTTTACCTCACTATTGTAGGTGCTTTTCCGTCATAGCTTTTCTCCTTTGACAATGTTTTCCTCTATTTCTCTTCCATTTGGGTCTCCCTTTTCTGCCGTTCTCTCTTGCTCTGTGTCAAAGCCCCTAACATGAGTGCTAGTGCCCACCTCCTGCACACACCTGAAGAAATTAAGCCCTGGCACTTCTTCTCTTATACTACAGATGCCCGCTCCAACAGTGATAGTTTGAGTCCCTCAACACAGCTGTCAATCGATGAGTGTTATCTGTTTCTACATGTGCGTACTCCTGCAGTTGTTTCATTTCAAACCTGTTCATGTCTCTGTAGTACAGCTTGAATTCATTCACATAATTATGCATGTGAATGCATTTACTCTGTGGTGCACCATCTTTGTATGCAACTGCGTATAATCCTGCATGAGTTTTCTATTGTATGTACCTGCCTGTGCAAGGGAGCTCCACTGGCTTCCAGTTCACAAACGAGCTTGGTTCAAACTCGTTGTTAACACATTCAAAGCGTAACACAGCACAAGACCAGCTTTCCTCAATAGCTGCTTTAGAGTCCACAAGACGACCTGACACCCCCGCACAAACGGACTCCTACTCTCACTCATCCAGACATTCAAAGACCCAGAGCCAGCAGTTGCGCCCTCTTTTACAGCACACCTTAAGCCTGGAATGGCCTACCCTATCAGATTCATCTTTTCAATTCTTGAATTCAACAAGAATGTTGTATATGTGGCTTTTCGACTTTGAACGAGGCAATCCTCGGCTAGGCCCAGTATGGTCAGTGGCAGGACACCCTCCTAGATGAGAAAGAGCGCTTTGCAAATAAATATAACAAAACATAATGTAATACAAGATATCATAACAAAAATTAGAGGCTGGCCCATAATATAGCATGACACCCATTTGGGTGTGTGAGGGCTCTTACTCCTGAGGAATCAGATCCTCCTATCTGACGCCTCAGGTTCCTCTGACTGATTCTTATCCCCTTCGATTTACATACCCTGTCTGGGTGCATGTATGCTGGACCTTCATTTGCCTCTTGTATCTCCCTTGTAGACTCTGCCATTTTGAAGATGCCAAGTTTAAGTTTCTTGTGGTGCAGAGTGTCTTTGCTAGGAAACTGATGATACATCGTTGCTGCAGGCCGGACCATGCACCAGTATTCATAGAAAACCTTGGAGATTATTTAGGAACATCTTTGGGAATTAACAGAAGTCTGAACCTGCTTCAAAGGCATATATATTGGGAGACAGTCATAATTATGAAGACAAAGTCTATTGTTAAAGCACTGTTTCAGAACTGTGCTTTATGTCTTACTTACTTTGCTCACCTATGTAAGGAACAGGAAGGATTCTCATCACGTTCAAAGAAAGAAATGTTTCTTATGTTGCACATTTTGTAGTAAGGTAGCCATATGAATTAGGAGAGTGATTAGTTGGTATCCATGAGGGCATTTTAATTCTGGTAAATACTGGTCGCTTTGCAGGTCAAGAAAAACCTTGAGTATAATTTCTAATCAGAAAACCAAAAGCAGTAACCTCATCAGTAAAAAAGTGATGCCTTCCCAGATACATTTGATGTTAGTTTCATAGATAATATTCATGTTTCATTTCTCAGGAATGCCAGAGTTACATCAGATATTCGGAAGGTGTATCATTCATGATGGAAAGTAAGCAGCCGCGGTCTGTGAAGGTAACAGTGGTGGGGCAGGATGAGGGGGGATTTTGAGGGATGATGCAGAGGGAAAATTAAATAATTAATTCATTTTCCCTAGGCATCGTCCCTCGAAATCCCCCCTTACACGGCCGCACGGCCCCACCGCTGTTACCTGCACGGACCGCAGCTGGTACTAAGCACTATACATGCTGATAAGATATTATAGATCTTAGTTTATCTTTACCCATCCACTAAAATCCAGCAGTAGTTTGTGGCCAGCTGAGTTTTTAGCCAGAGCGGTGATTTCCAGTGCCTCTTTTTCATTGTTCCCACTTCATTGTTAAGTGTGATAATTGGGTTTCCTGCTTTTTTTTAGTTTTCACAGCAAAGCAGAAAATGTCTCTGAATACATCACATTCAGGCACAAACCTCTGATCTGAAAGTTCAAAAGAAGTGGAATTAACATTTTGCAGGCAAAGTTGTGCAAAGTTGACGCCTCCACCTCTTCAGAAGATTAGAAAGTAGGTCAGCTTCATTGAAACTTTAGCTTCAAGTTGTTGTTGTAATACTTTTTTTATGGGAACCAGTGCAATAAAAGTGTACACGATATACAAGCTACATAAATAGGTAAAAGTAAGAAAAACGCTAAAAAAGCATGTGATCGCACAAATGTGTGTATCCCTTTTTTATGCTCAAGATCGAAGTTGCAATGGCAGTTATTAAGATGCTCAGGAAAAACACAAGTCCCTTGATCTTATGGGCCCAAGGGGAGATTTTTATATGCAGTATGGACAAGATGCCAACATGATAGTAATTTTCAATTGCAATAACCCAATATGTACAGTAGTCCCATGTGTCATCACGAATTGCATTCTCTTATTCACTTAGAATGTAGTGATGGTGAATACAGGTGGTCCCCAAGAAAGTGCAAACTCGAGTGTGCACTCCTGCTATCTGCACAACCACTAGCTTCAAGTTATGGTTCTCCAAAATGTTTTTTGATAACTTTTTTGTGCTTCGCTTCTGTAGTTAGTGACATTTACAAAAAATACTTATATCGCTGGAGTAAACGAATGGCACAGATCCCTAATTAAAACGCCGAAAGGCAAATAGTGATTAAGAAATTCTGCAAGCTGTCTGAGCTGTTTCACCCACTGTGCAACTGAAGAGAACAAGCATTTGCAATGCAATAGGTCTCGCCTTACTGAATGTTTCAGCTCTTAATGTTGCAAATGATAATGTTTGTTAGATTTTATTTTGTTAAAATATATCTCAGCGGAAGCCTAAGTAATAAAAGAAAATCCACGAAGCAAGAAAACAGTGCATTACCGCAGGCTGTTACAAGGTGTCTTTGTGGAGTTGTAAAGGGACCTTTATTAGCCATATAAGGTACTGCACCCTTACTTATGCTACTGTTGGGATATTGTTTAACAAAAAAAGCAATCGGTCTAGCATTAGTTTGAGTTAGAGCTATTGGCGTTGTAAATGGCAATGTCTTTTACCTCTGTGTTATGGAGTTTATGTATGTGGTGTGTAGTGGAATTATGTGGGTTGTATTTAATTAGTTAGTTGTGTAATTGTGTGGCATGGAATTGTGTGGTGTGGATAGGATTTGTGTATTGGAATTATGTGGCATGGTGTACTGTGGAATTATGTGGCTAGTAATTATGTGGTATTTAGTGTACTGGAATCATGTTGAGTGGGATTCTGTATTATGGCGTGTAATTATGTGGAATGGTATTTTGTGTTGTGGAGTGGTATGTAGTGGAGTTTAATTATGTGGTGCGCTGTTGAATTTTGTGGCATGATATGGAATTGTGTGGTGTGGATTGGATTTGTGTGGTATGGACTGTATATATGTGGTGTGTTGTATAATCGCATTGTTGAGTTGTAGTGGAATGGTGTTGTGGAGTGAAATAATGTGGTTTGGTGTTGAATTAAGTGGTGTGCATTGGAAATGTGTGGAGTTGAATTGTGTGGAGTGGAACCGTGTAGATGGCTTTGTGTTTTTGTGACAAAAAGAACAAATAGTTAGGAGCTAAACTCCAGATCTGTGTGTTTGGGTGTTAAAAAAAATAAAGAGAGTTAGAGGTATTGGTGTTGTAAATGTAAATATGTTACTTATGTGTTATGGACTGGAGTAGATGTATGTGGTGTGTAGTGGAATTATGTGGGTTGAATTGGAATTGTTAGTTGTGGCATTGTTGTGTGGCGTGCACTTTTGTAGTGGAATTATGTGGCATGGTGTGCAGTTGTATTATGTGAATAGTAATTTGGTGTTTTTGACTGTATTGGAATTGTGTGGATTGGCATTTTGTGTTGTGGATTGTTATGTAGTGGAGTTTAATTATGTGTTATGCTGTTGAATTTTGTGGTATGATGTTGAATTCTGTATTCTAAATTTAATATATGTGGTGTGTAGTGGAATTGTGCTGTGGAGTGGAATAATGTGGTTTGGTGTTGAATTATGTAGTGTGGAATGGATTTGTGTGGAGTTGAATAGTGTGGCATGGAAGAGTGTGGTGTTGAGGGAAAATATGTTGAATGTTATTATGAAGCATGGTTTGGAGTGTATTTATGTGGATTGTTATGTGTTATATAGTGGATTTATGTGGAGTGTATTTATGTTGTATTGAGTAGCATGCAATTAGATGGAGTTGAATTATGTGGTGTTGAGTGGTATTATGTGGATTGTAATTATGTAGTGTGGTGTGGAATCTGAGCCGGTATTAGGGCAATGCGACTGGTGCGGCTGCACTGGGCTCTGACCTCAAGGGGAGTCGCTGTGTTTAGCAATAACTTATGATTGGAGAGATGAGGGGTACTTTTGCCCAGTGTTAGTGAGAGAATCCGAGGAGGTGGTCATATTGTGTGGGGGTGCAAACAATGATTGTTGCACTGGGCGCCAACAGCTCTAAAGCCAGCCCTGTGTGCAATTGTGTGGCTCTGAATTGTGTGTTGTGGAATTGTGTGGCATTGGTTTGATTAATGTGGCACTGAATGCTTGTTGTCTATCTACAGCAGTGCTGACTGAGTACAGATAAAAAGGCCTTCCCTTTAGAAATGGTGAAAACATCAGGCAAAAGCTTCAGAAAAACAAAGTTAACATTCGTACAATTTCAAGAAAGAAAGCTGCCCTGTTTATAGTTCCTGAGTGAGAAGAGTTCTTTTTTTATTCCAGTAAAGGAGGTGTCCTTTTGAAGAAACCCGTGGGTTATGGTTATAACAAATAGACCAGATGTATTGATTACATCTAATATGCCCTGTTTACAGGTCTTGAGTTCCCTTGGAATTTGAATTATATTGTAGACACTTTGAAAAATAAAGAGATTAAAAAAGGAACATTTTTACAAAAGCAGCACACTATCCCATATAAAAGAAAGAAAGCCTTGAAAGACATCAGGAATATTTTTATGATAGACTAGTAGCGTTGGGATTATCGCGTAAATGTTTGTTACAAAAAAAAAGAAAAAGAAATGGATGATTTCGACAAATTCCACACTGTATCATATTGTAGTAACAGAAAAGCAGCACATGTTTTTTGAAAACAGACATAGCCTTTGATTGCTGATCCTTATCTTATCAGGGCTGTCTCCTTCCTGGAGCACCCATAAAAAAGCTTGTGAGTAGTGTGAACACTTAGCAATAAACTATACTTAAGATAACAAAAGACTGGCTTTCACAGAGCAGTGACATTTGCAATATCTAAACTTTGTGTTCTAGCAACTGAAAGGTGTGCTAAAGAAAAACACTACCTTTGCATTAGAGCCCGAACACTGCATAAAGTGACAGTGAATGAAAGATGCAAGGGGCTGTTACTGCACATATAATAAGCATAACAAGATTATTTATAAAGTGCCCTTCCTCCTATGTCCGCAGGGACAGCGCTTTTCTGGACACAATGTGTCTTTAATGCATTGCTAAACTGTCTCTGCGGACATGGGAGGAGGGTGGGCACTTCATAAATAATCTTACAACTAGCAGGAAAGATTATGCTGTTTCACTTTTTATGAAAAAATGAAAAAGCTTTGTAAAAATGCATTTAATGTGGGTACATGGAATGCATTTTTACAAAGCTTTTTTATTTGTACTTAAACGAAACAGCAATCCTTCCTGGTTGTTTAGAAAACATATCCTGTAGGGTGAACATGTGTTCAGAAAGCAGGCTGAATGATGGTTTAACAAGATTACATATAATGTGCCCGCCCTCCTCCTATTTCCCCAGGGACAGCGTGTTTTGGACACAATGTGCCTTTAATGCAGTGCTAAACTGTCTCTGCAGACATAGAAGGAGAGGGTACTTCATAAATAACCTGGTTCTTCGAAAAGTGCCACACTTCACATTTGTGAAGTTATTTTTAACATCTGAATGGCTGCAAAACTCTTGTTTTTGAGAAAGAAAAGGTGACTGTGGGGAAAACTACATTTAATGTGGGTTTGCCAAAATAAAGTGTTTTTTCCAAGTTTAATCTTTCTCTGCCCTCATGCATTACTCCACAGCAAGAGGCGACAATAGGCTGACGAGCTGCAGTTAGCATGTAGTGGCTGTTCCTCCATAGGAGCAGAGGAGCGTCGCCTCCGCCACACTCCTGCAGAAAGAGTGGTTTCATGTGCACAGCACCGCCACTTAAATGTCAGCACCACCTCTGGTGACAGTCCACCACATGGTGGCGCTGTCTTTGATTTTAAGATGAGCACAATAACCATGTTTATTAAGACAATATGCATTGAAAATGAATACAGCCTCTCACCCCATCATTATAGCTTTGTGTGGCCTAAAATAGTCTGAATTTTCAAACTTGTAGGAGTGAGATGGTCAGGTGTTATTTTGGTAATGTCATTTGCAGCGCTGGCAGGGGCAATGTGTGGTGCAAGCTACAGTGGTCTTATGAGAAGGGCCCTGGCACTTAATGTGTTTACAAATTAAGCACTGTGTAAATAAATTGATTTATTACCATTTTATGTTTAACTCTCTGCTGAATGGAGTGTTTGGGTGGGGCCAGTGCATCATTGCTGCCGAGTGGCCCCTTCAGTGTGAATTGCCATGTAGGTTTGGCCTTTTACCTTGCTACGGCCAAACCGACATGCGCAATTCAGACTCTTCGACCCAGCTATCTTAGACAACTGGGTAGGAGAGCAGGCACAGACCTCCAGAGATCTTTGCATCACTGAGGCAGCCTGCTCAGCCAATCTAGCCGCTTCACTCATGCAACATGAGAGCAGCGTCTGGATTGAATAAGGAAGTTGGTTGTCTGACGTCACATCACGCTTGGATGAGACCAGAGCCAGGGAGTGGAGAGCATCGAGGTTGTGCTGCAGGAAAAGGTAAGTGAAACTTTTTTTTTCTTTCTTGTAATTTTTAATGTCATTTTATATTATAATGAATGTATGTATGATGTATGTTTCTTTTAATATTTTTTGCACCCTACTGTTTTTTTTTTTTTAGTCCTCATTGCCCAGGTATACAGGAGTTTACTCCTTGATCACCTCCAGGATGTTGCCAACAGTGATCTTAGGATGGTACACTCTACACCTTGCCATCTATACGTCGGTGACTATTTTGCCCTGTCGTCCATCGGCCACCGCCAGAGTATTTTAGCAATATGGTGTAAAGGCCTAATCATTGGACTTATTATTTAATGATTGTTCCCAATTCTCATAGGGGAGCCAGAAAGCATTGCGCTTACATTTGCGTAGTCTATCCAACATATTAGTATATTTTATTGAGGTCCACCATTCTATTTTAGTAGGGGGAGTAACTTTGACCCAGTTTTTGCAAATTTCCCTATGAGCAAGTAGTATTAGGTAAAATATCATTTTTTTGTGTTTTTTTTAACAGAGATTCATAATTATCATTATTTCAAATATTATTAAAAAAACTAAGATTTGTTTACCTGGATCATTTCACCAAGTATTGAAAGAATTGTGTTACTCACATCCAGCCAGAAATCTTGGATCGCCGGACAATCTATAAACATGTATCATTGCCTTTATCTTTACCACATTTGAAACATCTTAGCACCGTTCCATTTCCCAATTTAGATAATTTATATGGAGTCCAATATACCCTATGGAGACAAAAGAGGTGTTTCCGCCTTACATTTGCGGGTTGTACTGTGGAGTATAACATGTCACAAGATACTTGCCATAAATCTTGGATCTGCTCTCCTGGCAAGCTCTTCCCCCACAGCACCGTTGGCAAGTTGAAATCCCCGTCCGCCATCTCCATTAACAGCCAGGATCCGTTCGACACCTCTTTTTTTTTTTAGTTACGCCAGCTACCAAGCTTGTTTCCAGTTTATTAAACAGTCCTGCATCAAGGCCATCTGTAAGGCTCCAACTCATCATTTGGAGATACTTGAATCTTGATAATTGACCATTAAATAATATTAGGGCTCCGTTCATCATCAATTGACTCCAGATAGTAATTCCTGCGTCTTTTAAGGGGCGCGCCAGACAGTCCTTCGACCACTCTGGTGATCCCGGAGAGTCAAAGATTGGCGCCATCCCGCTATAGTAGCTAATTTTTAGCTCTCTCCTAACTTTGTACCATGTTATTGCTAAGCTCTGTAGGGTTTTCAGACGTATCTTTTTGAAATAGCGCGGGTCTCCATATTTATGAATAAAGCCATACTCTCCCCGTTTTACACCTTTTAGCATTGCTACATACATCTTCCCTATTTCCGAACCATCTGGCACTTTAAACAGTCCTTTCCCTTCCTTTAATAAAAAAACCCAGGCATAATAAGATAAGTCTGGCAACCTTAAGACCCCTTTCTCATATCGTCGTCTAAATTTTTTCCAAGAGATACACACTCCTTTAGAGGTCCAAATGAAACTAGTTATTTTTGACTGAGTTTTTTTAAGCCACTCATCCTTAAATGCCAGAGGAATATTCTGGAATAGGAAGGTAATTTTTGGGAGAATTGTCATTTTGATTATATTAACTCTTCCATAGATAGATAGTGGCAGGTGAGACCATCCCAATAACAACTTCCCAATTTCCTTGTTGGTCTTCTGAAAGTTGGTTTCAGGAATTTGTTCTATTTTCTGAGTGATTTTAATGCCCAGATACCTCATTTCCTTTTTGTCACAACTCTCTTGTGTAATGATATTCCAGACCATTATGACCGTTTTGCCTTGATTTATTTCGTATCCTAAGATCTTCCCAAAACCTGCAGCCAGTTCATAAACTATTGGTAATGCAAGACTGAGGTTTGATGTATACACCACTAGATCATCCGCATATAATTCCACTTTCTTTTGCCAGCCCCTAGCTTGGAAAGGAATTATCTCCTCATGTTTCCTGATATTCTCCGCCAAGGGTTCAATGTAGAGATTAAAAAGAAGTGGGGACAATGTGCACCCCTGTCTTGTCCCTCTGAAGATATCAAACCTTTCGGCTAGCCTCCCATTTATTAATATTTTTGCCGTGGGGATTTTATATATCTGCTTTATTGCCGTGCAAAAATTTTCTCCCAGGTTTGATAGTCTCCAAATTTCCTGTAAATAAGACCAGTTTACTCAGTCAAACGCTTTGGTCGCGTCAACTGTGATGGCAGCTAATGGCTCTTTGTCTACAGAGGCTAGGTCAATGGCACCAATAAGACTGTAAGTTAGATCTTTAATTCTTCTACCGAGCACAAACCCTTTTTGATCTTCGTGAAGGAGTGCTCCCACCACCCCATTCAATCTGTCTGCTAATATCTTCGAATAGATCTTATAATCCGAGTTTAACAGGGAGATAGGCCTATATGAATCGCAGCTGTCTGGTGGTTTTTCAGGTTTAAGAATCAAGGTAACAATAGCTTCATTCCATGAGGGGGGAATCTCTTCTACGTTTTCAAATACAGCTGTGAGTAACTTTCTGTTAGCTGGCATTAAATATTTGCCTAACTTCTTATAGACCTCCATAGGAAGACCATCGGGGCCTGCTGCCTTACACAATTTCCCTGCTTTGATGGCATTTTTTATCTCTTGCACAGTTATCGTGCTATTAATGACATCTTTTTGGAGTTCGGATACTCTATGGGGTAGTTCTTGCTCTAACCAATCTAAAACTTCCTTTCTTGTCGTGCATAGGTCCTCTGTATATACTTTCTCATAATATTTTAACAGAGTATCCTCTATGCTAGCCCCCACTCTTGTTGGACATCCAGCATTACCATAGTTAAGTTCTTTTATAAAACTCTTTACCTGATCACTCTTTATCTTCCATGCAAGTAACTTGACACACCCTTCCCCATAGTTAAAGTGGGCCAATTTACTTGCTTGCCATCTTTCTTGCAGCCGCCTTTCCACTACCGCCGACAGATTTGTCTTAAGGGTCTGAATAGATAGTTGTCCGGCCGCATACTCTATTTCATTACATTGTATTTTGTGTTCCAGACTTTGAATTTTATTTTCTATGTTTAAAATCTCTGCCTTCCTCTGTTTATTTTTATACAGCTGGAATGATATGATTTTACCCCTTAAAAAGGCCTTGTATGTGTCCCAGACTATCCCTATCGAAGCACTACCCAAATTATTATGAAAAAATTCCTGAGACTCTAAGCCTAGTCTGTTCATCATGTCGTCAACGGTCCATAGTCCATCTCCGTTGTATTGCTGAGGTCAAAGGGGCCAAAGTCAACGTTATAGCAGAGTTGTCAGACAAATGTGCTCCTACATGGTTTACAGCAACAACGTGGTTCTTTATATTTTGGTCAACTAAAAACAGATCTATTCTGGATTGATGCCCATATTTTTATTATTGAAAGTAAAACTCTTTAGAGATCCCTTCTTTTCTCTCCATATATCGCACCAGCCTAAGTTCTTAATCAAATTTATTATCAGTGCTCTTGACTTATTGTGTATTATACTTCTGCTTTTAGTAGAACGGTCTAGATTACCGTCAAGAACCACATTAAAATCTCCTGCCATTATGACAGGGTCAGGAAAATCCAGCAATTCTGAGAGCAGATTACTAAATGGTGTGGGGTCGTCAGTATTAGGCTCATAATAACCAACTTCTGTATATAATTGATCATAGCATTTAATCTTCACAATTACTCACCTACCAGCCTTATCCACCCTGCTTTCCATTACTGCATTCTGAGGGTTGACTTTTGTCAGAATTGCCACACCTCTTATAGTAAGTTGCTGCTCTGTACATACCATGTTCTGTACCCATCTCCTATTTTTAAACAACTCTCTCATCTCATTACCCAATAGGTTTGTCTCTTGGAGTAGAATAATTTGAGCAGAAGTGTCTTTTAGGTCCTGTAGGATCCTCTCGCGCCTATGACTCACTCTTAGCCCATTCACATTCCACGACAGAAATTCTATCAGTGACTTCAGATTTGCTGTCATTTCTTTTTATTCTTTCATTTTGTGGTTCTACTACGACCTGAGTTTAGATGTATATAGAGGACTGATTCTTTTTGATTTTTTTCCCCATGCTCCCACACCCGTGCACCAAAAACTACCCGTGTTCCCCTCCCACCCCCACCCTTTGGGACACCCCCACTGTTTTTCTAAGTCACCAACCGCCACTGATGATGCCAAAAGTGTGTCTGTATGTTTGAATGACATAGGTTCATGCCACTGTCTTTTTAAGCACACAATTATGCCTGGACATTCCATTATATGGCTTGACTTGTCATCATTCAGTTGAATTTCTTAGAACATGCCAGATATTTGTCTTGGTGCCTGTATGTGTGTTTGCACGCACCTCCGCAGCTAGAAGCGCATCCTGACACAAACAAGACTATTGAAATCGATCATCAAAGTCGATATTCTTAGGGAGCCTATCCTTCTACCTCTGCAAGAGGAACAAATAAGAAAGGAGATCATCTTTCCTAGCTCCCTCCTGCTGTAAAAATCTTTCAACAAATCAATAGCAGACTCTACTTGTAGAGCCCTGTCCAGTTTTAATGATTTTTAACCCAGCAGCAAAAGCAAGGTCTGTTATTAACCTAGAAAGGTGAGCCGCACTGCCTGGCCAGCCTGACTCACTGATTCACACTGTGCCCACAATTATGTTGAAGGTCATATTATCTAATGATAAAAAACAGGGGCACTTTCTGCACTTTGGTGTTACAGAAGGGACTACAGGCGCTTGATCTCTCACTGGAACACACATCACCTCAGTTATTCGAAAGGAGCGTTCCCTCATTAGTTGTGGCCGTAGTCCATACTAATGATGAGAACACTGTTTTTCTGCACCCACGCTGTATTTTAGATGTCTGTAGAGGGGAATTGGCCTGAATCCATGGCACCTCTTTCCCCACTTGCAGAAGTCACCCTTGGAGGATTCATCTCTTTATGGCACTGCATAATCAGTGCACCTCCACACTGTCTCTATGGGGCATATTTACAAGGGGATTCCATCAGCGACGTTCTGGTGGCGATATGCCCTTCTCCATATTTACAAAGTAAAGTTAAGCTACACTTAAAGCCGTCTTGTAAATAAGGCCCCTTTACATGCATCATGTAGCGTGAAAGGTGTGTGTAATGAGTGTTGCTGTGGGTGTTTCACCACAACACCCATTGCTATTGACGATGCCCTAGATTCACAAGGGGGTTTAAATTTGAGGCAGAGCCAAAAAATAATGGCGTGCAAGAGCAGGCATTAGAATGGCGATACAAGGGAAAATACTTTTATTTCTCCTTGTTTTGTTTTTTCTATGTGTGCTGCATTCTGCAGCACACATAGAAGGAGCGACATGCCATTAATAATGGTTTATGTGGAGGAAGGTGTCCTTTCCTGCACATAAACAATCATTAAATAATGAGGATTTGCTGCTTCTATGTGTCA
The DNA here is from genome assembly GCF_964204655.1 of Triturus cristatus. Lineage (NCBI taxonomy): Eukaryota > Metazoa > Chordata > Amphibia > Caudata > Salamandridae > Triturus > Triturus cristatus. The sequence continues at coordinate 547,047,717 of NC_140579.1, forward strand.
TAGAAATAACAAATTGCCATTAGTGATTGTTTATGTTCAGTAAGGGACACCTTCCTGCACAAAAACAATCATTCACTGCAACGCGGGTACAAGGGTGCCTTCGTTGGTGCGAGGCAGCTAAATTTAGTGTCAGCACTAGGGAAAACACAGGGATCCACTGTATTCTTGTGAATATGGCACATCCCTGCATTTTGAAAATGTTGGAGCGTGGCATTGCCAAATCTGGTGCAACATCCGTGCTCTGACATTTTCTCGTATATATGTCCCTATGTGTATCGCCCGCATCCAAAATATGATACTAGTGCAGGGGCCCATGCTAATGAGGGAACACCCCATTAAAGTTATGCCATCACTACATGTGCAATAGTGCGATCTGTATTACAGAAAGGGCCAAGCAAGTGTCTGTGGTCCCTTCTGTAATAACAAAGTTCTTCGAAGGAGCAGAAAGTGGGCGCACAAGCCCATTGCACCTACAGAGCACTTTAAGTAAACATGATCATGCTTTCTGTGCTGTGTCAGAGCAGAATAAACCTCTATGTTTCTTTTTAGCATTTTGAATGCATATATTAACTTAAAATGTCTCCGAGTTAGTGCATGTTTTGCAGACAGCAGAGCAGGTAAGCACAGAGAGGCAGGTACTGCCATGTGTTTTCGAGTTTGGTTGCCAGCAAAAGATTCATTCACTCCGGAGATATTTGCAGTTATGTTTGCACGAAACACACCAATTGAAACGCACAGATCCATTCAGAGACGGCACAGCCGTGTCATCTGATGGTTTGAAGGACTCAAGATGTTGTAGAATGACATGCAGTATCAGAAAAGTGGTCGGCTACGCCGAAAACGTCACGAGCGGTATGGGTAGGGGTGCAAGGGATTAACTCTAATCTCTTTTCACGTCATGCCTCTGAGGTGAAGAAGGTCCTAGTATCTGTTTTGCTGAGTAAGCTATGCCAGTGCTAATTAATCAACTGGATGTGGAAGCGGATGAAAAATTAAAAATTCGCTGACTAAATGGTCTTGCTGCAGGAAGGGTCCTCAAAGAGAAGGAAAAAATAAGAAGCTTTGAAGCAGGTCTCAGAAGGTTTCCCTTTTTACCTCTCGGCTTTGTTTAATGTGCAGCGAAACCTCACCCCCCATCCTCAGTCCTCTGCAGCAAGTAATTATAAAGACACATAGCACTGGCTGGGGAATCGGCGCTGCCTGCAGCAAGTGGAGAGGAGGAAGGGGAATAGAAGCTGGTGGGGGCAGAGGAGTGAGGCTAGGAAGCCGCTCTGTAAAGAAGGTGCTGGGGAGCGGCTGCAGGTGTTAGTGAAGGATAAGCTGGGAAGGAGGGGCATGGAAGGCCACCCTGGTAAAAAAAAGTGGCACTTTTAGCTATGTATATTCATGACTGCCAGTAGCATGAACATAAATTCCAATATTCAACAAGGGAGAAATACCCATTGGCTAGATCCCATTGTTTTATTGGATTGGAGGGAGACAGGGGCATTTCTAGAAAGAAACATGGGAATGGAATCCTGTACCTTTTAGCGAAAATATAGTGGAATATTCAGGATCAAGAACACATGGAGCAGGTTATTAAGGAATTTAATGCCAGAAGGCAGGTATAACAACAGGTAGACAAAGATTTCTTTATTCCACACGAACGCCCTGCAAAAAAGGAGTGTGCCATAATGATGTCCAAGCATCAAAAAGAGCAACCCAATAATCCCCTGCCAGCATGGGTTAAAACTGTAATTTAAAGGTCAGGGGGCAACAAGGGAATTATTTACAAACAGATATTTAGAGAAACAAATTGTAAGAGTTATCTGCCTCGCAAGTGAATTTTGGCAAGTGAATTGCAAATACAATTGTGCAATTTGTGAGGGAATTAATACTGGAAAAAGGCACACAATTTTAAATAAATCTTTATATTCAATATATTTGATATTAGGGGTATGAATCGCAAAATTCCAAAAATAACATTAACCTTGTCGGATTCATTTCAATGTTAGAGTCAGGAATCCAGAGAGCAATGTCCAGAAAGTCCACTCTAATAAATAAAAAGCAATTTCCATGATAAATACTAATCAATAAAGTGGTGAGGATCCAATTGATTCATGTAAGCAAGTAACAAGTTGGGGAAGATGTCAATAGTGAGAAAATCAGCGCTATGATTCTGTGAGATGCTCCATATGTTGATTCACTCACTACTGCCTGATTTATTCTCCAAATTTAAGATTGGCCTTTCCTCAATGTGTTACTTGATTCGGTGTAAGTATAGACAGAATAAACCCTATTTCTTTTTGTGAATCTTTTCTGAAACTGTCCTTAGAATGGTCGCGCAGACTTGTGACACAGGAGACCAAAAGGTCCAACTCTCATTATGTGAATCGATTGGATCCTTACCACTTTATTGCTCAGTATTTCTGGTGGACATTATTTGACATTTATCAGAGTGGACTTTCTGAATGTTAATCTCTGGTTTTCGGACTCTCACACTTATATTAATCTGACACAGTTAATATTCTTTGTGGAATTTTCTCATTTGTACAACTAATGTCAAATATATTGAATATAAGGATTTATATGTTTTTGTGTGCACCTTTTTTTCAGGATTAATTCTGTCACAAATGTACAAACATTTATTCGCAATTCGCTTGCCAACTGTCCCTTGTGGGACAGACAACTCATCCAATGCATTTTTCTAAATTTCTGCTTGTAACTAATTCCCTTGTTGGACCCTGTACTTTAATTACCGTAATGATGTCCAGCACTAGCAGAAAACTGGATTTCCACATTATGCAGATGATGCAAATTTCCTGTTTTCACTATTACGCAGATTGAGTTATTGCAAGCTTGTATATTCTGTATGTATGAATAAGTATATCTTGTTTTGTGGGTTGCTTGTTTTGAGTCAGTTGCTTTGAGGTTTTGCAATTTGAATTTGTTTTTTAACTTTTTCTAATTCGGCAATCATCCAAGGGGCGTGTTTTCTTTTGTTATGCATAGAAGTTTTATGAGAGAAATTAGGAGATCAAAAGCTTTCAAAAGCCATTGATAGAGTGTTTGTACAAAATTGATTGTGACCAGACCTGTGTTTGAGATAAGCAGGTTTTCTGTTCCTCTGAATTTAGCTTGTTCCAAGGCCGATATGTAGTTGAAGGCAAAATGATTTTAGTTGGGGTGAGTTTTGGTGTCTTGTGTCGGAAGATAATGAGGTAGTGGTCTGATTAAGTGACTGGAGTAATTGTTTGGAACGTGACTAGGTTCGGGTTGGCAAAGATGATATCTAGTGTGTGTCTAGTCATGTGTTTCGGATTAGGAATGAGCTGTTGCAAGTTGTGTGTGGTAGGCCAGTGGGAATGATTCTGAGATATGGCATATTAGGTTTGTTAAACAATATGTTGAGGTCATCAAGGAAGCATATGTTTGAGTAGAAGGAAAAAAGGCTAGCAATTGTATCTAACAATTTGTGTGGGAATGTTGCATTGCTAAGTGGTGGTAAAGAAACATGGAAAGGTTGGGGTAGGGTTGGATCTGACTAGGAGAGTCTCACAACCTTGTAAAGAAACATTCTCAGCTTTGGTGAGATTTGTTGTTTCTTTATATATTATGGTTAAGCCATCTCCTTTTTACCTAGGCAATTTTGTGTTACAATTTGACATCCTGGTGGAACAGCTTCATGCAAGACTGGTGCCATATTCTCCCTAGCCATGATTCAGTTATGAAAAGTAAGCCAGGTTTTGTGTTTATCATTAGGTCAAGTGTGTGTTACTTTTTTTATGGAATGAGAGAGCAATTATCAATAGCCAGTCTAAAGAATGTTTGTTCTAGGTGGAGTGAGTTTGTGCTGCAGTAAGTTAAGGGATGGCCTTTAAAGTTGTGGATGGTATGCTGTGGTTGGTGGTGTTAACTGTAGGAGGGTAGAAAAAGTGTTGAGTTTGTTTGTCAATATCTTCCTCCAAAAGGCTTAGAAGACATTTTTTGGCGGTCTAGTTGTGTGAGTGGTGGTGGGAGTGCTTGAAATTGAATGGTGGGCTGTGGAGTTGTGTGTGAAAGGTCGATTTGTCTTGCGATAGTCTAGGAGAGTAGGATCTGCACTTATATTGCCCCCACTTTTTTCTGATGTTTACACTGGTTTCTGGCTAGAGTCTGGCTGGGTCCCTGCTAATCAGGGCCCCAGCCTCTCTGTTCTCTCTAAACGACTTGGAGTGCATATTAGATGCACTAGTGGTTGGTTACTGTGGTGCCTTATGAGCCCCTAGTATATGGTGCCTTAGATACCAAGGGCATAGGTACTTCACAGGCCTACCAGGGGCTGAAGCATGTATTATGCCACCCCTGGGAAGCAGACTAAATCTGACACCACAGGCCTGCTACTGCAGCCTGGGTGAGGTAGTGTTAGCACTCCTCACTGAGGTATAGGTTCCCTGTATCTCACCTTACACACACATATAAACCTATCAGTCACCCCTAAGGCAGGCCCTAACAATCCTGAGGGCAGGGTGATTGGTTTCCATGTGAGGGGGTGCCTCTGCCTGAGCAGGGCCCCTCTGCAGCTGGCAGGGTCTATTCCCTGTGGCTGTTTGTGGATGCGGTTAAACCATATACTCTTAAGTGCATTATAACCTCCCGGTTAATGCTAACTTTGGAATGACAGCATCAAAACATGTCGTGTTTGGTGTCAAACATCTTGGAATCATACCCCCACACCAGCAACTGGTGTGGGAGTATGATCCCACCCTTCTAGAGGAGATGACATGTACCTACTGTGGTAACACGGTCGAAATCTGAAAGAGCCCTGGCATCACAAAATGGATGCCACCAGCACAGACACTGGGCTGCCCTCCTGCTACTGACCGAAACTCATGGTGGAGGAGGCCCAACAATAGGCATCCTGTCACAGGGAGGTGTCACCACCTACCAGACAGTATTTAGTGTATTGGAGCTGGGTGGGTGCACTCTTAGAGTGCTTTGAAGTCCTGCACTGGGGGAGCAGTAGGCTCCTCTGTGCATATGCCAGCTCAAACCGGTTCAGGGGCTACCAGCCCCTGCTCTGGCGCAAAACTAGACAAAGGGAAGTGGGTGTAACCACCCACCCCCCCTGATCCTCCTAGAGGAGTGGTCATAGAGCTAGTCCCTCCCTTTCTTTTACTATAAGATAGGAACACCTTGCCATTGCAAGTTAGATAACCCTGGATGATGCTTTACAAGAAGAATCCTGGCCCTTCGACGTTCCACTACCTTTGGAAGACAGAATAATCTCCCTTGGAGTTAAGGAGTGACTCCCCTGCTTGGCAGGCACCTGAAACTCTAATCAACAGTAGCAAACTTTCCCACTCCCGCCAGAGTCTGAAGTTCCTGCAGCCCCAGAAGCAGATTTCCTGACCTCTCATCGGCCATTTTAAAGCCCCAGCAAAGCTGTGGCGTCTGGACCCCACGAGTGACGAGAAACTGCAATACCTGGGAACCATGCACTATTGTCAAGTGCAATCCCTTCACGACATTCTACGAACTAGTGCTTTGGACCATTTGTGGCCCAAGCCTCCAGCAGGTTTTGCAGCAAAAATCTGCGGCCTATCCCATCCTGAGTAACCGTGGGCTCCTGTGAAGCATTTCCTCAAGAGGTGTCTTCGCGATCCTTTGCCCGTTGGCTTGTGATCCCCCCGAAGACTTTCTTATCGACTAAAAGGGCTCCCCTGGTTGCTCCAGGCCTGCCCTCACTCACCCTCGCTGGGTGAGTCCCTCAGACCTTGCTGGTCTGCACCATCGACTTTCTTCACTCCACACGAGACTTGCTGTTGCCAAGGCTTGTTGGCTCCAATCTGGTTGCCGACACCGCAGTCAGCTGCAGACATCGTGGGACACTCCGAATCCAGCTGCTGGTCGATCCCTCCTGGACCTCGTGAGCGAAGAGTCAAAACACCCTTGATCACCTGAAATCACCCGACATCCGTGGGCATCCTTCTTCCTGGCCCCGGGTCACTGGCAAGTGACTGTGAACACTGTCCCTTCAATTTTTAGGTCTCCTACATCTTGAATCCAGCCTTGGATTCCACCGGACACTTCTTCAGTCGCCGCAAGCAGCAAGTCTTCTTTGGTCTCCATAGAAAACAGCGACGCGACCCAACACCAAAAGACACCTATGCACCCGGCTTCCCTGGGTGAGGTAACTCAAGCACTCCGGTGCCCTACTGTGTGTTGGCCCTCGAATTACTTACCTCGTAAGTGGCTTGCTTGTACACTTCCTCAAAGTACTCTAAAACTTTAAAAATGAAACCGCGACTTGCTCCATTGTAATCAATAGGGAACCCACGGCTGTGTTCTCACACTGCATGCGTCTCCCGTGGGTCTGTTACTTACCTGATATCACTGCAGTCGTGAAGCCCCAGCGATTCTACAGGCCCTAGGCCTTGTCCTTCTGCAAGTCGACTTTCCTAAACCTCTTTTTTAGTATATGGTCTGGTACGCCCCTAGGGCCCCTGCCATATTTGTGCTTAACTTATTGTGAAACGTTGATATTTGAATGTGTTCCTGGCTTCTAATCTCATAAAGAGATTAGTAGAGTGTGACTAGAAATAAATACATATATATTTGATATATATACCTGTGTGGTGTCCTTTCATTTGGTAATTCAAGAGATTATAAGGTAAAACAAGCTGCTTTACATTCCTCTGAGACTTAGCCTGAAGGCTGCTCTCCACAGCTACCACTAGAATAGCTTTCTTTAAAAGGTTGTCTTAAACCTATCTACCATAAGAGTCGAATTGGACTGGTGCAAGGTGGCCACTGTAATTAGTGACCAGCATATGCCAGGCCAACTTCACACAGTGTGCATGGCTGTGTTTGTGGCTGAATTTTAGAGCGTGCTTGTAGAATGTGAAATGGGCAGCATCTTTGGCCCTCTGCCCTAACTAGCCCGAACTGGCCCAAACGGGGGACTCTCTTGTCCTCACTACCCTTAGCCTTGCTGCCTGGGCTGAGACACCTTGGGAGAAGGGCTAGTAAAGGCTGCTTCAGGGGTCACCTTACCCTTTTTCAGCCTCTTAGGCTTAGCTGAAGGTCCAGCCACATGGTTGTCTTCAACAAATCAAAGAGTACACGGAGGAGGGGTGTGGCCAACTGGAGAGCAGATAGAAAAAGGGGAACTAGACATGGAGAGACGGGAAAAATGGCTTTTCAAGCAGTAACATTTTCTTCATGACAGGAAGAATTACACAAGATACACACATTTTTGCAATGCCCCTTTTTGAAATAAACAGAAGCTCAGTTTATCACCAACAATGCTAAACAGTAGCTCGAAACAAGCACAAGGAGTACACAGCTATTGGGCTTATGGCAGACTCAAGGAGCTAGCAGGACCATGTGAGTAGAGAGTAAAGGGGCAAAAGAGAGCAGGTGGGAAAACAAAGGTAGACAGAGACTGCAAAGAGGGAAAACAGGGCAAACGAAGGGGACCATACTCCCTAAAATGGAGGGAGTGTCAAGAGGGCAGAGAGGAAAAAGGGCTGCAGAGCGAAGAATAAAGACACAAAGTCAGAGACTGCAAGGAGGTAAAGGAGAGCAAACAAATGGAGCAGAACCCCTAAAATTGAGGCGGGACAGAGCAGGATCAGAGAGGAAAGCGGGATGCAGAGCAGAGGAAAAAGAGAGGAAGGCAGAGGCTACAAAGAGTGAAAGGAAGTGGATTTTACAGGCTATAACACATGACATTTTTCACAATGCAACAAGACAATGCAAAGCTAACAGGTTCAGAGTCAAAATGGACGACTAGGTGAAATAGAAATCACTGATTAACTGGTATTATGCTATGTTATTTTTGCAAACAGTCAAATCTGGATAAAGGTCAGATTAAGAAAGGTGTAAACTTGTACCTTTTTACCAGCAGGAGTGTCTGTCCCTCAGTGGGTCACAGGCTCTTTCTGTGCTACAGTGGTAACATTCCTTGGGTGTGTGACCTGACTTTGAAAACTAGATGGATGTAGGCTTTGTTTTGTTTCTCTTGAAAACAAAGCATTTAGCAAAATTCATTGAGAGTGATTTTATTTCTTTTTTGTCAGAGAAATTCAGAGAAATTTATAATGGAAAGACTTTTTTAGGGTAGAAGTGTCACAGAGAATATTGTGCACACAGATTCGATTTTAGTAAAAGCACCACTCATCCTTTGCCTACAAACTATGCATCATCCATTACAACTTTTAGAAAAATCAAATTAGTATTTCTGTGTGATGGGCTGATGGATAAGGAAGGGAACAACTAATTAATATTTTCCTCTTTTAGATTATATTTATTTTTTGGGTGTGTTGGTAAAGGACATGGGAAACAAATGTAGACCCATTGCTGACCTTTGTGGGGCATACATGGTGGGGAACAGGGTGGCTAGTGTGCTGTAAGGGCAACGTGAATTTGGTTATGGTGGAGGATTGAAGATGTATTTCCTCATTTTATTAGTTTTTGACCAGAGTTACTGATGTTGTCCTCTCACCTTTTATCGCTTGGGATCTGGTGTACATGTCTGCTCCAGGTCACAGATTTGGTTTTTTTCCCTTTTAATTGACTTTTTACATTCTCACTGCTGCAGCATTGAGGTTGCTCGAGGCATGTAGATGGGTCAAGATTTCATGAAAAATATGGGCATTTTGTGAAATCCATGTTCTGCATTTGGTTTGGTGGGGAATAAGGGGTTAACGTTTGGAAGCCATTTATTTTCTCTTGGCTATCCATGCCATCTTCTTCCATGCCAAGCCATGTGCTTACTGAACAGCTTGCCGAACCTGTTTGTGTGATAATTGATTAATGTCTATTTTATGTCACTTTTAATTGCGTGTTGGTAAGAGCATTCATGTTATATGGGTATTTATGGAGCCTGCGGATATACTATGCTTGTTTTGTACTGCTTTATGTTTCGACGTTTTCTGCTAAGGTTTTTGTGGCCTGATGGTACTCTGCAGGCCGTGGATATTATTTTTAGGTCTCGCCTAGCTATTGCAATAGCAATCGCTATGCGAGACTCTAGTAAGGGGCTCCCAAAAGTGCTCCCAAAAGCGGATTGCATGGCGAGCACGCGCACAATCACGTGCATCGTGCCGCCATGCAATCCATTTGGGGAAGCGCTTCAGCCCACTGGCGCCCTCGGCATCAAACTTTAAAGGGTCCGCTCCCCCGCCTGTAATCCTCCGCCCCCGCCAAGCGCGCGTGCCACGCTTGCTTTCACTCTTGATTTTATCCTACGTTAGGTCTGTTGCTGTTTCCGGCCTTCAACCACCCTCTGACAGAACATAGCATTTGGCCGTCTTGCATTCTTTTAATTTGAATGTTTTTTTTACATTGATGCCTTCCGCCCAGAAATGTTGAATTTGCCCGTCCCGCTTCTTTTCATTTGACTTTTTTTATTGACATTTCTGCCTTTGCCCGTCGCAGTTTGTTCTCATTTGCACGAGTGCAGTGTTTGCCTTCTGCCCGTCGCAGTTTGTTTTGATGGCGCCGCCGCCCTCTCTAACTATTTTGGAGCGGCAGTAATGGTGCATGTGCTTGCTTCTCGGAGGCAGACCTATGGCTGTCCCACTGCCGCTCCTCTGCGGCAGTCTGAAGCTCCCTCGCCAGGGAAGGGTCCACCACATCACCGCCCCTCTTCATTGCAGACACCGGCTGCTTCGGTCACGGGTCTTCCTCCTTCTCCATTAGGCGGCTGCACCCTCCAGGCGGCAACAACAGCCTGCCACCGGCGCTGATGTGTTCCCGGTTTCTCCACACTGGGTGAGTGCATGTAATAATGCTCATGCTGCTTACACCTTCTGCCCGTCACAGTTTATCATTTGCCCGGGTGCAGTTCGTTTAAATTTGCCCGTCCCACTCGCTGCTTTTCATTACGTTTTTTTTTTTTTTTAACTTGAGCCTTCCCTCCGCTGTCATACTCCTATCTCCTCCATCCTCCTAGCTCCTCCATCCTCCTAGCTCCTCCATACTCCTAGCTGCTCCATACTCCTAGCTCCTCCATACTCTTAGCTCCTCCATACTCCTAGCTCCTCCATACTCCTAGCTCCTCCATACACTTAGCTCCTCCATACTCTTAGCTCCTCCATACTCTTAGCTCCTCCATACTCCTAGCTCCTCCATACTCCTAGCTGCTCCTCCATACTCCTAGCTCCTCTATACTCCTAGCTCCTCCATACTCCTAGCTCATATGAACACAATCTCCTTACCTGCAGCTGCTGCGCTGTGCTATTTCTCCGGGTACCCGTTTGTTTCCCAGTGCTGTTCTTTCTGTGCTGTTCTTGAATTGTACCAGATGAATTGAGTGATCATATATACTCAATAGATTTGTCAATTTCTATTTGACCCAAAAGCCATTCAGTGTGCATCTACATCTACATTGTTCAAGAGGGGGCTCAGTATACTAGCAAAACCACCCTGGTGCCCCACCAAGCATGCAGATCATCTGTGGAACCTTGTTGAACGGGTGAGTTGGCACTCTACATCTACCCCACCCTCTGCATCATGTCTCTGCAGGACCAATGAGATAGGAGCTGTCCAGCTGGGATCATGTGGTCCCATATTAAGTATCAACAGTCAGTATAGCTCCGACCTTCGCACAAATCCCTACCATCAAAGCAGCCACGTTGTCCTTGATGTTTGCCCTCCTGTTGAGTTGACCTTACTCACAAAGGTGACAATAGTGAAAACGCTGCTTGAGATAGCGGTTAAATGAAGAAGCCGACGGAAAGTGTATTTTCATGTTCTGTTTTGTTTTGTTTTTCCTCTCTACTGTAAAAGCCTTGCCTTCGCCCAAAAGTGGGATGTGTATGGTAATGTCAAAATAGCTGGGAGCGTGGCAGCCGCTATATTTATGTCTCTGATAGGTGTGAAAATGTCTAATAAAAACATGTTTAAAAAATAGAGATGGCGCTTAAAGATGGATTCCTCCCAGAGGACTGGCAGAGTTATTGCAATAGGAGCTTTTCACCACTGAAACTGGATCAGTCCTGATTTCCTCTCATGGAAAGCATTTCAAGCATTAGGGACAGAAAGACTAATTTATTTGACTTCAAAAATAAGAATAAGAGACCTGAGCACGTGCCTGCCCTGAAAGGCAGATTACAGTGCTTTTGAAACGAAATATTATTCCTGTAAAATTGATCTGAGGTTTCTAGTGCATATTTAGTTGCTCAAGTATGAAATTTACACATTTTGCACTATTAATAAACAGTGGGTTTGAGCTGAAATGCCATAATAGAACATGATTAACAAGCATTTGCAATGCAATAGGTCTCGCATTTACGCGAGTTTAAGCTATTAGTATTTTAAATGACAATGCCTTTTATTTATGTTTTAAAAACGAAAACACAAATAAAAGTCATTGTTATTTGCAATGTCAATAGCTCAAACTCGTGTAAATGCGAGACCTATTGCATTGCAAATGCTTGTTATTATATTGTTTTTAAATGTATTCAATTTTGCCAGACTCCTAGATGCTTTTTAGGACAGTCCTGGGATATTATAATTCATTTTACAGATTGCAATTCTAAATGTTTGATTATTGTGTTTGGTTACTGTATTTAGTCTGCAGGTCAGGGTTATTTTTCATTTATTTGACTTTCATCAACTTCCCTGGGGCATTCCATGGGTACCAGATATTATTGCTCATTTTAGTCAGAGATCTCATTTTCAGTCTGATACTTTCCTCATTACTTTCCTATTCAATTATTGCCTGGTAATCTCATCTCTCCCTTTGTCATAGGCCTCGATGGATCGGTGGGGTTAGGTAGTCACACACATTGGTTATAAACAATCAAGACAATTTTAATGTTGAAAAATGAATTTTGAGTAGATCTCTAATATCTGCTATTAATGAAGGATTCTCCTCTAACTTAGGGCTTAGTGGAACCACTAGTTTACGCTCAGTATTATTATTATGTATTATTATGTTATGTATTGCATTGACTACAATGGATAAGCCTGACAGTCTTCCTTCCTATTTCTTCTTGCTTTCAGGTAGACATGTCCAAGTTCAAAGATGGCCCAGTCCCTCCCTATCATGAATTTGGTTAGTCTGAACATCTCGTCTAACCAACAAGTAAAGATGTCACCGTAGACTAGTTAATGCTAAGAAAGCATCCAGTAAGATGTCTTACAACTCTGAAAAGAGCATCAGTACTGCTCATTCTGCCATCAAAGTTGCTTCAATCTTTGGCAGAAATGTGCTAAGTGGTGTACCTGCTGCATCCTTTTCTGGACAGCAAGATGATTAAATCACTCCTGAATCTAAGGTACCACCTGCAAAATCAAAATATATTTCCTCGAGTAGTGCAATAATAGCAGTCATGGATGTAACTTGTTCACCAGAATTTGAATCAAGCCAGCAAACAGAACAGGAACTAGAGTTTGCTTCATCTAAGGTAGGATTAAAGGAGGACATTGTGCTTACTGCTTGGTCATCATCTTCCTATTTATCAGCTTCTCTTTTTGTCCAAGAAAAGAACACTACCTCCCCAACTTCTCCAAGCCTTCCTTAACAATAAGTGGACTCTGACAAGGAGTGGACCTTTAAGCACCGCCATGATAGATAGTAACAAAGTGTAGCTAGAGGCGCTGAGGGAGTGAAAAGCATGTCTATTCAAACTGCTGCAGAACACCACCTGTCTTCATCTTCTTGAAACACAAGCAACTCCCCCTACACTTACCACCTTAGTTCCAGCCTGATCTATACAAATCAACTATGGCTCCACATAAATTCTGTGTTTGTACTTAAAAAAATGAAGAATACATTGCAGATTGCAAACTTTGCCACAATTAGGTATATAATGCGATGCCAAGTGGACATCTTGGAGGTGGGGGACCACCAGCACTTTTAAAATACAAGCATGCAATTAAATGTGTTGCAGCACCAGAATACAAAGTGGCCAAAGGAAATGATGATGTGATAATGAAGATGGTGTGTGCCAGACCACCCAGCTACAGATGTCTGGACACCAAGTCTAGATGCTCATCATCTGCATTCAACATTAGTAACCTCTGGCTAGCACAAAAGACTGAAAATCACAGTCACCCAACCCATCCAAGCACCAAACATCCAGAGAAGTCACTTCATGCGGGACCTTTAAAAAAGGAAAAAACACTCCTGCATCTCTGCTCATCAAGGAAACACCATACCACCAAAACCATAAATTGGTTCCTTCTTCAGTTGGAAACAGATCAAAATGTTGGTGCTTGATCTCCTCCTGTTTTCTTTGGAAGAAGATTAAGAGTTACATACATTTGTGATTGGCAGTAATCTGACATGGGTTTTTTCAAACCAGACCTATATTTCAACTGCCACAGCTACAAACAGATATGCTAGGATTGGTGATTGGTTGCTAATACACTGAAGGAGAACATTATGCACATGGTCCATTTCTCAACAAGCATTGAGCAGTCAAGCTGCAAAGAATATGTGCCCTGCTGCACATTAATGTACTTTTGAGAAGATCAATAAGATGGTCCCTCACACCAGTGCTGCTTTTCAATATAGCCTTCATCATCCAACAGCAGAAAAAGCACACACAGCTACAAAAAGCCTTGAAGGATTAATGTCAAAGTCCATGAATGGCTTAAACTCAGTGTTTAAAGATTGTATTTGTTGCCACTGACATTGGGAGTGACCTTGTCAAAGCCATGTCAGTCAGTGGATACATCTGAATCCTCTGCTTTGCTCATTGTATGAACTTTCCGAAAAAGGAAAATGTAGCCCATTACATGTGGGCCATCTGTTTGTATGATTTTCTCTCATTGTAGCCATTCACTTTAACACCCAAAAGCTGTTAAGTGTCCTTTAGGAGCCCAAAAAGTGCATGTAAAACCCCTCATATGGGAAATTCTCACCCGTTGGCACTTTCTCTTGTACATACTGTAGTGTCAGTTAGAGCTGTACAAGTCTATCAATGACTATATGGTGCAAGCAAAACAAAAGTGATGCATGTCCAAAGCCATATATTTGCCTTGCCCCCTGAGAAATGGGGGCTATTAAAGTACATTATCAAATTTTTGCAACCTTTGAGATTTTGACATCCAAAGTAGCAGGGAAGATCGAATCACAAGCCAAGCCATTCCTAGTTCTTGCATTGCTTCAGACTGACTTGTCTAAGACAAAATGAGCACTTCTAAAAGAGGGCCTTCTCTAGAACCAGTGGATAAAACCATTTTGAGCTGGGAGTATCAATGCATCTAGTACTCCAGCTGGCTAGGATTTTGCTCAGGATTTTATAAGCCAGGTCAAGTGGTAATAGGGGTATATATGACCGCACTCTCCAGTCTACCTTGGTAAGTCTGGGTAAGACCCTTCCTTCCTTTGTAGTGCTTTGGGCAAAGTCTTGTCACTAAGGATTCGAGTAGTAGGCCATCCAACCTCAGAGATTTGCTCCCTCTCATCTCTTCCTACACCACTATGATCTTGTGGATCATTAGTGATGACTTACAGGGGTGAGGTAAAGGGTTCTGTCACCATAACAGTGGGTTGGGGCAACAAAGTTACAGACAGGAGGAAGTTGGCTGCAGAATCAGGGAATATAGCAAACAGACGGAAATATGTGGGGAAAACAAACATTAAAGGAGGCCTAGGAAAGCTGGGAAAATGAAAAATGCAGAATGTCACCAGGTGGGAATAGTTAAAGTAAGAAATGTATAATAAGCATTACTTACCAACACCAGCAGGAATGCCTTCTGTGGTTGGGGCATCTTCTCCAGCACTATCACCTGTTTGCAGCCTGGCTGTACTGCTTCTGCTGGCCTCCCCTTCTTGCCTGATGTGACTCTCTTCGGTACTTCTAAAAGATAAATATGACAATGATTAGTATTGGTCTCTAATAAGGGTAATTCAAGCATTGTACTATGTGACTAACCAATCATGTTCCTCCCTTCAAACTCCTCCTTAAAACTCTTTCCTACACAATGTTTACTCCCTACAATAGTAGTGTTACTCTTCTCCCTTCAAATGATGTTCTTATAGATGGGCAAAGTGATCTCCCTTTGCCTGTTGCACCTTACGGAGATGGGAAATGTATTAAGTAACAAAGTCACAGAGAATACCATCACCCTTCATATCAGACTATCTTGGTAACTAACTAGCATTTCTTAAGTCAGCACAATCACGCATCTGGCTTACAGTGGAACACAATCAGGGGTATATGATTTACCTGATGTCTACTCCACATCCCCCCTGTCCAGCTAGCAGTGGCAACATGCCCCACTACTCAGTGACAATTACATCAACGTTGCCTATGTGCACTCGAGATACAACGAATAGAGCTTAGCATATCAATTTCATCTGTGTGCGTCCCTGTCAATGCGCAGCGTGCAAAGGCGCCAACTTAACAATGTAACTAGTATGCTGGGAGGGAATTCCTAATGTTCAGGAGTCAGAATATTAAGTGAACAGTAGCGACACATTGGAAAGAAGCGAGGCACAATATTTCTCAATTGTGATTTATCATTTTAGATGCACTTAAACCTAAACAAGGTGTTGATCCTCAGAAGATGCTAGCAAGATCGGACAGAATACGAAACAAGAGAATTATTTTTGGGACAAAGAAATTAAATGCCATGCAACCGCATGGGATGAATGACAGACTTGAAGTTTTTTATAGCCACTGCATGCTCTGATAGTTTTTGTTAGCCATTTGATTCTTTGTTGTTTTTTATAGCTATTTGATTCCCTGATGGTTATTTTGTTTGCTTTTTTTGAATGCAATATTTGCTGTTGTTAGTCACTGTATACATTTTGATATAGCATGCTGCAGTTATTTTTCCATCGAATAAGTTGTCAACGATCTGGTTAAACAGTCACAACACGATCACACTTTCACACACCTTTATTTTCAGAGATGCACGAGTAAGTAAGATTCACTTAGATCACTTTCCCTTTAAGACATTGACACACGTCATGCATTTAATATCCGGCTGAACGTCGAGTTTTCAGCGTTCTCGTCGTTGCAGCCAGGACGTTTCACTATATTGTTTCAGTAAGCCCTGAAGTTTTAATTTAAGCATAACTGTAACACTAGCTTTCCGATGTGATGCTGGGAATGTGATGCATGCTTTATTTCACGGTCTAATCGAGTTCATTTACCGGCGTTCTTGTAGCCCCAGTTTTGCACGGTTTATGGAGTAGGCTAAAGACCGTCAACTCCGTGAGTCATCACGCATGGTTTCATAGTCACGAGTAATCGTTGTTTCAAAGATGTTTTCACCTGTACACACGAAGTCATCACATCCCATAACGTTTTTGAGCACCATGTGGCACATAAAAAATTTATATTTGACTACAGGACTCTCAGCATGCCATCAGCTTGGACAACTTTGGCTATCATTCTTTCTTTTCACTTTTTTTCACTTTTGTTGGCAATATTTTTCCCATAAGCCTAACCATGTATATATGACTGCATGATCCACATATTCTTAGACAGTTGTTTAAATTGATGACCAGACAGTGTTAATTTCTTGGACTGTTTTGAAAAGTGTCCTGTTTCATTTCGTATTTCAGAACATGTTAATGACTTCCCTGATGAAGGGCCATGATTGACCCGAAATGCATTGGGTTATATAAAATATGGATTGAAAAAATACAATTCAGCTACCAAGGAACCATTGGTAGAATGATACCAACTTATTAAAAAAAACTTAAGAAGAAGCTTCAGCAACTTATAAAGTGTTTTAATTTGAATAATCTCATGAATCGAATTGAGGAAACATTTTTGGTTTCCAAAAAGTGCTCCTGTCAGCTTGGTGGGACTCTTCCCTCCCAGCATACTTGTTCTATTACTCAGTGAACCACATTCACAGTTCACACCCAAAAGTGTACAGAGAAACTATGCCCACTCCTTTGAAATAAAGACAGTGGAAACAGGCACGCTCTGATACAAAAGGTGCATTTATTTATGTGAGTGACACACATCAACAGTAAACCCTGAAATGATGAGCCCCGTTCATACGAACATTGTATCACTTCACAAATAAATAAATGTCTTTTTTGCGCCCGAGGAGTGTTCAAACAAATTACTATTGAAAATATACATATATTTACTATAACTTTTTTGCCTTGTATGTTATGAAAGTTGATACATATTAACATACTTAATATATACACACATATATGCAAACTTTATTATATACATCAATTAACATTTTCAAATAAGTAATATTTTTTTAATTATTAATATAACAATGTGTGCATATAAATGAAGTATGTATGTGACATACATAGCATACAAAAACACAATACCACATTTAATCATAGGCTTGTTGGATCATACTAGAATGCTTGAGCAAGTGATGCTTTATTGTCTACAAGAAAATATCTTTCTATTTGACAAAACCTTATACCGACAATGCTCTGGGATTGCCATGGGCACCTGTTTTGCCCCCAGTCTGGCAAACCTATTCTTGGGCTGGTGGCAGGAACAGGTGGTATGAGTGGATACCAACAAAAAATATACTGATCACATGCCATTATGGCTAAGGTATATTGATGACCTTTTTATCATTTGGGATGGAGAAATAGATCTAGCTAGAGAATTCATTGAGGTTTTTTCTGATAATACGTTAAATTTGAGCTTTACTCACAAAATCAGTAAAGTATCCTGTGAGTTTTTGGATATTGCCATCACCATCCGAAAAAACAAGTTGATTACTAGCCCTTTTAGGAAAGAAACAGCTGGAAACAGCACTTTACACACACAAAATCATCATCCAGCCACACTCATTAATAGCAAACCTTACAGGGAATTGCTATGAGCCTCTGGGAACTGTAATACAGAAGAGGGCTTCAATAAGGAACAAAACAACATGACATAAAGGTTCAAAAAGGTAGGCTATTCTAATAAAATTCTCTCCCAGGCTAAATTCAACTGACAGAATACGAAACAAGAGGATGTCTTGTTTAAAAACAGAGATGATGCAGTCAATAAACAATCTGACACCATTCCCAGAATGATTTCTACTTTCAATATAAGATCACACAAATTTAGAAGTACTTTAAAGAAACATTGGGGACTCATTTGAGCCGACCCTTTGATTGGGAAAAATGTAGGTATGGCCACTATGGGCACCTATAGAAGGGCAAGATCTATTAAGGACAAATTGGTGCATAGTTTTCAGGTCACTGAGTCCCCAGGCACTTAGTTGGAGGCCAAGGAGGGGTTCTACAAATGCAGGTCGTGTAAGGCATGCAGACACAGCTTCAGATGTAAGAGCTTCAAAACACGGGATGGAAAAGACAGGCTGATTTGTAAATTCATCACCTGCACCACTGATTTTGTAATCTATATCTTGGAGTGCCCTTGTGGCCTCAGATATATAGGCAGTACTAAACTGCAACTGAAGATACGTATTCTAGAACATCAAAGGGCCATAATTAATTTGAATTTCAGTTATCCTGTGGCCAGACATTTTTACAATACACACAACAGTGATAAGAACTCACTCAAATTCTTTGGAATAAACCGTATAATGAAACATATATGGGGTGGTGACAGAGAGAAACAGTTATGCATACTTGAATCACGCTATATAATTGATTTGCATACCAGGATGCCATTTTGCATGAACAGGGAGGAGGAGTTAACATCACACATAGGAGTATAATCTTCATCTATTCTCTGATTACCGGGACAACACTGCATTGCCTATATAGTTTGCAATGAGAGATTATTGATTTGTGTTGGAAAACCACTCCCACACTAGAAGGGGTGGTGGTGGTCTTCCTGACACACTGTGGTAGCTTGGCTCGAGTGGTCAGGAATCAGGCTCCGTGCTAAGCATACAACATACCCAAACAATAACCATGCGTGCATCCGTTCCAAAAACGACTCTACACCGTAAAAATTATGAAAATAACTTTCTTTATCTGCTTTTTCTCTTAGTTGCTGATTGGAGAAAATAAATAACAATCACAATATACAAGCTTTTTAGAAAGTGCAGGACAAATAAATACTGGCTTACTGATTCAATAAATAGGGGTGATCATAAATACTGAAGGCATAAATAAGAGTGCAATACAGACAGGCAATTAAATATTCTGAGGCAATAAATACTGTAACCAATAAATATTGTGCATCAATAAATACTGTGGACCAATAAATACAGTGGAACAATAAATAGGTTAAATACAATAAATACAGTGCCCCTAATAAATACTTAAAAGCTGACAGTGACACTCATAGAATCAGATCACTTTTGAATTCCTAAGGGCTGATTTGGCCCAGGCACAGCTTGTGGGGATGTGGAAGGCTTGGGGGTGTCTACTCCCTGGCTTGGTCAAGGCTGAGGCCTAAACTGAGGTAGATAAAGGGGGGGGGAAATACCAGAGACCTGGCTCTCTCTCTCCACACAACTTCTCTAGATTAGTCCCAGTTCACCCCTGGCACAGTCAGGTTGGTTCCAGCACCTCCCTAGCCCCTTAGAGCAGTCTCTCAGGTCTCCACAGGGCCTTAGGCGCCCTCTACTCCACTTACTGCCCTTTTTCTGATGCTCCGACGCCGCTGGAGTCGTGTCGATGCCGTGAGGCGGTTCCAGATCGACGTCGGCGGCCTCGGCACAATGTCAGTTCTTTGACGACGCCGGCGGCGGCTCCGGTCTCGACGTCAGCGGCCTCGGTTCGATCTCGGCCTCCGATTCGATGGCGTCGGGCAGTCTTACTCGATGTCGACTTCGGGCGGCTCCGGTCCGATGGCGACCTCGGCTTCGATGACGTCGGCCGGCCTTGCCTCGATGTCGACTTCCGGCGGCTCCGGAGTGCGATCCTCACTCCCGACCTCCGGTGCTCCTCACAGGTTTCCGGCGACTCCGGAGTGCGACCTCCACTCCCGACCTCCGGCACGATTCTCACAGGTTCCGGCGACTCCGGAGTGCGATCCTCACTCCCGACCTCCGTTACCCCTCACCTCGGTCTCCGACGACTCCGGAGGGCGGACTTCACTCCTCCGATGACGCCGCTCACTCGACCTCGGGTGACTTCCTCCTCGACCTCTGGTATTCCTCACGACCTCTGACGGCGCCCTCTCTCGACCTCTGGCGGCTCCGGGTACGACGTCTGCTCTTCCAGTCAGCGCCGCTTCTCCACCTCGGGCTCCAGGTCTTAGGCTACTCGACGTCGGACTTCAGGGAAACCAGCTTCCAGGTCAGGATCTTGCTGTTCTCTTGTTTCTAAGGCCTGTTCCTGCTGTCCAGGTCCTCAGGATGGTTTTTCTGACTTCTTCCCACACAGGGCTCTAGGCTGGGCTCCGTCAGTAGGGACTAGTATCAAGGGTGGGTTTATGAACCCCACTCCAGGCACAAGTTTCCACCCCTGCTGCTTCACTCCTTCCTCCTTCACGTTTGTGCTGCTCACTCTTCACCAGTCAGGTGCCAACTGCCAGCTCCAACTGCCAACTCTCCCTCTTAGCTTCCCAACATTCTAAACCGCCTCCAACTGTCACAGGGTTCTGGAATGTTCTGGAAGGTGCTGGTAGGTTCCAGTGGATGCTGGTGATGTCACAGGTGGCCACCATTTTGTGCTTCAGGCCTCCAGACAGAAGTTTCAGGGGTAGCTAAAATGGCTCCCTGAATCTGCAGCAACATGAAAAAGTCTGGTGGTTCCCAAAAAGGAAAAATTCAAACAGGGTTTGAGGCAAAAGTGGGACAAAATAAATAATGATGAGGAGGGACCACCCAAAGGGCTGACAGGTCTAACACGCGTCCCCCCCAGCTGAAAGTGGGGAGAGCTACCCAACCCCTTGGGAGTTCTCATCACTAAGGCGGAAAAACCTTGAGAGACCGTCTGCATTGGCGTGGTCCACTCCAGGCCGATGTTCCACCTGAAAGTCCATTCCCTGTAGGGAAATAGACCACCTCAACAACTTGGGATTCTCCCCCTTCATTTGCATCAGCCAACGAAGGGGTCGGTGGTCGGTCTGAACTAGGAAGTGCGAGCCAAACAGATATGGCCGCAACTTCTTCAGAGCCCATACCACTGCAAAGGCTTCACGCTCTATTGCACTCCACTTCTGTTCCCTGGGAAGTAGTCTCCGGGATAGGAAGACCACGGGTTGATCCAGACCCTCTTCGTTGAGTTGCGATAACACTGCCCCAATGCCATGTTCTGATGCATCTGTCTGGACAATGAACTCCTTGGAAAAGTCTGGGGCCCTTAAGACCGGGGCCTCGCACATGGCTTTCTTCAATCTCTCAAAGGCTTGCTGACAAGCCTCCGTCCAGACTACCCGTCGAGGTTGTTTCTTGGACGTGAGCTCCGTGAGGGGGGCTACGATGGTACCGTACCCCTTCACGAAGCGGCGGTAGTATCCCGTGAGGCCCAAAAATGCTCGGACCTCAGTCTGAGTCTTGGGGGGTTCCCAGGCCATGATGGCCTCGATCTTCGCCTGGAGGGGTTGCACCGCTCCCCTACCCACCAAGTGTCCAAGGTACACTACCGACCCCTGCCCGATCTGGCACTTGCTGGCCTTGATCGTCAATCCAGCTTGTCTCAGGGCCTGGAGAACAGCTTGCAGGTGACGCAAGTGATCCTCCCAGCTGTTACTGAAGACGGCTATGTCATCCAGATAAGCAGCAGAGAAACTCTCCATTCCGGTGAGGATCTGGTTTACCAGGCGCTGAAACGTGGCAGGTGCGTTCTTGAGCCCAAAGGGCATCACACAGAACTGGTAGTGGCCATTGGGCGTGGAGAAGGCTGACCTTTCCCTTGCTCCATCAGTCAAAGAGATCTGCCAGTACCCAGAAGTAAGGTCAAAGGTACTTAGATATTGGGCAGCTCCCAGCCGGTCAATCAATTCATCCGCCCTAGGGATCGGATGAGCATCAGTTTTGGTCACTGAATTCAGTCCCCGATAGTCCACACAGAACCTCAGTTCTGGTTGGGCACCCGGTGGTGCAGCTTTTGGTACTAACACCACCGGACTGGACCAGGGGCTGCTAGAAGGTTCGATCACTCCTAGCTCCAGCATCTTAGTGACTTCACTATGAATGCTGGCCTTCACCTTGTCTGACATCCGGTAGATCTTGGACTTCACAGGTGGGCTGTCTCCTGTGTCCACGTCATGGACGCACAGGTGAGTCCTACCCGGGACAAGGGAGAACAACGAGGAGTACTGCCCCAGGACCTGGCGACAGTCCTCCTGCTGTTCAGGAGTTAGAGATGGGGAGAGAATCACTCCCTCCACCGACCCATCCTTCTCTTGAAACGCAAACAGATCAGGGAGAGGCTCGCTTTCCACGTCCTCTCCTCCGTCAGTCACCATCATCAAGATGACTTCAGGCCTCTCGTGGTGGGGTTTGAGGCGGTTGGCATGCAGCACCCGCAGGGGCTGACGAGGGGTCTTCAGGTCCACCAAGTAGGTAGCCTTACCCTTCTTCTCCAACACCTCAAAGGGTCCTGACCAGCGATCCTGGAGGGCACTAAGCTCTCCCGGTTCGATCACCCACACCTTCTGGCCAGGCTCCAACTCCACCGGGTGAGCATTGTGGTCATACCACGCCTTCATCACTGCTTGGCTGGCTTCCAAGTTGTCAGAAGCTTGCTTCCACAACTTAGCCATTTGGCTCCGGAAGGCCAGCATGTAGCTCACCACATCCTGGGGAAGCTTTCTGGGAGTTCTTTCCCATCCGTCTCTCACCAGGTTGAGAGGTCCACGTACAGGGTGCCCATACAGAAGCTCGAAGGGGCTGAAGCCCACTCCCTTCTGTGGCACTTCCCTGTAGGAAAAAAGTAGACAGGGTAGGAGGACGTCCCATCTCCTCCGAAGGCTTTCAGGCAGACTTCTGATCATGCCTTTCAAGGTTTTGTTAAACCTCTCCACCAGACCATTGGTCTGGGGGTGGTAAGGAGTTGTGAACCGGTAGGTCACTCCACACTCCTTCCACATTGCCCGCATGTACGCTGACATGAAGTTGGTCCCCCTGTCGGACACAACTTCCTTGGGAAAACCCACTCGGGTAAAGATTCCCATCAGGGCCCTAGCCACAACAGGTGCTGTTATGGTCCTCAGAGGTATTGCCTCTGGGTACCGTGTGGCATGATCCACCAGTACCAGGATAAACCTGTGACCAGCTGTAGTCGGTGGATCTAATGGACCCACAATGTCGATGCCCACCCTTTCAAAGGGGGTGCTAACGACTGGAAGTGGTTCCAGGGGAGCTTTCAGCTTCACCCCTGTTTTCCCACTGGCTTGGCAAGACACACATGTCCGGCAGTAGGTATCGGACGACACTTTCATCTGAGGCCAATAAAAGTGTGGGACAAGACGGGCGAAGGTCTTGTCTTGCCCCAGGTGTCCTGCCAATGGTATCTCGTGAGCCAACTCCAGAAGGAAGGCTCGATAACGTTGAGGGACTACCAAGGCTCGTGACGATCCATGTAGGGGTGCCTTGGGTTCACTGTAGAGGAGGCCATCCTCCCAGTAAACACTGTAGTTCCCTTCAACGTTCCCTGCTGCCTGGGCTTCGGCCTGTCGCCTTAGCCCCTCAAGGGTAGGGCACTCCCTCTGGCCCTGGCAGAATTCCTCCCTGGACGGGCCTCCCTCCACGTGCCACTCGGCCGGGATGGGTAGGTCCTCCAGGTTGGTAACGTCCCCCACCGCAGACTCCTGGTCCACCACCTCCGGTGGCCTATCCGTCCTACGGGGTGGGGACGCCGAGGCAGGCTCCTCCTGTCCTCGGTTCTTCCCTTGACTGGCAGCTGGCTGGGCCTTTGTTCCAGGCTCCAGCCGGAATGAACTCCCTCTTCGGGTAGTCGTGGACCTTGTGCTAACACAGGCCCAGTCAGGTGTACCCAGCATCTCGGTGTGAGTCCGGTATTCCACCTCCTTCCAAGCGTTGTGCTCCATGTCATTCCCCAGCAGACAATCGACTGGCACGGCAGGGCTTACGGCAACTCGAAGTGAACCTGCAACCCCCCCCCATTCAAAGGGAACCTCGGCCACTGGATAGTGGCCTGTTCTGCCGTCAGCCATCGCGGCTGGGTGGAGTACATCGGGAATTACCTGCTCTGGAGACACCAGTTGGCTACGCACCATAGTCATACTGGCTCCTGTGTCTCTCAGAGCCTCCCCTCTTTGGCCGTTGATGGTGATCCATTGCCCATACTTTGCGGTATTTGCGGGCACCTGGATCTTAGGAACCATCTCCCGTTCTCCCAGGGACACTAAAGTGACACCCGCCCACTCCCTTACCTTAGTTAAGGGCATCTCCTCCCCGAGCACTACACTAGCTACTCCGGGGGTCTTTCCTCCAGTGGGAGGGGGTGGTCGTTTCAAGCACTTCGGATCTCCTTTATAGTGTCCAACGCCACCGCACTCATAGCAATGGACAACCCTTGGCTGCTGACTCTGGCCAGGATTAGGGTTTCTGGGCGGGTTAGCCTTAGGGGTGAATCCTGTTCCCTTCCCTTGGAAGTTATTTTGGGGGCCTTTGGAGAACTCCTTTTTCTTTTCCCCTCCCTCTTTCTTCTGGGGGGCGCCCTGTCCGGCCTTTTGAGTATCCCCTCCAGTCCCCCTTGTGGACACCCGGGTACTAGCCCAAATGTCCGCCTCCTCAGCAAGCTTCCGGGGACTGGTCAGCTTGCTATCCACCAGGTGTTGCCGCAGTTCAGGGAAACATTTCTCGAGCAGGTGTTCCTTCAGTACCAGGTCAAACAACCCCTCGTAGTTCCTCACTTCACTGCCCTGAATCCAACCTTCCAGTGCCTTCTTTGCATAGTCCAGGAAGTCCACCCAATTCTGCGTGCCCAGTTTGTGACTACCCCTGAACTTCTGTCTGTACTTTTCAGGTGTTAATCCAAACTTTCTGATGAGCGCCAGTTTCATGGTGGGGTAGTGGGTCTGCTCATCCTCCTCGAGGGCCAATAAAGCATCCCTACCAGCTGGAGGCATGTACTTGTACAATCCCCCTCCCCAGTACTTCTCTGGAACCCCATGGGCCCTCAACGAGACCTCATAGGCCGCTAGCCACTTGGCGATGTCGTCGCCCACTCCATAGCTAGCTACTATGTCCTTTGGCAGGTATGGTTTAGGTTCCCTGGTGATCCCTTGGGTTTGGCTGCCACCATTAGGAACAGGTTGTGCCCCGATTCTCAAGATCTGAAGATCTATTTCTTTCAGTCGCAATTCATGGGCCATCCTCTGCTCCTCCTTCTCCTTCTCCAGCCTTGCTAAGTCCCATGTGAGCTGTCTTTTCTCCCTCCGGTCTGTTAACTCCACTTCAGACAAGCCACCGCTAGAGGCACTGCTGCCCTTCCTAGAAATGGTTCCGGGCCCCGCTGACAGGTTCCCCACCTCAGGTTGGTACATCTCAGCCCCCTCGGTGTCAGGCTCTCTATCCCTGTCCTCCTCCTCAGCCTTGCTTTCTCGGCGTGCCTCCCCCCAAGCCCTTAAGCTGGTTTGGAGTGCACCCTTCTTTGCTCCTGGGGGACAGTACACCCCTTCCCGCTGGCAAAACTCCCTGAGTTGGGCCACAGTGTACGTTTCTAGATTTTCTAGTACAAATTCCATCTCGCCCACTCAGGTTAGAGGACAGGTTTTGTGCAGTAACTATGCAGGGGGGTACCTTTAATAATACCTCCTCCCACCACCAGAGTAAATTTGGAAAAAACAAAAACCCACAATTAGGAAGGCCGCTTTGAGAAAACTCCCGGTGTAGGCCTATGGACTACCCACAGTTATTGTTGAGTATACGTAGGCACAGCTCAATCCCACCGCTGCCACCAATTTATGTTGGAAAACCACTCCCACACTAGAAGGGGTGGTGGTGGTCTTCCTGACACACTGTGGTAGCTTGGCTCGAGTGGTCAGGAATCAGGCTCCGTGCTAAGCATACAACATACCCAAACAATAACCATGCGTGCATCCGTTCCAAAAACGACTCTACACCGTAAAAATTATGAAAATAACTTTCTTTATCTGCTTTTTCTCTTAGTTGCTGATTGGAGAAAATAAATAACAATCACAATATACAAGCTTTTTAGAAAGTGCAGGACAAATAAATACTGGCTTACTGATTCAATAAATAGGGGTGATCATAAATACTGAAGGCATAAATAAGAGTGCAATACAGACAGGCAATTAAATATTCTGAGGCAATAAATACTGTAACCAATAAATATTGTGCATCAATAAATACTGTGGACCAATAAATACAGTGGAACAATAAATAGGTTAAATACAATAAATACAGTGCCCCTAATAAATACTTAAAAGCTGACAGTGACACTCATAGAATCAGATCACTTTTGAATTCCTAAGGGCTGATTTGGCCCAGGCACAGCTTGTGGGGATGTGGAAGGCTTGGGGGTGTCTACTCCCTGGCTTGGTCAAGGCTGAGGCCTAAACTGAGGTAGATAAAGGGGGGGAAATACCAGAGACCTGGCTCTCTCTCTCCACACAACTTCTCTAGATTAGTCCCAGTTCACCCCTGGCACAGTCAGGTTGGTTCCAGCACCTCCCTAGCCCCTTAGAGCAGTCTCTCAGGTCTCCACAGGGCCTTAGGCGCCCTCTACTCCACTTACTGCCCTTTTTCTGATGCTCCGACGCCGCTGGAGTCGTGTCGATGCCGTGAGGCGGTTCCAGATCGACGTCGGCGGCCTCGGCACAATGTCAGTTCTTTGACGACGCCGGCGGCGGCTCCGGTCTCGACGTCAGCGGCCTCGGTTCGATCTCGGCCTCCGATTCGATGGCGTCGGGCAGTCTTACTCGATGTCGACTTCGGGCGGCTCCGGTCCGATGGCGACCTCGGCTTCGATGACGTCGGCCGGCCTTGCCTCGATGTCGACTTCCGGCGGCTCCGGAGTGCGATCCTCACTCCCGACCTCCGGTGCTCCTCACAGGTTTCCGGCGACTCCGGAGTGCGACCTCCACTCCCGACCTCCGGCACGATTCTCACAGGTTCCGGCGACTCCGGAGTGCGATCCTCACTCCCGACCTCCGTTACCCCTCACCTCGGTCTCCGACGACTCCGGAGGGCGGACTTCACTCCTCCGATGACGCCGCTCACTCGACCTCGGGTGACTTCCTCCTCGACCTCTGGTATTCCTCACGACCTCTGACGGCGCCCTCTCTCGACCTCTGGCGGCTCCGGGTACGACGTCTGCTCTTCCAGTCAGCGCCGCTTCTCCACCTCGGGCTCCAGGTCTTAGGCTACTCGACGTCGGACTTCAGGGAAACCAGCTTCCAGGTCAGGATCTTGCTGTTCTCTTGTTTCTAAGGCCTGTTCCCGCTGTCCAGGTCCTCAGGATGGTTTTTCTGACTTCTTCCCACACAGGGCTCTAGGCTGGGCTCCGTCAGTAGGGACTAGTATCAAGGGTGGGTTTATGGACCCCACTCCAGGCACAAGTTTCTACCCCTGCTGCTTCACTCCTTCCTCCTTCACGTTTGTGCTGCTCACTCTTCACCAGTCAGGTGCCAACTGCCAGCTCCAACTGCCAACTCTCCCTCTTAGCTTCCCAACATTCTAAACCGCCTCCAACTGTCACAGGGTTCTGGAATGTTCTGGAAGGTGCTGGTAGGTTCCAGTGGATGCTGGTGATGTCACAGGTGGCCACCATTTTGTGCTTCAGGCCTCCAGACAGAAGTTTCAGGGGTAGCTAAAATGGCTCCCTGAATCTGCAGCAACACGAAAAAGTCTGGTGGTTCCCAAAAAGGAAAAATTCAAACAGGGTGTGAGGCAAAAGTGGGACAAAATAAATAATGATGAGGAGGGACCACCCAAAGGGCTGAAAGGTCTAACAATTTGTTTCTAATAAATATAATTTGTCCCTTTCTTGCTATTTCAATTTCTTTCTTTTTCTAGGTTGCACACCACCACATACACCACATGTGATCATGATCACAATTTAAAAAATGTATTTGTATGGATTGAATGGATAATTGGACACTTGTTCGACATTGAAGTAACAGTAATCTCACTTTGAAGTTAGCCTTCCATTGGGATATTTATCCGACTAGGGAGGGATTTTTCTGCCTGTCCCCGGAATATTTGATGCATCAAATAAAAGTAATGCATTAATGGAATCTGATCAATTTATGGACATATGAGAACAGTCAGAAAATGAGCTTAAAATGATGTTACATTATCGTAAAACCTGTGGTTTTAATTTTATCACTTAAGGCACCTTTTAGTAAAATGTATGAGGTGTATTTAAGATTTCATGTATGATCCCAGAAATCATGATGATTAGAAAAATCAACTAACGGAATCTAGAAGTGTCGTTTTTTGTCTATATTTATGAATGTATGGAACGGAATGTATTGCTGACGATATTAGTCACAGTTGAAATATTCTCATATACATTTCTCTTTCATTTCTACATTTATGAGTATTGAAACACATTTTTTATTGAAGATCCACGGATGTATAGATGTATGTATTTTTTCCTTGTCTATGACGAAAAACTCTTCTATGTCTATGATGATGTAATACGTATTTATTTGGAATTCTGGGTACGTGATGTTAACTTGACAAACGCTGTTTCGGCCGAAACTCATTGTTCTTGCACGAATAAACACTGTGGATTCAATCGGTGTGCCGCTTTCCTTGTCTGTAACACGATTTTGCTGAATATATGTATATTTATATATCCGTGGCCTAGGTTAATTTTTTAAAACAAAGTTTGCGCCGCACTCAGGATTTAGAGTTCTTTAACTTATTTACAATCCACCATTAAGCCTCCGTCTGTAAGACAAACCAACGCGTTGGTTTGTCTTACAGACGGCGGCTTAATGGTGGATTGTAAATAAATTAAAGAACTCTAAATCCTGAGTGCAGCGCAAACTTTGTTTAAACAAAAAAAAAAATATATATATATATATATATATGTATATTAAATACCATATTCATTTATAATTTATGTATAAAATATATTCTATTTTCAAATACATTGATAATAATATTCACATTCATTATATATAAAAATATATTTCTAAAGAATAAAATGAGCAAATATTTAGATATAAATATATATACCTATACATATATATTTATAAATATATATATACACACACACTTACCTAACCCTCCCACTTTGACTCCCAGCTGGTCCAGCAGGTCCTGCTCCGGTGGATGATGTTGACCCATCAGTGTGTTCTTGCTGCTGGGTGCGGAAGACCCTGGTGTTGCACTCTCCACCATCTCAGGAGACTTTCCACTAGGCTGTAGTCTTGCTGCTGCTGTGGGAGACCCTGGTATTGCACTCTCTCCGCCACCTTAGCTGACTTTCCACTAGGCTGTAGTTCAACCGGGCCTGCCACCTGCTCCCAGCTTGCGGTGTGAGGGGGTGGTGCTGCACATATAAAAGTAGCACCATCCCCTCTGCCTTCACTAAAAATGTGGAAGGACTTCACCCTCTGGTGCCGCTGTCGGCCACCAGATGGTGTGGGACTTGGCAGTGCTGCCTGCCTCTGTCATAGATTAGGTGGAATGGGTGCAAAAAACAAAAACAGACTAACCAGGGAAAAACATGTAAAATAGACACACAGGGGAGTAGGAAAGTAATAAAAAAAAGTGAAAATATATATTTTTTAAAGTGTATCGGGTAGAGCAGAATGGGGCGGATTGGTCTGAATGGGGCCTTGGAACCAGGAAACATGAGATGATGACCAGGCAGAAGCAGACCTAAGAAAGCAAAATGGCCATGTATTTGCGCACTGCAACATGCCATTTGTGCTGTTTTTAAGCACGAGCGGCTTCACCCCCGTCAATTTTCAGATGCAAGGTGCGTGAGAAGCATCCTGTGTAATTCCACGTAATCTTGCAGAATTTTTGGATAACCCCCCATGCGTATTCAATGCAGTATTATACCCAGTCTTAGAAATATCCATATTTAATAAATCTGCACATGTGGGTGGATAAATGAACACTCGTGCAAGATAGTGAAACTGAGTAGACAAGAAGCGATTTAACCAAGATCACATATTGTTAAGTGAAAATGCTGGTGAATAGTGGATGGCGTAAGATGTAAACAATATCCTTCGGCACAGGACAGTTAACTAACTATAACGCTCTATTACAATAACTTTCCAGGCAATTATTTTCTGGCTCTCTCATGTGACATGTGGCTTAGCAACTGTGGAGGGCACAGTCACTGTAACTTTGAGGGGCACTTAGTCTTTGGCACAGAACTTCCACCGTGCAATGGTATAATAATCTAATATTCATGTAATGTTGATGTGCTGTAAAATACATGTACTGTAATTTTTCAGTGACTGTCAGAATATGTGTACAGTTGCTGTAGCAGAGAATAAGTGTTCATTAAATGGTATTTATTCTTATAATTTCGAAGGAAAATTATTTTGTTTCACAGTAACTTCCAATGGCAATTTATTACAGTGTGTATTGCTTTGACGACACAATGTTTCAGATAAGCATTAATTTTACCATGGCACAGTCCTTTTCTGCTGGACACAGCACAATATTTTTACGGAACACATACTCTGCCTCCATTAGTTTGCCAGAGTGGGAAAATGATGATGCACAGATGTGTTCTCCCTGTCTTTCACTTCCTCCCTATCTCCTTATATTCACTTCTACATTTCTCTCTCTCTTTATCTCTCACTCTATCCCTATCTGTCTCCATCTCTCTCTCGTGTTATTTTCCTCCAAGCCAGGTTTTTAAATCTTGTCACTATAGTCTTCTTTAAAGATGTCTAAAAATAGGAATTCAAGTGCTAGTGTTGCAAACTTGTTTTCATGTTTATACACACCCAGTGACACACACATACACACATAAAAACCCTAATTGAACAGTAATAATTTTATAGAATTTACAAGCATGAAAAGTGTAGTTGGCCACAATAA
Organism: Triturus cristatus; assembly: GCF_964204655.1. Classification (NCBI taxonomy): domain Eukaryota; kingdom Metazoa; phylum Chordata; class Amphibia; order Caudata; family Salamandridae; genus Triturus; species Triturus cristatus. The sequence goes on from NC_140579.1 coordinate 547,078,503, forward strand.
GATTCAAACCAGCAACCTTAAAGCTACCACCAATAACCACTTAATACATTTAATTACAGGTACCAGACAAATTCAGGACCCAGCAGCTATTAATAAGCTGTAACCATTTTTTGTTCCAGCCCCTGCAATTTATCCCGCCTGTGTCCCCTTACAGTTGACCAACATCAGGACACAAGTCCTGACACTTGCACATTCAGGGATCGATTCAGAAAGGTAAACTTAGACATGTATGTAGTGTAAGTTTACTACTTTTTGGTATTCATAAATGTGAGCTAATACAGTAACTTTAACTTTACTACTAGTAACTTTACTACTAGTAAGTTTCCTAGTAGTAAATTTACTAATAATAAAGTTACTAGTAGTAACTTAAATTTGCAAATACCAAACAATAGTAAACTTAGACTTGAGTCTAAGTTTACTTTTGTGAATCAGGCTTTCAGTGTTTTTGTATTGTGCATAAGGGCAGTCTGTGGTGGGCGGCACATCACGCGGACATGGCAGGAACATGTTTTCAAAATAGCGACTAGCAGCAACTTCTGGAGGGTCGGCATATCGGTTCCAGCAGACAAGGGAAGGATTCCGTGTCCCGTGTGGTAACTGGTTTGTATGCTATATGCAAATGGGCTCAAGGTACATATAGCCAGCTCGCTGTGGTAAGCTTCCAGCTTTCAAACCGGTGATTCCCAAACAGCGCTACATTGGGGAAGGGGCGGCAGCAGCACAGGCAATATAATCTCCTAGGATGGTTTCAGGCCAATGGGGGCGCTACTCAGTGAAAAGGGAGCAGATTTTACCTATCGGCGAAAGCTACCAGTTTTCGAGCCTGTGACTTACAAATAAATATATCATAAGTAATGTAACTGGTGATCTTGTATAATGCAACAAGTTGGCGCTATATATGAACATACGTATCACTTAAAAATTACATCACAAACAGGTGCGGTTCCTCTCCCCTTGTTGTAAAGGACAGTGGGGTATGTAGTTGTCTCACTAGCTTATCTTAGAGCAGGAAGGAGTCTTTGCAGCAGTTCGTCAACTGCAGCTCCGCTTATCATAGGCCAGGGGCCTAGATTTCTCAGCGTAATATCGTTATTTTGCATGTTCCCCAGCCGTATATCACGAGGTATTTTACTATTACATCTGCGGAGGTTTTGTTCAGCTTAACTCTATCTCCTGGGTTACACTGTTGCTCCCGGTAACAACCTGGGGGCGTGACAAATAGATAAACCGGGACCGCACCATATCACCTGTGCACTTGTGATTAGTATATCGGTATCCTCTCGTGGGCACGTTATGGGGACTGCAGTGGACATATACTTGTTATATTGCAACCTGTATTCATAACCAGGGACTGCCATGCTAAAAATTGGTGGCAAGTAACTATATATCAGCAACTATCCGTTTAGATAATTGATTGGCTCATTCACATTCCTTATTAGCAATGGGTCTGCTGTTAAGCCAAGGGCTGAGTTAGTGCTCCGAGCAGTGGCTATTCTTACAACCCTGGGATAACGGTTGTTTGGATTTCAACAATTCTCGTATTTTCCTATTTTTCTGGTGGGTCTTTTGGCATGATTTACTGGGTTCACGGAGCTGTGCAGATGGGGTGGCTAGAACGCCTGCTACCAATAACGGTATATCGGATGCTTCATTGATTATGTCATATGTTTATGGCGCTCTATTTAGGAGACTTGTCTTACAGCTAAAAATAAAGCGGAGTGCACCCCCAGGAGCGTGGCGCAATGTCGGTGCAATGTATAAGAGTACCTTAATATATTCCATATGCTCGGCTTCAGGAATAAGTGTAGGTTCATGGTATAGTATCACTCTTTACCCTTTGCAAAAAGCATAGCAACCCTCATCAGCGGGGAGATTGTGCTGCTTGCTGCCAGGATAATAGAGGTTGTCTATACATATCTCGCTTCATTTCCAGTGCACCTGTCTTGCTATTTTGGTGTTGTTAACATGCACATGCTCAGTTATCGAAGTACATGGTTTACTAGCAAGTTAACATTCCCGATAAATGGAGCCAATAAGAACGCAGTAGGAAGTGGAGCCCCTATGGTCTATTACGAAGGTCGTGGTCGTTGGCTGGGAAGCAGGTCACACTCAGGAGTAGGTAAGGGGTGCGTTACACTCTCACCTCCGGTACAAGCTGGCCAGGTGTGGGGGATTACACCTGGGACAGGTATCCTAGTGGCAGTACTTACATTGTGAAAAAGGGAGGGCAGGTGCCCGGTTTTTCTGCTCCCGAGAAGCGCAATATAAAATATAAGTGCCGGTCCCCATGAATAACTTAAGTGGGCAGCACGGGCTTCCACTGACTCAGAGTAAGCACTGCCCAGTGGGCCAATGTGGTGTGCGGTGCTCCCCCGTCCCCCCCACCCCCCACTACCGGGATGGTGGAAGATATTGATATGCGGTGAAGTTGTCACAATCATTTCCCGTAAATTCCCTCTAAGAAGGAGGAGGGATGCCCTGAGTGGAGCATGGGAATGGTTGTTGCAAGGTGGGGCCTGCTGGCACACTGCGCACAGCAGCTGTCAAAATAAGTATGCGCCTCTCCCCTGATGGTGATGGAGTCGGACATGCAGTGAAATTTTCACAATCATTTTCCGGTACATTTTCTTCAAAGGCAACAATATTGTGGTCGGAAGTGATTACACGAATGGCCTGGGCTGGTGGGGTTCCAGTAATGGCATGAACGCATCGGTATAAAAGTTGAACCATTCCATAAAAAGCATTTAGTAAAGCCCTTCACGGGTACTATTAGACACAAATTGCTACATCCCGGGATGAAGGATTTGTTCCATGAGGATGGGGTGCATCTGTCTGCCTAGGGGATTGCGATCCTTGTCCACACTGTACTGGGGTTATTGCTGAGCACAGCCAGCGCCAGGTAGAGGGGGGAGGGCGAGTGCGCCAGGGACCTTCTCGCCCTGTGGCGGAGCGCTGGCAGTTAACACCAAAGGGGGCATCCCCAGCAATGGTGGTTCAGCGACTGGATGAACCCCAAGAGGGGGTACGATGGAACTGTGCAGTGGATAGGCGGGGAGGGGACTGACCTGCTGGTGGTCCGGAACTCTACTGCCAAGAGTAGGCGTGGTGAGGGAACTGACCTGCCGTTGGTCCTGTCTACTGCCTTATCCCGCAACGTATGGATTGTGTGGACGCTTTGGGAGGCAGCCTGTGTTCAGGTAGCTCGGTGGGCCGGTGCTCTATGCGGTGCCCAGTATTTCAAGCAATTCAATGTTTGCTGTAGCGCGTTGGGGCCTGCCGGCACAATGTGCGCAGCTGAGTGGGTCGGCCGAGTCGGCCAGCAAATTTAAGTACATGTGTATGGCGAAGCTGAAATCAATTATAATGTTATGCCTAATTTCCTTTCTGCCTTTGACATGTGGCTCCTGTTTGCACCTTACCTGGAGAGACCTTGCCAGCGATTCCTTTCCCCTGAACCTGCAGCACCCCTAGCCTGTTCCCGCCTCCCGCCGCCGCACCACCACCCACAGTGGCCGCGGAGTGGAGGCGGGGACTACACTGCCCAGCAACCCTAGCGGCAGGAGAGCCGCCAACGCCGTTTCCGTGCCCGGAGGCGCATAAAAGAAAGCTTCAATCCCGGCCGAGCGGGCTCCTGTTTGCACCTTACCTGGAGAGACCTTGCCAGCCATTCCTTTCCCCTGAACCTGCAGCACCCCTAGCCTGTTCCCGCCTCCTGCCACCGCACCACCACCCACAGCGGCCGTGGAGTGGAGGCGGGGACTACACTGCCCAGCAACCCTAGCGGCAGGAGAGCCGCCGACACCGTTTCCGCGCCCGGAGGCGCATAAAAGAAAGCTTCAATCCCGGCCGAGCGGGCTCCTGTTTGCACCTTACCTGGAGAGACCTTGCCAGCGATTCCTTTCCCCTGAACCTGCAGCACCCCTAGCCTGTTCCCGCCTCCCGCCGCCGCACCACCACCCACAGCGGCTGCGGAGTGGAGGCGGGGACTACACTGCCCAGCAACCCTAGCGGCAGGAGAGCCGCCGACGCCGTTTCCGCGCCCGGAGGCGCATAAAAGAAAGGTTCAATCCCTGCGTCGCGGGATCGCGCGCGGTTAGCGCCGGGCTAAGCCCGGGCAAAGGGCGGGCCGTCTGTGGCCGTCCGGGGCAGGAGGGGGCAGGGCTGGGCCCACTCTCTGAGGTTTGCTTATCGGCACGAAACACGTAAGACCCTTTGTGTGACTGTTGTGTCCTGTAAACCATCTAATATTTTCGTGACTGTTGAATCTGCATGAATTTGGTATCGATATTCACCCCTCCTAGTGCTGTTTAAATATATATCAATTTCCCATTAATATGTCGTCCCGTACTCCCAAAAGTAGATCTTCACTGTTGGGAGGGTCAGTGCGAGGAACACTGGATAACTTTATTACAAGGGCTGCTTCAGTCCTCGAGAAGGAGATTGCCCTGGTGGAGCGGCGCTTATCTGCTCAACACTTACAAAACAAACGCTCCTCGATCGGATCAATTCAGATGGCCACTTCACCAGTGCCAGCACCATTCGTGCCCTGTTTAGTGATTAACTCTCAGAGTGTTGCCGAAATGTCCTCACCTATGCGAGACTCCAATCTCCTGTCAAAATCCTACACCCATTTAACATCGCTTGTTCCCAACTCATCTTCCGACTTTTCCTCCGACCTTATAACACTGGACTCACAGTCACCTAGGGTCGTTGCAGTAACCGCCCAGGTAAAGAAGGGCAGGGGAAATATCATCGCAGGCCCTCCTCCAAAAAAAAGGAAGAGGGGAGGGAAGAAACATAACAAAAACAACACACTTAGTAACAACAAGTGTAAACCAGCGAAAAATACCGAGATTCTTGTTCCTCCAGTTGTTACAAAGTCACAAGGCCCTGAAACTTATCTGGACCTTCATTACTTTGACCCATTAATTAATGAATTAACGGGTCGTCTGGAGTTACTTGTTAGATCACTTTTACTCCCACTTTTTGAAAGAATGAAGGGACTGTCCAAACAACTTGGATCACTGGAGAAGCTGATCTCAAATAACACTGACCAACTAAAAGAGCTATCGTCTAATAGACTGACATATTTAAACAGCCCTATTCAATTTAAACCATCTCTACCGATAAAAGATAGACAGTCTAAATTAGAGGCCAATAAAACCCTACTACCTCCATTAAGCCCAAAATATTTGTTACCCAATCGGAAGGATAACACTGAGCTAGAATGTGGTCAGACAATTGTCTGCTCCCATATTAATGGGCCCGACTCCCAAACACGTAATGAATCTGCTGCCACTGCGCCGGGAAAGACTGACGGCGCAAATTGGCAACATATAGATCTGCCCCCGGAGGCGGTCCCTTATGTTGTCGTTTTGGCAGGAGTTCCAACACTAGAAACAGGGAAAAAAGAGGGATACCACGACTTAAAGAATAAGGTTATATATTGGCTGGGACAGAACAGACCCCTACCTCCTAACATTGATGGCGAAATTTTAAATGTTCGCAGACTCGGCTGGGTTGGATCACGGCCGAAGGAAATTCAAGGGGATGTGATTATCATTAATTTTAGAGATCGCAGGGCTACAAGGCATATAATAAATTGGTTTCAAGGGCAAGACCAGAGTGTCATCAGAACTTACGACCTGACCTATTTTTACCCCCAGACACTACTTAGGAACAGAACACAGCCCAGAGCTTATCCTCAGCCCCAACTTGGGGGCTTCAATTTTAATATTCCTATTTCCAATCGCTTCTCTTCTCTTAGAGGACTGGAGGACGTCGATTGACTCCCTATTGGAGAATATACTTGCGTCCCTCAAGACTGTGGATCTAAGGTACGAGTGAACAGTGATCTTTTGTCCCCCTGTCTAAATCCCACTGCAGTTCACAATAAGATTCCACAACACCTGGAACAAAGCCCTGTCCCTCAATCGACGGATGAAGTGCTGGTATCCTCGATCCCCTTATTAAACCCTACCACCGTTCACTATCGAGAGATTACCAAACCAAAAATAGTGGCTGTATTTTGGAATGTAGCTGGACAACGCTCCAAATTAGGGAACGATGTTTGGATTAATTTTATTTCAAATTTTAATATTTTGTTTCTACAGGATACATGGCTGACAACAGCGATCCATCTCGATGGCTATAGAACGTATTTTTCACCTGCCCAACCCTCCAAGTCTGGTAGGGCCAAAGGTGGCCTAACTACCTATATATCAAATTTGATTAAGATGGATGAGATGAGGGTCATAAAACTTGACCCTAATTTCCAGCTCCTTAGTTTCAGTATAAACGTGAAGGACTCTTTTTTGCTGGTTAATTATTATAATAATCTTCCTGACTTAGAAGCAGTGGAAGTAGTTAATTCCATTTGCTCTTTAATATTATCTATTACTAGGAAATCAGCCAGGGAGGTAACTATTATATGGGGTGGCGATTTCAATCAGACCCCCTGTTGTGTATCTAATCAACTTCTATGTGGCTTAAATGACGAGACAGATAATCCTATTCCCCATTTTAGCCACTCGACCTTAGGTAGCACCCTAAATGAAATTACGTTCAAGTTAGATCTGGGAATTGCCAATAATTTGGCCAATCCGAATATGGTGTTGGCCCCTACCTTTCATGGGAGAGGTTGCCACTCCACTATTGATTTCATTTTGATCTCAAATGGAGCCATAAAAAGAGACAGTGCTTTTCACATACACCAGATTGTAATGAGCGATCACTACCCTCTCAGCATCACTATCTATCTCTCCTACAGGCCCAACCCGAATATCCCCAGTTTGTTGGACCAAAATAACTTAGTATTAACCAGATTTAATGGCTATTGTCTCAACTGGGCTCTAGTCGATCCCATTGAAACTGTTAATACCGTGGTAACCGATGCATACCCGTCCATCCTGAAATGTTTGGACTTGATTACTACAGATGCCGATGATACCATCAATTTTGGCACTGTGATTCAGGCCATAAATAAAGCCCTAACGGTAAAAAAGAATAATACTGCTAGGAATAGACAGGGCTGGTTCAATCACACGTGCACAGCAGCATACTCTAAATTAAAATCTGCTTTACGCAAGACAGTTAGGGTCCCCGCTGAGATCTCCAAACTGAGGAGGGCTTATAACTCCGCTATAAAAGAAAGAAAACTGGAGTTAAAACAACAACTTTGGGACCAACTGCACGAGAGTTGTCTTTGTAAAAATAGTGGCGCATTTTGGAAAGTGGTAAAATCACCTTTTTTGAATGATAAAGGCGGCTTTCCAAAAATAGAGGTTGCCATAGATGAAAAAGACTGGGTAGAGCATTTCTCAAAATTTTTTATGATTGACTCATTATCAACTAACGTTAGTGACAATGATTTTTACTATCAACAGCCTTCGCCCTTCCCTATTGACCTGACCATTTCACTTGATCAGGTCACTCGGGCTTTAAGTGCAAGTAAGAGGGGGTCCCAATAGACTTTTTTAAAATTCATACGGATCTTTGGATTCCTCTTTTGACCAGGGTCCTTAATGCATTGTGCATCGTGGGTATTCCGGAATCCTGGAAAAAATCTATACTGGTCCCGATCTTTAAGAAAGGGGACAGAAGCTCAGTGTCCTGCTACCGCCCTATTTCCCTACTGGATTCCATGGGGAAAATGATGGGCCGGATAATCCTTGGTCGTTTGCAGGAGTGGGCGGAGGAAAATAACATCTTATCCGATCTACAATATGGGTTCCGTGAGGGTCTGAGGACCATAGACCAAGCCTTAAATTTATCACTTCTGATTGACAAATACGTAAATATTAAGGCTTGAGCACTCTACATGGTCTACGTAGACCTGTCAGCTGCGTTCGATTGCGTCAGCCACTCTAAACTCTGGTCCATCTTGTTAGGTTTAGGGGTGGACCGGAGTGTAGTTACCTTTGTGAGGGAACTTTATGCTGATGGGACTGCCAGGGTGAGGTTTGGGACCAGTGGAGAACTCACTTCGTCGTTTGGAGTGGAGAGGGGCGTCAGGCAAGGTTGTGTCCTGGCTCCCTTTCTCTTCACCCTTTACACCAATGGACTGGAGAGGGAGATGTTGAGGGGGGCCCAGGACCTTCCTATGGTAGCCAATCGTCTCATACCGGCTCTTCTGTACGCAGACGACGCGGTGATATTGGCCCGTACCCCAAACGAACTCCAGAGGGCCCTAAGCAGCTATGCACTTTTTATGGCCAATCTGGATCTTAAGGTTAACATTGGGAAAACCTTCGTTATGAAGGCGGGGGTTGGTAAAAAAAACAAAACCAGGGCGATTTACTTGAATGACGAAAAACTGGCGATCACAGACAAATACCCTTATTTAGGTGTCATGATTGACCAAAAACTAAGCTGGAAACCGGCAGTCGATGTGAGGAAACTTCAATTTACGAGAACTACTACCGCCCTTGTAAATTTTTCTAGGAAACTAGGGAAAAAAGCACCCGTGGAAATGGTTAAAATTTACAGAGCCAAATGTATATCAGTGGCTCTGTATGGAGCGGGTATATGGGGCCACGTAGCCGTGGGTCCCATTCAGGCGGTAGAGAACTCTTTTTTGAGATACCTTCTCGCACTACCAAGTACTGCTGCAAATTATTCTTGCCACTTGGAACTGGGCCTTCCGTATGTGACAGATCTGGCGAGAATTCAGCCACTTTTATTGTGGCACCGAATTTGGTCGTCGGAAAAAACAGTCTTTACTCAAACAATTATTCAAGACTGTAAAGCCCTGGAAAACGCACACAGATCTAGGTGGCTAGTTTATGTCAAAAGCTTTTTAAGTGACCTAGAGTTAGTAAAATATTACTATGATCCTACCTTGATTCAGAAGATACCGAGGAAGGCCTTTTACAAACTCTGTTTTAACCACCTTGAAGACTTGCGACTTAACTCAGAGGTCATGAAGCAATCAGCTAGACATAGTTTAACTGTTCAAACGGTATTCGGGATTCAGCCTTACCTAACTTATAGTATTACTTCCTACGAATTGTTTCTTTTAGTCAGGTTTAGGCTGAATTTTTTCCACCGTTTAGTTGTCTTTCCGTCGAGAAATAATTGGGCCAAAACACTACCTCCCTGTCGCTGTGACGGGTTTTCCACCCAGTCTACCACCCTTTTCTGTAAATATTATATGGACCAACGAAAAAAACTACTCATCCCTCTACTAAAACGTTTGGGTTTTCGTACTTGTCGTCCAGCTTTTATTTTTTTACAGTCTTTGGAGGGGGCGGGGCTGGTCTATATTGTTTCTAGTTTTTTACAGTACATTATGCGACATAGACCGAATTTAGGCTGATTCTAATGGGGTTTTAAACGAACAGGTTGGCTTGATGATGAGATTTGAGTGTTTTTTAGCCTAAATTTATTACATATCTGATTTTATTGTTAATTGACTGTTAAAATTAAATTGATGCTCTTTGCCCAGACACCTTACATGCACTGCCACTTTAGCCACAAATGAAATTACTGTGATCATCCTTGTCTGTGTTGAATTTTATAATGATGGAACTCTTATGTGACGTTTTACTAATGTATTTTTATCTGTATCTTTTATTACCTGTCTTCGGAAGGTCGAATAAAGAAAGTTTTGATTTGATTTGATTTGATTTGACATGTGGCAATGTTTGCTGTAGCGCATTGGGGCCTACCGGCAAAATGTGCGCAGCTGAGTGAGACGGCCGAGTCGGCCAACAAATTTAAGTACAAGTGTATTGCGAAGCTGAAATCAATTATAATGTTATGCCTAATGTCTTACTGCCTTTGACATGTGGATGTCGCATAAAGTCTGTTGCTGTGGTTCATGATATATATCCAAGTAGTACTTTACTCCCGTAGTGGTTGTGTAGATTTATATGATTTGATGTGAATAAAATCTACGCCTTGGAAAACATAACCGATGTTTGGATATTCTTGGGCCCAGTGAGCGATGAGGGGTGTCAGAAGTGAGGGGGAGTGAGTGTTTCTTTGTGCGCGTACTATGACTAGGCGCCCCCCTCGCCTAGAGGAGGGGCACCCTTAGTCGCGCCATGAAACCGAGCTGCAGTTTGAGGGGATGGCTTTGGTGGTCAGATTTCGTGATGACGTGCGGTATACGTTTTGGAAACCGAAACTAATCTCATTGTGGTATTTAAGGCGGCGTCCCGGGGTCTCCTCCTCTTTGTCTCTTTGGACCCAGGGAAGCCGCAAGAACGTCGGAAACCACCCACCCACCCGGCAGAAGAGAAAGGCGGAGTGCTGGCAGTTAACACCAAAGGGGGCATCCCCAGCAATGGTGGTTCAGTGACTGGATGAACCCCAAGAGGGGGTACGATGGAACTGTGCAGTGGATAGGCGGGGAGGGGACTGACCTGCTGGTGGTCCGGAACTCTACTGCCAAGAGTAGGCGTGGTGAGGGAACTGACCTGCCGGTGGTCCTGTCTCTACTGCCTTATCCCGCAACGTATGAATTGTGTGGACTCTTTGGGAGGATGCCTGTGTTCAGGTACCTCGGTGGGCCGGTGCGCTATGCGGTGCCCAGTATTTCAAGCAATTCAATGTTTGCTGTAGCGCGTTGGGGCCTGCCGGCACAATGTGAGCACCTGAGTGGGTCGGCCGAGTCGGCCAGCAAATTTAAGTACATGTGTATGGCGAAGCTGGAATCAATAATAATGTTATGCCTAATTTCCTTTCTGCCTTTGACATGTGGCAATGTTTGCTGTAGCGCATTGGGGCCTACCGGCACAATGTGTGCAGCTGAGTGAGACGGCCGAGTCGGCCAACAAATTTAAGTACAAGTGTATTGCGAAGCTGAAATCAATTATAATGTTATGCCTAATGTCTTACTGCCTTTGACATGTGGATGTCGCAAAAAGTCTGTTGCTGTGGTTCATGATATATATCCAAGTAGTACTTTACTCCCGTAGTGGTTGTGTAGATTTATATGATTTGATGTGAATAAAATCTATGCCTTGGACAACATAACCGATGTTTGGATATTCTTGGGCCCAGTGGGCGATGAGGGGTGTCAGAAGTGAGGGGGAGTGAGTGTTTCTTTGTGCGCGTACTATTGTTTTTTGCCTGATTCTTGACTTTCACAAGCATCTTGTTATATGAACTGTTGTGTAGGAATGTCGGGTATGTCTTTGTATGTGAAGATTTGCATTATTAATAACTATTTACATAACATTTTTAATACAGCACTTCTGATCACACTTCTGCCTTTTCTAAAACAGCATACTAACAAATGATATTACCCTATTTAATGATATAATAGTAACCCCAATAAATTGGCTAATAGTAATGTCTGTTACATCTTGACGGTTACTTCTCAATTGCTTGCGCATCTGGGATTGAAATTTGTGACCTGCCGATTACATTATGTTTCACCACTGGGCCATTGTTGCAGGTTAACTGTTCTTTGGCTCTTCCTAAGAGGTCAGTGGCTGCTCCTCCGCTAAGGGGGAGGAGCTTCGCCCCACTGCTCAAAAGGAAAAATAAAATAATAATAACGTGTCGTTGTCATCATTTTATTTTCCCTATTGCAGCCGGTGGGGGGGCGCGGCAGGGCTGTCCAGAGCAGGGGAGGATTGGTGTGCGCTCCCTAAGTACGGATGAACTGTTTGGCCGGCCCTCTTGGGCCGACCAAACAGTTCATGTGCACTTTGCATGTTTCGACCAGACTGCATTACACACCCTGATGAGTCACATGAACAGGCTCCCTGTTCCAGTCTGAGTGCCAATCCACTGCACTCAGGCCAATCACAACGCTGCATTGCAGCGTTGTGATTGGTTCAGGGGAGCCTGTCTGCCTAGGTGCTTCCTGCTGCCGCTGGCTGGAACAGAAAGATGACAAGGACAAAGGATGGAGGACGGAGGTGAAGCAGCAGCCGGCCGTTAAAGGTAAATCCTATTATTTTTTTTCTTCATTTTTTTATTTTTTTATTGCATTCCTCCCCCTTTTTTGGTGGGGGCCACCCGGTAGCAGTCGCTACTGTAAGAGGTGTCAATATTACTCAAAATAACTCAATTTACCAACCTCAGGATAACGAAAGATTGGATTCCCCTATCAAATTAGGTGCAGGCACTTTAGCAGGAATGTAACTTTTGACCAGTGGGTTTGACAAGGATCTCCGCGACAACTGCATTACCAATTACACTGTTTTACTTATAATACAAATCTGAGTCCTTCAGAATATTCTCTGCTTTAGGCAGATTAACACTCTTAATCTTTTGAATAATTCAAAGTTTACCTGAGATTGCACACTAATCTCTCTAGCAAGCGCAGTGACACCTGAGCTAACTTTGCAGAATTATAACCTGAGACTTGCCGGATTGACTTATGAATCTGCAGCAGGTTCCTTAACTCCTAAGCTGTTTATAAAATAGTACATTTGTGAAAACTTAATTAAGGTATAACAGCTTTACTATCACATTTTTCTTTCTTTTCAATTTTTTTAGGGGAGAAGACTGTACAATTAACACGTATGTGCTGGTAAGCCAAAGGTTATCTGTCACCATCTTTATGGTGCCACCCTATCATGACTTCGGCCCCCAGGACTTCACCCCATTTTGTCAGCAGTCTCTGCCTCAATACATCTGTGGGTTTCCAAAATAAGCTTTTCCTGTTTCTGCATTGTTTACTAACCTCTAACACTGGCTACATCTTCTGGCAAAGTGCATCCTGTAGAAATAAGGCTTAGTGGGTGAGGATGCAAAAGTGTGTGTGCGCGCGCATGCGTGCGTGTGCATGCGTGTGTGTATGTGTGTAGCCAGTGTGCCCCATAATTGACTACTGGTAAGATAATTAGGAGGCTGGTGTATGTATTATAGACATTTACAGGTCACAGGTTTATTAAAAAATGCTCAAAAAATAGAATTGCTTGTAATCTGTGGATCACAAGTATGAATCCAAATAAGAAATTTCAGTGTGTAAGATGATGCAAGCATGGCAAGGGAATTGGGGTTTGTGATGTAGGACGCATTGGACAGTAGCTACCTAGGCGTAGGTATCAAGGGCCCCCTCCCATTTGTTTGCAGGGTGCCCAATTAAAGCTTGTTATGACCCTGAACCTCTGCTGTGTGGGTTGCCATTCCCGACACTAGCCACATTCTCCTGAGTGCTCTTCTCCGCTGCTTAAGTCTTCCGATGCCACCTCTGCCTATGTGTTAGGCTGCCTGCGATTGGGCAGGGCTGTTGGTGGTAGGATGAGTGTAATGGGCCCATTCCTATCACCTCAGTTCAAACAGTACATCTACCACGTTGTTCCCTATCAAACAAGCTCCAGTGTTTCCTTTATCAGGAGCTGACCATTCTTCATTCACCAGGGAGAGATACAATTATCAGGCTGGAAAAGGGAAACAATTAAATGAAGAGAGAACACTATTTTAGACAGTAAATGCAAAACCGCTCTACAATACTTCAATCAATGTAGAGGTGATAACATGTTGATGGCAGAAGCAAGAGCTTCAGAATTGTCTGGAATCATGTTTATCTAATGCTAATTATCCTTAGAAGCACTCAAGCACTACATTTGAATGATAATTTCAGAAGACAGTAGTGATGTAGCGGAAATTTCATTCATTTACTTTGTCGTGTTAACATAAAGTGTTAGGATCTTGAAATGTTATAACGTAAAGTGTGATGTATTTAGTCCATTGAAAAGAAACATGAAGAGTTAATGTTGAAAGTAAATGTAACTAGCAGAAAACACTCACGTGAAGAACTTGTGTCGTGCAACTGACAATCATTCATTATTAAATATGTTTATTAATCATGTCATTTTTCATGTAGGTAGGAATATTAACTGAACGTGCCTTATTTCCTAAGCAATTTGTGAAGCTCATATGATATTTTTATTATGTTAGCTGAATCTTGTAGGCCTGAAACGAAATTTCCCTAGAAAGCTCTTGCTTTAAAATTAACAGTTTGAATTTCATGTGTGCTGTCGATTTCGTTCTTTCTCATGTTTGGGTTGCAGGTGGAAATAGCACTCTTGTTAGCTAGAATAATGTCTTTGTTTTATTAGTCAGGCAAGGGGAGAAGTAGATACATTGCTAGCTACAGTTGATAAGGGAAATTATTGTGTTTTCACACCACAGAAGACCTGGGAACCAAGGTCAGCATGTTGCAGTTCAGGAACATCGCTGTCCTGTGGAAAAGTACCTATGAGATCATGGTCGGAATGGATGGCGTGACCCGCAAGGACTCCTGGGAAGATACCTGTAATATTGAACATTGCAAGTAGGGAAATGAGCCCCACTTCTTCTCTGCCTTTAGAGAGAGAGCATCTCAGAACAAGCTCTGTCTCAATAGCTTTTTGCTATTCAACCCCTTTATGGTTAAGAGACATCATAGGAAGGCTCCACATGCTGACACCTTTTATTTCTTTCCCTGAGGATGCTTAAGTAGGGATATCACTTTAGCACTAGTGTGGTGATAGTTTGATGCTTTATATTCATCAACCCTCAATGCATGGAAATTCAGACTCATGCTTTCTGATTCTCTGCATCCTATTTCTTGAGTTAATTGTTTTGTGCATGTTGCATCAACTCAACTTTGGCTTTATGCTGATTCCATTGTATTTCTACACTCTCATTTTGAAGCGTGTTTATGTCCAGTTATTTTTGGCTTTGCAATAAATCAACTAACCTTACGTGGTTGTCGGTGGTTGCTATTTGTCTTGCGAATTCTTATTGGATTGATTGGTTCTATTAATTATTTTCTCTCCTCTACACTTACATGCTGCTAAATAGAACCATTGAATTGTGATTCTAGAACAAGTCCAGAACTTATGGGTCCCGGCTGTTTTAGTAGCTTTCCAATCATTTGGATGGAAGCTTTGGGAAACATTGGTAGGTTGATGTGAACTTTCATAATCCACCAGGCAATCATTTGTGGCTGGAACCAAAACTTCACTTTCTTAAACTTGACCACCTGAAACCAGGTACTTTTCTGTGCTCACAAGCTCGTTCAGCCAGACCAGACATGTGTAAGTATTCACGGACTACACCGAAGTATACAGTAACATGATCTCTACAGGCCTCTCAACACACACAACAGACTACATTTGTCTTAGGAAAGACAGCCTTAGCATAGGTAATGCCTAATTTGTCAAATAGCTTCAAAAGGAGCCTTTCCTTCTGGCCCTTGTGTGTGTCACACTTCCAGTTTTTTTCAAAAAGATACATTATTTTTAGGGTTGCACCTGTTTTTATTTTTCATTTAAGACAAGGTACAGTGGTTACAATCACTAGGTGCATTTTTGACATTCTATCATAGTGTTTGGAGAGGGTGGGGGTAAACGGAGGGGAGAAACTAGGGAAGGGCATACAGGGGAACAATCACATTTCAACAATTTGTAAAACCTCCAACATGTTCTGCACCCCTCTCTTTAGGCTATAAAATTATTTTTTAAATAACATTTATTATTACATTTAAAAAATAAGATATTATTGTAATCAATGTACATATAGTGATTAATGTAATAATAAACTAATATTAAACAAATTTAATGTTAAACTATATATTTTTATTACATTTTGAATGGTGAACTAATTTAATATACTTAACATTCGTTCATTACTTCAGATGGGGTCTTATTTTAATTCCCTGCCTCTACTGGTTTCTATGAGAGTGTGCTGCTTTACCAGTGGTTGCCCATGTGTGGTTCTTGATTTACTTCAAGGCTATTCCCATCACCCATCAGCACAGGAAATGACATCACTAGATCTCCGTTCATCCAACTGCACAGGCAGTGACATCACTGAATTTCCCATCATCCATCTGGAGAGGAAGTGACATTTCTGGTTTTCCCTTTAAAACCTTCTTCAAAAGAATCCAAGCAAGAGAACTTAATTTTCCATCACCCATCAGCACGGGAAGTGACATTACTGGATCTCCCGTAATCCACCTGCACAGGAAGTGACCTCACTGAATTGCCCATCATCCTTTTGGGCAGGAAGTTTCATTACAGGTTTTCTAACCAAACCACCTTTAAAGAAGAAGCCAAGCAAGAGGACTTAATTTCCCATCATCCATCAGCACAGGAAATTACACCAAGGACCCCTGCACTTCTCCCTCTCCCAGGACCTACTTAATGGCTGCTGCAACACAGACACATAGTGCACACACCGAAGGAGCGCCAAAGGCAAGCTGTCTGCTCCCATGACCACGCCCAGCACCAGGATCCCCGATCTGATCATGTTGATATTCCACAGCACTTCTTAGGTCACTAGAGCAGGACACCATTCCCCCAACTGCTGTTGCACCCCTCAGCACAGTAGGAGCTTTCACCTGCACCCAATGCCAGTTCTCCAGCAGCCATCCTCCACATCCCCAAGCAAATACTAACAACGCACTCTCCAACACATACACCACACAAGCACCAATATCGCCTACACCCCCACCCTACACCACACCACAGCAAAACTGCACGTCAACACCTACTCACATGTATGCTTCTAAACAAACGATCACTCAGCAAAGACACAAATTAAATATGGAACCTACTGAGCAGCGACGCACCCTAAATCCTCTTCATCATATTGACCTGGCTCAACCCCTCATCAGCTCCCAACATCGCCATGGCTATATCAGCAGACACAAGATAGCTCAACAGAACAGCCTTCACAAACGAGGAGGAGGACTCGCTATCCTCTACAAGGAATCCATCAAATGCACAACATCCACAGAGAATGGCACCCCATTCATGGAACACCTGCACTTAAAGCTACATATTTCGCCTACCGACCACCCGGACTTCGAGCCACATTTATCAAGCTCACCACCAACTTCATCGCTCCGCTCACCATTGGCTCCAGAGCCTACATTCTCCTTGGTGACCTCAACTTTCACCTGGAAGACCGAACTGACCCCTGTCTCATAGCACTCCTCAACAGCTTGAACAACATCAGACTCACCCAGCTCATCTCACAACTAACACATCTTCACCACAAGCAAAAGGATCAAATACAATTCCACCACACCGCTCACATGACCCAACCACTGCCTCATCCACTTCCAAATCAACACACCTCAAGTCAACGCCCATACCAGGTTCAGTATTCCATGTCACAGCTGGAGCAAAATCATAGAAGCAGACTGGTCAGTGCCCTCAGGACGGATCAACCTATCCCTACAGACAACCTCAACAAGGCCATCAACAACTGGTTCGAGAACTTCCCCGACTGCCTTACACCCATCAAACCCTAAAAGCATAGTATATTAAGCAAGCAGGCCAGCTGATACACAACAGATTTCTGAAACACCAAGCAAATCTGTAATTAGCTTGAATGGGAAAAAAGAGCCCGACAACACTACCAACAGAACTACATATAAGGCTGCACTCAGACGCTATCAACAGCAATTAAGAGACGCCAAGAAAAACAAGCATTTGCAATGCAATCGGTCTCGCCTTTGGGACCATACATATATTTAGCTATGCAGCACATTAGCCTGGGTGCTGAAACATCTACTGTTCTTTCACATGGAGGGAAAGTAAGCACCAAACTGTGTGACACCCCAGGTATGGGAACACTTGGAGAGAAATATTGGCGGTGCTGGTTCACTGCACACCACAAATGTGCAGTTGCGGAGCCACCTAGAGGAGGGCCTTGAAAGATGTAGTTTTAAAGCCAACATAAACTCCCTTGAGACTTGTGCTGTGGATTGCCCATATGGGACCAGGCGAGGCAGTTATCGCCGTCATGATCTTGCCAGAGTGGGACGGCACACAGGGTGCCCCCACCCAGCTTGGGAAGTGTCAATATCTGCGCCAACCATGAAAGGTAATGTTGCTTTGCAGATTAGGATCTCTAGTGGAACAATAGGATTCCTTAGACTGGGAAAAGAGGAGATTATCTCCCTGACACCCAACACAATCCGACACCGGACCCTTGAAGAGCCTATCTCACTGGGAGTAGAAGGGCCCCTCCCCAGAATCACTCACAGTTTCAGGAACTCGCACTGCAAAACAATGATCCACACCACAGGCTGTGGTGCGCAGTCAAGAGACAGGGCTGTGATGGGCCACGACCGCAAGCACTCCACTTCACCGTGTGGACATCTACACCAATAAACACAACAAGAACTTGTGTATTGCTCTCCATGTGTGTTTGTTGCTAGAATTCTAACTCTGTGTAACTTTCTTGTACATGCATAAGGCCGAACATGGACGGTTTGGGGAATGTAAGGAGCAATGCACTGTGTATCAGGGTGTACGTTACACTGTAGAATACCTGTGATTACCCCTGAGAGCTACAGAGTAGGAGCACAGTAAAGGGCACAACTGTTGTGCCACTCTGCCTTTTCCCTAGGTTCAAGGCTTCTGCACTGCACAGCTGAGTGCAAAGCTTGTCCCTCGCATGCCCACTGGACCCAAATCAATGTTTTGTAGCAAGTCCGTGGCCACATTGGTGGCTTTACATCTGGAGTGAAGAATCCACTTATGCCCACCCAGTGGACATACTTAAGGCCACGTCATATCCTGCCTAAGCAATGGACTGTGAGTGTAACAGGTGGGCCTGGCTCTCTGCCTTTGGAATGTGCTCACTCCCTTTGTATGGATCACCCCACCCGCACTCTCTCCCCTGGCAGGGGTCTGCTATGCTGCCTTGGCTTTAACTTTGCTTTTACAATTTGTCTCTGCTCGTGGTCTGGGACCAAGTACGAGTCCGGTGTACTGAAATGCGGAGTCTCACAAGGATATTCCCTCAGTCCCATCCTTCTCAACATATACATGGCACCGCTTGCCAACATCATCCGATCACAAGAAATCACTGCCATCTCCTATACCAATGACACTCAACTCATCTTCTCCCTGACAAACAAGACAACCACCACCAGTACCAGCTTCACCAACTCGTTCTCCTACATCGCACCCAAGACATGGGATGGCCTCTCTCAACACAGAGTCTCTTGTCACTTCTTGAGTTCTGCAGGAACTTGAAGACCTGGCTCTCCGTATAAGCACCTTGGGAACCACTCACCTACACACCTGCCCAGTCACCTGTAAACCTTCTTGGGTGATAAGTGCACTTTACAAATCAACATAACATAACATATGCTGGAGTAAATGTACACCTATTTAACATCTGTAGAGATATAGTAACTTTAGAAGTGCAGTTTGTGAATTGGAATTGTTCTACATTTTTGGGAGATGTTTTATGTATTAGCACATCTTTTCCAAACCCCGAAGTAAATTTAACCAAACCACTCCTGTTTAGTAGTAATTATTTCCCAAATAATACCTATGCACAGAAAAGATAGGAGAGGCAAAGGCTGAAGCTGAGGTCGCCAGACCTTATAAATTGCATTTTATAGTAGTGAATTGTACTACTGTAGAACTACTTTACGTACTACAAAATGCAGTTTGTGAATCAGGCTCATTGTTTTGTGGACAATACCTTTTTCTATTAAATTTGAGGGAGTCAAGGAATTGTGTCAAGGAATTGTGAGAAGCCTCATTTTACCCTTTACATTGTCATGGTACTTCTCTGCCAGCCCAAAATCATCTCAATCCTGTCAGATCTGTTTAGCCCAGTATCTAAGCCAGAGAAGCAACACTTTATCAACGTATCACTATTAAATACAGGCCTAAGGCAAGAACCGTAATGATCTAATGTAAGCTTCTGCTGTCCCAGCTGCAAAACAATA
Organism: Triturus cristatus; assembly: GCF_964204655.1. Classification (NCBI taxonomy): domain Eukaryota; kingdom Metazoa; phylum Chordata; class Amphibia; order Caudata; family Salamandridae; genus Triturus; species Triturus cristatus. The sequence goes on from NC_140579.1 coordinate 547,098,154, forward strand.
GCTGCTAATGATGTGCACGTTTTCCACTTTCTCACATACTACAGCTTGATTTAATGTCAATTAGCTGCTTAATGCAGGCGTCTGTAAGCCCTCGCGATGCCCTGATTATGTTAGGGGCAAATGCATATCTGCTGGAACAGTAAGCAGCAAAATAATGATTCCAAGAGAGTGGAAGCCCACGCGCCCGCTAAAATCCAGTGTAAGATGTCATGAATTTCCTAAAGCGACCTCCCTGATTGGCTAATTCAGCTGATTATATGGCAGTATAGCTTGTACTTTCTACACATGGTTTCTAACTAATCTAATTGGTAAAATGCATTTAATTGCATTAAATTGACAGTAACACGCCGAAAATTGCCCTAGGATTTCTTTGGCTCTTGGCAGTTTGCCAAGGCCAATCACAGAGGTTTTGGTGCGGTTTTCACAATCAACACAAGAATGATTACGTGCGACAAGTTCGGTTTGTCTCTTCAGAAAATAGCCATAGTCACCATACTCACACACTAAAGCAAATAAGTACAATTCTTTGAGACTGACACAGAGTTCTGGAATTTATAGGCCGTTCCAACCTCTTTGGAGTCAGTGGCTTTGGCTGCGGCACTCTCAAGCTTCCATCCTGAGACTCTGGACCCCGGATTCCTCCTAGGGCCTCCCTACAGGTGACCAAGGTGCGGCCCATGCAGGTAAGAGCTGTGGGGATGCAGGGCGGGGGCGGTGTGGGGAAGTCGACAGACAACAGAATAGGGAAAATAAAAAAATAAAAATAATAAAACCACTACCGTTGTGCTCGCCGCATCGCCAAGTCAGTGATGCGAAGAGCGCAAGGAAAATAGTTTTATTTATTTCTTTAATTTTATTTCCCTTATTCCGCTGTCTGTAGGGTGACCAACCGTCCGTAAATTTCACGGACAGTCCGTAAATTCGGCGTCTGTCCGTTGTCCGTGAAGGATTCTTTAACGGACGCCATTTGTCCGTAATTTTAACCGGGCACCGGTCGCACCACCCTAAAGCCGGCACAGCTTCCACCCACCTCCCTTCTTGACTCCCATGCTGTTGAGGTCGGGTGTAACAGACTACCATGCAGTACCAAAGCTCAGATACCCAGCAGCATTGGAGAGGCACAGAGGGATGGCTACCCTCACGCCCTTGATGAGCTGTAGTGTTAAGAGGTGCTTGAAGGTGACTGAGAGGGAGGGGCTGCAGCTTCAGGAGCAGGGGCATCTATTCAGATGCAAACAGCCCTGAATGCTTCATGCAATTTAGAGGGGCCTCACACATTCCCTTTCTGCCCAGGGCCCCAAACATCCTAGAACCGGCCCTGATTACCCTGAGGCAGCAAGTGGTTCTCTTCACAGAGCTTAATTACTGTCACTAAATTGTAAGCAAACCTCGGTTCTTCAAACATGCAGTCTATAATGTAATAAAATAAAAAAATGGCACAATCACACCCACACTGATTAACAAAGTATGGAGGACAATCAGTTAAATCAGTTCTCTTGGAGTATCTCCTTTAAGTACTGTACATCACAGTGGGGGATGGCAAAACTAACATTTTGGAAAGAGAGCCTGTCTTCTCATTGTGTTGTCCAGGAGGGGGTGAGGAGCCCTACCCCACCCTGGAAGAGACCAAGATGATACTAGAATACTGCATGCCCACCCCTGTGCCCACCCTGGTGGATACTGTTCCCCCTCCTGTGATGGGTCCTCCCACCCCCCCAGTGATGGCTCCTGTCCGTCCCCCCCACCTGTGATGGCTCCTGTCCCCCCTGTGGTGGATCCTGTCTCCGCCCTGGGTGGCTTCTGTCCCAGTCCTGGAATGGCTCCTGCAGCGAGGGTGAAGTCTCTTCTCAAAAAGGCTCAGCTCAAAATTAATATGAAAAGGTGGGCGAGTGAGTAAGTGAAGGGATGAATGGATGAATGAAAGATTGAATAGATGGATAATGAAAGAGGATGAATGGATTGATGAGTGAGTGGAAGGATGGATGAGAGAAAAGGTAAATAGCTGGATGTATGGGTGGAAGGGTAGCTGGATGGGTAAAAGGGTGGACGGATGAGTGAAAGGATGGATGAGCAAAAAGGTGGATGATGAGTGGGTGGATGGATGAGTGAAATGATGGATGGATTGATGAATTGATAAGTGCAAGGGTGAATGAATGGACGGATGAGTGAAAGGGTGGATGGATGAGTGAGTGAAAGGGAGGGTAAATGGACAAAAGGATGAATAGATGAGTGAAGGAGTGAAAGGATAAATGGATGAGAGAAAGGATGCTTAAGTGATAGGGTCAATGAATGGATTCATGAGTGGATGAGTAGATGGATGGGTGGGTGGATGGAAGGAAGGATGGGTAAGTGAAAGGGTCGATGGAGAGAGAAAGGGAGGATGGATGGATGACTGAAAGGGTGGATGGGTGGAAGGATGAGTGACTGGGTGGATGGATACATGAGTAAGTGAAAGGATGGCTGGATGGGTGAAAGGGTAAATGGCTGGATGGATGAGTGAATGGATGGGTAGAAGAGTGGATGGATGAGTGTACAGATTGATAGGGTGAAAGGGTGGATGAATGGATAATGGATAGATGAGTGAAAGGATGGATGAAGGGATGGATGAGTGAAATGATAGATGGAAGGATACATGATGGATAGGTTTGCAAATGGTTCAATATGTTTGGATATGGCTGGGCTTACTTATATACTATTGCCTGACCTCCTCTGATGTGTCTGTAAAACTTACCTATTGTCCTGAAGTTTTGTCCTGAATTTTGACCTCCTGTCCTGAATTTGTGTCCTGAATTTTGACCCTTTGTCCTGAATTTTTAAACTCACCGTCCTGAATTTGCACCAATGCCAGTTGGTCACCCTAGCTGTCTGTCGACTCCCTTCCCCGCCTCACCACTCTTAGATCTGCAGGTGACTTCTGAAAGGGGCGGGAACACTCACACAGTATTACTGCCAATGACGGCGCATAATCAGAGGATCACACGTTGCTGCCCCACAAGCTGATCCCCTATTGGCCTCTGTGCAATGGGGAATAGACTTTTTTTCCTGAGACAAATCCTCCTTGTGTGGCCTGGATTATTTGGTCATTGTAAAACATGGAGAATTAAAGCCCCCGAAAATATCAGGGGTCTTCTTTACAAGTCCCTTGCGCCGCCGGTAGGTAACTTTTTCCCATATTAAAAGTGACACACCGGTGGCGCAAGGGGCTTGTAAATAGGTCCCCGAGTGTGGTAAGTCTGCACCATTAGTGATTCCTCATGGGGATGGTAGCTACTACCACCCGACACATTTGCAAATAACGGCTACTTCTAATGAGGACATAGGAGTGAGCAGAACTGACTTACAGCAACTTTGTTAGGCCTTACTGGAATGAGCTCTCTGGCCCCTCCAGTGCATATGCCGCTGTGGGACTTAGCCGTCAGGCGGAAGTGGAGCACACAGTTGCATTCAAGGTGGAATAAGTAGATGCACAGCAAAGGTGCCATCGAACCCCAGGGTAACCAAGGAAAAGATCCACCTGATCATGGTTTGTTAATAAAATACATTTGGGTTCAGTTGGCTTCCTCATAGCCCTCGGCCTTCGGTGCCACTGCACCTGCTTCGCTATTGATAGTTACACCCTTTGGGAATGATCACTGGATCTTCAATGCTATGTTACAGGATCAAAGCGAGCAGTAGGCAACCAAACTCGCTTAACCTGACACTTACTTGGGGGAGGGGCGGGTTAGCGGGCATCTGGGCACACACGGGTGTGTTAACTGTTGGCAGTGATACCAAAGGGGATGATGGACGGAGCGTTTGAGAAAATCAAACACTCACCCCCAGTCAACTGATCTAGGTTTAATCCATCATCATTCTTTAGCTCACTTCACCACCCCGGGTCAGACATGGCCATATGCAAATCAGTCTGACCCTGTGCCTCAGGGGAACAGTCCAGCCCGAACTGCCAAGCCATGTCTTCTCTGGACCGGAAACAAACATCCTGGGACCAGTTTCTGGTTCATAACCCTCATCAGCCAGGCTATCTTGAATCCAGTGGCAAAGTGAGCAAGGGACCCACGTCTGGGCATACCCTGCCAACTTAGGGCGAACAAAGCGATACCAAAAGGGATGATGGACGGAGCGTTTGAGCAAATCAAACACTCACCCCCAGTCAACTGATCTGGGTTTAATCCATCATCATTCTTTAGCTCACATCACCACCCCAGTTCAGACATGGCCATATGCAAATCAGTTTGACCCTGTGCCTCATGGGAACAGTCCAGCCCGAACTGCTAAGCCATGTCTTCCCTGGACCGGAAACAAACATCCTGGGACCGGTTTCGGGTTCATAACCCTCATTAGCCAGGCTATCTTGAATCCAGTGGATAAGTGAGCAGGGGACCCACGTCTGGGCATACCCTGTCAACTTAGGGCGAACAAAGCGATACCAAAGGGGATGATGGACAGAGCGTTTGAGCAAATCAAACACTCACCCCCAGTCAACTGATCTGGGTTTAATCCATCATCATTCTTTAGCTCACTTCACCACCCCTGTTCAGACATGGCCATATGCAAATCAGTCTGACCCTGTGCCTCATGGGAACAGCCAAGCCCGAACTGCCAAGCCATGTCTTCCCTGGACCGGAAACAAACATCCTGGGACCGGTTTCGGGTTTTTGCATTTGTCAGCCCGAGTGGGTCGGGTATGCTCAGACGTGAGTCCCGTGCTCTCCATGCCACTGGAATGTACCTATCCTGGCTGAAGAGGGGTGAAACCCCAAAAACGGTCCTAGGATGCTTGTTTCCAGTCCCGGGAGGACCTGGCTTGGCAGTTCGGGCTGGACTGTTCCTATGAGGCACAGGGTCAAGACTGATTTGCATATAGCTGGGTCCAAACTGGAATGGCATGGTGAGCAAAAAAACGATGGATTTAGTCCCAGATCTCTGTACTGGGGTGAATGTATGACATTGTTCTGCATTCTGTCCATCAACTGTTGTTTTTGCATTTGTCACCCCGAGTGGGTCGGGTATGCTCAGATGTGAGTCCCGTGCTCTCCATGTCACTGGAATGAAGCTATCCTGGTTGAAGAGAGGTGAAACCCCGAAACCTGCCATAGGATGCTTGTTTCCAGTCCAGGGAGGACCTGGCTTGGCAGTTCGAGATGGACTGTTCCCATGAGGCACAGGGTCAAGACTGATTTGCATATTGCTGGGTCCAAACTGGAATGACATGGTGAGCAAAAAAACGATGGATTTAGGCCCAGATCTCTGTACTGGGGTGAATGTATGACATTGTTCTGCATTCTGTCCATCAACTGTTGTTTTTGCATTTGTCACCCCGAGTGGGTCGGGTATGCTCAGACGTGAGTCCCGGCCCCAGTACAGAGATCTAGGCCTAAATCCATCGTTTTTTTGCTCCCCATGCCATTCCAGTGTAAACACATTCATATGCAAATCAGTCTTGACCCTGCTCCAGTCCAGCCTGAACTGCTAGCCCAGGTCCTCATCAGCCAGGATAGCTTTTTCAAAAGTGCAATTTCAGGTGAAATTATTTTTATTAATTAATAATATTTATGATGCATATAATCATAACTGATGAATTTATGATGTTGGCCTTAAAATGAGATTCTCATGTGCTCTAGAACATTGTTAAAACGTATTAGTTGTAGGACATTTATATGCAAGACACCATTTTATTAAAAATAATGAAGTTTCTAGTGTTCTGGTCATTCTGTTACTGCTCATTTTTATCCTCCCAACCAGTGACCTGCTGCAAGTCTTCTCTCCTCAAACTTTCTGTAGAGCACAAACTGCATTGACGTAGGAGATATTGTCCTTAGAAAGTATGTATTGTGAATGAAGCTTTACACCTTGTTCTCTATGTACCATTTTGGAGGTCTTCGGCTGGAAGTTCTGATGTAGGCCTATAAAAACATTTTGAATGAATATTTGTTAGATACAATGTTTCAAATTGAGTTTTACATCACATCTCTGGAGTACAGTTGCTGAGAAAGCAAATGGAAGATTTCTCTTACCTTAAGAAATGGGTTATTGCTAAGAATTATAAAGAATATACTTCCAATTTCTCCAATGTGATCTAACCATGATCATGCTATTGTAACTCTGCAGTTTTGCTAATTGCTTATGCATATCATGTGTGTTAGACCTGTCAGCCCTTTGGGTGGTCCCTCCTCATCATTATTTATTTTGTCCCACTTTTGCCTCAAACCCTGTTTGAATTTTTCCTTTTTGGGAACCACCAGACTTTTTAGTGTTGCTGCAGATTCAGGGAGCCATTTTAGCTACCCCTGAAACTTCTGTCTGAGGGCCTGGAGCACAAAATGGTGGCCACCTGTGACATCACCAGCATCCACTGGAACCTACCAGCACCTTCCAGAACATTCCAGGAGATTCCAGAACTCTGTGACAGTTGGAGACCGTTTAGAATGTTGGGAGGATAAGAGAGGCCGTTGGCAGTTGGAGCTGGCAGTTGGCACCTGACTGGTGAAGAGAGAGGAGCACAACAGTGAAGGAGGAAGGAGTGAAGCAGCAGGGGTGGAAACTTGTGCCTGGAGTGGGGTCCATAAACCCACCCTTGATACTTGTCCCTACTGATGGATCCCAGCCTATAGCCCTGTGTGGGAAGAAGACAGAAGAAACTTATCCTAAGGACCTGGACAGCAGGAACAGGCCTTAGAACCAAGAAAACAGCAAGATTCTGACCTGAGAAATGGTTTCCCTGGAGTCCGGCGTCGAGTAGCCTGAAGACCTGGAGCCCGAGGTGGAGAAGCGGCGCTGACTGAAGTAGCAGACGTCGTACCCGGAGCCGCCTGAGGTCGTGAGAGGGCGCCGACAGAGGTCGTGAGGAATACCAGAGGTCGAGGAGGAAGTGAACCGAGGTCGAGCGAGCGGCGTCATCGGAGGAGTGAAGTCCGCCCTCCGGAGTCGTCGGAGACCGAGGTAGAGGAGCACCGGAGGTCGGGAGTGAGGATCGCACTCCGGAGTCGCCCGGAGCCTGTGAGGAGGAGCACCGGAGGTCGGGGGTGAGGATCGCACCCCGGAGTCGCCGGAAGTCGACATCGAGGCCAGGCCGGCCGACGTCATCGGAGCCGAGAGCGCCATCGGACCGGAGCCGCCCGAAGTCGACATCGTGAAGAGACTGCCCGACGCCGTCGAATCGGAGGTCGAGATCGAACCGAGGCCACCGACATCGGACCGGAACCGCCTGCCGGCGTCGTCAAAGAACTGACATTGTGCCGAGGCCGCCGAGACCGAACCGGAACCGCCTCACGGCGTCGACACGACTCCAGCGGCGTCGGAACATCAGAAAAAGGGCAGTAAGTGGAGTAGAGGGCGCCTAAGGCCCTGTGGAGACCTGAGAGACTGCTCTAAGGGGCTAGGGAGGTGCTGAAACCAACCTGACTGTGCAAGGGGCGAACTGGGACTAACCTAGAGAGGTTGTGTGGAGAGAGAAAGCCAGGGCACTGGTATACCCCCCTTGGATCTACCTCAGTTTAGGCCTCAGCCTTGTCCCAGCCAGGGAGTAGCCTCCCCCCTCAAGCCTTCCACAACCCTACAAGCTGTGCCTGGGCCAAATCAGCCCTTAAGAAGTGAAGTGTCATCTGATTATATGAGGGGTGCTGTATACTTTTAATTATTTATTGGGGATACTGTATTTATTGAATTTTTATCTATTTATTGCTGCACTATATTTATAGGTCCACAGGACTTGTTGGTGTACAATATTTATTGGTACAGTATTTATTGCCTCAAAGTATTTAATTGTCTGTATATATTGCACTTGTATTTATGCCCTGTTATTTATGATCACCCCTATTTATTTCATCAAACAGCCGATATTTATTTGACCTGCACTAATTGAAACTTGTATATTGTGATTGACCTATTTATTTTTCCAATCAGCAACTAAGAGAAAAAGATAAAGAAAGAATATTTTCATAATTTTTACGGTGTAGAGTCGTTTTTGGAACGGATGCACGCATGGTTCCTGTATGGGTATATTGTATGCTTAGCACTGCGCCTGTTTCCTGACCACTCGAGCCAAGCTACCACAGTGTGTTCGAGGAGTCCACCACCACCCTGCGGAGTGGGGGTGGGCTGTTTCCAACATAAATTGGTGTTCAGTGGTGGGATAGAGCTGTGCCTACATATACTCAACAATAACTGTGGGTAGTCCATAGGCCTACACCGGGAGTTTTCTCACAGCGGCCTTCCTAATTGTGGGTTTTTGTTTTTTCCAAATTTACTCTGGTGGTGGGAGGAGGTATTATTAAAGGTACCACCCTACATTGTTACTGCACAAAACCTGTCCTCTAACCTGAGTGGGCAAGATGGAATTTGTACTGGAAGACTTAGAAACGTACACTGTGGCCCAACTCAGGGAGTTTTGCCAGCGGGAGGGGGTGTACTGTCCCCCAGGAGCAAAGAAGGGTGCACTCCAAACCAGCTTAAGGGCTTGGGGGGAGGCACGCCGAGAAAGCAAGGCTGAGGAGGAAGACAGGGATGGAGAGCCTGACACCGAGGGGGCTGAGATGTACCAACCTGAGGTGGGGAACCTGTCAGCAGGGCCCAGGACACTTTCTAGGAAGGGCAGCACTGTCTCTAGTGGGGGCTTATCCGAAGTGGAGTTAGCAGATCGGAGGGAGAAAAGACAGCTCACATGGGACTTAGCAAAGCTGGAGAAGGAGAAGGAGGAACAGAGGATGGCTCATGAGACGGAGAAACAGAAGATGGCTCATGAGATAAGACTGAAAGAGATAGAGCTTCAGATCCTAAGAATTGGGGCACCAACTGTTCCTAATGGTGGCAGCAAAGACCAAGAAATCACCAGGGAATCCAAACCTTACCTGCCAAAGGACATAGTAGCTAGCTATGGGGCGGGTGACGACATCGCCAAGTGGCTAGCAGCCTATGAGGTCTCGTTGAGGGCCCATGGGGTTCCAGTGAAGTATTGGGGAGGAGGATTGTATAGGTACATGCCTCCAGCTGGTAGGGATGCTTTATTGGCCCTCGAAGAGGATGAGCAGACCCACTACCCCACCATGAAACTGGCGCTCATCAGAAAGTTTGGACTAACACCTGAAAAGTACAGACAGAAGTTCAGGGGTAGTCACAAACTGGGCCCACAGAATTGGGTGGACTTCCTGGACTATGCAAAGAAGGCACTGGAAGGTTGGATTCAGGGCAGTGAAGTAAGGAACTACGAGGAGCTGTTTGACCTAGTACTGAAGGAACACCTACTCGAGAAATGTTTCCCTGAACTGCGGCAACACCTGGTGGATAGCAAGCTGACCAGCCCCCGGAAGCTTGCTGAGGAGGCGGACATTTGGGCTAGTACCCGGGTGTCCACAAGGGGGACTGGAGGGGATACTCAAAAGGCCGGACAGGGCGCCCCCCAGAAGAAAGAAGGAGGGGAAAAGAAAAAGGAGTTCTCCAAAGGCCCCCAAAATAACTTCCAAGGGAAGGGAACAGGATTCACCTCTAAGGCTAACCCACCCAGAAGCCCTAATCCTGGCCAGAGTCAGCAAGCCTTTGAGAAATTGAAGAAAGCCATGTGCGAGGCCCCGGTCTTAAGGGCCCCAGACTTTTCCAAGAAGTTCATTGTCCAGACAGATGCATCAGAACATGGCATTGGGGCAGTGTTATCGCAACTCAACGAAGAGGGTCTGGATCAACCCGTGGTCTTCCTATCCCGGAGACTACTTCCCAGGGAACAGAAGTGGAGTGCAATAGAGCGTGAAGCCTTTGCAGTGGTATGGGCTCTGAAGAAGTTGCGGCCATACCTGTTTGGCTCGCACTTCCTAGTTCAGACCGACCACCGACCCCTTCGTTGGCTGATGCAAATGAAGGGGGAGAATCCCAAGTTGTTGAGGTGGTCTATTTCCCTACAGGGGATGGACTTTCAGGTGGAACATCGGCCTGGAGTGGACCACGCCAATGCAGACGGTCTCTCAAGGTATTTCCGCCTTAGTGATGAGAACTCCCAAGGGGTTGGGTAGCTCTCCCCACTTTCAGCTGGGGGGGACGCGTGTTAGACCTGTCAGCCCTTTGGGTGGTCCCTCCTCATCATTATTTATTTTGTCCCACTTTTGCCTCAAACCCTGTTTGAATTTTTCCTTTTTGGGAACCACCAGACTTTTTAGTGTTGCTGCAGATTCAGGGAGCCATTTTAGCTACCCCTGAAACTTCTGTCTGAGGGCCTGGAGCACAAAATGGTGGCCACCTGTGACATCACCAGCATCCACTGGAACCTACCAGCACCTTCCAGAACATTCCAGGAGATTCCAGAACTCTGTGACAGTTGGAGACCGTTTAGAATGTTGGGAGGATAAGAGAGGCCGTTGGCAGTTGGAGCTGGCAGTTGGCACCTGACTGGTGAAGAGAGAGGAGCACAACAGTGAAGGAGGAAGGAGTGAAGCAGCAGGGGTGGAAACTTGTGCCTGGAGTGGGGTCCATAAACCCACCCTTGATACTTGTCCCTACTGATGGATCCCAGCCTATAGCCCTGTGTGGGAAGAAGACAGAAGAAACTTATCCTAAGGACCTGGACAGCAGGAACAGGCCTTAGAACCAAGAAAACAGCAAGATTCTGACCTGAGAACTGGTTTCCCTGGAGTCCGGCGTCGAGTAGCCTGAAGACCTGGAGCCCGAGGTGGAGAAGCGGCGCTGACTGAAGTAGCAGACGTCGTACCCGGAGCCGCCTGAGGTCGTGAGAGGGCGCCGACAGAGGTCGTGAGGAATACCAGAGGTCGAGGAGGAAGTGAACCGAGGTCGAGCGAGCGGCGTCATCGGAGGAGTGAAGTCCGCCCTCCGGAGTCGTCGGAGACCGAGGTAGAGGAGCACCGGAGGTCGGGAGTGAGGATCGCACTCCGGAGTCGCCCGGAGCCTGTGAGGAGGAGCACCGGAGGTCGGGGGTGAGGATCGCACCCCGGAGTCGCCGGAAGTCGACATCGAGGCCAGGCCGGCCGACGTCATCGGAGCCGAGAGCGCCATCGGACCGGAGCCGCCCGAAGTCGACATCGTGAAGAGACTGCCCGACGCCGTCGAATCGGAGGTCGAGATCGAACCGAGGCCACCGACATCGGACCGGAACCGCCTGCCGGCGTCGTCAAAGAACTGACATTGTGCCGAGGCCGCCGAGACCGAACCGGAACCGCCTCACGGCGTCGACACGACTCCAGCGGCGTCGGAACATCAGAAAAAGGGCAGTAAGTGGAGTAGAGGGCGCCTAAGGCCCTGTGGAGACCTGAGAGACTGCTCTAAGGGGCTAGGGAGGTGCTGAAACCAACCTGACTGTGCAAGGGGCGAACTGGGACTAACCTAGAGAGGTTGTGTGGAGAGAGAAAGCCAGGGCACTGGTATACCCCCCTTGGATCTACCTCAGTTTAGGCCTCAGCCTTGTCCCAGCCAGGGAGTAGCCTCCCCCCTCAAGCCTTCCACAACCCTACAAGCTGTGCCTGGGCCAAATCAGCCCTTAAGAAGTGAAGTGTCATCTGATTATATGAGGGGTGCTGTATACTTTTAATTATTTATTGGGGATACTGTATTTATTGAATTTTTATCTATTTATTGCTGCACTATATTTATAGGTCCACAGGACTTGTTGGTGTACAATATTTATTGGTACAGTATTTATTGCCTCAAAGTATTTAATTGTCTGTATATATTGCACTTGTATTTATGCCCTGTTATTTATGATCACCCCTATTTATTTCATCAAACAGCCGATATTTATTTGACCTGCACTAATTGAAACTTGTATATTGTGATTGACCTATTTATTTTTCCAATCAGCAACTAAGAGAAAAAGATAAAGAAAGAATATTTTCATAATTTTTACGGTGTAGAGTCGTTTTTGGAACGGATGCACGCATGGTTCCTGTATGGGTATATTGTATGCTTAGCACTGCGCCTGTTTCCTGACCACTCGAGCCAAGCTACCACAGTGTGTTCGAGGAGTCCACCACCACCCTGCGGAGTGGGGGTGGGCTGTTTCCAACAATGTGTATAAAAACTCCATAGTTTAAAGGCTAGGGGGTGACTTCTCATTTTCCTCCTGCAACTCTGTCTGATTTTCTTGAGACTTTCTCTCCTCTCTAACAATGCTGTCAGTTTGTATGAGTTTGACTCTTAGAACTGAGAGGGATTATTCGCCTAACTAGGGATTATTATTCTGCGTTCTGATTTTCTACTCTGTACCAGTGCCTTCATGGCATTTACTGCATTTCCCTGTATTGCTTATAAAAAAGAATTGTACAATAAATCTTCTGTAATAAATCTTTTAAACTTTTCCATGATCTTGAACCAAAGTATTGAGTGGTCCCAGTTCTTACTTGATTTATACCCTGCTAATTAAACTACTGATTGACTGTGGAAGGTGGTGTCTCTTACAGCTAGATCAACAGAAGGAACAGTGAGCCAGACCACCTGAGGTAAAATCGGGGTGTCATGATTATTGGTGTTCAGTAATTTATGGGTTTTTGGCTCCCACATGAATGCTGTAGTTGTTCATTTGAATACTGTGGTGAAGCTGCATTAGAACACTGGGGAATCAACAAGCAGACTGCTGCTGCTCTTGGAAGTACATGTTTTACTCGGAATATCAGATGTTGCTCTCACATGACTGAGGAAGATAGGGTCATGGAAAATGTGCTCCCATTTTAGTTTTTTGTGCATCTTCTATAGCCTCTGTAAGAAAATGGTGATCCATCAGCTCACAGATGGGGGGGTCAGACTTTTTCGTGTGGTAAAAACACATGAGAACTCACCCAGAATTCCCAAAAAGAGTAGTACACCACCAACAAATTACATTTCAAATGGCATCATCCACAACACAGCTATTCACATTACTCAGTCAACCTTTAAATCATTTAACAAAAGAAAGTTGTTTAAAAAATGGCATATATGCATAAACAGCATTGAGTAAATGTGTGTACCCGAGTAGTGCATAGAATGTAAATATGAGTCCTGGAGACAAGTGTGGTTGTGGATATTGAGAGTTATAAGGTGCACCATTTACATACCAGAAAAATTTGGACTGCAAGTAGTAAGCCATGTTAAACAAGGTAAAGGCTGATGTCAGTGGTAGAGGCATGTTTCAAAGTAGGTTGGGGCTTAAAGGCAAAGCCTGTTGCAAAACATCTGCAAAAAAAACCAAACCTCCTGTTGAAAACAGATTATCCACCAGTGCATGTCTGGGCATGTGCTCATGTTGAACAGTTGTAATACAGTGCTATAGACAAATATGTAACACTGAAGATTTTGAGGCATTGCAGATTAAAGAATATTGTATACTGTAGGGGTGACCAACTTAGTGGTCATTTATATCAAATTCTGTTTATTGGATTTTCCTTTGAGAGTGGAACAGAAATACAGTACACATGCAACAGTTGTCAAATGCAAGCCAAGAGTTACAGATCTCACATGTAGGTTACAGCTTGTTCACAAGGTCTATGGCATAGAAAATGTATGAATCGATATAATCATATCTTGTTGCATTTAGTATTCCGCAACTGTCCGTCAATCCACCCTCCTAAGAGAATAACATGAAAAGGAAACTTTTATACCTAACAAACCAACAAAACCGTGATGTCATGGTGCAAATAATAATGTGGTGGTCATGAGGGTTGGGCTACTGGGCCCCTACTAAGGCAACCGCCGAGCTGCCCGTTGTCAACTGTGCTGCTGTGGAATTAGATATGGAACAGGTTGAGAGCCCCAAGCCTTGGGGCGCAAGCCGTCAATGGAAGCCCCTGCGACAATTATCTCACCAGAGGGGACCATATGTATTCAAAACTTTTTCTGGTGTCGTCTACTATGTCGGCCATGCATTCCAGCGCCAACGCCCTCCATAGCCTCACGTGCCATTGGGTTAACGATGGTGCCTCTTGTTTTTTCCACGCAGCAGCTACAGCCATTTTAGCAGCCCCCAGGCAAAGCCACATAACAGACCTATCACTCTGTGTTTGGCGTTTCAGGGTTGGGTCTCTCACCCCTAGCAAGGTGTGTTCCAGGGATATAGGAATTGGGTAGCCTAGAATGAGTTCAATTTGGGACAAAATCTCTTTCCAAAAAGGCTGTACGGAGGGACAGTTCCACCAAATATGTCCAAAGTCGCCCAGCAGATCACATCTCCGCCACCACCTATCTGAAGTGTTGGGGAAGATCTTGTGAAGTTTCTGAGGGTATAGGTACCAATCGTACATGATCTTATAGTGCGCCTCCCTTAGATACATCGAACGGTTAAATTTCACTATATCCTTACTTAAATGCTCCCACTGTTTGTCCGCTAGGGGGGTATCCAGGAGTGCATCCCAAAAGCGTTTATAACGTGGGGTAGATCTGGGGCTCAGAGCTTGTATGAAGGCATACAGATAGGAAATGGATCCCTTGGTGGTGGAACCAGATTAGACAAACTTCTCTATGGGGATCAGATCCCTGGTAGTGGCCAGCAGCACCAAGGGCTGCTGTACTCAATGTTTAAGCTGCAAATAATGGTATTCCTTCTTGGCAGTCAGCGCAAATTGTTTCCTGCATTCTTGGAAGGTGAGAAGCTCGCCTTTATTAAATAAGTGGGAAATCATGTGACAGCCTCCCTCTCTCCAAGTCTCGTGAAGCGTGGGGAGGAAGGCAGCATTAAAATGTATGGGCGTGTAGGGGGAAGGAAAGGTCATTAGCTGTAACCTCCTGGTAAGAACATCCCATACCCGTAGTGTGGTGGATGTGGGTGTACTGATGTAAGCGTTGGGTGGTCTGTCATGTTTTGGCTTCCATAGTAGATCCCAAATGGTGCGACCAGTTATCTGTCTGTCTATATGAAGCCAGTGGTTCTCTGAGGCCCGCAGCGACCACTCTGTGATTATGCGCAGCTGAGCCGCCTTGTAGCATCCCTGAAAATCCGGCAGCGCCAGGCCCCCTTCCTTTTGTGGGCGCGTGAGCAGATGGAGGGGCAAGCGAGCCCTTTTCCCCAACCAGATAAATTTAGTGAGCATTTGTCGCAACTTCCAAAAGAGACCCACTTCCACTGGAATGGGCAACCTCTAAAAGAGGTAAAGCAAGCGGGGGAGTGCATTCATCTTAATGGCATTAATCCTGCCCAGACAGGAAATGTATGCAGCACTCCATTTACCCAGGTCAATTTTTAACTGGCGTAGAACGGGAGGGAAGTTGGCCATGTAGAGATCTGAGATACGGGGAGTAAGCTTGACACCCAAATAAGTAATCTCCTTAGCTGTGCAACTAAAGGGTGACGCGTCCTCTACCCTCCGCCATTCGTCTTTAGATAAGGACAGATTCAATAAAAAGGACTTGGCCAGATTAATCCAAAACCCCGCCGCCTGCTCAAACAACATGAGCTCCTCCTGGATACACAGGAGAGAGATCAGTGGTTCTGTGACTGGGAGGAGCACGTCGTCGGCAAAGAGCGATATCTTATGGTCATCCGTGCCAAATCTTATCCCCC